>NC_138067.1:35336801-35936801 GCF_964194185.1 Rhinolophus hipposideros | reverse complement strand
TCTTCCATTGGGTGTCCCAAGTATCAGTCTGCCAGTGTCCCCCAACGGGGTGTGGTTTTACACCGTTGGCTCTGCTTCATCCTTCTAGGAGAGACTACCCCCCTCTACTTCCAGAAACCACACCTCCTGCCTCCTATCCTCCTGTCTCCTGATTTCATTTGTGAACTTCTAGAGCCAAAGAAGTGCACCTGAGGCAACAAGAACTTTGAACTAATCAGACCTGCATTTGAGTCTCATCTCTGCCATTTACTAGTTGGGTCACTTTGGGCAAGTCGTCTTTCTGAGCCTCAGTTACCTACCTCATCCATGAAATAGGGATACCCTCTGCTTATCTCATTTGGAGGTATAGTTGAAATGATAAATATGAAAGTGGTTTTCAGTACATAGTATCATTCAAATATTATTAGTTCTGTTTCTTAGAGGTGTCAGTAGAGCTCAAGCAGCTGGAAGCTGTTTCTACTATCAGAAATAAAAATGGCTGAAACATCTGAATTCCAAGGACAGAGTAAAAGAGGGCCAAAAGCATGTCCGACTTGGTACTAGGAAGCCTTGACTGCTATGTGGGAATGACCACTGTCATCTGGGCCACCACTGGGGACGGGGTGTGTGAGTGACTCAGATCCTCCCATCAAGCTCTGAAGGGGGCAACCCCAGGAAGGGCCTGCGGTGGTCTTCGAAAAGAAAAACTCTTTTTCTTGGGTTGATGACAAATGACATTTCTCTGAAATCAGGACTCCGGGGTTTCTTTCACTTCCTGCCCAAAGGGTCAAGGTCCTCAGAGATTTCCCCTCTTTTCACACTTTAGCACTTTCAGCAGGGGAAAGGATGAGGTCTGACAAATTTCTTTTTCTGTTTCTTATTCCATTATCCCTCATCCTGTGGCAAGTTTTCATTAATTCACCAAGTGATAAATCACTTATGATATGTGCCTGGCATATCATGTATGCCCAATAAGTAACGAAGGTAAACAAGTCAGGCACTGGTAGGCTGCTCTGGCGACAGGACATAGTCTGGTTCCCCCTGAGCTTCTCGTTTAGATCGTGGTCACCTCCTAGACTCAAATATTATGTCTCTAAACCCATGTTTTTTTCTTTGGCTCCAGAACCCCCAAATGTTCAGCCTTCTAGTCTCTCTCTCTTCAGACCCAGCATGCCTTCCCTTTACCTTTCATTCTAGCTTGGGTGCAGGCAGATGTTACCCCTTCCTAGATCAGACAGGGTGTGCCAATGGGTGGGGCTGGTGGAGGGGCAATAATAGGGTGGGGAGAGGGGAAGATGAGTCAGAGTGAAAGGGAAAATGCAAATGGGCAAGTTGTGTTCATTTGCTACTCTGAAATGTTTTCCATTTCTTAGCGTTCTAACTCCTCACACCACCACACCCAGGGACTCATTAGACACTCATATAAAAGTCACTTGGCCTGGACACATAAAAGCACCAACCTCTGATATGTATACAGAGGGAAACATCCTCCAACACAGTAATATACAACCCCTGGAGATATGGAATATGTGGGGAAAGCCACGAGGGAGACACCCCCAAGTGTAGAAGGAAAGGTACAGGGGTCTGGAATATGACATCACCATCTAGTGGAGTGTAGTCCCCCTTACCGCCCAGCTGTGTATCATGTTTCTGTGACTCAGCGCCCCCACAGGTGTGATTTGCCCATTGATGATCAAGAGAGTTGGAGACTGTGCTTAACGGGCAGCATCCTCTGTAAGCCAAATGTAGTTGACAGGAAGTGTCAATGGGCTTTTAGGAAATCTAAAAGGGAGCAGAAGGAGCAAGGGGACTCCCCATTCAGTGAACAAAAGCCCCCAAGAATGGGAAACCCCATCTTGCCTCCCACTTGGTGTTTACCCCACCTAAGGATATCCCTTTAGAGATCGCCTCCTTAGAGGTATCTCTAAGGCCCTCTACACCTCAGCCTTTAGGTTGATGACTCTCTAGGCCCTTCTGTCTCCCTACATTCTTGACTGCACAGCCCAAGTCATCTTCTTGCTCTGAGGGAGCACTGACAGCCGACACAAATAGCACTTTGATTTGGAAGGACAGGGGCATCACTGTTTCTATTCTTGAAAGGTCTGCCCTTGCCAGTCTCAGAAACCTTGTCCCCCTTCCACTTCCCAGGCTGACTCAGTACAGGCAGAGCCAGAAAACCACAGGTTATGAGGATGCAAGCCGGCATCTTGGGAGAGGGTAGAGTGCATAGGAGAAATTAGGTGGGACATCATTGGAAGAGAAATATGTGGGAAAAGGAGGTATGACTTTTGCCTCTCAGTCCTTTATAATACTAAATAAATTTGAAATCTGGTAATTTTTATTCTTACTGATAAGCTTGATAAGATTGACCAAGAGCCCCTTCAGACACAACCCAGCTTGATATAAAAATATCAACACAGCAATACAAGTATGGATTCTCTTCAAATATAATTAAAATTAAACCATCAGAATAGGCCAATTAGAGGAATGGTTATTTGTTTTATGAAAAGTATTCTCCCTTTATCTCACTTATTTTAACTATTGAGTATCTCCAAAGTCAAGTTAAGCAAGATTCAATTTAGAAAAATTCTATGAACTTTTCACTCATCCCAGGAACACATCTCTTTATGCAAATTAAGGTGGTTAACTCACACACACACACACACACACACACACACACTCACACACACGTAGCATTTTCTAAAGAATAAGACTGGTTATCGAAATCATACATAAACTTTCAAATGTTCACTCTTTCTGGTTAAGAATAATACATCAACACACACCAGAGAAGAGACATCACAGAGGGAATTCATTTCTTTCTTCATTTAAATCTATGTTCTACATAACCCCAAACCAGATACAGCGAGATGAGCTGAATCTAGGTCATAGAGACCCCATCATAACACACCTTTTGTGGATTAAGTGGGAAAATAACGACTAGAAGTAAAAAAACTTAGGTTCTACTACATCCTCACAGTGAAGGGTCTTTTTCTTCAGCCCTAATATGGGGCTAACTCTTCCAAGACCCTCAAATTCCTCACAGGGGCTGTTTTCAAGACCAGTACTGAATGGCAGTACTGCCTTAAACCCAGGGAGAGGGCCTGACTCTGACATCCTCTGGCTGTGTCTCTCCCCATTGGCTGAGGAGTGCAAGGTCATCTAGGAAGTACCACCTGGAACCTGCACCGCCCAATTGTAGGCCATGCTCTGGGAACTCAGAACTCTGGACCTCCCGGCCCAAATGGCCCACTTCCAGGATCTACGTGGTCCTCAACCCCAGATGTATATTCATGTCAGTGGGCTGCGGGACTCATGAGACAGCCTAGGCCCTGACTGTGTGTGAGGGGCATGGGAACAGGTTGGACATGCCAGTTAATATGTGAGATACTTTGAAGTGTGCACCAACACCAGGTGTGGGAAGAAAAAGATGAATCTCCATTTCTTGTCATGCCCAGGCCCCATAAATAATATGGGAGCCTGCTTTATTCCAATACTTCTTAACTTCTTAGGGGGTCACCATTCCTTTGAAAATGTAAGCCATGGAATTAACTCCTTACATCGGAAAATTGTAGACTTTTATGACATTTTGCATATGAATGACAGGGCATTCACAGACTGCTGTGAAGCCCATCATTGAAGAGGTCAAATACTCCTAGATTGCCCTTTGACTGCTTTTGGCCCATATTTCCCAAATCCAACACGCATGAAATCTTATGATTTCCAAGAGTTCACAGACCTTTGAAATCCATTTGTAGACCACCCTTTTGCATTCCCCACCCTTGGTTTAAGAACTCCAAGTATACATGAAAGCACTCTGAAAGGTTTAATAACACATAGAGCGGGAAAGGCTGAGTGAATATAGATATCAACACCCTGCCCCATAAGTATAAAAAGATGTTTGGTAAAGACAACGTGGGTGGTTTCCTAAAGAGCAGGATATCTCACACATCTCTACCTGTGCTCAGGTATGACATCCATCTTACCCATGCACCTGTCCCCTGCTTATAGCCTGATACCTTTTGAGAGTGACCAGAAAGGGTTTGGGAAAGAGGTGAGGACAGGAACTGAAGGACCCCAGACATGACCCAATCCTGGTTCTGTCTAGAGCCACCACAAGGCAATAATACTTCATGGAGGGCAAACAAGTTGGCTGGGGTTTGGAGACTCCTCACTCCCTAGAATCTTTAGAAGACCACGAGACTAACCTTCTGGCCACATGGTACAGCCTGGACCCAATACTGGAAAATCTGCCAAGAGCACCTCAACTTAGAGTCCAAAAACCCCTAAAAGCCTTGCAGCCACATGTTCCCAGCACAGCCTGGATGCAATGACCCTTAACTTCTCATTGGGCTTTTGACCTCATTAGTGCTCACTCTCAGCCCAGGCTGCATCAAAGATGTCAGAAACCTCTCAAATGCCCACTAGTTTCATCTCTTGGCCAGTAACTCCCAATAACCTCTGAAGAATCACAAGTCTCTCCTTCCAGTCGCCAGATCCAGACTTAGTCCAGAGACCCCAGACCACCTCTCACAGTTCAGAGGCCATACCTCATTGCCAATGACCCCACGCAGGGCTCCAAGGGCTTCCAACTGCCCTACAACACACTTCCAACTCAGGCTGGCTTAGGGACCATGTACCACCTCATAGGACATGCTGGCCTGGCCTCTGCCCAGCCTGGGCCCAAAGTTGTTCAGGAGGCCCTATTTCCAGCCTTTCCAGGGCAGAGAAAGTTCCCAAGGGTCTAAAGCTCTCAGCGCTCATTTCCCAACCCTCACAGCCACCAGTCAAGCCCCCCCATGCCCCAGCTTTGCTTGGGCCAGGCCCAAGCCTGAAGAAGAGTAAGAAAAACCACAGCACTCACCAACTCAGACGGTGTTCCTCTCCCCACTCAGCCTCACATACACTAAGGGCGGCACAAGCCCAAGTGGCGGTTAGAAAATGGGGAGCGGCGCTAGGCCAGGAACGCGATGCCCAGGCGCGCGCACAGCTGGCTTTTCGCGCCTGGATCCCAAGGCAGATACCGATTGGCTGCGGCGCTGGCGGCACACTCTTTCCTGGCTCCTGACTGGTGAGCGTGCTCAACAGACTGAGAGGCACCTAGGACAGCTCCACTACCTCGCGCCCACCGCTGATTGGTTGAGGAACTCGCGCCTGCCCTTGTGCTGTGGATGCTGGAGGCCTCTGAGACCTCATACTCCAGCCTCACCCCAAGGCTGGTTGGCTGCGGAGTTTGCCTTCTCTCACCCTTTCTATGATGATGAGACTGACACCCGGACCTCCTCCACCTGAATAGCCTTGGAGGCGCCCCCCACAAGAGCTCAGGGATACCACCGCTTTCTTGCCTTTGAGTAGCTCTCGTTGCAAACACTTTCACCTATCTCTCAACCCCTTACATATCTGTGGAGATGTGCGTGATTGACTGAAAGGCCCTCAAGAACCACCAGGCTTCAGCTGCCTCAGGGCAGCTCACCTTTCTCACCTCCTGCCCTGCCCCACCACTGATTGTTTGCAGAACGCACCCTGCCTTACCCGGAAGTATTCGGGGACAAGAAAGACGCAAGAGGGGGCAGTGCCTTGACCCAGGAATGGTCTAGATATTCCGCGCTTCAAATGCTCATTGACACCTCGACTGTCAGTTGAGCCAGGATCAACTGAGTACTTCGCGTACCAGACCCCCACTACGCTGTATAGAAAATGGCCTGTTGCGCTGCCCCGCCATTAGTTGGCCTGGGCTTAGATCCCGGCCAGCAGGCTTTCTGCCTAGGCAGGGATTTGGGCTGACACACTGCGAGCTCGCACCGCGGGAACATGCGAGGGCCACCTGCCTCTCCTCCCACCAGCCCGACTGCGGTTGCACAGCTGATTGGCTGGCCACACTCTTCTCAGCAGCTCAGCGGGTTCGCGCTTGGATGTATCCAATGAGGAGCAAGGGCGCTTTAAGAAGGCGGGCATTGTGTGACCGCTTCCACTTCTGATTGGTCCCGAGGCTTGCAGCTTCGCGTTTAATTGATCAGAGGGCCAGGAGGCGGGAGCCCAACCCAACGGTTTCTGGCGGTTAGGGTTCTGTCCCTGCGCTTCTGTTCAGCTCCCGAGCCCTGCCGAGTGGTGTCTGTCTCCTCCTTCCTTGCGACTCGCTGAGGAGCTGTAGGTTGGGAGGCGAGGGTGGGGGTTGGCCCTCTTGGAGAGGTCATGACGCAGAGGAGCCTGGGACGAATAGATGGAGCTGAAACCGGAGGGAGACTTGCCTAAGGCGAGTGTCCGGTCCGCGGGAGCAGACCCCTCAAAATAGTACGGGAAAGACAGGCGCTGTAGCTGTAGTTACAGCAGCTTCCGCTTACTGAGCCCTTTCCGTGTACCACGCACGCTTTGTGCGTCATCTTATTGACTTTTGCTAAGTAACCCTGTGAGGGAGCTGATAACTATGCTGGGTTATCCTTTGAGGTCGGCGGCAAAGTCACTCGTCTCAGGTCCCGCGGTGAGTATGGGCATCGCTGGCACTCCGACCTTGTTTTGGTGAGTCCAGCATTCAAGGTACCCTACAGTTAAGGAGCGTTGGTCTTGTACATGTGGGATGGTGTCTGCTGTGGTCACGTTGGCCCTGGTTTACCTCATCTACAAATGAGGGTTTTTTGAGGGGTTTTTGATTTTTGTTTTGGACTTAAATCTGATCCTGAAGCCTCCAGCACTTAGCGCATATTTGCAGTTCCTCAGTTTGGCAAATGCATTTGCATTCCAGAAAAGGATATTTTAAAAATCACCCTCATGATGGGTATCTTTGCCACTTATACCGAATCAGGCCAGTTTTAAGTGCTTTGCATGCATCATTTGAGTGAATTCTCATAACAAGCTCTATCCGATACTTACTGTTTTTATTCTCACTTCACAGATAAGCAAATTGAAACTGAAAGAAGATCATTGATTTCCCTAAGATCTCACCAGAAATAATTGCAAGAGCAGAATTTGAACTGTTGCAGTCTGACTCCAGAATCTAAGCTCCTTACCATTGGGTACACTGTCTCCCATCCTCACAGCTACAGTGTCCGCAGAGTCTGCACACATGGTCCTAGGGAATCCTCAGCCGCCCTAGGAAGAGGAATAATGACAAAACCCATTAGAACAGGCAACCACGGTGCATGGAGCCGAAGACACTCAGCTCACATAGCTAGTCCTTGGCAGAGCAAGGGATGGAATAATATATAACCTAATTCAAACCCATATTCTTAATTACTCCTCACACTGCTCCTTTCCTATTTCACAGATGAAGAAAATGAGACCCTAGGAGAAATCAAAGCGGGAGTTCAGACCCAGGTCTATCAGACCCAAGAGATTATCCCCTGAACTAGACTGCTGCTAGGAAGTACTTGTCTGGTAGATCTGGGTTGGATCAGGTGAGGGGTCCTCTCACCCAGCCAGCCTTGTCTGTAAACAATGAATTCATCTGGTCCCAACGTTGGCCCTAAAGGTGGTTGGGAGTGTATTTCACAGCCTCAGGACCATTGGAGGCTTCTCATTGAGAAGCCCTAGTCATAATTGCTGCCGTGTATGGAACACTTTCTATGGGTGAGGGAAGGTGGAAAGCACTCTGCGTCATCCATACATCATCTCACTGAATCTCTGTAATAATTCTAGGACATAGCTATTGTGATTGTCCCCATTTTACACGTGAGGAACCTGAGACCCAGGGAGGGATGGAATATTCCCTGGTGTACAGAGCTAGTAAATGGTGGAAACTGGATGGGAACCCAGAGAGCCTTACTCTAGAGCCCTGAAATCCAGCTACCCAGCATGTGCAGGCATGAGAAGATGGAGTAAGGGACCCTGAGCTCTGTCAAGGTGGAGTAGGAAGGGTTGTTGGCTTCATTCTGGGGGTTGGATTAGGAGAATCAAATGTCTGAAAAGACTAGAGAAATAACTATAGCTTACTGAGCAACTACCCTGTGCCAGACCCTATGTTAACTAAGTTTTAATATACATCAAGTAGCAGAGAGCCTTGTGGTTAAGAAGCTGGACACTGGATCCAAATTGCCTGGATTCATATCCTGGCCCTGCTATTTACTAGTTGTGAGACCTTTGGCAAGTTACTTAATCTTTCTTGGCCTCAATTTTCTCATCTGTAAAATGGGGATAATGATGGTAAATACCTGTAAGGACTGTTGAGAGGGTTAAATAAACTAATAGAAGAGTAGAACCCTGATGGGAACCCAGAAAGCGTCACTCTTCTCTTCCCCAAAGCCCTAAAACTGAGTTGCTTCCTCAAAGTGACCATCACCTGCCTTGACTCTCATGTAGGCACTGAACATTAGGCAAGATGTTTGCCGTGGGACAAGTGTGCTCCCAAAAGAGGTAGCAAGTGCAAAGGCCCTGAGACAGACGTGAGGAACATGTTTGAGGAACAGCAAGAAGTCTGGCTGGAGCCAAGCAGATGACTAAGGTTCAGGAGCTCAGCTCAACTGCACATAAAAATGATCCTATAACTTTTCAGAGCATAAAGGACTTTCTCTGAGCTTTGATCTCTGGATAAACCCAAGGCCATGATTACTTTTGAGGCTCATAAAACTTAGAACTCAGGGCTTCTTGCTCTGCATTCAGGGCTCATGGGTAAGGGTCAGGAGACTTGCATTCACTCAAATATTTATTAGACTTTGTCAGCAAATGCCATCTGTGCTGAGCCCTGAAGAAGACTAGCCCCTTTGAAATCTTTAAATTCAAAGGTTTAACTTTCTAGAAAGAAATTATATCCAGAACCAAGTGTAAAGTATAGCAACTGAAACCCAGAAGGGACACTTAAGGCAGGGGCAAGGAAGGGAAATGGGTAAGGGAAGACTTTCTCTATTTTTGGAGTATTTACTATGTGCTACACATGTTCCTTGGTACAGAGTATATAATGGTAAACAAGAAAAGACCATCAGTCCACTGTGGCTGACAGAACAAAACACTGCTGACGGGGTGATTTTAACAACAGAAATTAATTTCTCACAATTCTGGAGGCTGGAAGTCCAAGATCAAAGTGCTGGTGGGGTTGATTTCTCCTGAGGCCCCTCTCCTTGGCTTGCAGATGGCTGCCTTCTAACTGTGTGTCCTCACATGGCCTTTCCTCTGTGCATGCACACTCCTGGTGTCTTTTGTTCTTTTTATAGAGTGCTATATACTGAATGTTTGTTCCTGCCTCCAAAAACATCCATATGTTGAGATCCTCACCTCCAATGTGATGGTATTAGGAAATAGGACCTTTGGGTGGTGATTAGGTCACAAGGGTGGAGCCCTCATGAATGGGATTAGTGCCCTTAGAAAAGAAGCCCCAGACAACTCCCTTACCCTTATATCATGTGATGTTCCAGTGAGAAGACAGCTATCTATGAACCAGAAAGCAGGCCCTCACCAGATCCCATATCTGCTAGAGCCTTGATCTTGGATTTCTCAGCCTTCAAGACTGTGTGCAATAAATTTCTGTTGTTTATAAGACACCCAGTCTATGGTGGTCTATTATGGCAGGCCAAACAGACTAAGACATGAGGACACCAGTCTTTCTGGACTAGGACCCTACCCTTATGACTTCATTCAACTTTAATTTCTTCCTTAATGGCCCTGTCTCCAAATACAGTCACATTGAGGGTTAGAACTTCAATATATTAATGGGGGGGGGCACAATTCAGTCCATAACAGTGAAAATCTACCATTGAGGGGCTCACAGTCTGTTGGGGAGATACATATTTACTTCAGAGGGAGAGAGCAGAGCAGAATGGTTAAGATGTCAGATCTGACAGGGTTTAAGTCATACGTGTACCTCTTACCAACTGTGACTCTGAGCAACTTTCTTTAACTTTCTGTGCCTTGAGAGAATCAAATGAGCAGTCACCCACAAAGTTCTTAGAAAAGCCCCAGCACAGTGATCATTAAATGTTGGCTATTGTTATTAATTGCAAGTAAAATTAAAACTGCACTAAGTGCTATGAAGAAAAACCACAAGATAGACACTTTAAGAAAGTAAAACAGGACTCTGACCTAGCCAGGGTTTTCAAGGACGATTTCCTGGAAGAAGTGATGCTTGCACTTCAGCTCTGAAGGATTAATACTCCCTAACCAGACTAGGGATTGGAGAGTCTTCTGGGCAGTAGAAAAGCAGGTCCTAGAGCTCTAGCGCGGGAGGAAGCATGGCCTGGAATTTCAATGTCAATGGAGCAGACAGAGCAAAACAAGGAGAAGCAGGGCAGAGTGAGGCTGCTGGTGGTTGGCAGGACCTGGCCTCGTAGGCCATGCTCAGGAGTGCTGGCATTCTCCTATGAGCCATGCAAAGTCACAGAAAGAAGTGTTTATTTTTTTTTTTTTACAGAGAACAGTTTAATGAACCTCTGTGTACCTAGTTGCTTCAGTTCTCAACATTCTGCCTTATTTCATCAATACTCCTTCATTAAAAAAAAATTGTTTTTCTCCATGAACACATTCTACTTAATGAAAGCTATTAGGGCAAAAATCTCTTAAGAAGGGGAAACATAATGAAGATACTTTATTATTGGGCTATGATACGATCAATAGATACAATGTTTGGACTTGCAGTTTGATCTGTTGTATATTAACTTTGTATCCTGAAATCTTGCTATAATTGCTTATTAGTTCCAGGAGTTTTTTTCTTTTTATTGATTCTTTTGGATTTTCTACATGGACAATTATGTCATCTATAAAAAAGAGTTTTATTCCTTCCGTCTCTTTGTGTATACCTTTAATTTCCTTTTCTTCCCTGATTGCATTAGCTAGGACTTCCAGAATGGTGTTGAAAAGAAGTGGTGAGATGGGTCATCCTTGGCAATTTGATCTTAGGTGTTCTTTTGGTATAGCTAGGAGAACTTCAACACTAGGGACATTCCTTTAATTATGTGTCCAACAGGACTGAAGAAGAACTCCAGAAACAGAATTTTCTTAACCTTTTACCTTTTCTATTTTATTTCTTTCCATTCCAGTGCCCATGGCAACTGAGAAGACATCTAAGAGGCATCTAAGCAATTCTTCATGTCTTTAATGTCTCCTACTTGGTTTTTGAAACATGAATTTACTTAAAGCATTTTCCCCTTAATCTTCTATGATTCTTGACATTTGGAAAAAGGCACATATTCTTAGGACAGCTCTTTGGTGACTGGAGGAATGGCTCAAAGTCCAGGCTGTTGTTAGCACCCACTGCTTCCCATCGGGCTTTGTCCTGGGAACTGCAGGCCACTTGAGGAGATCACAACTGTGGAACACTCACAAATAGGAGCATAATTCTCCCTTTTGCACACCTCGTACACTGACCCTGGCCCTAGCCATTGACTTGTTTTGATCCATGGGACAATAGCAAATGTGACAAAAGCAGAGACTTAAAAATTGCTTGTACGCTTTGGGACTTGTCCTCTCTTACTGCTCTTGGGAACCCTGCAGACACCAGCATGTGAATAAGCTTGGGTTGGCCTGCTGTAGACCCAGGGCCCAATCAGAGCCAACACCCCAGCCACCTACACTAACTGCCAGCCAGCCATACATGTGAAGGAGCCACCCCACTGCAGCAGCGTGAGTGAGCCCAGGGGAGAGTAACAGAAGAACTGCCCAGCTCAGCTGAGCCCAAATGGTTCCACAGAATAAGAAGCTAAAAAACATTTTAAGCCATTGTTTTGGTGTTAACAAAAGCTAGCTGAGATACCCTGGGCCAGAGGAGTTTCTAGGCAATAAATTATCACTTGCCTTGACTTTGGGTATAGATCTTGAAAGTTGAAAAATTCCTTCAGTTTCCAGACTTGTTCCCTCAATTTTCTGAATGAATTTTTATGAGATGAACTTTAATACCAGGGATCTTCTTTTGATCATTTTCCCTAGCAGGACTGGAGATGGCTCTTCAAAAAGACCATTTTCTCTGTTTTGCATCTTCCTATTTCCTTTTGCAGAACACCTGAAAAAACAGTTCAGTGAGAAATCATGATTCTATTTCATGTTTTCAAGAGATCTCTTACTTGGGTGAAGTGTCCCTAGCTGGGGCCAGCCCGGTGCTAAGGTGGTTGGAGCCCCGTGCTCCTAATGCCGTGGTCGCGGGTTAGATTCCCACATGGGCCAGTGAGCTGCGCCTTCTACAGCTAAGATTGTAAACAACGGTTCTCCCTGGAGCTGGGCTGCGGTGGGCTGCCGCAGACTACCGTGAGCGGTCGGCAGCCGGCGCTAGCTGCCGAGAGCTGCTGTGAGCGGCCGACCGAGGACCGACGACCGACTGCCTCAGCCAGGGGAAGTGCAAGGCTCATAATACCAGCATGGGCCAGGGAGTCGTGTCCTACACAGCTATAGTGAGAAACAACAGGCTTGAACTGGAGTGTGTGTGTGTATGTGTGTGTGTGTGTGTGTGTGTGTGTGTAGGCAGAAGAAAGGGGGGGAGAAAGTTCACCTCTCCTCCCCAAAAAAGTGTCTCTAGCTGGACTTAAGAGGGTGCTGGAGGTGGCAGGCTGCGAGGTGAAGGGTAACAGCCACCTGCTGGTCACAGCGCAGGAGGAACAAGAACAAAGCACTGGAATCTGGAGAAAAGCCCCTAACTCCTGCAATGTCCTTCCAACGCCCTCTACTGACAAGGCCTAACCTTGTGCCAGCTGATAAATGTTGGGTGTTGGAATTAAGAGGCAATAAAATAAATTGATAACTGGCACAGGTGAGCAATGGGGGAGTGATGGGGGCCTCTGATATTAATAAAAACGACAGTGATGATAATGGCCAACATGAAATTCTCAGTGCTTTCTGTGTCATTTATCATCAGGAGGCAGGTGGAAGTGGAGAAGGGATAGTCCTTTCTGCCTCTAGGGTCTGTTCCCCTGTGTAATACTATGACTGATTTAATTTGATGTACAGAGCAGTGTGTCCTTAAGGGTAAAAATATTTGACGGCACTTGTTCTCGTGTTTTGAATCTTTCATTTTTGAAGAACTCAAATACTTTACAAAGTGCTGAGTAGGTGATGGTGATCCAACGTGTTTGCTAAATGAATATTCGTTTAAATCTGTACAGTTTCAGCGTGTACTTATACGATAAGTGTATATGCTTTCAAATCATTGATTTAAAATGCTTTGTTATTTGGCTAGAAGTTGCTGTTTGTCATAAATGTGAAATTTGTTTTTCAAATAAAGATTTTTGCTTCCCCCCTCACCTCCTAAAAAATCCACCCTGCTCTGAGTAAGCAACTCCTCCCTGCTCCCAGGTGGGGCCGTTGGTCGGAGCTCTCCGCAGCGCCCCCACATGGTGATAAGCCTGCACAGCATCCAACTTGGACAACGGGAAACAATCCAGAGGGGCTGCATGCTGCTGGGAAACTCATACATCCTGTCAGGATGAGGATGTGGTGCTGAAACTCCCTGCTTCCCTTCCCCACTAGTTTTAAAAATTCTTTTGTTTTTACATTTTAGTTTTTCCTTAGCACTTTTCTCCTCCTCCAGAAGGTAAGCTTTATAAAGGTAGAAAGTGAGGTCTTGATTTGTTCCCTGCTGAAACCCCAGAACCTAGAACAATGCTTGATGCTCATGATAGGCAAGCAATAAATATTACAACGCATGAGTTGATGATATTCACTGAAAAGATAGTCACACTTTTATCACGCAGGACAGGGACAAATGCAACCTGTCTCAACAAAGCTTTTTGGGCCCCCTGGGGCATGAATATCAGTGACATTGTCTGCATAAGATAGGGTTTCATTGGATCTGGAAAATTCAGTTCTTATAATACTACAGACTGTGAATACCCAGGACTTACACCACGTTTCTGGAAGACTTAATCTAACACTGTAAACATTTCCATTTAAGGGAGGTTAAGTCACACTGGTCTCCTGATTCTCACCCAGAACTCAGGATTAGCAAGGCCACAGTGCGGAGCCAGCAAGGTCAGTGGCCAGATTTCTCGAAGACTTGATGCCTTCAGGTTCCCGCCCTTGTGGGAAGCCCATTCCCTGCTGTCCGCTCTGTCTCTGACCCAGAACACTTTCAGCTCAGTGGTTCTGAGGGGACAACATTCAAAATATCCATTTCCTCACAACTTGTTAAACCATTTTGGTTAACATGGTTAAAAACATTTTTGATAAATGAGTGGGCCAGTTGGTAACCTGAACATTGTGTGAGTTGGTTTCTAGTGAATTGCCGTTTCCTTACTTTCACTCCATTCCTCAACCCTGTGTAATTTCTAACTGCAATTCAATATAAAGACATTCTGAAATAATGCCATCAGATAAAAATTTTCAAATAATGACATTGCATACTCTGAAAAACATCATGATGCAAGTGTGAGTAAATTATTTTTAAAATGTTCACCAGTTGTCAAACTGAATAATTATTCCTGAATTAAGAAAAATTAATCATAAACATAGAACAATTTATAAGAAAGGATGTATCCTGTGCATACACAAACTTCTTTTTTCCCGTCCTCTTTAGAGTTCTACAGATACAGAAACATACAGGTTTTTTTTAAAATAATCTTTTTATCTTGGAAAAATTTTAAGTTTACAGAAAAGTTACAAAGATAATACAGAACATTCTTGTATACACTTCTTCCAATGTCCCCTACCATTAGCATATTACATAGCCAGGGTACGTTTCTAAAAACCAAGAAATTAACATTGGTACAATACCATTAACTGAACTCCAAACTTTATTCAAATTGCACTAGTTTTTCCAGTACTGTGTTTTTTATTCTCTTCCAGGATCCAAACTGGAATTGCATTTAGCATATATTCAATTTAGTGCTTTGCATTTTTCTTAACAAACATCTCTATCTTGGAGATGGCTTCATATCAGCAATTGTCAATGTGGTGCCCTTTAAACTTAGCTGCACTGCAGTCCATGGCGTCAAAAAATGAATTCTATAACTAGTTCCCTTCTGATGTGATTTAGGCTCTTTCTCAGTTATCGCTTTTCAGTTACCCTTGTGCACAGGTCTTTGCACTCACTTGGGAGTGTACATGCAGGATAGATTCCCAGAGGTGGAACCAATTGAGTCAAAGGGCTGTAAGTTTTACATTTTAGTGGATAAGCCAACTTGCCCTTATGGAAGTAGTGTAAGCCACTGTGGATGTAGTTAGAGGTATATTCCTGCTTGATTACTATGTAACATTATAGTTTATTCTTTCCATTCTGTGATCTCAGATGGTGAAAGAAAGATGGGCTCAGAGAAGAAGGAGAGAAAGGTAAGTTGGGGAGGTAGCAAGGAGACAGGCCACAAGGGCCCTTCAGGGCCTGGCTGAGGAGCTGGATTTTGTGCTGAGGGCACTGGGGAGCCAGGGAGGTTTCCAGGCTGTATTAAGCCATGGACAGATGTGGCAACGTAGAGCTGCGGTAGGAACAATTATTGAATGACTGCGTCTCCCTTGAGTAGTCCTGGGAGCCCCATCTGGCCCTCATCTTTTTGCTCCCCTCTCACCTACAGGAGTGGGCCTCTGAGTGGAGGGACCAGGGCAGACAAACTTGTCTTGCCAGCTGAGGCCCGCCTTGGCCAGGCCAAACTGCTGTCAGTCCGGCTGAGTGGCACTGTACAGGTATGTGGCCAGACAGAGCCAGAGAGGACAATGTGACAGAGGTGGAGGCTTGCCTAATTGCTGCCCAGAGGCCAGATTGACCCCAGCTTGAGCCCAAGACCCCAGCATCTGGCAAGACCTGATCTGTCTTAAATGCTCAATTAAACTTGAAAATATTTAGCAGAGTTACTCTTTTCTCAATGCACTTCTCATGTCTTGCGGTGACATTTTTATTAAGAATTAGTTCTTGACTTTTGTTGAAAGACGAAAGTAATAATCGTCGTAGAATATTTGGAAAATACCAAAATGCCCAAAGAATGAAAGAAAAATTCCCTGCAAGTGTCTTTTCTTTCTTAATAACAATGTTAACTTTTGGGAGACTTTGTTTAACAATTTTAATGCAAATGTGCACCTATTTATATTTTTATCAGAAAAGCAATCATACTTGGCATGCTATTTTATAATCTTTTTTCACATGACAATTTTGCAAGAATTTTCTCATAGCATTAAATATGATTTTTAAGGAAACCAGTGTGGTTTTTAAGGACAAAACTGACTTTATGCATGTCAGTCTCCATTAATTCTACAAATATTCTTTAAAGATCCTCAGGCAAAAAAACCTTCATATTAACTCTAACATATGCTAAGCCCATGGATTAAACATCTCTCAGCAAAAGCACCAAGCATTTTCAAGTGTGACTTTATAAATACAAATATCTGAGTCACTTCAGAGAATCAGCTTCTGTACGAGGATGGTGGAGCCCCAAACATTTGAAATTGGGGTTCACCAGATATAGTTGCATACTCAGCAGGCAGTGTATTTCTGCATTTCATTCTGATTACACTGGGTCGAGAAGATTCCTGATTCATAATAAAAAGGTCTACCAGTTCCTGAGCTCTTAGAATGTGTTGGGCCATATGCCATGAAGTAGGGACTGTTGGAACTCCCATTTCACAGAGGGGCACACTGAGGCTCAGACTATGGTGGGGTTGGTGAGAACCCAGTGCTTCCTCTTTGCCTGTCTCAGAGAATCAGAGTCATAGATGAGATCTTTGTGAACTTGCTCATGAGGACATACAGGAATTTGCAAGATTAGGCCGAAATTCCCCCTTTCCTTGACATGTTTACAAGGTGGCCAAATATGTGTCCAGGGATGGAGAAGTTTCATTCCAGGGCCTGCAGAAAAGCCAATTAGGCCGCTTAACCTGGAGGGGCTCTTCTGTGTTAAAATATGACATCACATTTAAGTGGTGTCTTAAAATTCTGGCTTGGAAAGTAAAGCTATATATCGCTTAGTATTTTAGAAATCCCTTTACTACTCTTTGTTCTTGAAAAGTAATAGATGAGCTTTACAAAAAAATTTTTTAAGCATTATAAAGATACATATGATGTGAAAATTCCTCTTCCTCTCAGCCCTCCATTCCACTCCCCTTCTCAAAGGAGTCCTTCGTGGGAAACATGTATACATAATTTTTATAAAAATGAAATCACTTTATGCATACCATTGTGTTCCTTGCCTTGTTTACTTAACAACAAAGCATGATGATCTCTGATACATCTATTCTCTGTAGTACACTGCAATGTTTAAAAGAAAGAGGTGAATTCTTGTATACTGACAAGGAAAGATGACCATAATACATAGTGAAGTGAAGAAAGCAAGTGGCAAAGCAACATTTAAAGCCTAATTCTACTAAACATCTGTACGTGCTGATATAAGTATATATAGATATGTAGACATAAACTTTTGCAAAGTAAAAAAGGAAATTTATTATGTGTTAATAGCAATTATCTAGGGAGTTGGACCAGATTTTTTTTTGGGGGGGTGCATGTTTACTATAAAGTGGAACATGGGACACTTCCATTTCTAAATTTTTTTAAACTTTTAAGTGGAAGGGTTAAAAGTTATTTTTGCTTTTTGAAAAGTATTTTCTCTATTCTTTTAAACATTATTTTATGACCCATTTAAACGTTATTTTAAAAACCTTGACTCACTTCTTTAAAAAGACCAACCCTGTATATATATCTATAGGACTAAAAGTACTCTATGTGGTTTGCAAGTTTTTCTACTTTGCATTTCTTGGAGATTTTTCCAGTTTAAAACATTATTTTTTACTACTGTGTGGTGTTTTAGAGTATAGACATAGCATTCCTGATTTAACCAGTCCCCTACTGATATTCATTTAGCTTACTGTAATGAACATCCTCATATATGCTTTACAATTATTTATACCATTATGACATCTTTTTATACCAGCTCATAGATCTATCTTCTTAACAGCCACAGAGAATTCCAGTCCAAAGATATAACATGAGTTATGCAACTCATCCCCTGCTGATGGATATTAGGTTGTTTTCAATTTTTCACCTTAACAGATAATGACTTCTTTGACCATTAGAGATTTTTAAAAGTATGTTTTTAAAAGCTGACATCTGAATTCAGCATTTGCAGACCTTCAGCAGACCAGTGAGTAAATGAGGGCCCTGAGAAACTTCATTTGATGGGAAGGAAGCCAGGCCCTCCTGGCAGGGCCTAATTGCTTAAAATGGCCAAAGAATGGGCCTACTTCAGAGAGAACAAAAGAGCAATGATGAAATTCTTAAACAGTTTGTTGTCAGTCTTGTACTCTTAGAGAACTTACTGGAAGCTTTAGTCCCTAACAGGGATGTCTGTCACCTGTACTGGCCCAGCAGCCCTGCACTCTGATTTTTCTTTGATAAATAACCCCCTTTTCTTTTTTTCCAGTTACTTCATTTTTACTACTTCACATTTTCAGCAAACAAATCCAAGGTGCAAACAGGGTTTATTTCACATTAATATATTAACTGGTTGTGGGTTTTTCTGTGTCTGTGTGTTTTTTTGTTTGTTTGTTTGTTTTTTGCTTTTTTTGTCAAATAAATAGGGAATTCTCTTTAAATAACATCTCCTCACTTCACAGCCAGTCCGGGAGCAAATGAGAGCAAACTTTAGTGCATCCAGGGGGCATATCACCAACCAGGCATGAAGCTTAGAGGGAAGAGGGCAGGCTGAGGGTCAGCATATACCCAGGCCAGGCCCCTAGGGGTCAGGGCCTTTGCTCCAGCCCACCCAGCAGCCTCCAGATGGCAGCATGGGACAGACATGCGTTCTTCAGTTCCAGAAGCCCCTTCCAGAGGGAAAAGAGAGGAGGCCAAGGGGAAAAAATTCCAGAAACACTAGCAGAGAAGCAGAGGGCTCCCTCCCTGAGCTGCAGCAGCCTGGCTTAATGCCACCCAACCCTTGGAAGTTCATATTCAAGCTCCAGAAGTCACACCGCAGTAGCAACAGAACGACCAAGGACAGAGCAGGAAAGGGAAGGCAAGTGTGACAGGGGCTGGAGGCTGGCTGGGAACGGAATGTGGGCTGACAGTCCGGCGGAAGGTGGCTTCCACCGCTAGGCACAGACCAGAGTGAAGGGAATGTAAGTAGGGCTTGGCAGGGCCCTCGGGAAGACGGGAGGCTGAGGATAAAGGGGCGACCAAAATGAGGGAGCTGGACTGTGGTGGTGAAGGTGGCCAGAGAGTCCCCTGGGGGCAGAAACTATGAGAGCAAGACAGGAATGAGGGGGACACCCCACGCTCCTGAGAGCCCCAGAGATGGTACGAGGGAAGTGTGCTGAGTGCGTGTGGGCTCTGGGCTAGTGTGGGAAGCTGGAGGCGCAGCTTGAGTCAAGGGGCCCCTCCCTTCCGTCAATGCCAGTTCCTGAATAACCCCCTTTTCAACACCACCCCTGGATACATCCTTAGCAGGCTCATTAACCCAGGTGTCCTCCCCTGCCTAGCAAAAGGGTGGGCCTAGAACCTAACCAAGACAGCGAGATTTCATCCCTGACCTTGGCTAAAGCTATTGGGACAGAGGCCCTCTCTCGCCTCTGTGTTGCTTAGCTATAAAGATGTATGTCTGGTGTTGCAGAGAAATCCTGCCTTAGAATGAAGCAGGTTTCCTGGAAACCTAGACTGAACCCCTAGATTCAGCCCTATTGACTCAGTTACATGGGCCAATAAATTCCACTTTATGTTTCAGTCAGTGCCAGTTGGGTTTTTGTCACTTCCATTGGAAGAGTTCTTGTTCATTCACTTTTGCCCCAGAAGAAAACAAATTAAGTCACGCAACCAGTATGTATTGATTTATTATTAGATATGCTCAGCCCAGTGCTGGGAGATGCTGGGGACAATAAAGTGACCATGACAGAGCTTGTCCCCCCGTCACGGCAATCCCAGTCTACCAAGAACATAAATAGACAAGCACAAGCTACTCAGTAATAATGGCGACATCCACCATGAAGGAGGAGCTCAGGGAGCACAAGAGAGGCATCTGTGAATGGGGTGGTGAGATCTGAGGACACTGGTACATGGACCAGGAATCCACACATGAAATGAGGTTAAGGGCTAAGGGCCCATGCGTACATGTCCAGGGGTTCAGGGCACCCCCAACTCCCAGTAGGGCTCAGAAACCTGTAAAAGATCTTGGGAGTAGAAGGAGGGAAGGATGAGGGAGGTGGGAAGGTGTGGGTCAGGCGGTCATCCAGGCCTGAGCCAGAGGCAGCAGGAGCAGGAGCAGGAGGCCGAGGCGTTCACATGGCCTTCCCTTCTTGTTCCTCACAATGTCGTATAGAAATACATGGCTATCAGCATCACAGGAAGCTGGATGAGGAGGCAGCCAGGTGAGGGGGGGATAGCCCCACACCCACATCCCACCCAGCCCATTGGCTCCCCGCCTCTCACCGTCCACATCAGGATGGCAAACCCGAACCACGAGATGCCCCATGTGTAGCTGTCGATGGCATGGCCAATGTGTTCGAAACAGCCCTGGGCAGGAGAAAGTGAGGGTTTGAGAAAATGCCCAGAGAGGCTGGCTACTGAAAGCAAGAGTCACTGTGTGAAATCGCTTCCTTCCTTGAGCCTTGGTTTTCTCACCTGTGCAATGGGGATCATGACACAGTCTACCTCCCAGGATGGTTTCAGGGAGAAGGGATGCGGCCTTGAATCCAGGCCTTGCAGAAGAGGTGCTTTCCTGGTGGTCACTATGACAGCCTGAGGGCGATTGTGTTTACAGCTGGCTGTCCATGCTGCCCACAAATTCCACGGCTTTGAAATCTGCCTTTAGGAGCAGTCCAGTGCCCACGTCTCCTCATTTAGAGAAGAGGCCAAGTAGGGCCAGAGCCCCACGCCAGTCACCTTCATGGACCCCTGCCCCGACTTGGGAGCAGCCAAGAACAAAGGTTCCGAGCGTGTGCCCTGGAGTCAGGCAGGACCAAGCTGGGGGCCAGCTCTGCCATTTGCTGACTATGGGGCCTAAGTAGGAGTCTGACCCTCTGAGCCTCAGTTTCCCCATCTGTGAAGTGGTGACCTTAACAGCACTGCCCTCTGAAAGCAGTTACGGGGATTCCATGAGATGATGCCTGGAAGTGCTCTGCACATAGTCTGAGCTGGAAACAGATCTGTCCAACGCTGAGAGGGTGATGGCGTGCACACAGGCTCCCCCCTCCACGACACCTGATCTAAGATACACTGCCGAAGGACCCCAAGCAGCCAAGCGCAGCCAGAGGGATCACTGGGACCACTTCTCTTGGCCTAACCTCCTCTGGTTTCTCTCTCTGCCTCTGCACTCTCCTTTCAGTAGTTAAAGCACCTGTATGGAGCTTAACTGACTGAAATCAAACCCCAGATCCTTCCTTCCTTAGTGAGTGACCTCTGAGTTTCATCATCTGTAAAATGGGATTATTATCATCTTTACCTCATCAGGCTGTGGTGAGAAATAAGATAAAAACTTAAAGCAATTAGAAAGATGCCTGGTACAAAGTAAAACTCAATAAATGTAAGTCGTTATTGGTGTTTTTCTATTGCTATTATTATTGTTGCTCATATTTCCAGACAACCTGAGAAAACTTGCAGATGCCAGGTCTGAGTAAGACAGCCCCTGTATGTATCCTGCTGACTTGCAGAGGGAGGAAGGGACAGAAGGAGGGAGAGTTGAGAGAACCACAAAGAAGGGAGAGAAAGAAAGCCAGAGAGGGGATGAGGAGGTGACAGACAGTGGAAGGGAGGTAGAGATAGAAGAACCAGAGAGGGCCAGAGAGACCACAGACAGGTGTAGCAGCGGGGAGGGGACCCACCTTGGTGAACAGGTAGTCCACGTGGCCCAGGCGGCACCCTTCTTCATTGAGGGGGATGAAGTTGCCGGTCCTCCGACAGCACAATGGGGGCCAGGGGAACACCACCTCAGGGGTGGCCGCCCGGAAGGCTGATGTGAAGTTCACCCAGTCCATAGGACCAGATGTGCCACAACACTCTTGCTGGAGAGAAAGGCAGGGGTCAGGGAAGCTGTGGCTCAGAGCAGACAGTTGCTCACCTGAGGTCACACAGCGAGGAATGACAAGGTTGTCCTGCACCACAACTGGGCCCAACGTCCCCATGTCCTGGGCCTCAAAGAGGAAGGCGGTGTCTGTGTGTATGAGCAAGAACTAGAAGATATTTGTTCTAGGACTAAGAGACTGATGGAGGCTTGGGATCAAACACACACTGATTTATTTTAAAATTCTTTTGAATTAGGTGTCCACAAAACCTGAGGTAAATGACACCAAAAGGTGAATTTCTGGCTTCTCCTAGGCCCTGTGGATGTTTATGGCCCCTGAAGGATGAAAACATAGGCTCTTTCAAGCATGGGTTCCAGTCCTGGCTAGCTGTGTGACTTGAGCCAAACTGGGACCTCAGTTTCGCTTGGATCCCCAGTATTCTCCTCTGTGCTGCTGTGTCATGTGGGGTTTAATTAAGAACGTGGTTTCTAGAACCTGTCATCCTTGAATCCTTCTGGTTCTGTGACCTACCAGCTGTGTGAACCCGTGCAAGCCCCTCAACCTCTTGCCTCAGTTTCCTCATCGCCGAAAAGCTGATCTCCCTTACAGGGTGGTTGTGAGGAGTAAATAAGCTTGACAAGTGCCTTGGACAGTGCTAAACAGGAGTTAGTGCTCATTAAGTGTTTGTTGTTAATGCAATATGTGTAATGACTAAGAGCAGGGGCCCTGGATCTAGGCGGCCAGGATTGGATCCCAGCTCTGTCACCAACCATCTGACCCTGGACAAGTGACTTTCCCTTTTTGTTTGGGGGGGGGGGCTGTATACCTCATCTGGAAAATGACAATGACCAGAGCCTCCCTCATAAGAAGCACGAGTGGATATCATGTAGCAGTGGGCCTAGTGGGATCCCTACCTCCCTCTGTGGTCAGACCCCCAGGTCCTCCGGCCCTGTCCCCACCCCTTGCCCACCTCCATCATGATGCGGTCCCAGAGGCGGGTCAGTTCTCGGCCCTGGTCCGAGTCTGCACTGTAGAATGTCAGCATCTGCTTGGTAATCAGGGATGGGTTGGACACCATCTGCAGAGGGAATAGGGACCCAGGAAGAACAGGGTCTATCTGCGCTGGGTGGGGAGAGGGGTCGGCCTCCACCCTCAGCTGAGACCCTCACCACACTCCCTCCCCCCCACCCGAAGTCATGCCCCTCCCCTGGCCTCTGCCCGGCTCACGTAGTCTCGGTGGGTGTAGGACGTGATACAAGAGGCACACTCAAAGATGTATACGATGAGCATGAGCGTCAGGTACTGGGGAGAGACGGAGGCAAGGAGCAACAGACAGCCTTGTCAGGGCAAAGCCTATGAAGTCACCTTCCCACTCCCTTTCCCCCCCAGGAATGGACTGATAGATGGAAATGCACTTTTTTTCTTTTTTTTTTAAGTGTAGGGCAGCGTGAACGGTAGGATCTACGTGGTGGGCATACAGCTGTTCGCGGCTCAGGCTTTCACATTTTCCATGTTTGAAGTTTTTCATAATGAAATGTTAGGGGAAAATGAAATCAAGAAAAAATATGTAAAGTATTTGCTGAAGTTCACTATAGGCTTGGATGCGGTAAAATAAATGTCTACTTTAGAAAAGAAAAAAGACATTCTCGAGACAACCAGGGACATGTGAACACACACTGGGTATTGGAAGACAGATACGAAGGAGCTAGGTGAATTTTGCAGGTGGGCCAGTGGCATGGTGGTTGGGCAAAAAAAAAAAAAAAGATTCTTGACTGATGTTTAATGAAAATTATTTTCCTATCCTCACCTCTCACCTTCACCCTTGAAGCAACAGGGGGTGAAGGGTGGTACAACATGCCTGACTGCTTTAAAACAATGTCCTTATCACTCAGAGAAAGGTGCACTCAAGTATTTACAGGTAAATGACTTGGTGTCTGGAATGTGCTTCAAAATACCGCAGGAAAGAAAAATGCGGGCAGGCAGAAAGTGGAGTAGAGAAGACAAAGTGGACCAGTCTGAGGTTGATGATGTTGAAACTAGGTGATAGGTATGCAGGGTTCATCACGCCATTCTCTCTACTCTATGTTTGAAATGTCCCATAAAATATATATTTCCAATTATATATGTTTTCAATATATATGTTTTCAATTCTGTGTCTTTGTTAATGGCAAACTAATAGAGGAGAGAGAAAAGACACACACTTTTTTTTTGGTAGTTGGGTGAACTTTTAGGGTTTTTGTTAAATTATTATGCCAGAGAATCAAATGCAGAAAAGAAATTTCAAAAGAAGGAAACCAGTCTTTCCTGTTTTCCATCTTCCTCATGGCAAAGCCAAAGTCCTTATCAAGGCCCGTAAGGGCCACCTTCCCTTTCTCCCCTCATCCTTCATGCCCACCCCTCCCCCAGTCTTCTCCCCACCACCCCATCTACCCTCACCTCACCGCCTCTCTCATCCCCACCCCCACTTGGCTCCAGCCACACTGGCCTCCTCTGGCTTCAGAGCCTTTGCTCTTGCCGTTCCCTCCACCTGGAATACTCACTCAGGCTTACTCCTCACCTCCCATGTTGCTTTCTCTGGCTGCCAGGCCTTCCCTCTGCCTTCCCCCCTGCAGCTCTCCCTTCCCTCGTCACTGTCTCCCACTCTCAGAACACCTCCCCTAGGGCAAAGACTTTATGTTTTGCTCACTACATAGCCCTAGTGCAGGAGTGTCCAAACTGCGGCCTGCGGGCCAACTGCGGCCCGCAATATTTTTAATTGGCCCGTAGCAAATTCCAAAAATATATTTAGTTTACTTAAATAAACCAGGTGAGGCAATACGTACTTCACCTCGAGTGAGTGGCCGGCTGTTTGTGTATTTTACCGCATATGGCCCTTGGTAAAAAACGTTGAAAAATGTTTGGACACCCCTGCCCTAGTGCCTACCATAGGGCTTGGCACATGGTTCTTGCTCAACAAACATTTGTTGATGAAATAAGCAGGTGCTCCTGGGACTCTAAAGGGCCCTCAAAGGTAGAGGAAGCACAGCATTAGTTCTGTGTCAGTGGGGCCAGGATTGAAATCACTGCTTTCCCTATCACCTGGGCTTTGGCCTCTTTGAACCTCAGTTTTCTTATCTGGTAAATGGGTACAAAAGCATTAACTTCAGGGAGGACTGAAAGAGCTCATTTTCTAAACTGCTTAGTCTCTAGTGTCCAGGTACATGAAATGCCCTGGGAAGTGTGGGTGTTGTTGCAATTATTGTTGTTGGCAGAGATTAAGAGCACAGGCTCAAATGCTGAACTGCTCAGGTTTAAATCCTGGTTCTGTCACTCACTTGCGTTGTGACTCTCAATAAGGAACTTCATTTCTCTGAGCCTCAGTTTCAATTCTGTCAAATGGGCTCGCGATGATGATGATGATGATGATGGTATCTCATGGTGGGTTGTGAGGAATAAATGAACGAATCCACGTAAAACATTTAAAAAGCAGTGAGTGCTCCTTAGATGGTAGCTGTGCTATCATTACTGCCGTTGCTATTGACAGCCTTCATGAGCACAGACTCTGCAGACCAACTAGCTGAGGCTCAAATCCCAGTCCTGCTACTTAAGAGCCATCTGCCTGTACAGAGAGCTTCCTTCCCTTCCTTCCCTGTGCCCAGTTTTCTTTCTGAAATGATAGGGATGGCCAAGCCTAGGTCATTGGGTTATGGAAAGGTGAAATGAAATGATTGCCCAAGGCCCAAGTGTGGTGCCATGCTGAACACACACTGGCTGTGATGGTGGTTGCTATTATGACCCACCTGTCCCCACCCCCTCCCCCTGGGGCCTCACCGTGAGGATCATGGACCGCCGGCGGCAGAGCGCTGCTCCCACACCAAAGCTGGCCACAACGAAGAAGGAGAAGCCACAGAAGATGGCGATCCAGGCGCCAGCAAAGACGTCATCCTTGCCTGAGACGCCCATCAGTGGGTATACACGGTACTGGTCGGCCGTCACCCATACTGTCTCAGCAAACAGGGCCAGGCCTGACAGCTGGACAGGACAGCTGGTTAGAAAGGCCTGCTCAGGGACAGCAGCCCTGGCTGCAGGAGTCTCTGTGAGCAAGCTTCTTCCCCATTCTGAGCCTCCACTGCCTGCTCGGTAAAGTGGGCACATAATAAGAGCGGCAAACACATCGCCTTCCATGAGCAGGGATGAGGCTGGACAGAGACCAGGAGAAAAGGGAAGGCCCAGCCAGACTCCTGACCCCTCACAGCTGCCAGCTGCTTCAAGAAGACAAGATGCCACATGCAAAGCCTGGAGCACATGGCTGGCACAGAGGAGCTGCTCGGTCAACCTTTACTAGTGTTATTTCCTGAAGAGGCGAATCTGGCCATCGCCAGAACAATTACAAAGGCATCAACCCTTTGGTCCAGCAATACCACTTGCAGAAATCAATCCTACACACACACCTGCCCATACAGGAAAATCACAACCCCACAAGGTGATGCCCTTGCAGCACGGTGGGTAGAGGAACCAGAATGCCACACAACGCAGTGCTGTGCAGTTGTGAAAAAGGGCGGGGAGGCTCTCTGAGAACTCCTGTGCAGTGGCTACAGACTGTGTGAGCAGGAAGAAATGAGAGGCACGAAACAGGATGTGGAACGAGCTACATCTGGGGCAAGAAAGGGGAGAAAATAGTATATGTCCTCCTATTACTTGTATTTGTTGAAATGTTGGAGAAACTAAAACATCTGGTTACTTGTGGGGTAAGGGATGGGGAACAAGAGAGAGGAAACTTCTTGGTGGATACCTCTGACAACAATCAAATGAACACTCCTAGAGGACGTACTAGGTGCCAAGCATTAGGACGCAAACTGGTTTCTGTGTGACGATCATTGTTACCAGCTGTAGGGTACATTGTTGTTATGGCCAATACAAAGAGCAAGCACGTGTGCCAAAAGGGTCTAAGCACGTTAATCCAATAACTCATTTTATCCTCTCAGCAGTACTATTTTATCTCCATCTTCCACATGAGAAAATTGAGGCCCAGAGAAGGGACATCACTGGCTCCAGGTTCCACAATAGAAAGTGGCAGACCTGGGATTTGAACCCAGGCTGTCTACCTCCAGAGTTGTGTACAGATATGACATATTTTCTTTACATTAAATATTAAGTAAAAGACATTGTTATTATTCATTATTATGGGCCTCCTGTGTGCCAAACAGGCACCTTATGTCTATAATCATGTAACGACAATAGCTAGCATGTGTCAAGCACTTTTTCCGAGCTGAGGGCCATACATGGATTAATCCACACTAACATCCCCATAATGAGGACATAATCTATAGATGGGGAAACAGGCACAGGGAAGCAAAGTCACTTGCTCAAGGTCACATAGCTGGGGAGAGGCAGAACTGGGACTCAAAACCAGCCTGCTCTGACTTGAGAGCTTGCAGCACTGGCCTGCTGGGGAGTGCTGGGCCCTTGCCACCCACCCCAGGATCAGGACTACCCCCTTATCCCCACCCGCCCACTCAGCTCCCAGCACTGGGGATGTCTCACCAGAATAATGATGTTGCCCACGACCAGCAGCCCCACCACAATCGGAGACCCCTTCTCTGCCTCTGCTGTTGCAGAAGCCATCGTCCTGCCTGGGACACATGAGCAGGAATGAGGCCAGGAAAAGGCCAGGAGGGGAGGGAGGGCCCATCTGGACTACGGCCTCCACTCCACACCCATGCTGCCAGGGGTTGCTCCTGGCTTTCTCCCGGGCCCAGGGTGGTACTGCATTGGCCCAGCTTCCCTCAACCCCAGGGGTGGCCCATTTTACAGAAAAGGAAAGTGTGGCTGAAGCAGGGCAGTCACTGGCCAGAGCCCAGTGCTGGCCTTCCTTGAGCCTCAAACCTCCCCAGCTTCCCCTGCCATCCAGACTCCTCCTCACCTTCTCTGCCTGAAGCTTGTCTGGCCAGCCCCTCCCAAAGTGGCTCCCTATATATGCCCAGGCCCCTCCTTGGGCCAGTCTCCCAGGAAGGGGGGAAGGTACCTGGAGGAGGAGACAAGAGGTCAAGCAGGCAAACCAGCATGAGAGAACAGCTTTATGTGCCCCCACCCCTACCCCCACCCTCACCCTGTGATTTATAGACCTGAAATTCCAGATTGTGCTGGTGTCTGGCCACATGGGCAGGGTGACATGCAGGTGGCTTTTGATTCCCAGGCTACTGGGGTGGGAGGGTGGGGGGGTTGGGAGGGTGAGTGCACTGCCTAATGTCTCTCCTTAGGACATGGACCTTCCTGGGAGCAGGAGAGAGATCCAAGTCAGACCTGCACACAAATCCTGAATCCCAGAACTGCCCCCTCTGCTGGTGGTCCCACCTCTCCAAGACTAGGAGCCCAGGAGGAGGCCCAGGTAGGCACCCTGGCAGGCAAGGATAGTGCTGGACCAAGGCAGGGAGGTAGGAAGGAGATAAGGGGGCAGGTGGGCGGGATGCTCAGAAGGCTGATTGTATGGGCTCTGGACCGAAGAGAGAAGATGGCAGGAGATGCGTGTGGGAGGGCAGTTCGAGATGAGTGTACAGTGAGGGGGAAAAGAAGTGTGCCAGAAAAACGGAGGGGACACACTGAATGGACTTGGTGGAAGTAAAGCCCCCCTCCCACCACCACCACCACACACGTAGAGACAAAGCAGGGTCATGGTGAGAAGCCAAGGATGGAAACGTCTTCAAGGCTGCAGAATCAGAGACCTAGGCTCAAATCCTAGCTGTTTCCTCTGTGCTGCGGGACTTGGTGTGTACATTTGCATTTGCAGAATGGGTATCATCAGACCACTTTCCTGGCCGGCAGTGGGAACTGAGTGCGGAGATGTGTGCCAAGGGTCTTTCAGTCCTGGTGAGCTGCAAGTGGCCCAGCCTCAGCAGCAGCGCTCCACAGAGGCCCACGTTCCCTCCGATGGCATCCCCTAGTGGCAGAAGAGTGGTTCCGCAGGCATAATTGGTGGCTTGGGGCCCCCAGTCCCTCCCCAGAACTTTTCAACGAGGAGGGCCAGGTGTATGCGAAATGGGCAAACAAATGGAACTTGAAATTCTGATATCAAGACACTGGCTTGGTAGTAAGACACATGAGATGCTTTCCAATTAAAATGGATAATTAGGTTTTTAGTTAATCCACTTTACATTTAAAATGGTTTTTTTGTTGATTTACATTTATATTAAGGATTAATGAGAAAATTTAAATAATAATGTACACGACCTATCAAGTAAATTTTATAAGGTTTAGCTAAAATAATTTGCCAAATGATAAAACCAGGCTAACAATATGAAATATTTTTATTTTCAAAAAGTTGGTAACTGTTAGCAGTTGGAAGTTATGTAAAATGTCCAGTAAAAGCAAAAAGGTGACATCATTTAATGTCACCAGACATAAAAGGGATCCATCTTTTTCTGAATCATGAAGCCAGTGTACTTTAATGTCAAACTTGAATTTTCACTATTCTTTCTATTATATAAGCCAGTCTTCAAACATATTTTGAACTGCTAATTACTTCCTTTAAAAAAAATCACAATGCCAAGATGTCCTAAAGGTGACATATGCCTACCCTAACTCTAGCATATAGGTTAAGGGACAAAAGTATTAAAAATAACTATAGATACCATTAGTTAATGGGGGGGGAGTAGCGGTAGAGTTTTTGTATGCAGTCGAAGTTGTTAGCAGCAACTTTACTGAATTCATTTATTAGTTCTAACACTTTTTTTGGTATTTAGGATTTTCTCTGCATAAGATCATCTTCAGAGACCATTTTACTTCTTCCTTTCTGAGCTAGATTTTTTTTTCCTAATTGCTTTGTCTAGAACCTCCAGTACATATTAATAGCGTGGTAAGAGTGGGCACTGTTGTCTTGTTCCTGATCTTAGAGGAAAAGCTTTCAGCCTTTCACTGTAGGACACTGGCTGTGGCATTGTCACATATGGCTTTATGTTGAGGTGTGTTTCTGCTACACCCAGAAGAGTTATTATAAAACGATGTTGAATTTTATCAAGTACTTTTTTCTGCATCGATTGATGATCATATGATTTTTCTTTCATTTTGTACTGTGGTGTAATGGGAAGGTGCTAGCTTTGTAGAAGCTCAAGATGTCACGTTCATGGGTGGTTGATGAGTGCTTCCCTCTGGAAGCACATCCTGTTTGGTTCTCTCCCTAGGTGATGTTTGCAGCCATTGATATAAGCCTTAGGTTCATCAGGGGTTGCAAAATGCTGATATTCTAATTCTTTCTTTTCTTCATTCATTATCTGGACTACCAGATATTTTTTAAAAGTAATATAAAACCCTATTGTAACGCTATATTCAATGAATACAATGAAATGAGGGTGTAATATATTCAAATTCACATTATCACAGTTTTACTGTACCAAATTCCTCATATTAAATCCCTTTCTACTTAATATGCCTGGGAGGTTTCTGTTTCCTGCACTGAACCCTCTCCTACACAGACACACTAAAAGGAAACCCACAGCCACATGAACTGGCAGGGAGATTGAAATGTCAGTTTCCTTACTTGTAAAATAGAGGTCTAATAACATATGGCTCATTGAGCTGTTGGAAGGCCTGAGATAAGTCAGGTAAAGGAATCAGCATGGTAGCTTTAGTTTTACAGCCCGTAGCTATACCCTAAGGGGCAGTGAGGTAGAGTCCTGTGTTCAACTGCAACAGGGAGATAGATGAGAAATGGTCTTGTAGCAGTGTGCTGTAAGAGAGGGAGGTGGATGAGAGACTGCCTCATGGCAGCTTTTCGCAAGACTGCTTATCTCCTTTTGTTTCAGGAGGAATCATTAGGAGTTGTGCTAAGGTTCAGGTCAGACCACAGTTAAGTCTTGCCTATGTGGCTTATGTGGAGATGTGGAAGGTTGTCACGGTGCCATGGTGGAACTGCTCCCCATAGTATCACCTCACAGGTCATTTGCCAATGGCGAAAACGGAAAACATCTTTCCAGAGGACACACAGCTAGTGGCTACGACCTTTCCCAGGGATTAGACTTGACCACTACTAATGGGGTAACCTGACATCAGGTATCTCCTGATGGGATGCAATAAGATACACGCGGGAAGGATTCTTGCCAAAAATACTTAACCTGCTTCTAATCAAGCAGGTTCTTCTGATGAGTTAACTTCCAGTGTATAAGAGCTACAAAAAACAAGCTAAATGACACCATGAGGAAACAAAAAGTCAAATCCAGAGTGGGGGACATTCTATAAGGCACCTGGCCTGGACTCTTAAAAAATTCTGCCTTATAAGGGTGGGCAGATTGTGGGGGTGGCTATTCTAGAATTTTTAAAGACTAGATACCTAAAAACCTAATACAGATGTGAACCTTGATTGGATCCTAGTATACAAAAACAAACTAAACAACAAAATGGGCAATTTGGGAATTCGTTTTTCTTAGGAGTGGTAACTGTATGAAGGACCATGTCATTTTTCAGAGATGCATGCTTAAATATTTAGGAGTGAAGTGTCAAGCTGTTTGGAAACTACTTTTAAATGGTGCAATAAAAAATAACATGTATACATAAACAAAGTAAATAGGACAATGTTAACAATTGTTGAACATAGGTGATGGGTGTAAGGGCAATCATTGTACTATTTGTCCACTTTTTCTATGTGCCTGAACATTTTCATAATAAAATTCTGGAAGGCAGAATATATTTATATTTTTAATTTCCTCATGGAAATTACATTCTAGTGGTGGTGGTGGGGGGGGGGCAATTATCACGGATGAGTAAGTAAAACATAGGGAATATTAACGGTAAGTGCTTCAGAAACGAAAGGCGTGAAGCACTGCCAAGCGTGTGGGAGTTGAAATGGTAGGCTGATGGTCAGGAAAGGCCTGAGTTATGTTTGAAGAAGACTTGAATGCAGGGGGCAGCGAGCTGTGTGGGTATCTGGTGGAAAAGCATCCAGGCAGAGCAACAGCAAGTGCACACAGGCCTTGAGGTCGGAGCCAGGTTGATGCGTTGAACTTCTCAGTTCCCGTCACCCCGAAGAGGCCAGTGCAGTAGGTAGGGAGTGTGTGAGCACAGCGGTAGATCGGAAGAAACAGGAAAACCGTATCAAATCTTTCTCAAGTTAAGCACATATAAAATATGTACATATAAACACTTCTAGGCGTACGGGCTATCTGGAAAAATACGTTGGAAACTGCTAGGGCTGGCAGCCTCTGGGCAGAATTAGGTGACTGGAGTCAGGGGAAGTCCTGTATCTGGACTTTTCACTGATTTCATGTGAAATTTTCACTACGTTCAAGTTCTTTGCTATTTTCAACACAGGCCATAAGCTTCTACAGCCCCTCGAAGTCCCTCTGCGTGCACCAGGGTCCCTTCCAGCCCCTGCTCTTCACAGGCAGCCACTGCAGATCCCTCCCTCGGGCGTTTTCTTCGGTACAAGAATCATCACCCTGCACGTTTGATGATCTTTCAGATAATCATTTGAGTGGTCTTGAAGAAACACCAGTTTGGCCACAACCTGGTGCTCTGGTGGTTACGCTGTCTCAGGAGGAGCTCCCTGTTGACACATGTGGTGGATGACATTTTGGGCTGTTATTGTATGGCAATTCTTTAGGGGGTGTCGAGGAAGAACATTTCTGAATTCGGCCTACTTAAATGACTTCCAGTAATCACCATGATCAAATGAAAGAGAAAGCCTGGAACATAGGGAGAAATTACACACTGTGCAGAAGACTGCTTATTACATGATATCAAGTATTTAAGTATTAAGATATTAACAATAATTTCTTAGGTGTAATATAGTGTGATTCTTTTAAAAAATGTCTCTCTAAGAGATACATATATTTATTTCATCATTCATATACTTATTTCTGGATAAAATATGATCTCTAGGATTTATTTTAAAATTACCCAGAGGTGGGGGGTAATTAGAGATGAAACTGGTTGTTTATTGATAATTGTTGAAGCTAGGTGATGGGTACATATGCGTTTTTATTATACTATTTTCATGTGACTCAAAAATTATGTAAGAAAAGTTCAAAGAATTGTACAGATAATTAAGGGAACACATAAAATTTTAGCACATACAGGGGCTTGGGGCTATTTCGTATAAGCACTTACTCTGTTGTCTTTCACAGAGGACGTGGTCAAAGTTTGATAAAGTCAAAATCAAAAACAAAACAAAAAATAATCACTGAAGCCCCTCTTACTGGTCCAGGCACTATTTGCACCCTAGCTTCTTGCCCAATCATCCAGCTTGTTTATACATACACTCTCTTACACTTTTCCAACAAGTATTTATTATTAGTTAAGCCATGATTCAGGATCCCAGGGCGGGATGTACCCAGGTCCCCCTTCACCTCCCCGGGAGAAGGACGGAGGACAGAAGAAAGGTGGGGTGGAGCCAGTTTAGATCTTCCCAGGAAATGTGCCTTCTGCCCGGCGGTCATCCCAGGTCGACACCTGCAGAAACACAGCCAGTATTACTCGTTCTTTGTGGGTAAACCAGATGGATGGACTTCTTTGTCTTCCTCACTTTGCCCACCTGCTCATTTCTTCAGTCAGTTAACAAGTAACTCCACTAGTGACACTGCTCCAGGAGCTGGGGAACCAGCAGTGACCCAGAAAGACAAGAATCACTGTTCTGAATGAGCTGACATGAGCTGACCCACTGCAGGGGGTGGAGATGAGAGGGTGGGGGGTGGGGAAGCAATAACATGCAGAAAAATCCCAGGCTCAGTGTGGGGCTGTCCATGGGGAGACGTGTGAGGTACAAGAGCTTAAAGACAGTGGCTACGTCCTGCTTCAGGAACTTCAGAGTCAACACTCAAAGATATTAGTCAGAATAGAGGAGATAAGCAATACTAGGCAGCTGTGAAAAAAGTAAGGCTCCTCTATGCTCCAGAAATAAATGGATCTCCAAGATAGACAGTCAAGTTCAAAAAGGGGACAAATGGAATAGAGTGCGATACTACTGTTGATCAGATGTATGCGTAACATAACAAATGACAGAACGGCCAAAATGACAATGTTAACACTCTCCAGAAGTAACACTTTGCTCCCTGTGGGCCTTCCTACAGGCAGTTAGAGGCATATTCATTTACACACACACACACACACACACACACACGCTATATAGTAGAGGCAGTGGATAAAAGCATGGAAAAGAGAGACTGTATCTGTATCACTTCCTAGTTGTGTGACCTTGGACAAATTATTCAACCTTTCAGGGCCTCAGTTTCCAATTCTGTACAATAAGGATACTAATAGTACCTACCTCGTCTTATTTTTTATAGCATGTTTGCCCTTATACAATATAAAGTGCTTACAACGTACTTGGCCTACACAATAAGTGCCATGTATGTGCCTATTTTATTTACACACACCCCCACATCACAAATACTCTACTTTAACACACACACACACACACACACACACGGCCATACTATATAGATTGTCCTGCAACTTGCTTTTCCCCCACAAGTCTCAGAGCTCTTTCTATATTCTGTCATGTAGATCAAGACAAACCTATCTATCATTATGTACCTAACCTGGGTTGTTTCTGAATGTTCCCCATTGCAAACAACTGTGCAAAGGATATCCTTGTATATGAACATTTTTCTAGGATGTCTAGAGTATGATTTTTTCATTTTGAAAAATGTCACATCTAGAGTACATATTTTTCTTCATTTTGAAAGATCCTGCCAAATTGACCTCAAAAGTGACCTCAGAACCACCAACAATTAGCACTATCAACGTTTATAATTCTTGCACCAGACTGAAAGGTAAAAACAAGCATATCTTTGTTGTTTTAAGCTGCATTTCCCTGGTGACTTGAGTGGAGAGGAACATCTTTTCATGTCTGGGATTCATCTGGATTACCGCATCCTGGACTTGTATTGACTACAGTCTACAGTTCTAAGTGTGAATTTCTCAGTCGCTGGGTTTATGTCTCCACTCCCTTTTAAATTAAAGAATCAGGTTGGTCTGGTACTTTGGCAAATTACCCTTTGTCCAACAATCCCACTTCATGAAAGGAAACTAAGGAAACCATTCAAATAGAGAGGAAAACATTTCCTGAAATGGAATTGTACACTCAAGTATCATTTAAAATAGTGAAAAAAGAATGAGTCCAGGTAAAGGGGGACTATCTCTTAACTATTAAAGACGATGGCAGACTGGCCCAGTGGCTCAGGCCGTTGGAGCTCTGCGCTCCTAACTCCGAAGGCTGCCGGTTCGATTCCCACATGGGCTAGTGGGCTCTCAACCACAAGGCTGTTAGTTCGATTCCTCGAGTCCCGCAAGGGACGGTGGGCAGCGCCCCCTGCAACTAAGATTGAACACGGCACCTTGAGCTGAGCTGCCGCTGAGCTCCCGGATGGCTTGGAACGTGTGTTCTCAACCACAAGGTTACCGGTTAGACTCCCGCAAGGGATGGTGGGCTGCGCCCCCTGCAACTAGCAACGGCAAATGGACCTGGAGCTGAGCTGCGCCCTCCATAACTAAGACTGAAAGGACAACAACTTGAAGCTGGATGGCACACTCCACAAGATTGAAAGGACAACAACTTGACTTGGCAAAAAGTCCTGGAAGTACATACACACTGTTCCCCTTCCCCAATAAAATCTTAAAAAAAAAAAAGATGATGGCTACCCAATAACTACTGCACTGATATGAAAATACGAATACAATGCATGTTAACAAAAAAAGCAAAGTACAAAAGAAACTATCTAAAGTATGACTCATATCTACATTTTTTAAAAATACATGAAACCACACCTACACATACATTAGTACACAGAGGAAGATTTACCAAATTCCTAAGGGAAGTTTAGGAAGAGGGTGACCAGGGGGACTTTCACTGTCTACATTATATATATTTCTCATTCTGAGGACTATAAAAAGCTAATGCTATTTTTCATGGAGAAACTGAAGATTTTTAAAAAAACAGAAAATAAAAGATGGTTTGAAAAAAATGTCTTAAATGCTCATGTAGAAAGAGTGCTAGCCTCCGGCCCCTACCCATCCCAAAATACACATATGGAGATTAGAAATTAATTTAAAAAACACACAGGAAAGACCTGGAATATGCTACAACAGGAGAATGGGGACCCTTTTCAGCCCCTTGTATTTTTTAAGTTTCTGTGAAGTGAAAACGAAACAACAATAATAAAACACTTATTTTTACTTCACCAAGTTTTTGAAATAAAAAGCCAGGACTACTGGGTCTAAAGGCGCTTGTGCAGAGTGCATTTATATCCAGCGTAACAGGGCAGACACAGCAGGCACCTGAGTGGAGGAACCACACAGTCTGATGCTCCCAGGTAGGGGCAGGCCTAGGTCCTAGAGACTGGGGTGTGGGGCAGCACTGGGACTGGAAGCATGACCCGAGCACCCCATCCAGCACGCACCCAATGAGGTTGGAGGGAGGATGATAGATCAAAACATTACGTTACCCAAGATCACCCAGGGACAAGGGGTAATCCTGGGAGCACACCGGGTTCTCAGACACTTGAGACAATGCGGCCAGAGAGGTGAGAGGAAAACCAAGTGAGCCGAGGAAGAGTGCCATTAAGGCAATTTGTTCTCAAGAAATGAGCCCCAAAAGATGTACATCAAGGATGCTTAAAGTGCTGAAAAATTAGAACATAATCTCAACCAAGAGGACCAGTTAAATAAAAGCATCTGTAAGTTATTAAAATGAATAAGGCAGATCTATATGCATTGTCATTTTGGAAAAAAAAAGGGGCTCCAAGACACATTGATGAGCAAAGCAAGTCATAGAACATAATATATAGTATGAACCATCCACACACAGAAAGGACCACAGGCTTATGTATGATAACTTTATATACGGAGAAAAAGAGTTAACAGCAGCTACCTCAGGGGAGGGAGATTGGGGAACAGAAGTGGGTTTCTACTTTTTATTTTACTGTACTGCTCACATTTGTTGTTTTTTAAATGAGCACTATTACTTTTGCAATACTATCATATTTTGACTCTAAGGCACATTATTTTACTTTAACATCTCTGAAATTAGCATGCTTGTTACATTCATTTCCAGCATTTTAAAAAAAAGATATGAACATCTCTCGATGTTTCTTGCAGTCAATGGGGTCTTCGATTTAATGAAACAGAATAATATTAAACATAAATTCTTCATTAAAAAAAGAGGATATGGCAGAGAGTATTAAATAGTGACAAAAGGTCTGGTCAAATCAGGGCTAAAAGGACTGCCTTATTGCATCATATTTTTTAGAGATGCACACCGAAGTAGATTAGGGGTGAAATGACATGTCTGGGATTTGCTCCAGAATACTTCAACAGAGGACAGAAGAAAAAGAAAATAGATGAAGGAAATGTGGAAAAATCTTGACACTACTCAATTTTGGTAATAAGTATTACTTGGGGTCACTTAATTATTGTCTCTACTTTTATGCATATTTGAAAATGTTCGTAAAGGACAGGACTGCACAGATGGTGAGCTCCCCAGGGACAGGGAGCAAAACTGAGTACACATCTGTAGAGTACATGAGCGAGGTGGATCCAGCAAGAAGACAGCCCTGGTCTCTTTGGCTGAGAGCCCTGAATAGCTGAGAGCATCAGTGAAAGAAGGAAAGGAAAGCAATTCTAAGAAGAAAAGGCCAAGCCCCAGGCACAGTGTAATGCCCTGTCCTTCTGCCTCTCACAGATCAGCTCCCACCAAGTCACCACACTCCCCTTTCCTAAGACCCCGCCCCAGCATCCCAAGGGCCCTAGGAGGAGTCACGTACCCAGGATATGGGGCACAGGGACTTGTACACACGCCGGTACCATTCGCACACGGAGACATCACCCCGTTTAGCAGTCATTGCCTTCTCACAGCGGTGGAAGTCTGTGAAAAAAGAGGTTCTGGGTCAGCCTAGACAAAGGGCTAGAACACGTCTTTGAGCAGAACTCACAGAAATACTTTTTACCTCACAACCAGTTCTACAGACACACACACATTTCACAAAGAATGCACATGCTTACAAGAGTACTACAAAGGGCTAGATAAACCTCACTAAATTGACTTTGTAATCCCTAGAGAACTGCTCTTCAACTTGGAAACTCGGGGTCAGGACTGATGGGACAACATGAGGGCCATTATGGAAACGCAGAACCAGGGCAAGGGAAGGGGAAGATGGTCTTAATGCTAAGATGCTGGAGTCTGAGAGAGGAAGACAAGAGGGGCATAATCTGGTTTTGAAAAGCAGGCAATAAATTAAAAAAAAAATAATTACTCCAGGTATTCCACTCCGGGGCATATTCCCTAGACAGAAAAGCATTCTCATGGACATCAAATTCCATCTATAAGAACGTTTACAGCAGCATCAGTTGTAAGAGCCCCAAACTGGAAACTACTCAAGTGCCATAAATAAACTGTGGGAAACTGTGCAGCAATGAAAATGAGCAAACTGCATGTCACCACACAGATGAATATTCAAAACTGTTGAATTAAGAAATCCAAACACAAGAGAATATATACAGGATTTATAAAGTTCACAAAAAGGCAAACATAAAAATGGTGAGAAAACCAAAATGTGATTGTCTTATATGGATGCGGTTACATCTCTAGTGAACACAAGAAAGGGCATGCAATAGGCAGGGGCGTGCGGAGTCCTGGCAATGTCCACTTTTCTATCCAGATTATAGTTACACGGGGGTTCACTTTAGAATTATTCATTTCATTGTACATTGGTTTTTGTACTTCCTGTATGTTATCTCACTTGCGCGCGCGCGCACACACACAAATCTTTTTTTAAAAAAATCATCATAGGAACCAAAATTTATAGCAGTGGCCCACATCCTAAACACAGTTGGTAAGGGGCATGGGCCCTGTGAGGATGTCTAAAATAAAAGACAAAAGGCCTAGCATGCATGGGTCCCAGTGAGGCAAGAGGTAAGTAAGCAACTACAGCTATGGGACCAGGGGAAGTTCTGTATTCCCCCCACCACCATGCCCCGCTTACCCAGGTAGTTCTGCCAACAGTTCCTGGTCTGATTCTGGTTGGGGAAGCGGCTGTCAAAAGGGGCAGTCTGGTAATTCTTGATTTTGGTCTTGATGTCTTCTGCCATCTTGCTGACTCCTGGAGGCAAAGAGAGAGGGTGTTGACAGAGGTTTTAGGGGAACTGAGCCTGGGCATGCCAACCCACCCAGGCCCCAGGGGGCCCCAGACACAGAAGATGGGCTGGATATGAATAAGGTGCCACACCCTCCCTCTCAACGTACACACACAGAGGTGAAGGACAGGGCAAATCATAAATCTAAATGTGGAAATCACAGCAAGGTTTGGAGGAAGGGTGGTCAACTCCTTGGTGAAATCAGGCCTTATCTGTCACAAAATAACACTAAATAAGCACTCATTTAGTGCTTACTACAGGTCAGGTGCTGTTCTATTCGCTTTAATTCTGCAGCCACTCTAAAAGGTAGAAACTATTTCTAACAGGGTTCCACAAAGGTCAGGGTGTCCAAATGACTTCTCAAGGTCACACAGCATACAAGTGGTGGAGCTGCACCCAATCACTGACATGACCGACAATGCACAGGTTCTTAACGTCTCTGGTGCCATTCACTCTTCTGGGGACTAATGACCCCTTTTCTCAGACTATGTTTAAGTGCATTAAAAAATTGCACATGGGGCCGGCCCGGTGGCTCAGGCGGTTAGAGCTCCATGCTCCTAACTCCGAAGGCTGCTGGTTCGATTCCCACATGGGCCAGTGGGCTCTCAACCACAAGGTTGCCAGTTCGATTCCTCAAAAAAAGGCCTGGAAGTACACACTGTTCCCCAATAAAGTCCTGTTTCTCCTTCCCCAATAAAATCTTTAAAAAAAAAAAAATTGCACATGCTCACAAAGAAAACCAGTTTTATGTAGCTGAGGATTCATCAACGACCACAATTTTGAAGTAATCATGAGTGACAATATTTTGTGACATCTGCAACCATAATGTGATTGACATAAGATGAACTGTGATTCTCACAGCTGACAAAGTCAACAGACGCTGCTAACACTGATGCTGTTGCCTCCATACCTAACTGAAGGAAATGGTACTTTTCAATTAGCGATTAGTAAAAATACAGATGTAATCCCCCCCCCCATTTGACTACTAGCACCCCTTGAACTCTATTGATGCTATGGACCCAGGGTTAAAAAACCTCTGTTATAAAGTCTCTTATGAGGTGACACTAAGTGTTCACCCGGGAATCTGAGAGAAACTGCCTCCATTCCAGAGAAGTCGTGGGGTTACATAGAGGCGCGCAAGCCAGTGTTCAATTCAAGCGATCCAAGGTAATCGTGGGGGATCTGAAGCAGCAGGGTATTTCCTGGAGGTGGGGCGGGGGGTGTAGAACACCAGCTGCTGGGACACACGTGGTCGGAACAGTCGTTTGGGGCGAGACCCCGACCCATTATCTGGGAATGAGGGTGGATGGGTGACGACATTGCGGCCCCACCAACTCCAAGGGGAAGAGGAAGGGCCAAACACCCGGGAGCTGGGCTGCGGCCCAGGAAAGCCGCGGGGACCACGTCTGCGGCCCAGCGACTAAGAGCACTGCAGCCCAGACACCGGGGTGCAAATCCTGGTCGTTCGCTACGTATCTGAGTATCTCTGAGCCTCAGTTGCCTCCCTGTCAAAAAGGACAATCACAGGCCCTACCTCATAGGGCTGGAGGGAGGACTAAATTAACTAATACGAGTCGCTTGGAATGTTACCCGACATTAAGGAAGAACTAAATGATCCTTAGCTATACCTACTAACACAACAGGACCTCAGGGCCCCGGGAGGCCGAACGCCTGCGGCCGGAAACCTCACCTCGTTCTCGAGGAAGCTAACGTCCGGTTCCTCAGTCCCCCAGGATGGAGTCCCGGGTTCCCGAGTCCTCGACACTCACCTAAACAAACCCCTGAAGCGGCTCCCGGCTCAATGTGACCCTCAGCAAAGACGGTTCCCTCTGACCGGAAGCGGAATTAAGACGGGCCGGAAGCCGGGCGAGTTAGGCTATAGAGGAGTCTTCCACGCGGCTAGAGCGCCTACGGGGAGGCGGTCCCTGAAGCCATTACGGCCACGCCCATTTATGCGAATTCCGATTTTCTATTGGGCTGAATGCCTGTTCATCATCACTCTGGGCCCAATCATGAGCTTGCGTAGCACTTAAAAATGCTCCGAGCTGGGGCTTGGGAAGTCGCCTAGTTACAGGCTCTCATTGTCTCTCTGGTTTTACCGGGAAGGAGTTCTGATTGCTGGGGCTGGTTGGAGACTGGGCCTGGGGAAAAAATCCAAGTGGAAGTACTCTTATTCGTGCAAGAATTATTTATTGAACACTTAACCTGTGCCAGGTACTTCTGTAAGGGTGAGGGATGCATCGTTGAATAAAAGGCAACCCCATGATTATTATGGGGTCAGTTGTTAGGGTATTGAAAAAGAACAACTCTTTCTTCCAGGGTCATTTGTCACGTTAAGGGGATTGCCTAGATTCCACCTCCAAACCTCAGAAGGTAGAAACTCATCTTTTGATCTTGCCTCAGTTTACCTCTTTGTTTAGGTCAAAATCTCTATCCCTCTTCTCTTTACTCCCACTGTTGCAACTTGGGAGCTGGCCTCTTAAAAGATCTTTAAACATGAAGGCTGCTTCCCCCACGGGCCTTTACACTTGCTGTTCCCCTGGTCTGAAATGTTCTTCCCACAGCTCCTCCTCTTTCCTCACCTTCAGTTTTGTTTTTTCCTCCTACTGCCTCCCCCCCTCCCACTCCGGTTCAAGCCGTTGTTTCTCAGTCTAGTTGTGTAGGACACAGCTCCCTGGCCCATGCTGGTGGCCACCAGCCTCTCATGGCAGCACATGGTAGCCTACGGCAGCACACAGCAGCCCATGGCCGCTCACAATGGCTGCCAACTACTCCCGCTGGCTGCACTGGCCACCGCCCGCTCCTGACAGCACGCTGTAGCCCACAGCAGCCCACAGCAGCTCTCGAAAAAGAGACCTCAGTGTTAGGAGCATGGCGCTCCAACCACCTGAACCACCATGCTGGCCCGACGTCCTTTAGTTTTGTCCTTAAATGTCACTTTGTTGGTGAGTCCTTCTCAGACAAAATGTTTAAAGTTGCCATCTTCCCAGTCTCTATCTCCCTTCCCTACTTTATTTCTCCATAGCATTATCTTTTCACATACTATGTCCTTCCTTTTGTTCTGTTTACTTTCTTTTGTCTCCCTCGATACCATAGAAGATTGTAAAGGAGCAATTTTTGTCTGGCTTACCATTGTATCGCTAGCACTTAAAATAGTGCCTAGCAAGTAGGTGGTGCTCTATAAATATTTGTCAGAGTGAATGTCTTGTGTGAATAAAGCACCTTCTGGGGACTGGAAGAAGGAGCTGCGAAAGAGAACTGCTTTCATCCCTCCTCTTGGTCTGGCCTCCAAAGCTTTCCCGATACTGTGTTGGGTGCAATGTCCAGGCCTTATTGATCAGGGGCCTCTTACACAGTCTGTGTTTTTCAACATTTCAATTATTTGTGGAACTACCTGTGTATATGCCTGCATTCACCCCCTTAAATGATATCTTCCTAAAGCCCAAATCCCTTTCCTGCTTAACCCCTCCATGGCTCCCCTCTGCCCTCAGAACAAAGTCCAGCCTGCTTACCATGGCCCCACAGACCCTTTGTGAACTGACCCATGGTCCGCTCTCCAACACAGTGATATTTTAGTTCATTGAACAGTACTGTGAGATCTTCTACCTCCAGGCCTTTGCTTATGCTGTTTCTTCTGCCTGGAACATTCTTTGTCTACCTGACCTCAAGCCAGCTGTTTTCTCCTTCAGGAAGCCTTCCCTAACCTCCCCTGCCCCAGATTAGGTCAGTTTCCCCATCCCAGCCCTGATCGTTGTGGACTATCCCAGTCTGCCCCACCAGACTGTGGGCTCCCTAAGGGCAGAGTCCAGAGTTGTCTTGGTCACTGCTGAATCCCAGGCATCACCTACAGCAGGACCACTCAGCTGGCTCTCTTTAGGGACTCAGTGGTTCCCAGATTGGGGTAGGCTATCCTTGGGGTCTAGATCTGAATTCTATGTCCTCCAGCTCGGAATGTGAAAGCAGTCGGTGGTTTTGGGGGGCAAGCACTAGGTCTAATTCCTTGATAGTCCCTAGCACTGTGAGGGCACACAGTAAGCCCTTTTTGGAGCCTCAGTCCTCTTTTCAAGGGGGGCAGAGTAGGTAAACTCGCAAGTTAGTAACTGGGTCAGATTTCTTCACAAGCCCCAGCATAGGGCAGGCACACAGTAGATCCTATGGGGACTGAGTTTAAGTCCTTTGCATGTCCCATTACACAGTGAGCACACAGTAGGTTCCCTAAGGGTCTGGGTCTCTTTTGGTCATGGTGTATCTTGGGATCACACAGGCGGGGGTGGGGTGGGATAGTGGTGGTGGTGGTTGGTGGTGCACACACACAGGCTCCCAGCGGTGGGTCTGGTCAGTACCAGTGGAAAAGATGCAGACAGCACGCGGATGAGTTTTGACGGGATATTTTTATTGGGTCGCTGCTCCCTGTCCTCCCACCTCGCGGTCTGCATAACCTAGGCCAGGCACGCGGCCCCCGAAGCGGTAAGTGTACTTGCGCCCACCGCTCTTGCGCACGATGTCGCGGCGATAGTAGTAGCGCAGGCCTCGGCTCAGCTTCTCGTAATTCATGCCGGGTTTCCGCTTGCGCTCTCCCCACAGCCGCGCCACCTAGGGCGGAGACCCGGCTTAGTCTGGGGTGGTGGTAGGGGGTGGGGAGCGGTTTGGCAAAGGCCTCGTGGGCAGAGTTCGGGTACAGTCCGGACACGGTTTAAGCCGGGCAGAGTCTGGTGGAGGTGAGGGTGAGGTTGGGGCGGGGCCAAGAACCAAAATGAATGGCGGGGCTAGGCTGAACAAGAGGAGACTGGGGCAGGACTTGGTGGGTCCGGGAAGCTGTCCCACCTCTTTGGGGTCACACAGCTGGAACTCGCGGCTGTTGCCAGTCCAGCGGATGCAGCTGTTACGCGCCCCATCTTGGAGTAGCTCCAGGAGGAACTGCCACAGCTGAATGGGACCTGCAGGGTGAAGGTAGGTAAACACTCAGGCTTCCTGGGCCCCGTCCATGTCGCTTCGATGACCCAGGAATCCCGGCTCCCTCACCTCGAAGATCCAAGGGTCCAGGTCTTCTCCACTCTGGACCTAGGAGTCTGGAACCCCTTCTCCTCGGGGACCAGCGAGTCCGGATCCCTCCATGTAAGGGACCCAAGAGTCGGCCTTGGGGACCCAGACATCCGGGGTTCCCATCTCGGGGATGTAGGGGTTTGGCTGCCCCACCTTTGGGACCCAGGCATCCAGACCCTATGCCTCTCACATAACCCAGGAGCCTAGATCCTCGTCCCTTGCTCCCTAGAAGACTACCAATGTCTTTTCCTCCCCTCCTTCAGGATTTAGGAGGGCCACCGCCTCCTCTTCTTCCAACTCTTAGGTATCTAAGCCCCGCCCCCTCACTGCCAGTTTCCCGGGTTCCGCCCTTAGGAGACGAGGCCCGTCCTCCAGGGACACGGGCTTCGCTCCCTCCCAACGAAGTCTCACAGACCTCTCACCTCGGTGGTTAGTTTTGGAGTCACGAGCCAAAGTTGCGCCGTCCGACTGCTGCCTCAGTTCGGAGTTAGTGGTGAGATCTGAACTCCCGTACTCCTTCGAAGAGGTGGTGCAATCCGTGTGCAGCCCAGAGTCCCAGGAGGTGGGATAGTCCGAGCCCGCAGGCCCACCCCAAGAAGTGGTACAGACGGCGCGCTGCTCCCCGCCGAGGCCCTTGCCCCAGTAGGCGGCGCGGTCGGGGCCAATGGAACAGTCCCAGCTGGTGGAGCTGGCCGCGGTGGGGGCGCGCGACCACGAGCTGGCCCCTTCCGCGGAGGTGGTGTAATTCTGGCCCGCCACTCCTTCAGACCCAGCGAAGGGGGCGGGGCCCAGGCCAGGAGGGGCGGGGCCCAGACCAGGAGGGGCGGGGCCCAGACCAGGAGGGGCGGGGCCCATGGCCGGCGAGACGCGGCTCCAAGCATCCCAGCCGGTACACGCCAGGTGGGTCCAGTCTCCCGACCACGGAAGAGGCTGAGGGGCGTGTTCTGTGAGGAGGAATAGACCCCAAGTGAGGGGAGCCCCCTTGGGCCTTCTAGGAATCAAAGCTCTTGGCCCTGGCACCTGAGGCCCCAGGCTCCCGGATTTAGGGCAGGCCAACTGGATGACAGGCGTCCCCCGTCCTATCTTCGTTTTCCCTCAAAGATCGGGAAGGCTAAGTTTCAACCACGGTGGAGAACCCCAGACCCCTTCTTCCCCCGCCTCTCCGCGCACACTCACCAGCCCCCCATAATGCTTCTGGGTGCGGTGACGCCGAGCCCCAGTCCCGCTGCGAGAGCCCTGCGAGGCATAAGGAACTTAGCTGAATTTCGGGAAGGATGTGAGCAATGACCAGAGACCCTCCTCAACCACTCACCCAGTAGTCTTTACTAACGACTGAGAGTCATTACTGAGAGTAACGACTCTCAGTGGTTACTCCCTAACCCCTACTCATTCAGACCTAGGGCTCGGGACCCAAGCCCCCTCCTCTTTCAACCTCAGGAGTTCAAGCCCACAGCCCTCAGCCCATTCAACCTCCAGGAGTCCTAGCAAGACCCCTTCCTCTCTCAGATAGAAGAGCCCAGACTCTCACCTTCCCCAGCACCGAGGGGTCCCAGCCCACAAACACCTTTCCAGCATGTCTCCTCTGTCAGCGTGTCTCCTTGGTGCTCCAGTTCAGGGAAATAGAAGCCGAACTCAGCTCCTTCTGCAGAGTCAGGAGGTTAGGGACAGTCAGGGTCAGTGGGGGCCCGTCCGCACCTGGGTACCGCCCCCCCACATGCACACACATTGCTTCTGCCCCCCAGCAGCCTACCCAGCCCTGACAGCCTGTTTCCCGGGGGCACTTCCTGGGGTGATGCTTCTTCATCCCAGTTCCACAAATCCATGGATGCTCGTTGTGAGTGTTCTGGGGGGAGGGAGGTGCAAAGGCACAGGGTGAGCTAGTGACACTTAGGGACCCTGCCTTCTGGCTCCCCATCCCTTGCTTCTCTCAGACCCAGGAGTCCAGGCCTCTGCTCCCTGCTCCCCCAGAACCCTGGACTCTTGGCTTCCAGTGCCCTTTTCTCTCAGACCAGGAGTGAGCGACCTCAGTTCTCGCCTTCCTCAGACCCAAGAGTCCAGGCCACCAGACCTCCAGTCCCCAGTTCATGGCTCACCTTTGGCGGGTCCCTCTGCCTCCAGCTGGGGGTCTCAGCCCCATTTCATATCATGTACCCCCTCCCCTGGGGGCCTGGGCAGGGGGGAATTTTCCAAGACGTCAGAGCTGGGGGTCGAAGCTGGGGTCGAGTTGCAGGGGGCCGGGGCGGGGCCGAGCCACACTCCCCCCTCCCAGGGATGGCCGGCCGCCTCCCAGTAGCTGGGGCTGTCCTGCTGCAGGGGTGGCTTGGACTTGGGCAGTAGCTTGAGTAGCAGTAGGTTGGGCGACGGGGGGTGCAGAGTGTTTAGGGGGTCATGGGGACGGGGCAGGGGGCTTGTGGACAGGTTCTCCGTCTTGGGGACTTGATCCTGCGACATGAGGTGTGATGGGGGGAGGAGGTTCTGGGGTGAGCTGGGCTGCGCCAGGCTTATCTGCAACAGGAAGGGGGATTTCCGGCCAGACCCTCGGTGAGCCGACCCGATGGGCCTACGTCACAATCCGCAGGAGGATTGCGGGGGATGGGGTGGGGGAAGGCGGACCAGGATCCCTGACCAGGCAGAGTTCTCCCCTTCTGAGGGCTTTGAGGAAGACTTACTGGGGCTGCTCCAGGGGAGTGTCAATCATGATAACAATAGCATCAACAATATAAACAATAACACCAGTCATAGCTAACATTTACTGAAGGCTTATTGCAGGGCACCAACAGTGCCATGAGCCTTAGTTTAATCTTTTCGTGTAGGTACTACACTTAGCCTCATTTTATGAAAGAGGAAATTGAGGCAGGCTTCCTCCCACTTCTCTTCATCTCCAAAGTCCATGCTCTTCCATGCTATAATAGTTTGGGACAAATGGGGAAATTTGAGTATGCACTGAATATGAAATATAGAATTATTAATTTTCTTCGATGTGATAATGGTATATGAAAGATGTCTCTGTAAGAATATGAACCCTGAGATATTTAGGGATGAAGTGTTAGGACGTCTGTAACTTGCTTCAAATGATTCAGCAATACCCTCCCCCCCCAAAAACACACCCATGTGTACATGTAACATATACATACATGCACTATTTGGGACATACTGACATATTAAAAAATTATTTGTTGTTTACCTGGTTTGAATTTAACTAGGTGTCCTGTATTTTTATCTTCTAAATTTGGCAACCCTAAACCCAGGTGGATTGACTTCCAAGCCGGTGCTTGTACCCATTCTGCTATACTAATAAGTAAATATTTACCATTAAAAATAACCTCTTTAATATGGGCATTGTCCAGTGTTCACTCAGCTTGATCACTTGCCATTTGTGGGATGCGAGGTATGAGGGTGTGGGCTCTGCTCTTCTTTCCATGTTACAGAAGGAAAACTGGGCCTTAAGAGAGAGAGCCACTTACTAGGTTACATACACAGTGAATGGGTGGGGGGATGCTGGGATTGGACCTAGTGTTGGGTGAGCCACAGAACCCTTGGACATCCCTAGTCCCACTATCCATCTAACCTAGAGGCCTGAAGGGAGTCCGGCGCTGTTGTGCCTACGGGGCCCTAGGCCTCCTCTCCCTGAGGCTGTGTCCTCTCCTATCTTTCTCCATGTCTCTCTGCCCTAGGCTGGAGTCCCAGGCACTGAGTCTGACTTCAGTGAGGCCTTGTCACCCATTGTCTCCTGGTAAGTCTCTCTCCTTCCCCATGCCTATTTTTGAGTGCTCCTATCTCTCTCCCTATCTCCTTACCTTTCCATCTCTCTCTGGGTTTTTTCAACTCCTGCCCCATTGACTTTCTCTTAGTTCTCACCTCTCTTTCTGCCTCCCTCCCCATCTCTCCATCTCTACTTGCTACATCTCTCCACGTCTGCCCGTCTCTCAATCCCACAATCGATCTTTCCCTATCCTCAGGACTTAAATGTACACATTTAAAACCCTCCTTTCTGGAATCATTCTCCTTCCCGTCCCCTCCCTTGCCCTCATGGTTACAGTGAGCAGAAGGTCAGGAGTAGGGAGGGCTAGTGATATGGGGGTGGGATGTGAATGGTCCGGGGGAGCCGGGTGGTCCAGCCCAGGTGGCAGGGGGATAAAGGGCACTTCCTCCAGGGGAAGGAGGCCCTCACCCCTCTGACCAGATTGGAAAATGTGACATCAGAGAGGGGGCAGTAAGGGGAGACAGGAACAGGAAATTTGATACCTCTCCTGGGTGACCAGCTTCCCTGAGAAGTCTTGGCAGTTTCCCCCTCCCCCATGTCTCCTCCCAATACAGGGTTGTCGGCTATGCCCCTGGAAGACCCTCATCCCCTCGTGCTCTGCCTCATCCCTGCCCCAGCTTCCATCCAGACCTCAGCCCACAGTAGTCTCAGGGCTCTTTCTACAGTGCAGAACCGTGATGCCACTTCCCTGCTTGAACTTTGTCTCAGCTTCTTAGGGCTGGCTGCTGCCTTCAGGGTAAAGTCTAGGCTTAGTCTGGTATTCAAGGTCCTGCACAGACACTTCTTCCGACAGGCAGAAACAAGCCGGGAGTTGGGAAAAGAGATGGGGGTGGGAAGAGACCCACAGATACAGAGGAAGAATTGACTCAGATACAGATTCATAGAAAGAGACAAGAAACAGAGGGGCAATCAGAGAAAGACAGAGAAAAACGCTCAAGGAGACCCACACAGAGACATATAGCACGAGAAGTCAGCTGGGATTTGGCAGTGAAGAAACTGGAAAAGTCTCAGATCCAGAGGGTGAGAACTGCAGAGACTGGGATAGAACAACAGGAAGAGAATGAGACAGTCTCAGAAATGGCCAGTTCCTTTAAGAAGCCCTCTAAACAATCAGGTTGTGCCCTGGGCTCCCCCATCCCAACCGAGACCAGTCTGACCCATCCCTGTGTGGCAATGGGCCTATTTTCTGCCACTGGACCAGGAGCTCTTGAGGGAGCAGGGCCCGGGACTATTTCAGTCACCGCTGTGTCTCTAGCACTGTGTAGGCCCTAGGGGAGTTTGTTGAATGGATGAAAGCCTAGAAGGCTGTGAGCTCCAGAAGGGCAGGGTCCACCAGATGCCCTACCTTGGTGCTGAGAACACAGGCTGGAGTCAGAAGAGCATGGGTCTGAGCCTTGACTTGGCTTCAGCCTTGCCATAGCCTCCACTCCCTCTCCTGTGGAATGGGCTGCACTCGGCGCGCACTTAAGGGGTTTCCAGAAGATGTAATGGGTACTCAGTAGAGACTGAAAAAGGCCCATCTGCATGTCTATCTGGGTAAACTTTCAAGACTCCCCATTATCCCCAGGTAGGGGGATGTCAAGCCCTGCACCCCAAAGAGTGCTTCCAAGCCCAACCAGGGATGGAAATGAACAAAAATTTATTGAAACTGGTTTTAGGGAGGATGGGTAGACGGCTAGTTGGGGGTTTTCCAAAGAGAACTGTGGGGGAGGAGCCAGTGTCTGGCCGGGTGGGAGCGGGTGCCCGGCCCCTGACCCTATCTCAGGCCCAACTTCTTCTTCTCTTTCTGCTTCTTGCGCACCACATCCAGATTCCGATCCTTCCACATGCTCTTGCGCAGCTTGATGGGGCGCGAGCCCACATATTTCCCTGTGGGAATGGAGGATTCAAGGTCAGGCTTGGGGTTTTGGCCCCATGCCCATCACACCCGCTTTCCCTAGGGGAGGCCTCACTCACCATTCATCTCACGCATGGCACGCACATAGTCACTGGGGTCCTTAAAGCTAACGAAGCCATAGCCCTTGGTCTTGCCCGTGCGCTTGTCACGGATCACCTTAGCCTTAAGGAAGGATGGGAAGCGGCTGAAGGCACGTGCCAAGATGTCATCATTCACCTCATTACCCAGATCCCCACAGAAGATCCGGAAGTCATCTGGGGTTGGGAGAAAGGAGGTCAGAAGATGCAGAAGCCTGGCCCAGTGACTGCCTTATTCAAATGGCCCCACGGTTTCTAGAGGCACCCCTGAGCCCTCCTCCCTCTGTATCCTCAGCAGTCTGCCCAAGGCCCCCTTAGTAATAACTGCCAACACCTGTATGGTATTTCCCCTGTGCTAGGCTCTCTGCTACGGACTCATGAGGTTTTAACACAATTTGACATCCCAAAAATCTTTTTACACTGAGGCACAGAGAGGTCAAGTCACCTGCCCAAAGTTACTCAACCAGGAAGTGGTAGAGCCCCTGGGATAAGAACTCGGGCATCTGGCTCCAGAGTCCTTACTTTTAATTAACTGCACTACCCTTCCCCACCCTAGGGCCATCTCACCCGTTCCCATGATGAAGCCCCTAACTATCCCAGCCCTGGCCTCTCCTCTGATCCCTTTGTCGCGGATCACCTTAGCCTTAAGGAAGGATGGGAGGTAGTTGAAGGCACGTGCCAAGATAACATCGTTCACCTCATTACCCAGATCCCCACAGAAGATCTGGAAGTGATCCGAAAGGTTCTTGGTCTCCTGGACACATCCCTATGGACATCCCCTGGTCCCTGCCATCGCTGTACCCTACCCCATAATGGCACCCCAGTACCATAGACTTCATCTTTCCTCAGCTCGTTTCCTCTGCAAAGCCCACTCTAATTCCCCCTTGAGTCTCTGACACCTGAACACACTGCCTGATCCTTCTCCAAGGGGCGGCCGGTTGGCTCAGTGGGTTAGAGCACAGTGCTCATAACACCAACGTCGCCGGTTCGATTCCCACATGGGCCAGTGAGCTGCACCCTCCACAGCTAGATTGAAAAAAAAAGACTTGACTTGGAGCTGATAGGTCCTAGAAAAACAGTGCTCCCCAATATTTCCCCCCACCAAAAAAAAAAATAAAATCCCTTCCCTGGGAGGCATAGACTATTATTACTCCTTATTATAGATGAGGAAAATGAGGCTGGATGGGCTCCGTGACTTGCCCAAGGTCACAGAACTTGGGTCTACTGTCTGCACTGGCCACATCTGGGCCCATGCTGCTATAGCCCTAGCCAGCATGGGTGGGTAGGTCCCAGAAGAAGATGCAGAAGTCAAGGACTGGGATGGGAGGTAGGGCCCTTTCCTCGGCGACCACTGTGGTTGCCCCATGGCTTCAGTGAACAAGTTAGGCCAACCCAGGAGGAAACAATCTAACAAACTCAGAGGCTGGGACTTTCTACAAGGTAACTGGCCTGGACACTTCAAAAATTATTATACACGAGACAAGGCCGCAGGAGGACCATTTTCATTAAAAGATAATCTAGAGACATGAAACTGCATGTATCCTGGTTTAAGGGAAAAATAGCTATCACAGTTTGGGAAGAATTGGGTCAATTTCAATTTAAATGGAATACGAGATACCGTGGAATTACTATTAGTTTTCCTACATGTTAATGGTATTATGATATGAAAGAATGTCACTTTTCTTAGGACATGAGTACCGAGGTACTTAGGAGTGATTATTTATAACTTGCTCAAATGATTGAGCAAAACCCTAAAACACATACATACCCAGAGAGATAAAGTAAATATAGCAAAAATATTAATTGCTGAATCTAGCTGGTAGACATATGGCTGTTCACTGTGCAGTTCAGTGTTTAACATTTTTCATAAGTTGGGAGAAAAACGAAAGCTCTTTCACCTTTAGCAAGCCAAGTCCCTCACGAATAAAACAGGCCAGGAGGCCTAGGTGCCAATCACCGCCACCGTGTTCTGCTCAGTGGCAGGAGGAAGGCCCGCCCCTCAGCACCACAGCCTAGGCCTCCACGAGGTACGCTAACAACGGTGCCGGCCCTACAGAGAGGAGGCAGTTGTGCAGTTACCTGGTGCACCTTCCCTGTATCTGCCCCAAGGAAGAGAGCTTGCCCTGACCGTGGCTGCGCAATACCTGTCTCTGGACTTGGGCCCATTTACCTGCATCCCACTCCAGCAGGCTGGGGTCTTCCCAGCTGCTCCCAGCTGCCGTGCGAATGCAGCGTTTCAATTTCTCTGGCTTTCCTTTCTTCTTGTCTTCACCCAGGGGCTCTGGGACCTGCAGAGGAAAGGGGACGGGGTGGAAAGGCTCGGTGTTGGAGTCTTTTGAACCCGTCTGTCCCCCTCCCACCTTCCTTTGCCCCCTGGCCCTCCTGCCTCCATAGTTAAAGGACTGGATGTGCTCCTGGGTTGAGATATGTCTGTCTGCCACCCGCTCCCTGACAAGCTCCCAGCCCCTCCAATTTCCTGGGATCCTCCTACGTCCACCAATAGAGGACTACATGTGCTTCTGTGTGTGGAAGTCCATGGGCTCCTGTCTGCCCTCTCAGCCCTTTCTGTCCCCACACTGCGATGCTCCCTGCTTACCTCGAGAGCCATGAGGCCAGGCGGTGGCTCAGGCCGTGGGGGCCGGGGCCGAGGACGCAGGGAGAGGAGCTCAGGAATGCGTAGTGGGGGCAGCAGGCCTCGCACAACTTCCAGCGGGAGGGGCAGGGGCTCAGGTTCAGGCAAAGGCATGGCAAGGGCCAGTGGTAGGCTGGGCCCAATGACGGCAGGACCAGTTGGGGCACCTCCTGCCCCCACAGCTACTGCTGCGCTAGCGTCCTCTAGCCCGGCTGCTGCAGCCACCACTGCCTCGTCCTTCTCTTTCAGGCCCAAACCCAGGCCTAGGCCCAGCTCTCGGGATGCTGGCTCTTCCTGTGGACAAGAGGAGAGAATGAGGGGGGTCAGCTCAAGGCTCAGACCTTACTCCCATTCCCCACCCTGTATAACAAAGCAAAGGGCCTGAGGGCCAGAGAGCAGGCAAGAGACATCTAGACAGAGAAAGGAGTCTCTAGTGAGAGGCAGACACAGGGACAGAGAAACACAGGCAGAGAGACAGACAGACATACACACACAGAGACAAACACAAGGACAAAAGAAAGACATCAAGAAAGAAAAACGAAAAGGGACAATCCAAGAAGAAATTGAGATAGAGATAGAAATACACCCACAGCATCTGTTTCTTTCTATACTTTTCTCACAAAAAGAAAGAAAAATAGAAAGATTTGGCCACAGAAATAGAGAACAGAGACAAAGTCAGAGAGTAAGAAGTCAGAAACATGAAAAGCCAGGGAAAAGGCAGACTTAGACACACCCCATCAGACCAGGATTGACTGTCTCCCTACCCACTGCACTTCTGACAATCAGCTCCCTGTCCACACTCACCAGGGGAGGCCTCAGAGCAGCCATGGAGCCCAGTGGGGGCCCCGGGGCCCGAGCCATCGGTGGTAGCATCATAGGTGGTCCAGGGGGCCCAGACAGAGGGGGGCCCACAAGGGCCTGGTGAGGAGGCCGCAGAGCCATAGGGCGAGGGCCTCCTGCTGCAGAAGAAAGAGCAGAATCTGTCAGGGTGTTAGTGGGGTAGTTAGAGGGCTTGGGGAGGGAGTTATGTGGCAGGGATGGTGATCCTGGCCCCTCACCTGCTCTCTGTAGCACGTGGGGGACGAAGGCCGGACGCAGGATAGGGGCCCTCTGGGGGGCCACAGCTGTGGGAGAGAGAGATGGGGGTGCATGTCATGGGGGACCAGGGCACTTGGGGCAAGGTGTGTGTGTGTGTGTGTGTGTGTGTGATGGGGGTGGGGATGGGGAGAGGGAGAGGGAGAGGGAGCAAGAGAGAGACAGAGAGAGACAGAGAGAGAGAGAGAGAGAGAGAAGAGAGAGAGAGAGACAGAGAGAGAGAGAGAGAGAGAGAGAGAGAGAGAGAGAGAGAGAGAGAGAGAGAGAGAGAGAGAGAGAAGGGTACTTTCCGCATCCAAGAAATCCTGGAGAAGAGTGTGGGGAGCCTTCTGGGAAATGCAGGGGTCTTTTCATTTGTTCACTCAGCAGAAATTTACCACTGAGGATCTCCCTTGGGCCTGTCCCTGACCTGGGCAATGCCAGGGACACACCAAAAGACCAAAGGCTCTCAGGGAGCTCCTGGTCCAGAGTAGGAGGGAAGAGACCCATCATCAGAGTGACAGCCCAGACTGATCAAGGCTGGGATGAGAGAAAGCCCAGGCATGGTGACTGGGGCTAGGAGGGGAACGCCCAGGGAGAACTGGGAGCCCAGAGGAGTGCTCTGACCTATCCAGGAGAACTAGAGAAGGCTTCCTGGAGAAAGGGAACTGTGAGCTGAAACCCAAAGGATAATGAAGAGTTAGGCAAAAGGTGAGTGGAAATAGTACTGGCAAAGGAGAACATTTATAAACAAAATCTTCCTCCATTTGCAGTTTAGTATAATTGTAATAGAGGAAGTTAGGAGTTAAAGGGCATCGTAAGAGAATGATCAAGAGGTCAGCAGGCATCCCAGCATAGCCTTATTGGCTGAGCCATGGATATCTTCCTGAGGGCACCAAGGAGTCACAGCAGGGTTGGAAGCTGGGCAGGGTGACTAGGTCAGATTTGCACTTTGATCAAAACCGTAAAGCGGAAGAGATGTTAAAATTTCTCAGATATCAGATACAAAAAGTATAACGGGATTTAAGTAACACACATTTGATCTAATAAGAGATTGTACCAGAACTTTACAAAACACATAATCTTTTCAAACACATAAGGTAGTAATGTCATAAACATTGACTGTGTGTAAAAAAGGTCACCTCAACAACAAAAAGAATGGCCTGTGGAGAGGACAGATTTTAGTTGACTTTGGTTAGTCTGATTTTGGTTTAGCTGATAGGTTTTGGAAGGTTACAGTTGGGCAAGTGAGCAAGGGAGAGAACTTCAAGAAAAGCATTGCTGACACATCCCAGTAACATTTAGGGCTTCTGGGGAGGATGTGAGGATCTCTCTCTGCAAGGGGCTGGGCAATGTGGGGTCTTGACTGCCGGGTGAGGAGCTTGCTGCTGGTTTGATGGTTTGTTTATTCATCCCATCAACAGATAACATATAATGCTTACTATGTGGCCGGCACCAAGACTTCTACCCCTCACAGAGCTTATATTTTAGAGGAAGCAAAAGATAATAAGAAAAGTATATAGCTTGTTGGAGAAGGAGTTAAGGGCTATGAAGAAACATAGCAAAGGGTAGGGATTAGAAGTGACGGTAGGAGGTTGGTTTGCAACAATCAGGTTAAGCTTTATTAAGGCAAAATGACTTGAAGTACAGAATCAGGTTTGTGCTTTAGGAAGATGACAAAATCAGGGTGGGGATGAAATGGAAAGGGTGAGTTAGAGCAATGATTTAGGCAAGAGGCCGAAGTAGTCGAAACTAGACTGCTTGGTTAAATGTGGGTTTCCTGGCCCAAGACCTACCTGCTCGCCGCAGGAACATGGCTTCTCGAGCCTCTGGACTGTCCAGGTGACTCCGATCACCAGGGCCAAAGCCAACTGTTGGGAGGGGAGAGACAAGGATGGTGGGAGGATAGTCCCGGGCATCCCTTCTTACCACCCTGCCTAATCCCCTGGCTCCCTCACCCTACCACTCCTTACTTACCTGGGCCCACAAAAGGAGGGCCACCAACCATGGGAGAAACCACTGTGGCTGCAGCGGCTGCCCGGGCCTCCAAAGTCTGTTGGACCTGTTGGGGAGGAGGTTGGGGTGAGGGGCCTGACTCAGTGCTCTCAAACTGTTCTGGCTGGCTCACCCTGGGTGGTCAAGGGTTTCATTCTTTGCATTCTCCATGGGGCTGGCCATCTGTTAACCTTTAGGTCTCAGCTAAAATGGCACTTTTCAGGGAGGCTTTTGGGATCATGCTAGCTAAAGCTGTCCTCAGCTCCTCCCAGTAGCAACTTCTCTCACCATCCTGTTGTTTCATCTGCCCCATACCACTTAGCACTATCTGAAATTATGTCTAGCCTGTCCTCCCATCTCCTATGCCACCATCCTGGTCGAAGCTACCATGATCTCTTGCCTAGATCATTACAGTAGCTTCTTCTTTAGTCTCCTTAATTCTGCCCTTTGCCCCCTACAATCTGTTTTCCAAACATAGCCAGAGCGACCCTGTTAACATCTAAGTTGGACCATATCACCCCTTTGCTCAAAATCTTTCAATAGCTTCCCATGTCAAAGTGAAAACCAAGGCCCTTACGGTGGCCCACAAGGCCCTACCCTATCTGGTGTCTATCACCTCTCTGTCCTTATTTCCTCCGCCCAACCTCCCCCTTGCTCACTGCACTCTAGCCACACTATTCTCCCTGCTGTTCCCTGAACATGTCAGGCACACACCTGCCTCATGGTCCTTGCACTAGCAGTGCTCTTCTCCCAGATATGTGCAGGATTCCCTCCATCATGTCCTTTATATCTTTGCTTAAATGTCACCTCCTCAGGAAGGCCTTCCCTGACTGTGCTGATAAACCTCTGCCCTTCTGACTGTACTCTGACCTGTCTCTTCCCAGGAAAATGTAAACTCCAAAAAGGTAGTGACTCTTGTTCTCTGATTTGTTCTTTGCTATATGCTTAATGCTTAGAATAGTGCCTGGTGCATAGAAGGCACCCAAAAATTATTTGTTGACAGAATGAACAGGCTTCATTTGCTTGTTTTCTTTTTAGTAGTCTCTCCACTAGTCATATACGGCTAGCTATTGAACACTTGAATGTGACTAATAAGAATGAGGAACTATTTAAGTATATATTTTAAATAGATACAGAACGTTCCCATCATTGCATAAAGTCCTACTGGACAACATACTCTAGAAAATAAGCTCCCAAAGGGCAGAAATAGTCTGACTTAGTTATTAGTGTGTCCTCAGCACCTGCCACATAAAATATTAAATTGTCATGCAAATTAATCAACAAGCCAACATGTCAATAGCTCTCTGTAATACAAGCACTGAGTTCGAGGTATTGTGCTCTCTGACTTATACGCCTTAGCTCAGACGTACCTGCTGGTATGTGTTGGTGGCGATAATTGGGCGGATCACAGGAGCTGCTGGGACTTGCATCGCTTCTACCGTGGGGACCGTGGGCACAGCAGTTGGGATTCCGGTTACCGGAGCACCCAGAACTTCCTGCTCAAACCTAGGAGAGCAGGACAGACAGCACAGCTCAGGACCTTGCACCAAGTCTGGAACGCTGACTATATCGTGACAGCGCCTTCACCCCTGCCAACCTCTCCTTACTCCCGCCCCCGCAATCCCGAGGGTCCCGTTTCCTCCTGATAGAGCCATATGTCGGGCATATTGCGGCCTGGAGGCTCCAGGGCTCGGCGGCTCTGGCTCTGGGACAGCTTTTATCGCGCCCTGTCGCGGGGCTTACAGGGCCATCTCCGCCTCCATCTCCTTTAAGCGTTCCTCGCCGATCTTGCCCGGGATGCCGGCGCCAGGGCCCTGGACCACAGGTCCTCCTGCACCCGGAAGTCCCGGGGTCGGCCCCGCCCCGGCCATCGCTGCTGGCTTCGCTGTCGCCGCTACCACCGCCACGACTCAGCTGCCTCCGCCGGTTCCGCTGTCTACGGTCTGACTTCGTCAATGTCGGCGCCCGTGGATGACGTAGGCCAAAGCGACGGGCGCCGACGCATGACATCATACGCCAACAGGGGCAGTCTTTAGAACGAGGGCCAATGAGAATCTGGCCACATCCGGAAGGCCCAGCCCAAGTAGGAATATAGGCCAATCAGAGTGTTGAAAAAACGAACCTGTGGAAGAAACTAGTTACAGCTCAGTGGCGCTGGGGCCTTTGTGGAGGAACGTTGGCAAGTGAAAGCTACTTAAAGTCAGTTGGTCCGGTCCCTAATGCCCAAACTGGACCTCTGAGACTCTGTAAAGCTCGGAGGGCCCTCCGGTGCCACCGCGAGGCCCCTTCCGGAAATTTTAAAACACACTTAAGTGCGCATCAGCCCAGGGCTGGGCGAGGCTGGAGACAGCTGGGGATCGTGGGCTCTCGCTCTGAGGTCAACAGTCAGTGACTCCCAGAAAGATTAGACATGATGCGGGAAACTCAAGAGGAGGCGCCGACCCAGACTTCTTAGAGGACATGACAGCTGAAGACTTTTGCTAGATGAAAACGGGAGATACGTTCTGGATAGCAGGAATAGTTCACGCGAAGGCCAAGAGGCAGTAGTCAAAGGCGTCAACTCAGAAGGTCACGTGTGTAGGTTTGGTCTCTGTGTCTTTTTCTTGTGACACAGCTGACCCCTCCTTTCCCCCCTCAAAATGTTTTATTATGAATATTTTAAGATGCAACAGTAGAGATGAAATAGTAATACAACGAACCTCCACGTACTTCTCAACAATGACTAGTATTCTACCCTCCTTGTTTCATCTATTCTACTTTTTTTTTAGTTAAGTATATTCCAGCCATCCATCAAATCATGCTTCATGATGTCTCTATATAACAAAGGACTATTTAAAAGAAAACATTTTCAAACCCAAGAAAATCAATTTCTTAGTATCATCTAACACCCAGACTGTTCAATTTCCCCTGCTTCAATATGTTTCTATACAATAGTGTTGTAAAACCAGGATCCAAATAGGATCCACACATTGCATTTGGTTGGTTGGTCTTTTTTTTTTTCTTTCTGTCAAGACAATTTTATTGGCTGCCTTGGTTTCTTGAAGTCCCAGTCTGAATCAGCACAAATGAATGCTTTGTTCAAATACTGGCTTTTGTTTGCTTCTGTGCTGGAGATGTGATAAGAAGAGAATAGGAAGCCTTTTTAAAAACATTGTTATTAACTAGAGTTAGTATTCAAATTTCCTTAGTGTTTACCTAATCTCTTCTATTAGAACATTCCAACCAGGATACCACATTCTAGTTAGGTACGTTTCCTTAGGCTTCTCTGCTTGTGACAATTTCTCACACTTCCCTTGTTTTTCATGACTTTGGCAGTTTTGAGGAGTACTGGTCAGGTATTTTGTAGAATGTTTCTCATTTGGGATCTTTCTGATGTTTTTCTCAGGGTTACCTATGAAGTATTATTTCACCAAATTAAACCGAAATCCTGACTGGGGTTATGAATTTTTTTGGGAAAAGACCACAGAAATAAAGTGCAATTCCCATCTTACGAAGGATACACACTATCAACATTACTGACCACAGTTGATGTCAACTTGATCTCCTGGCTAAGGTAGCATTTGTCAGGTTTCCCCACTATAAAGTTACTTTAAGAAAACAACTTGCTTTTTATGTTCTTCAGAAGGAAGTTATTATGCAACTTCCTATTCATGTTTTTTAGAAGGAAGTCATTATGCGCCGCCCACACTTAAGGGGTGGGGAGTGAAGTTCCACCTCCTTGAGAGTGAGATATCTAATACACTATTTGGAATTCTGCACAGGGGATTTGTCTATTCTTCCCCCTTTATTAATAATTTATGTCAGTATGACACATGGATGTTATACTCTAGGTTATAATTCAAGACTACTATATTTTGTTGCTCAAATTGTTACAGCTTTTAAAATCTTAAGTGTTTTAAAATCTGCACATTTCCTGTCCCCCTTTTTCTCCCTCCCTCCATTTCTTCCTCTCTCCTCCCCACTTTTGGGCCTTGTGTTTGTTGAAGAAACTGGATCAGTTGATCTATAGAATGTCTCACATTTTGGATTTAACTAATTACAGTACATTGTTCCTCACTGCCCCCTCCCCTTTCCTTATCTATTGTAGTGATAGCTTGATTGGTTTCAGGTTTAATTTGGCGAAGAATACTTCACAGGTAATCCTGTTGCAATATCCACTGTATCCTATTGTATCCCATCAGCACATGCCTGGTTGTCCTCCTTTGGTGATGCCAAGATTGATCAGCAGTGTCATCCTGTTCTATTTTAAGAAGCCCAATCAACCTTCTCACTGATAGTTTTAGCAGCCCTTAACCATCATTACCTGTATCTATTACTTCATTAAAATACGGAAAATAGTGGTTTTTGAATTTTATCATTCTCTGCAATTATTAGTGATTCTTTCAAATAATTTCTTCCTTGTCATGACTTTAGTTACTTGTTCACATGCAGGAAAGACAGAGAATGTTTCCCTATTTTATGAAAAAAATTCAAAATGAGTTGGTTCATAGTACCCTTCAAAGATGACCAATGAGGTATACGTGTATATGTATCAATATAAACTTACATTTCAAACATGTTTGATGTGCATCAAATCATTGCAGTCATTCTTATTGCTGCTCTAAATCTTTGGCTAAGTGGCAGCCCCTTCAGATTGACTCATGAGTCCTTTTGACTCAATCCCAGCAGTCTTTGAGGACTCCTTTGCTTTCTTGCACAAGATGCCCCATACTCATTTTGTACACTTCCTGCCCTAGGCCTGGAAGCAGCTATTTTCCCAAGGATCCCTGGTTCCTTCTAGTCAGAAATGGCAATTAGAGACAATCTGGGCACTAGGGTTGCTCACTATTACCAGGTTATCATTACATCTAGACCTTTTCTGTGGACTTAGTGAGGCAAATACATATTTTTAGAAAGACCCAGGAGTTCATTCTGATATTTCCAATTCAAATGAAAGATTGCAAGGTGTTTACTTCTTTGATTTTATTAAAAATCTTGGTTTCCAGTAACATTAGCAAAGCTACTTATTTGCTTAGTCTAATATATAATGTCAAAATGTATATTGTAGTCTCAAAATTGTGAAATATTTTTTCAAAATAAAAATACCAGTATTATTATGAACAATAAGACTACTGAATGCAGTTTAAGATTTCATTGCATTTCTTTTTCTCTTAAAATCTACGTACCACTGGAGGCATCAAATGAAACCAGTGTTTTAACAATTCTTATCTAAAACAGTTGTGCCACCAACTTCATATAGAATTAGGTTCATTTATTCGTTTGAGTTTTTTAAGGATTTCTTTTTTCTTTTTCTCATTGTTTAAAATTATCAGATATTTCAGTCAAAAGTATGAAATAATGTACATTCAGAGATGTCAGGCTTCCATTTCTCTCCTTTCTACCTTATTGTCTCCTGGCCTGAACTATTTGAAAGTTGCAGATATCACCCTTAATATTTGGACACATCCTCTAAGAACATTTTCCCACATAATCACAATACCATTCTCTCACCAAAGAAATGTAACAAAAATACAATCTTCTCTAATATACAAAATTCCCATATTCAAATTTCCCCCGTTGTCCCAAAAATGTACTGTAAAACACATTTTAAAAAATCTGTGATTCAACCAATATTCTGCATTGTATTTGGTTGTCACGTCTCTTTTAAGGTAAAACAGTCCCCATCCTACCCCCATTGACCTTCTGAAGAATACGGTCTAGTTGTTTCAGTCTAGTTGTTTCGTACAAGGTCCCATAACTTCTATTTCACCTAGTATATCTTTGGGATAGATTCCTAACAGTAAGATTGTTTGGGAGAAGAGTAAACGCCTTTGTAGTTGTGCTGAAGATTTTCCCATAGGTGTTGTTACACATTGCATGTCCACTGATATAGTGGAGTGCTATTTTCCCATAGTCTTGTCAACAGAGTGAGCTGCCAAAATTTTGGGTTTCCTTTTTCCCTAGTCTGATAGATAGGAAATGTATCAAAGTGTGGTCTCAATCTGCTTTTCTTTTATGATTGAGTTTGAGCAGATATTCTGAAAATTGTCCATTCATATATTTTGCTCATTTTCCTATGGACTTGGGAGTTTTTCTTTACCACTTTGATATTACACATGTGTGCGCATACACATACAATCCTTTAGGGTATAAGTTACAAAAATTTATTCCCAATTTGTCATTTTTTTACTTCGCTCATTTTTTTTTGCCAAAATGCAAAAAGTTTGTTCTTGTCAATACTTCCCCTTATTGCATCTGAGTTTTGAATCATATTTCAGAAAGTTTGCTCAACTTCTAATTTATAGAGGAATTCACCTTCATGGATCTCACGTTCTGTTTGAGGGGAACAATAAAAGATAAAGTAAAACACAATATATTAGAAGATGAGATGTGCTATGGAGAAAAATTGAGCAGGGAGTGGGGAAAGGACCCTCATATTCAATAGGGAGGTGGGGGGTGGGAGCTGAGATGAAGGGGAGAGGGGGGGACACTCAGGCGGCACACAGGAAAGCATATGTATAAAGATTGGGTAAGAGTAGCCAGGGATCGGAGAAGAACTGGGAGAGTGAGAGTGCCTGGAGGCCAAGTGAAGAGTTGTGAGGAGGTGGAAAGCTAGGTTTCAAGATCATAAAAATATCAAATCTGCCTAATTTATTAACTTACTGCGACCCCAAGAAAACTCCAATATGTGTTTGTATTTATTCTGGAACCAAGCAAGTTGGGTATAAAGTTCATTTCATTTGGGAGAAAAAAAATAGCAAGAAGAGACATCAAAACCTTGAAAAATAAGATGATAACCAGCCATTTCAGATACTAAAATGTATTACAAAGCCTGTATAATTAAAACACTGTAGGGATGACACACGCAGTTCAGACAGCTTGGAGAAAACCCAGATACAGCCCATTTACTCATGGAATGAGTGATTAGTGTATGAAAAGGTGGCATCTCAAATCATCTAAAAGTTTCCTTTTATAAAGTTTAGGTGGGTAGTTTTACTTTATAAATTGAATAATTCACACAGTGAAATGCACAGACCTAAAAAGTACAGCTAGATGAGTTCTGACAAACGTATACACCTGTGTAACCCCACCACTCTCAACACATACAGTTGGTCCTTGAACAATACAGGTTTGAACTGTGTAGGTCGCCTTACATGCAGATTGTTTTTCAATAAATAATACAGTACTGTAAATGTATTTTATTTTCCTTATGATTTTAACATTATTTTCTCTAGCTTACTTTAGTTAAGTTTTGGGGGAGTCAAAAGTTATATGTGGATTTTCAATTGGGTGGGCGTCGGCACCCCTAACCCCCCATCTTGTTCAAGGGTCAACTGTAATATATTTACAACTGTAGAAAGTTTCCTTGTCTCCTCCTTGGTTGATCCCTGTCACCCACCACTCCTTCAGAGGCAACAACCACTGCTCTGAGTGTTTTAATAAGTGCTATTGGGATTTATGTAAACTAAGACAAAATTGGATCCATTTGCATAAATTCCAAACGGCTCAGAGAGTTAAGTGTAAAAAAAGAAGCTATAAAAACTAGAAGGCAGCTCTTAACCCCTCTCCACCCGGCGCCCGCAGCTGCACTGTCTCCTTAGCCCTCACACCAGTGCATTTGCACTCAGGGCCTTTGCACGCCTCGCATGGCATTTACTGGTGACCTTTGCTGTGCAGCCCTCTAGTTAACATTGCTCCTCCTACAGCCCACTTTATTTTTCTCCATGGCAGTTATTTTCCAACATACCAGATATTTTGCTTACTTATCTTGTCAGTGGTCTGCTTCCCTGTCCTAGAACGACAACTCCCTGAAGGCAGGGACTTTTGTCTATTTTGTTCAGTGCTGGATCCTCAGTGTTTAGAGCAGGTACTCAATTCTTTTTTGCTGAGGGTGAAAGTGATGAGAGGTGTTTCAAGGGGACCTGGGGTGGGGTCCAGAGTACCCCATTCTCTTGGCTTCGGTGGGATGAAGGTGGGTAAGGCAGTTGAGAGGAATAGCAGAACAGCCTGTGAGGGGGCTGGCAGGTGTGGGTAGAGACAATGGGCTGACACACCCAGGTAAAGCTTTCTTCCATATTGAGGGAAGTGTCGAGTGACCAAATGTGAAGAGCTCTTGACTCATGTTTGAGCCCCCTCTTCATCTGCACAGCTGCTGCAGGGTGCCTTGGGCCTGGACCCAGCGCAGCCGCCACTGGGCCAGGGACAGGCCCTGGCAGAGCTCCTCTGAGAGGGCGACTTGGCCTGGCTGCTCCCACCTGGGGACGGGAATGGTGTCAGAAGGAAGGCATGGGCCTCCAGGCCCTCACTGGCCTCCCCACACCACCATGGCCGGCTATCACCAGTCTCCCTTGCCCCACTCCTCCCCAGTGCTGAGTTCTGCCTGTGCCACCCAGCTCAGCCCCACCCCACATCCTGTCCCCGCTCTCACCAGTCTCCCACAACCCCCTGCAGCTTGGGGATTTTCTCCAGCGCTTGTTTCAGCAGGTTCTCCAGCTGCTTCAGAGCCTGTCCCAGATTCTCTTTCTGTTCCTTTTCCTGGGATGCCCAGCTCTGCAGCAGCCCTGCAGATTAAGAAGCCCAGGAGGCAGCATTGAGTCCTTTGGTTCCTTGGTGCCTTGCAGCCAATGGGTCACCACGTAAGTCTCCAGTCACCTAGTCTTAACCTCAGCATGTCTCCCAAACCTCTCCCTCCTCCCAGGTCCTCATCTCAAGGGCAAGCCCACTGCCACCCTCCAACCCAGGCCTCATCCTGGACACCTCCCTCCTGGACAGACCATCAATCTCTGTGGCCCATCCCTCATCTTCCTCCCACTTCCCTACTCACCCCCCAGCGTCCCTCCTAGGCTCCAGGCCTCAGCCTCCCACTCTACTCCATTCTGTACGGGGTAGCTGAAGTGATCTTCCTGAAGCCTAAACCTAAACCGGAGCCTTTCCCTCTCCTGCGTGGACCTCTCCAAGGCTCCCCGTGCACCCAAGACAGTTTAATCTCCGCAGCCTAGTGCTCGAGGGTTTGCATTATATGGTTGCTGCTCACTGCTCCTGAGCAAAACCTCACCTACCTCCCAGGGACCATCTTTCCTCCAGGAAGCCCTTCCCAGCATTCTTAACCGTAAGGCTTTCTCCTCATACTGCTACAGCCCTGCATTCCAGCGCTGTTTCCCCCTGGAGACTGTGACTAGGTGTAGTCTCCCTCCACAGGCCCCCAAACAGACTAGCTCGGAGCAAGTGCAGACCTGCAGTGTGCTCGACCCCTTGGGCCTGAATCCTGACTCCAACCCCTCCTTGCCTCGTGATCTTGGGCATGACACTTGCCCTTTCTACAGCTGCTTCTGTGGTCAGGTCATTACCTGAGCCACAGGACACTGAGGCAGAGGGAAGATTGGAGCACTCTGGAAATGAGACCCACAGGGCTTGCTGACAGGTTGGTGGGGGGTGGCTAGGGGCCTGGGAGGAATTAAGGATGACTCCTGCGTTTCTGGCTTTGGCACCTGGATGAGAAGGGTGAAGTCATTTATGGAGGGAAGGAAACCAGGTCGAAGAAAAACAAAACTGCTTTGGAACAGAAGGAACCCAGTCCTGTTGGGACATGTAAAGTCCACGATGCCCCTGAGGTTGGACGCAGCTGTGGTGGGTTTTGGGCTGTTCCTGCACACCACTCCCTGCCCATGGCAGAGGGGGAAGGCAGGGAGCCCGAAACTCAAAGGCCAGAAAGTGATCTCTTCCTACTTTGCTGATGGTACTCCGATTCATTTGTCATCAGTTCACCTCTTCTATCTAGTTAATCCTTTGATTCCTTGCTCTACCATCGGAACACCCCTGGGGCTGGACCATTCTCACCTCTCTCCCCACTGAGCTTTTGGGGCCAGCATCTGGTAGGTACCCAGCAAGTGCTTGCTGAGAAAATCTAGGAATGAATGACTTTTCTGCGTTTCAGTTTCCTCATCTGTAAACTGAATCTTAATAACCCCTAACTTCCCTCATGATAAGGACTGGAAGAGACTGAGCATGTGTAGACAAAATGATCGCAATCTCCCCAGAGTCACAGAGCGCTTACTGCACGCCCTCCATTGTTCAGTGCCCTATCTGGGTAACCTGACGACATTTTCCTAGCAACTCTATAAGGTGCTATTGCTATGCTTACTCCACTGAGGAAACTGAGGCACAGGGAGATGACATAAGAGAAAGTGCTGAGAAGACAATCCAGGTAGTTTAACTCCATAGCCCCGTTTTTAACTACTCAAGTATACTATTGGATGGTGACAAAGGAGTACTTGGCAATTAGATGGGCAGTGTCACCTAGAGCACACACCCCTCAGGAGCCAGACTGCCTGGATTCAAATCCTAGCTCTGCTATCTGGGCAGCTACCAAGGCGTCTGCGTCCAGGTCCTACGTCTGTAAGACGGGGAGAATGGCAGCACTAACCCCCGGAGCTGCTGTACAGATGCAACTAGTAGACATGCTTAAAGCACACAAGGCTCTGCGCCAGCAGTGGGTGTTGTGATTGGTTCTGGAGGCTGACGGTCCTGGGAATGGACAGGCCTACCCTGGGTAGATGGTCCTGGAGGTAGGCTGGTCTTCATGTGGAGAAGATCCCAGCACCGGAGACTCCGCTGGTCCTGGAGGAACAGAAGGTCCTGGCGAAGAGAGGTGGCCTTCGGAAGGAGCAGCTCTGGAGCCTGGAGGGAGGCGTGAAGGACAGTCACCTTGGGAGGGGTAGGAGTGGGAAGACAGGTACTCACCTAGGGGACAGGCACTCACCTTCCCTGGAGGTAACCCCAGCATGTGGCTGAGCACTATGAGGCTGGAGCCCCTTGAGGATACAGGGTGCAGCTGGTGGATGGACGGCAGGACTGTGGGCAGGGGTTGCAACCTGGGGGGAGAGTCCAGGTTGGGTGGGACACCGAGAGGGAAGCTTGGTTCCAGAGGCTCTGGGGGCTGAGAGGTGGGCTCGGGAGGCCCCGGAACTTGGAGGTGGGTCTGGGGACTAGGTTTCAGAGTGGGGCTGAGGACCTGAGGGTGAGGTCTGGCAGCCTGGGAAAACTGGGGGTCTGGGATTATTGTTTTCGAGTGGCCCAGGGACTGACAGTCATCCTAGGGAGGGGATGGAGCGGTGGTCCTAGTCTCACCCTCTGGGGCTGTGCCGAAGCAGGGTGCCCAGCAGAAGGTGGGGCAGATGCCGGGCCTCCTCCTCTAGACAGCGAAGCAGCTCCTGGCTCTGTGGTGCCACTGCCTCAGAAGTGGGGGCCACTTTTCGCTGAACCAGAGCCAGCACCTGTGGGGTAGGAAAGGGATGAGAGGGACAGCCTGAGGTCACCAGCCCCTTCCTTAGGAGACTGGGTCCTATCCAGACCTCGCTCCAAATCCCAGCTCACCTCCCCGGGGCTCCGGCACAGGTGTGTCTTGCTGGCTGAGTTGCCCTTGATGAGCAAGCGGACCTGTTCCTGTGTCTCCTCCTGGAACCGAAACAAACTGCTTTTCCTTCCAACCTCCCAGCCTCTGGCTCTGCCCTGCCCTTTGCACAGGTCCTGCTTCCTCTTGAGACACTCACCCTGGGCCTCACCCCAGACCAGGAGGCCCAGCTCTGGACCTCAAGGCTCCCAGCCTCACTGGGCCCGCCACCAGGCCTTGCCCTCTCTCCCAGAGTCCCACTTCTCACCACCAGCTGGCGCCAGTGCAGGATCCGCTGTTGTTTGGCCTGTAGCTCCTGCAGCAGAAGCTGCCGCTGCACAGCCGCCTCCTCCAGCTCGTGGCTCTGGGTACACAGGGCCTTGAGCTCTGCCCATAGGCCACAGCTCCGGAGCTCCAGCAGCAAGGCCTGCCTGGGGGACAAGCAGGAGAGAGCAAAGGACAGGAAGGTGACTAAGACTCACAGTGGAGGCGGCGAGATAAGATCTGTAGGAGCCACAAACACACAGAGCCGGGAGGCAGACGGAACCACAGGGGCAGAAAAAGCCTAGTATCCTGAGACCCTAAGGAGAGAGATGGCCCAGAGGCCTCTGCCCAGGGAGCCCCCTCACCTCTCGCTGGACCCGGGGGTACATCTTGCCACCTCCTCCATCAAGCTCTGGAGGCGCCGGGTCAGAATTTGATGCTCTTTCAGGAGTGGGCCCCGCTGGGTGACCAGTGTACCCACAGTCTGCCAGCCCTCCTGTGGCAGGGGTACAAAGTCAGGGTGGGTATCGTCCCTGGGGGTGAGGGGATCACGTGGGTCTTGGGATGGGAAGGGGATGGAGTCTAGGAAGGGTGCCTGTGGGTCACCTGGATGAGATGCACCATGGACGGCAGGGCCTGGCTGGAATCTGACTGGTCTGGTTCCTCGGACCTAGGGATGGGGTGACACTGCTGAGAGAGGAGCCTGTCTCCTTGCTTGGACCTTCGAGGGTAGCCAATGTCAGCCCACCTGGGTTCGGTCCCTCGCTTTCAGTTCCACCCTCATGAGCAGGTCCTGACCCTGTCCCTGCTCACCCAATCACCCGTGCTGCCTGACTACAGAAGCATTCTACTTCACACCTGGCTATCTCTGTATCTCGGAGCCCGTCCGGACTGCACAGGGACCGGATCTCTGCCTCCCGCTCTGCAGCCAGGTGCTCCAAGGCGGCCAGGACATGGCCTGGAGGGTGGCTTGTCAGCAGTGTCTAGTAGAGGGAGGGTGAAGTCAGGGCAGGATGGGGGCAGGGCTGTGAGCTTGGACCCTGTGGGGACCAGGCTGCGATAAAGAAGCAGGTCCCGGCATCCTGAGGTTTGATCATGGGGCAGTGGGCGTGGCCTTTTCTGTGAGCCCTCCTCACCTCCACAGAGCTAAGCCACTGCTGGTAGGAAGTTCCAAAGTGGTCATCTCGAGGGGTTCTGTGGGGTTGGGGGAAGGGACAGAGAATGTTACAACACACATCTGTGATTACCACCACTCTACAAAGTGGGAGCTGTCACTGCCCCCAATTTACAGACGAGAAAACCAAGTTCATCTATGCTGGCTAGACTCGAGTTCCCCACTTAGACCAACTTGCTGGCCTTGGAACCTTACACGTGTGCTGTTTGCTTGGAAAACCCACTCAACCTTTTATCCTTGCTAAGTCTCTTCAATAGAGAACCCATCCTTCTTGTGTCCTTAACTGGATAGGGTGTCTCCTTTGGGAACCCAGAGCCCCTCAGGCTCCTTTCCCCATTCCCCAATAGCCCTAACCACCTGGGGTGTCACTGTCTATGATGGGTCTGTCTCCACCTCTTCCTCGCCTGGGAGCCCTGTCAGGGAAGGCCCTGGGGCTGACACAGCCCAGAGGCCCAGTGTCCAAGGAATTAACAGCCAAGTACGTAACTCCTGCCAAAGCCCAAGTTCTCTCCAGGGTTTCTGGGAGCTGGGGGACACTCACAGGATGCTGCCTCCTTTGGTCTGAGGAATCAGGAGGTTCTGTAGGAACTGGGTTCGGAGGGTGCAGGCTGTTCGGACATCACCCTGGGAAGAGAATGGAGCATGAGGAGGACCCAGGGGTCCACCTGGGTCCCCACCCCTTCCCCCATGACCCAGGACTCTTACCAGGACCTCAGGCTCTAGGCCCAGGGCTGCTGATGTCAAGGGTCCAAAGGTTATATCCACTTTGGCCTTCCTGGAGAGAGGAGTGCAGTTGGGGCTGGGGTCCCTGGAAGGAGGGAGCTGGGAGAACTGATGTCTGTGCCCCCTCCTGCTGCCAGCAAAGCTAGTCACAGGGATCACTGACCCTGAATCTCAGGGGCCACCTCCAAAGTTAGGCCACTCTCATCTGGCTGGATGACTACATTAGCCTCCTCACTGGTCTGCCTGATCTCGCCCCCTTCAGTCTGTTCTCCACCCAGTAGCTAATGATCCTGTTAAAACCTCAGACAGATCAAGTCACTGTTCTGCTCAAAAACCTCAAAGACAATATGATATGTCCTCATCACCCTCAGAATAACAGCAATGGGTAACAAACTCTTCTAAGCACTTTGCATGACTTAACTCACTTAATTATCATGCCTACCTTATAAAGCAGATAATATTATTCCCATTCTATAGATGTAAGAAACTGAGGCACAAATTTTGCCCAAGGTCACACAGGTGTAACTGGCTAAGCCAGGGCATCAACTCAGCCTCAGAGTAGAATTCCCACGCCTCCATGGTGCTTTGTCCACCTCTCCAATCTCACCTCCTCATGCTGTTCCTCTTGCCTATGAAACTTAAGCTGAACTGCCCTCCTGACTATTCTTCCCACATCCCAGTTCAGGGCCTCTGATCTGGCTGTCCCCTCTTCATGGAAATTCCTTCCCCAACTCAAATGTTACCTCTTCAGAGAGGCCTTCTCTGACCATCCTACCTAGAATAGCACCTCCCTTTTACCTTCTATCATATTACCTTTCCCTCACAGCACTTATCTCTACCTGTAATTCTACGGTGTGTTTGCTTCCTAGTTTACCATCTGTCTCCTCTGCCTCAGAGTGTAAGCTCCATGAGGGCAGGGTTGTCCCTTGTTTACTCTTCTTTTCCAACACTGGTGTTCCAGATATACAGTTGGCACCATTCTAGGCACTGGAAATGCAGGTGGTTGAGATGGCAAAACTTCCTGGCCTCACGGACTTTAAAACCTAAGGAGTGGAGCTCAGACATGTGGAACTCAAGAAGGGGTCAGGACAGAGTCCTGGGGTGTCTAAGGAAAAGGTCTGTCTACCCAGCCTGGTGATGGCTGGTCCCTGGGCACCTGAGGCTCACCTCTCTATGTCCTGCAGGCGCCTGAGCTGATTCTGTAGCCACTGCATGGGATGTTGGAGCCGACGCTGCTGTCTTCGCATGGCCCCAGCTTGTGCCCGGAAGAGGAGAGCACGCCGCTGGCTGTCTTGCATGCCCTGCAGTGCCTGCTCCAGGGCTATGTCTGTGGGAGGAACAGGGGTGGCCATCAGTACTTCTCCAACCTCCATTCTGCTGCCCATCTGTCCAGCCCCATGCGTCACCCTGCGCCTCGCTCTCTCGATCCATCAGCTCCAGGCTCTGGTCTAACTCTTGGATCTCTGCCTTCAGGCGGGCAACAGCAGCTTCCAGCTCCAACTTCCGACATGCCTGGTGGGATCAGGTGCAGGACGAGATGCATAGCCTGGCTGGGGCTCGGCCTGGCCTGACTGTGCTCCCCACCTGCCCGGGGGTGTGGTAGAGGGTTTTTCCTAAGCTGTTAATGTGTCTGAACCTCCAGCCCCAGAAGAGCACTAGGGAACTCTCCTGGCCCCCCTCCTTCCTCCTAGAATGATATCAGCCTCCCAACCCACTTCCCGTCTCCGTACTGATGATACCACATCTCTGTCCCAGTGAGCCCCACAGCTAGGAGTCCTGAGGTCTCCTGGAAGCCTCCCCCTAGATGTCACCTGGGCTCCTTGCACATACTGACTGGGTCCCACACTGGTCTCAGTATCTCTCCCAAACTAGTACATTCTCTCATCTTCCCTCACCACCTTTGATGCCTCATGTCCATGCCCCCCAAACCCCAGCTCCTGACTGTCTCCCTCTGGACTGTAAACCCTGAGTGCATGGATTGGGGCTGTCTTGTGAGTCAGTGTCCCCAGCGTCACCCAACACAAGCCTGGGCCTAGAGCAGAAGATCTACAAGTCCTCTTTCTGGATGAAAAAAAAAAATCTTGTAGCACAAGCACATGCTTCTCACCTCTGGACTGCACTGGTGGCCATACCTGAGGAAATGAGGCCAGAATTAGGGGATGACAGGGGCTTCCAGGGTGAGGTTGAAGGCGGGGACAGGGCTGGATGGGACTGGGGAAGATAGGAAGGGAGAGCGTTGAGGACCGATTACCAGAGTAGGTTTCCCCGGATCTTCTTGACATTTCTGCAGTGGAAAGGTAGGAAGAAGAGTTACTGTGGGACATGGCTGTGTCCCCTCCCCTGCCACAGCCTCCTTCATGCAGCCAGGCTCACCTCTGGCTGTGCACGCGCCGCAAGACGTAGGCCCAGATGTCAGCCCCCTGGCCCAGACACAGCCTGTGGAGACATCACCCAGGTAGGAGGATCCTCAATCTCCGGGGGTTGGGGAAGGTCTTTACTAAGGAATCTCATTTCTGGGGGAAGGGAGGGTTTATACTTTTGGGGGTAAGATATTCCCTCCTGGGTGGGTCACTGAGAGTGGGGGCCTCTCACTGGGCGTGGGGGTATTTCAGTCTCTGGATGGGGTGCTCCCTGTCTTCTGGGAAAGGATTATTTCCAGTTACTTCCAGAGGTGGGGGTGGGGGGATACTGCGAGGAAGTGCTTTCATTACTGGATGCGGGCCGTCACTCCTGTAGATTCAATCTCGAATGGGTTTGCTGACTCCAGAGTGTCCTCACTGGCTGGGGCGGGTGGTGAGGCACTGCAGGGACAGCCTTACCCAGGAGATCCTATTTAAGACACAACTCGGGAAGGGGGCTTCATTAACGCATCATGGACGATCCTCACTGGTGCCAGGGACCTCACTCGGGGCGGCCTCAAGGGAGGGGATGGAGTGTGGGGTTACCGCCAGGACGTCCTCACTCACATTCAGTATTCGCTTCCTAGCTATATATTACACGGGGGGTGGGGGGGGTGCGCCCTTAGGGGTTATTGTTACTGGGGCGGAGGAGGAGGAAGGCGCATCTTCAGTCAAGATGGGGTTGTCCCAGACACATTATCTCCAGCATGGGAAGTCCTCACTCCCAGAGCGGCCCTCACCTGCGCAGCGTCGACTCGGGGGCTCGGGCTGCCTCGGGTGCCTCCATCTCTTCCGCCGCCCAGCATACCAGTTCCCGCACTTCCTGCCCTAACTCCATGACAGCGCCTCGGCCGCCGCCGCTTCCCGCACCGTCTTCGAGCTTGGCGCCCGGCTCTGACGTCCTCAGCGCGCCGACAGTGACATCATCGGTTGCCGGGTAGACCAGGGCCTCCAAGCTTTGCAAGGAGCTGTCCTGCATCTCTCACTCATCCAGAATGGGTCCGGTTGAAAGACGATGGCGGGGGCGTGCAAAAACGGTGGGGCTCACATGCTTTTTGCATCCTTCCTCTCACTACCAGTTGTTCCCGACGAGGCAAAACGTCCCTAATGCCTCTCTTGATTTTCTTGACAAAATGGGATTTTCATCTTAGGAGGATGAGAACCAGGAGAGGAGATGCCAAACTTACTGCTCTTGTCGCGGGTCTGAGTAAGGGATACCATGACCTAGTATCTCCCTGTCATGCTTTCTTCCAGATTCATTTGCCCTTACCATTCCATAACATTCATGACCCCTAGGCTGGGGTCACCTCAGTGGCTGAGACAGCCCCAGTCTCCATGCTAGGGAGCTCACAGTTCAGTGGGGGACATAGACGAGTCACCAGGTAGGGATGGTAGAAAGCAAGCAGCAGGGTTTTGTCAATTTGGGACACAGGGAGTGTAAGAGGTCTGTGGGGTGCCCCAGAAAGCACTGGATAGTAGGGCTAGAGTTCCGGAGAGCACAGTCAGCCTCAGATGGAGCCCTGAAAAGTGGCAACATTCAGGGACCTTTTATTCAGCATGCTTGCCTAGGTCAACAGTCTGTCCTCAGTGTTCAGTGCAGAGCCTGACTCTCTAAATAGTTGTTGAATAAACAAATGGGGGGTGAGGCAGGTGGTGGAGTGATACTAAAGCTGGGAACCCAGGGAGGAGAGTGGGGCAGGATGAAAAGTGGGGGCCGAGGACAGTGCTGGACCACAGTAGGGCTATGGAGCAGATAGGAGGGGCCTGAGTGTATGGGGTTGATTGGCTGTAGAGGGGGCTCATTAAGCATGAGGCCCTGGGCTCTGAATTGGGCATTAGGTGGAGCAGACCTTGAAATAGGGACTGTAACCATCTGGTGATATATTTACCTTCGTTCTGGTTTATAAGTTATGAGGGGGAACTTAACTGGTGACTACTATGTCCCTAGAGTCAGACAGCATGTCAAGGCCCTTGGTCAACATAAATAGATTTCTGGCATGAATGCACAAATATTGGCAGGAGTGGAGGCTGCCCTACCCTGTCTCTTATGGCCCGCATCTCTTGGCAGGGTCCCAAGGTTGGTCTTGAGCTCTGGTCCAATGGGCTGCCTGAACTACCACTTCCTTCCCCCATCAACCACCTCAAATTGTTCACTCAAGTTGACAACACTTGACACTCCAGACAGTGAGGAGCAGCAGTCCCATTTGGCCCAACTGAATACTTAGAGCCAAGGTAAGTAACACAGTTGTATGTATTTGTTGGTTTGTTCATGAACTGTAGAGGATGTTACCGAGAAAATAAGTCCATCATGTAGAAAATCAAGAGGATGAGTATGATGAGGCTTCCCATAACAATCCCCAAGACTGCAATGTAGAAGACTTGGTGGGAGGTCTCAGCTGCCAAGGCTCGTTCATTCCACTTGTTGCTGTGCCTTGTCTGATTTGAGGGGCGAGGTAGAACAGGAATAGATGGGCTTAAACAGGTATTGTATGGGAGTAAACCATATATAACTGTATGGATATAGGGTGAGGACCTGAACCCAAAGCCGGGAAACAAGGAAGAATTTGAGTCAGGATTATGGCCAGGATGGAGAAGGAGAGGAGGGCAAGGATTGGCATGATGCAGATTCCCACCTGGATAGAGAAGATCAAGGCTACAATGCCTATGGGAAAACACAGGAAGAAGGCCAAAATCGATAGGCACATGTAATCTTGGGGGGGCTTGTCAGGCAAAATTTCAAACGCCTGGGGAAAGAGAGTGGATTATGACTTAGTATGGCTTCTGGATTCCATCATCCCCTCTGACTTCCCTTTTCACACTAACACATCTTTCCTTGTCTCCCATAAATTCTTCATTGACCCCCCCCTTTAAAACTTATTGACTATCTAACTCCAGCCATGTCCTTTCTAACCTCTCCCTACCCGTTAATACCTCCCTGTCCCCTAGAATTCCCAGCCCCCACCTCCCCCTATGCCCTATAATTACTCTCTGTAACCCTTTCCCTGTCTCCTATAACCTCCTCTATAACTGCCTTGCAGACCTCTACAGCATGTCTCTCTTGGCTCCTTCTACTGTCCACTGTCCCCACCCCACCCCAAAGTCTTTTACTGACTCTTATGATTCTCATTTGTGCTCCCTGAAACCTTAACTGATCCACTATCACACTTTGTTCCTATAACACCCTCACTGTCACCCAATCAACCTTCTCTTTGCACCTATAAAACACCCTACTAAGAAGACCCTCACTCAATACTTTAACACTCACTTTTCATCTGTAAAACCTCCATTGTCCCTTATAAAACTCTCATCCTCTGAAACTTCTATTGTCGTCTGTAGTTCTCTGCTTGCCCCATTTATAATACCCCTCTCTTTGTCCCTATGAATCTGTCTGATCCTGCTGTGACCCATAAACTCTTCCCTCCTCAACCCTGCTCCATAAGCACTCACTAGGCTCCTCTAAGACCTTCTTTAAGCACCTATGTGATAGCGGATCAGTTGAGGTTTCAGGGACCCAGAGAAAACATTTGCAAATCATGTATCTGACAAAAGACTGTATCCAAAATATATAAATGACCCTCAAAACTAAACTGTAATAAAAACAACTTGAGCACCTATGAATTCTAAGTCCTTCTCGTGTCACTCGTAGCTTTTCTGTTTCTTTATAAAGAAAGGCCTGCCATTCCTCCCTCTAAGATGTTCTCTCTAACCAGCTTCTTGACCCTTTGAGCTCCTTTTGCATCCACTTATTACAGCCTCCCAGTTCTCTTAAAGCTGTGCTCCCTCTAAATACTTCTCAATTTATAACACCCTCTTTGCCTGCTTAGGAAGACCTCCTTGTCCCCATTCCCCTTTAACTCCTTCCCTCCCACCTGTACCCCCTCCCCCATAAATTCCCTCCCTGTCCCCAGAAACACCCCCATTAGGGCATCTGGATCTGGCTACACGGAGCCTCTCCTCACTCCATCCCGCTGGGGATTACCATGGAGACCAGGCAGGCCCCTCCTCCTATCCTGGCCGTTTACTTTTATTGGCTGGTTGGAGATTGTCTGTGATATGGCGGGGAAGCCAATACTCGCCTGACTGCTGATTGGTCTGATGGCCTGCCAGTCCTTCTTATACTCGGGTGATTGCTCAATCTAGGGACTTGTTTTTTTTACAGTTTAGTTTTGAGGGTCTTTTATATATTTTGGATACAGTCATTTGTCAAATATGTGATAGGTCCCTGAAACCTCAACAGATCCACTATCACACTTTGTTCCTATAACACCCTCATTGTCACCCAAGCAACCTTCTCTTTACCCCTGTAAAACACCCTACTAAGAAGACCCTCACTCAATACTTTTAACACTCAGTTTTCATCTGTAAAACTTTGTGTCTTATAAAAGTCTCACCCTATAAAACTTATAATGTCATCAGTAGCTCTCTGCTTGTCACATTTATAATATCCTTCACTTGGTCCCTGTGAATCTGTCTGGTCCTGCTATGACCCTTTATTGTTCATCCACAAACTCTCCCACATAACTTCTTACCTGGTTCCTCTAAGACCTTCTTTGAGCACCTATAAACTTGAAGTCCTTTTCGTGTCACTCATAGCCTTTCTCTGTCCCCTTATAAAGTCCTGCTCTTTCTCTAAAACCTTCTCTCTACCTCTGCAACCACCTCCCTGACCTTTGAACTCCTGTGTCCACCTACTACAGCCTCCGATTTCTCTTAAACTTGTGTTCCCTGTAAATACTTCTCTACTTATAACACCTCTCTGCCTCATTATGAACCCATCCTTGACCCTCATCCCCCTTCTATCCCCACTATTCTCTTCCTTCCACCCTCACCCTCCAAAACTCCACCCCCCTCCCTTCAGGCACCCACATTAGGGCATTTGGATTTGGCACTACATAGAGTCTCTCCTTCACCTCAATCTGGCAGGGAATACCATGGAGACCATTTAGGCCCCGCCTCCTAGTCTATCTTTCCACTTCTATTGGCTGATTGGAGGCTGCATGATAGGGCGTTGAAGCCAATACTCACATGGTTGCTGATTGGTCTGAAGGAATTCAGGCTCTTTCTACTCTCTCAAGTGATTGATCATTCTGGGAGTGTTTGGGGAGACACCACTAGGACAAGAGTGATGTGGGCCTAGGAGTCTTGGATTGCTTTAGGTACCTTGAGAGGGGTCATTTAACAAGTTGTAGTCAGGTTGTCTAGGTTGTGAAGGGTGATATTTGTAAGAATTAACATCTGTTCGTGTGCCTATTTGCCATTGTATATCCTTTTCGGTGAAGTGTTAGTTCAAGTCTTTTGCCCATTAAAAAATTGGTTTATTTTACAACTCATAGATACAGTCAAGAGAATTTTGGTTATCAGAAGGGAGGGGGTGGGGGGAGAACAAAGGGGGCAAAGGAAGTCAGATATGTATATGGTAACAGAAGGAAACTGGACTTCGTGTGGTGAGCACGCATTAGAGTATACCAATGTCATAATATAATGTACACCTGAAATTTATAGAGTGTCGTTAACCAATGTTATCCCAATAAATGTAATTAAAAATTGTTTTTTATTACAGGAAGTTTCAGTGTCATTTATATATTTTAGATACAAGTCCTTTGTCAGATTTGTGATTTGCAAATATTTCGTCTGGATCTGTAGCTTATCTTTTCATTTTCTAACAGTGTTATTTACAGAGCAAAGTTTTCTAATATTGATGAAATCTACATTTCTTTCTTTGAGGGACATGCTTTTGGTATCATATCTAAAAACTCTGCTTAACCAAGGGTCAGGAAGATTTTCTCCTATGTTTTCATCTTAAAGTTTGATAGCTTTATATTTTACATTTAGACCCATGATCCACATTGAGCTAGTAGTTGTACAAGATGTGAGGTTTTAGTCAAAATCAATTATGTTTTGCATATGGTGGTTCAGTTATTCTAACACCATTAAAAATACTATTCTTTCTTTGATAAATTGCCTTTGGACTTCTTTTTAACATAAATTGGCCATATATGTAGATTTCTTTCTGTAGTCCTTATTCCATGCTTTTGATCTATGCGTCTGTCCAGTTGTCAATACCGCACTGTCTTATCAATGCAGATCTACAGTGATTCTTAAAAATTGGGTAGTGGGTAATGTGGGTACTCCAGCTTTATTCTTTTTCAGAATTATTTTGGCTATGCCTTTCTAGATCTACAAATCTTTTTTGGTCTCTTAATTGGAATTGCATTAGAATTTAATATCAATTTTGGAGAAATGCTGAGCCTTCCAATTCATGACCATGAGAAGGCTCTCCATTTATTTACTTAGGTTTTATTTCTTTCATCAGCAGCTATAGTTTAAACACAGAACTCACACACATGATACTTTATTTTTATGTATTTATTTAATTATTATTATTTTTTAAGGTTTTATTGGGGAAGGGGAACAGGACTTCATTGGTGAACACTGTGTACTTCCAGGACTTTTTTCCAAGTCAAGTTGTTGTCCTTACAATCTTAGTTGTGGAGGGTGCCGTTCAGCTTCAAGTTGTCCTTTCAGTCTTAGTTATTATGGAGGGCGCAGCTCAGCTCCAGGTCCAGTTGCTGTTGCTAGTTGCAGGGGGCGCTGCCCACCATCCCCTGCGGGCCTCCAGGAGTTGAACCGGCAACCTTGTGGTTGAGAACCCACTGGCCCATGTGGGAATCGAACTGGCAACCTTCGGAGTTAGGAGCACGGAGCTCTAATCGCCTGAGCCACTGGGCCGGCCCCTACACATGATACTTTAAATTTACACCTAACTATTTGCTTTTTGGGGGCTATTGAAAATGGTATTTTTTAAAAACATATTTTCTGATTGTTCCTTGATAGCACATGGAAATACAACAGATTTTTGCATGTCGATATTGCAACCTGTGATATTGCTAAACTCATTTGATGTATTCTAGGAGGCTTTTTTTTTTTTTTTGATTCCTTTGGGATTTTCTACATAGACAATCATGTCATCTGCAAATAACTAGTTTTATTTCTTTCTTTATAATCAGTATGTCCTTTATTTCTTTTTTGGACTCCTTGTGCTGATTAAGACTTCTATCTGATGTGGATAGAAGTGGTGAGAGTGGACATCCTTGTCTTATTGCACATTTCAGGAAGAAAGCCTTCTCTCTTTCACCATTACATCTGATGGTAGCTATAGGTTTTCTGTAGATATCTTTTATCAGGATGAGGAAGTTCCCTGTTAGTTCTGGTTTGCTGAGTTTTTATTGTGAATGGATGTTGAATTACCTTTTGTGCCTCAATTAATCATGTGGTTGTCCTTCTTTGGACAGTTAATATAGTGAATTACATTGATTGATTTTCTAATATTGAACCAACTTTGATTTCTTAGGAGAACCTATGTTGCTATTTATATACTTCTGTTTTTGGTTTTCTAATATTTCATTGAGAATTTTTCTGTCTATATTCATGAGAGATATTGGTCTGTAGTGTTCTGTACACAGTCTTTATCTGGTTTTAGTATTAAGATAATGCTAGCCTCATAAAATGAGTTGGGAAATATACCCTTCTCTTCTATTTTCTGAAGAGATGGTGTGAAAATGATGGTATTTCTTTGGTACAATTTACAAGGGAAAGCATCTGGGTCTGGAGATTTCTTTTTTCAGAAGGTTTTCAGTTACTAAACCAATTTCTTTAACAGATATAAAATTACCCAGATAATCTCTTTGTCCTCGATCAGTTTTTGGATTTTGTTTTTGAAAAATGGGTCAATTTTCATCTAAGTTCTAAAATTTACACATGAAGCATTGTTCGTAATGGTCCCTTATTTTTACTTTAATGTTTCAGGGAGTCTGTAGTGATATTCTCTCCTTCATTTTTGATATTGGTCATTTGTGTTTTCTCTTTTATTTTGTCAGTCTTATAAGTTGATCAGTTTTATTGGTCTTTTCAAAGAACCAGCTTTGATTTCATTGTTCTTCCCTATTGTTGTTTCCCTTTTCAATTTCATTAATTTCCTCTCCTATCTCTTCTTTCTTCTGTTTGCTTTGGGTTTGTTTTGCTCTTATTTTTCTACTTTCTTAAATTGGAACTTTATATTGTTAATTTGAGACAGTTCTTTTTTTTTTTTACTATTTTTTTTTATTTATTAGTTTCAGGTGTACAAGACAAGGTAATACTTAGACGTTCATCATTTATATCCCTCACACTGTGAACCCCCCTCCCGAGACAGTTCTTACTTTCTAATATAAGCATTTGAGATTGTACATTTACTTCTAAAGACTGCCTTCATTACATCCCACATATTTTGATGTACTGTATACAAGCACTTAGTTTTGATCAGTTAAAAACATTTTCTGATTTCCCCTCACCCATGAATTATTTTGACTTGCGTAGTTTATTTCCCAAGTGTTTGGAGATTTTCCTGTTATCTTTCTGTTATTGATTACTAGTTTTCTTTTATAATGGTCAGCACATTAGTTTCCTATTGCTATGTAAGAAATCACCATACACTTAGTGGGTTAAAACTACAGCCATTTATTAACTCACAGTTCTGTAGGTGAGAAGTCCAGAAACATTATGTCTGAGTTCTCTGCTCAGGTTCTCACAAAGCTGAAATCAATGTCTCACATGCACACACATGAAAAGCTGAAACATCCCCTTCAATTTTATTGGTTTAAATAAATGTTTTTCTGAAATAGCAACCCATTATCAGGGAGCTGAAAGTGTGGACCCCCAAGGTGGACGAAGACAGCTCTGGAAGCCAAGAGGATAAAGTAGTATGATGTTCCTGGGCTAGTGGTTTGTTTGGATGTTGAGTTCCTTGGCTGGTGGGTTTCCTGGCTTAGGGGATGTCTCAGCTGTTGGTTTCTTGCATGGTGGCTAATTTGGCTGGTTAATGGCTTGGTGGTGGGTCTTGTTAGGGAGTGGACCTGTGGGCTGCTGGGCCTGGCCTTCATGCAAACAGAACATAGTAATAAATGATGCCTAAACCGATGAGTATGGCAAATACATCCAGCCAACATGTTCGCCCTGAGTTGATATAAGCTTCTTCCCAATCGCTTTTCTTGTTGGCCTGTAAAGTCTGTAGGGATGGGAACTTTAGATACCGGTTTCTGAGTCCAGCTTTGTGACACCCTTGGGGGATGGTCAGAGACCTGCTGCCACTGAGGGAAAACCCCTACCCACATCCCAGGACAGAAGCAGATGCAAGGGGCAGGTAGGGGGTCAGAGCTTAGGCATTATTTTACCTTGTAACTGAAGTAGGCAGCTGGTATCCCTAGGGGAGGGAAGGTAATTATGGCCAGGATGGTCAGACATATGTGACTTGGGGCATAAAATGCCAGTTCTTCAGGTGTCTGTATAAGCTCTTGCGATTGTTTAGCCTCCACAGGTGCGATAGGTGGGACAGGTGGGACAGGTGGGGCAGGTGGGACAGGAGGGGCAGGTGGGGCAGGTGGGGCAGGTGGGGCAGGTGGGGCAGGTGGGGCATGTGGGGCAGGTGGGGCAGGTGGGGCAGGTGGGGCAGGTGGGATATGTAGGGTATGTGGGATGGCTGTGTCGGCTGTGTCGGTTGTCTCCGCTGGAGAAGCTGGGGCATGTTTCCCGCGCATGATCTTTCCACCCAAAGACAGACCCTGAGTGTCTTGAAAACAGAAATCCAAACCCACTATGCCTCCCCTTGTTCTAACCAGAATCCCAAGACCAAAACCGTCAAAAGTCTGTTCTTCACAATGGAGACACCAGCACCTAAGTCCTGATTGGCTGCCCCCATTAGGGGGCGTGGTCCTGTGGTTCTCAGCTCCTCCCAGTCTCAGAGCATGGAGCCAGACTCCACTGTCTATCAGGACATTGACTCTGCCCACCCTGATAAGGATTGGTTGGAAGCCTCTGTACTCTGAAAACCCTATCTGTAGATAGGGCAGGCGGGCAGTACCAGGGACGCCTCCCAGAGTAGAGGAAGAAAGGAAGTAGACAAGCCCAGTAAGAAAACTGGGAGATTTACAACCACAAGGGAAGGAAAATGAATAATGTCAGTTATAGATTATAAAATGTTGAATTATAAAATAATTATTTAGTCCATCCTGACAGAAAAAAGAGAGAAAGAAGGTGAAAATAAAGGGAAGGTCTTTCTTAAAGTAGAATACCATCTAATAAATGTGGATGGAATGATGGAGGCGTGTACCACATTGTGGTAGGCAGCATTCTAAGATAGCCCCAAGATGCCTGCTGTCTGGGACATGCACTTTCTCCCAGTTGTTCATTTAAGTACTAATCTATATGCTGCTATGAAGGGATTTTGTAGATGTAGGTAAGGTTCCCACTCAGTTAACTTCAAGAAAGGGAGAGTATCCTCAGTGGGCCTAACTTAATCAGGTGAGTTCTTAAAAGGGACTGGGTCTCACTGGCAAGATTTAAAAAAAACACTTAAAGCATGAGATGGATTGTAGGCAAGTTAGATTCTCCATTGCTGGCTTGAAGGTGAAGCGGGCCATGTGGCAAGGAATGCAGGCAGCCTCTAGCTGAGAGTGGCTTCCAGCTGACACCAAGGAAATGGGGACTTTAGTTCTATAATAGTAAGGATCTGAATCCTGCCATAACCATATTCGTTTGGAAGAGGATCCTAAGATGAGAAGGCAGGCTGTCCAACACCTTGATTTTAGCCTTGTGAGATCCTGAGCAGAGAACCCAACCCTTCTGACCTGCAGAACTGTGAGTTAATAACTAAGTTTGTGGGTATCTGTTATTCATCATTAGAAAACTAGCAATCATTTCCAACACCATAGCAATTACTGATTCAGGTAAGAATCATCAACGGATACTAATACCACTGGGTTTTAGCTGATAAGTGTCCCTACACTGGTGGTTTTAGGGGAATGGAGTGTGTGAGGGGCAAATCGGCAGGTAATTATAAGTGAGCCGGCGATGACACAGTGAAGTCCAGAAATATAGACTCCAACATGGTTTGTCAATGAAACAACGATATTTAAGCACAAAGATCTAGAAGCAGCCACAAGGACAGCAGCAATACACACAATCCAGAACTCAGGAAACTCTTCATGGCATGTGTTAAGAAAAGCAATCTCACGTATAGTCTTTCAACCTCCACTTGCCACAAAAGAATGGCCCTGAAACACTTCCTTACCAAGAGACAAAGAGCCCGCACAGCCTGTGCAGGGCTTATTGCCTTGTGTGGGAATATATTTCCCTGTTTCAGGCTCAATGTGTACTAATTTGTTCTGCTTAAGTGTGTGTGTCAATAGCCCTCAGGCCCACCCCTAGATTTTAGTATTTCAGACTCCAGGTGGGAGGGATCAGGTTCCTTCTGCTGTTGCACAAGAGAAGTGCATGTAGGCTAATTGCACCTACTGGCCGTGCGGGACAGATGTCCAGTATTGGAACTGAACTTGCTCTGTCTCTTTTCTATGTGAATCCAATGCTTGACTGTGTTGTGTTTTCCTTGGTGACCCTGACACCAAGATGCAGCGGGCAGAAGTCTTTGGATTTCTATTTCTGATGGTTGGCATTATGAAGGGCTTTGCTATCCTCCATGTAGTTGGAGTCCTCTCCTGGCATTGGTAACCAGTGCATGGTGTTTGTTCAACAGAATTAATTGGCTCAGAGCATTTCAAGGGGAAAAATGGATATTCTGGAGCAAAAAAAATGAAGTGAGCGGGGACAGAACTCAAAGTTGAGTGGGATGAAGAATGCACTTTGGTTTCTGGCTGGTCCCTTGGATGGTGGGCTCCTTAGATAGGATGGGGATCCTCTTGATTAGTGAATCTCTTGTCTCAGGTGGCGTTGGGCTGGTAACTTATCTGGGCTTTGTGTTCCCAGGCTCATGTGTCACATGAATCCATTGACTGGAATCAGCCTTAGCTGGTGTGTCCCTTGACTTGAGGGCCACCTAACCAAGAGACTGTAGAAACTATATTCACATGCCATGTAATGGCAGGCAAACTCAGGGAAAGCATTTGACTTGAATATTTCCTTTTTGTGTAACAGTTTGCTTCCCAGTTGGCTTTCTTGATCTATTTGGGGGTGGCGGTGGAAGGCATTGTGTTGCTTTAGAAAATGCATTGAGGGAACTATTGAAGATCTGCATAAAGGTGACAAAGCCAGGACACCTTCTACCTCTTCTGTTTGGTTCTGGGCAGAAGTAGATGCAGTAGTAGGGAAGAGTTGTGTACTCTGGATGTTAGGTCTTGGGTAGTGGAGACAGCGCCCAATCTTCACAGTATAAACAATAGCTGGGATTCCCAAGGGCATACTTATGATGACTAAAGGCAGTGGAAGGATTTGATGAATCTTCCCTCTCTACTGTGTATCTCTTGCTACTTGTTCTTTTTCTTCTTTCAATCTCTCTTTTACTTTTTTTTTTGGTCCTCCTTTCCCTGCATAGTAGCTTTCTTGGCTTAGGCAGTTGGGTTTCAATTTCCAGAAAGCAAAGGATTTGGCTAGAGTCCTTAGTTAGGAAGGGACAAAGCTATCTCCTTCTGACTGCTAGTCAGCTACAAGTCTGAAGATATTGTCTGCTTTTCTAATATTGAGATAGTTAAGCACCGCCCCATTCTTTACTTTCAACTCCTGACTTGTTCATCAAACAGACGTACTGACCACTCACCGAGGTATGCCTAGAGGACCTCCCTTCTGACTGGCTTTGTCTTCCGGGGCAAGTCTGTAAAGGTGTTGATGCCCAGGACACTTCCTTCAGCACCCTTGGTGCCAGCTTCCCAGAGTGCTCTGTGGCTCTGGGGAGTGGGGGAGGCAGGAAGACACCCAGGCCAGATTTGGGAAAGAGCCAGGAAAGCTCTCAGAAAGGAGGGCATGTGCAAGAGTGTCAAGACCTGAGATGCGTCATTTGGATTTAAGGGTATGGAGGCGTTAATACCTTTGGTGAGGTCAATTTCAGAGGATCAGAGGGGCAGGTGCCATACTGCAGGGACTCAATTAGTTTGCAAGAAGTGGGGAGTGTGGACAGAAGGTAGATATCGCTTTCCAAAACTTTGGAGGTGAAAGAGAAAGGAGAGGCAGTGTAACAGCTGAGAGAGTGTGGGTTCCAGAGTCTGGAGCACTATAGGGCCAACGACTGATTTCAGAGAGCCATGTTAGGTTTGGAAGTGGACACAATACCGATATTCACTTTAAGAAGTTTGTCTATGTATAGCCAAGAAAGGCAGGACTGGGGTAGGAGCAGGGGAGTGAGAGTGACTTTTTTTTTTTTTTTAAGATGAGAAAGATGAGCATATTCAACTGGGATGGACATTCTGAAAAGATGCTCCCATGTTCTGGCTCTCCTTTCATCTCAGGAATTAAAAATGACCAAATGAATGAATAAACAAACCTAGATTTATAGTTTAAGGGGCTGAGAGGTCAAGGGGAGTGGGATATTGTTTTGTTGATGTTTTTGATGGGAAAGATGAGACAGACAATGTATCAATGAGAGAGAGAGGATGGTGATACGGGAGAAATGGTTTAATGAGGGCAAGGACATTTGTTTGTACTTCTTGTAGCCCTAACATCTAGAACAGGGCCTGACACAAAGTAGGTGCCCAGTAAATGTGAACTGAATCAACACACCTGGACCTTGGAATTAGACTGCCTAGGTTTAAATCCCTGCCACGCCACTAACTGGCTGTGTCACCTTATGAAAGTCACTTAATATCTCTGTGCATCGCTTTTCTCGTCATTAAAATAGGGGTATGACTGGGATATTAGCAGCATGGTGGCATGAGAGGAACTTCCGGTCTCTCTCCTTGAAGTTACAAGTTGGACAGCTATAATTCAACCAAAGATTCCCTGCTCAACACACAAACATGTCTGAAACATTGCACACCCACCCTGAGACATCTGAGGGTGGGTGTATCTTAGCAAACAGCAGAGATGAAAGCAGGGGTGAGGGGAAAGACAGAGCCAGAAGCCGTGGGCAGTCCCGTGTTTATAGCAGCCCAGTGGACACCATAACAGTGAAGGGTTGGGGTGTAATTCCCATTGGGCAAACCACAGGGGCAGAGACAGCAATCAGGCCTGGGTAGCTGCACCCATTGAGGCTGGACTCAGGGTCAGATGCAGAGAAACTGGGCAAAAAAACTTGCAGTGCTCCACAGCCTGCCAGTACCTACTAACAAAGGATTCCACAGATTCAGGAATCTGCCCACCCCAGCCCCCTGTATCCCGCTGGCAGTAAAATCCACACTCAGCAGATGGTGAAAGGGCTGAGAAACAAACAAACAAACAAACAAACAAACAAACAAACAAACAATAAAGCAAGCAAACAAGCAAACAAACAAACAGACAAAAAAATTTTTCCAGTTTAAGTGGTCTGTACTAATTGTGGCTAAACCCACAAGGAAGAGCAGAACACTGGACATGTGAACCAGCTTTTGGTCACCCACCCCTCCCCCAGGTTGGTGCAGCCTGTTAGAGTCAGCTGTGTCAACTCAGAGCGGTTGTGCCCCTGGATTCTGGCTAGAGGAAGGCAGCACCAGGAACACATGGGACACGCATAACCCACCACTTCCAATCCACAGGCGTGGTACCCCCAGAATGAGATGAATGGGTTGTAAAGGGGGCGGCTACCTCCTTGAGGAATACTGGACATTTTCCATGGCTGAGGCCCAGGCGATTCCACCCCACAGAGATCTGGGGAAGACCAAACAGAGGTAGAGAAAATAGAAACTTGCACTTCAGCTCCACCTACTGGAAAGCAAAAGGAAGACCTGTACTTATCAACCTGTTAAACAGTGGAGTGTTAAACACTTCAAAAAGCAGATTTCATTATCACAAATACCCAGGCAGAGAAAAAAATCCATCGAGCACACTGAATAACCATAGTAACAAGGGAATTCAGGAAGAAAATGAAAAATCTTCAGAAAATAAACTTAAAGACATGGAAGACTGTGATTTAAATGACAGAATTCAAGATTGCAGTTCTGAGAAAACTCAATGAGATACAAGAACTCATTAAAGCAATTCAACAAAATCAAAAATAAAGTCACCAAACAAAAGAAGTACTTCAAAATTGACATGTCCTAAAATAAACTCTTGATAAAGGAGGGACATCCCTTTTGTCTACTATAAGAATAGTGTATTGTTTAGATTTAAAGCCAAATTTTCTTCTTTAAGTTGAAAGCATCATTATAACATGTAATTGATAAATATCCTAAATAAAATATAAATTCAAAACTATTCCCATGTGTTGAAAAAAAAAGGAGTACTTCTCCAAAGAGATTGAAACTATAAAAAAAGAACCAACCAGAAATTCTGGAGCTGAATAACTCAATAAATGAAGAATGAATTAGAGGGCTTAAAAAATAGAGCAGATGAAATGAAGGAAAGAATTAGTGAAATAAAAGATAGAAATCTAGAAATGAGTCTAGAAAGAAAAGAGAGAATTGAGAATAAAAAAATGAAAAAACTGTATAAGAACAATCTGACTCTATTAGAAAGAGCAATATAAGAATAATGGGAATACCAGAAGGAGAAGAGCAGGAGAAGGAAACAGAGAGCTTATTTAAGAAATAATTGACAAGAACTTCCCAAAACTATGGAATTCAATAATTAAAAGGCACAGAGTAACAGGATGGATCAAAAAAGAAAACCCAAAGATATGCTTCCTTCAGTAGACACATGTCAGTTGCAACTATAAACACACATGCAAAGTGAAGGAGTGGAAAATGATACTCCAATCAAATGACAGCCAGAGAAAATCAGGTGTAGCTATACTTATATCTGACAAAATAGATTTCAAGATTAAAAATGTACCAAGAGACAAAGATGGACATTTTATGATGATAAAGGGGACAACATATCAAGAAGACATAATTTAAGCTAAGCAAAATAAGTCAGACAGAAAAAGCAGAGAACCATATGATTTCACTGATATGTGGTGCATAAACCAAAAACAACAAAAGAACAAGACAAGCAAATGAGAAACAAAAACTCATAGACACGGACAATAATTTAGTGGTTACCAGAGAGTAAGGGGGGTGGGGAGTGGTAGATGAGGGTAAGGGGTATCAAACATATGATGATGGAAGGAGAACTGACTCTGGGTGGTGAACACACAATGTAATTTATAGAGGATGTAATACAGAATTGTATACCTGAAATTTATGTAACTTTACAAACAATCGTCACCCCAATGAACTTTAAAAAAAAAATCCTCAAACATCAATTAATACCTTTTATGTGCAAAATATTGTTGTAATTGTTGTAGAGACTACAAAGATGGAAACAATATAGTTGTTTCTTTTTCAAATATTCTATGTAAATTTTCATAGAAAGCATGATTTACGAGTGTCTGTAGTGTGTATTTGATAATTCCAATTTATAACATAAAGTCATTATGAAACAAAAAAAGAAGACATAACTTATTAATATATATATGAACCAAATCTGGGAGTGCCAAATATGTAAAGCCACTACTAACAGCACTAAAGGGAGACACTGACAAAAATACAATTATACTGGGGGGCCTAATTACCCCATGAGCAATGAGTAGCTCATCCAAACAGAAAAATCAGTAAGGAACTATTGGGTTTAAATGATTCATTAGACCAAATAGACATAATCGATATTTACAGAGCTTTTTATCCCAGAATACCAGAATATACATTCTTCTGTAGTGCACATGGAACATTCTCTAGGATAGCCCATATGTCGATACACAAAACTACCCTGCCTCAACAGTGACATCAGAAATATAGTGGCATGAGGGGTCCTCCTTGATCTCTCCCCCTGAAGTTACAACATTTTGATCAGCTATAATTCAACAAAGGATTCCCTACACAACACACAAACACGTCTGAGAGATTCACACATCGAAACATCTGAAGGGGGGTGAGCCGGGGCAAACAGGGGAGGAGGGAAAGGAGAAGTACAGAGATGGGGGCCGCCGACACAGCCTGGAGCTCCCTGCAGTCCTAGGAGAGGGGAGGATTGAGACGTCAGGTGTACTCTCTGTAGCCCCAAATAATCCTGCTGAGTAATCAGCATAAAATACAGCTGAACCCAGAAACTGGAGTAGAGACCTGGGGGCAAAGACTGAATACCGAAGTGCTATAACTGTGGCCCATCAGCCCTCACTGCCAGGCAGAAAACAAAGCCACAGAGCCTGGCCACCTCCCCCCCACCCCCAGTGTTAGCAGTGGGCCCCAGAAAAATCTGTAGCAGTGTCACATTAAAGAGCAGAATATCTACAGCTTTGAGAGACAGTTCCTGTATGGAAGACACATACTGCGACTAATCTCAGTGACAAGAGAGGAGATCTAGGGGGAAGGCAGCTGTGGTCTGGCAGTTGTCATTACTTGGAGGAGGTCAAAGACATAAACACACCAGCCGCCTGTCCCAGCCCACCCTACCCTCTCCTTTTGTGTCTGATCCCAGTAGGGGCACCCAGGGCTACTGAGGCACACAGCTCTGCATCTGGCTGCAGGGGCAGCACTGGGATTTCAGTGGCTCAGAACCCCATCACCCACAACATGCTCCCACAGAGGTGGTGCCCTGAGACTGAGGAGACCTGGTCACAGAGGAGACACCCACTTTCTCGGGAAATCTTCCACCTCAAGAAGCCAGAACAGGACAAGAGAATATAAAATGCTCCACCACTACCTACTGGAAAACAAAAGAAAGATCTCTTCATATCAACATGCTGCAGAATTCATACCTGTAAATGCCCAGGAAGAGAAATAATTCATCAATTACTATGAATAACCAAGGTAACAAGGCAGTTCAGAAAGAAAATGAAAAATCTAGAGAAGATAACTTAAAGACATGGAAATAGGTGACTTAAATGACAGAGAATTCAAGATTGCAGTTCTGAAAAAACTCAATGAGATGCAGGACAACTCGGATAGGCAGTTTAATAAACTCAAATTAAACCAATGAACAAAATGAATACTAAAGAAATTGAAATAAAAAAAACAAAAACAAATAGAAACCCTGGAGCTGAAGAACTCAATAAAAGAGATGAAGAATGAAATAGTGAGCTTAGGAAATAGAGCTGACCAGATGGAAGAAAGAATTAGTGATACAGAAGATAGAAATGTGGAAATGACATAGATGGGAGAAGAGAGAGACTTGAAAGTTAAAAGAAATGAAAGAACTCTATAAGGACTGACTCCATCAGAAAGAGCAATATAAGAATAATGGGTATACAAGAAGGAAAAGAGAGGGAGAAGGGCACAGAGAGCCTATTCAAACAGTCGATGAGAACTTCCCAAACCTGTGGAAAGAACTGGATCCTCGAACCCAAGAAGCAAACAGAACATCTAACTACCTCAATCCAAAAAGGCCTTCTCCAAGGCACACTATATTGAAGCTGTCAAAAATTAATGACAAAGAAAGAATTCTCAAGGCAGCCAGGGAAAAGAAGACAGTAACCTACAAAGGAAAGCCCATTAGATTATTATCACATTTTCCAGCAGAAACTCTATAAGCCAGGAGGGAGTGGAATCAAATATTCAAATTGTTGAAAGAGAAATTACTAGCCAATAATAACATATCCTGCAAAGTTATCCTTTAAATATGAAGGAGGAATAAAGACCTTTCCAGACATGCAGAAGCTGAGGGAATTTTTCACCACAAGGCCTGTATTACAGGAAATACTGAAGGAGGTTATTCTACCAGAAACAAAAAGACAAAACGATGCAAACCTATGAGTAAGATTACTAACTGACAGGCAGAAGCAGAAAATGACAACCCCTACACAGAATAGGGCACTATACACTTAAACATAACAAAAAGTGTAAAGGAGATAAAAACATAAAAAAGAAAAAAAGAAGAAGACGATTTGCTACTGCAACTCGGAAATGAACTCACAGTATAGAGATAATTTGTGACAACAAAAACATGAAAGGGGTGGGGGTAAAGGTCTGAAATTGCAAAGGGGAATGGAGATAAGATGCATGCTGAAGAAAAAGGATGATTGTATATATGAAACTTTCTTTTCCATAAAGTTAATAGTAACAACAACAAGCAACAACAACAACAAAACAAACTACCACTGAGACATATAATAGATGAACAGAGGAAACAGAGGGAGAAAATCATAGAATGTCACCAAACTAAAATAACAGATAGAAACACAGGTGCAAAGAAACAATGGAGACACTGAGCTACCAGAAAAGAAAAGATAAAATGGCTATAGGAAATCCTTCAGATATAAATAATCACCCTAAATGTAAATGGACTGACTTCACCAATAAAAAGGCACAGAGTAGCAGATTGGGTAAAAGAAACCCCAATATCCAACCATATACTGCTTCCAAGAGACACATTCAGCTGTAAGGACAAATACAGACTCAAAGTGAAAGGGTGGAAAACAATACTTCAAGCAAATGGCATCCAGAGAAAAGCGGGTGTATTCATACTTATATCTGACGAAACAGACTTCAGGATAAAAAGGGTAACAAGAGACCAAGATGGATATTTCATAATGATAAAGGGGACAATACAACAAGAAGACATAACATGAATATACTCATATATGCTTCCAATCAGGGAGCACCAAAATATATAAAGCAACCACTAACAGAATTAAAGGGAGAAACTGACAATAACACAATTATAGTAGTGGGCTTAAATATGCTATTGACAGCTATGGATAGATCATCCAAACAGAAAAATGATAACAAATATCAGCCTTGAATGACACATTGGACGAGATGGACATAATTGACATTTACAGAGCCTTTCATCCTAGAATACCAGACTATCAGACTACACTTTCTTTCCTAGTGTACATGGAACATTCTCAAGGATAGACCATATGTTGGGACACAAAACTAGCCTAAGAAAATTTAAGAAGATTGAAATCATACTAAACATAATCTCCAACTACAATGCTTTGAAACTGGAGATAAACTGAAAAAAAAAAAAGGCAGGAAAACCACAAATACATGGAGATTAAACAACGTGCTACTAAAGAATGACTGGGTCAAAGAAATAAAAGGAGAGATCAAAAGATACATAGAAAGAAATGAGAATGAAAATACATCATTTCAAAATTATTGGGATACTGCGAAAACAATACTAAGAGGGAAATTTATATCATCACAGGCCTATCTCAAGACACAATTAAAATCCCAAATAAACAACCTAACATTACATCTTAAAGAAGTAGAAAAAGAAGAACAAATGAAACCCAATGGCTTTTTAAAAAAAATAGAACAACATATCATCAGATTTGTATGGAATCACAAAAGACCCTGAATAGCCAAAGGAGTCCTAATTAAAAAAGGACAAGACTAGAGGCATCACACTCCCTGACTTTAATTAATACTACAAAGTGATAATAATCAAAACAGAATGGTATTGGCAGAAAAACAAACACTCAGACCAATGGAATATAATAAAATTGAGGACCCAGAAATAAACCCACATACATATGGGCAGATAATTTTTGACAAAAGAGCTGAAAACATACAATGGAGAAAGGTATGTCTCTTCAATAAATGGTGCTGGGAAAATTGGATAGTCACATGCAAAAGAATGAAACTAGACTGCTATTTGATACCACACACAAAATTAACTCAAAATGGAGGAAAGATCTAAATAAAAGACCCAAAACAATAAAATACATAAAAGAAAATACAGGTACTAAATTTATGAATTTGACCCCAAAGACAAGGGAAGTAAAAGCAAAAAATAAGTGAATGGGACTACATCAAAGTAAAAGTCTTGTGCACAGCAAAATAAATTATCAAGAAAACAAAGAGGTAACCAACTGAGTGGGAGAGGATATTTGCCAACAACACCTCCGATAAAGGGCTAATCTCCAATATATATAAAGAACTCATACAACTCAACAATAAAAAAACAAACAATCCAATTAAGAAATGGGCAGAGGACATGAACAGAAGCTTTTCCCAAGAAGACATACAAATGGCCAACAGTTATATGAAAAGATGCTCAACTTCACTAGCTATAAAGGGAAATGCAAGTCAAAATAGATGAATAGATGAAGCAGAGGATTGAATCAGCAATTTGAAAAATAAGGAAGCAGAAAACACCCAGTCCGAACAACAACAAAAAAAGAAATTAGAATCCAAAAAAATGAGGATAGTTTAAGAGGCTGCTGGGACAACATCAAGGGTAACAACATTCACATCATAGGGGTACCAGAAGGAGAAGAGAGAGAGCAAGGGATTAAGAACCTATTTGATGAAAAAATAATGGGAAACTTCCATAACCTGGCAAAGGAAATAGATATAAAAGCCCAGGAAGTGCAGAGAGTCCCAAACAAGATGAATCCTAAGAGGTCCACACCAAGACACATCATAATTAAAATGCCAAAGGTTAAAGGCAAAGAGAGAATCTTAAAAATAGCAAGAGAAAAGCAGTTCATTACCTATAAGGGAGCTCCCATAAGACTGTCAGTTGATTTCTCCACAGAAACTTTGCAGGCCAGAAGGGAATGGCAGGAGATATTCAAAGTGCTGGAAAATGAGGACTTACAATCAAGATTACTCTTCCCAGAAAAGTTATCATTTAGAATCAAAGGCTAGATAAAAAGCTCCCCAGACAAGAAAAAACTAAAGGAGTTCATTGCCACCAAATCAGTATTATAAGGAATGTTAGAGGGACTTCTTCAAGATGAAAATAAAAAAAAAATATGAATGATAAAATGGCAATAACTACATATCTATCAACCCTTACCCTGGCCTACAAGGCCCCACATGAACCCCTGTCCTCAACTTCTGCCACCCTCCCCTCACTAACCTCTCTCCAGCCTCTCGACCTCCCTTCTTGCTAACCCTTACACAATAGGAACACTGTTCCTACCTCAATGCTGTTTGTTTCTTCTTCATCTAGATCATTCCTGCTGTTTCCTCACCTTTAAAACCCCAGCTCAAATATTTCTTCCTCAGAGATCCTTCTGTGATACCCCCGTCTAATTCAGGTTACTCCCCTCTGCCTCTCTCCTCAAGTACCCTGTTATTTTCCTTCATTTTCTCACAATTTGCAGTTAAATATTCATTTTTCTGATTACTTAGTAATGCCTGCCTCTCCCTCAGAGTGCCAGGGCTGTGGGCAGGACTATGACTATTTTGTTCACTAAAAATCTCAGTGCTCAACAAAAAGGTTGGAACATAACAGATGCTCACTAAACATTCAGTAAATAATTAAATGGAGGATAGTTTTAATGGCCTGTTTGTCAAATGGTGTCTGGTGTGATTCAGTGTATCCACAGGTCTGTGAAGATTCTCCAGCCAGGCTACCTGGGTTCCTGGCTCTGTCACTTATTAGCTGTGTGACCTTGGGCAAGTCATTTAACTTCTCTGTGCCTCAGCTTCTTCATAGTAAAATAGGATTAAAAACAGTACCTTCCTTGTAAGGTAATTGTGAGGGTGAAATGAGCTCACACATATAAAGTATGGAAGACAGGGCTGAGCACAGTGCGTTTCAATGAGTGTCAGCTGTTATCATGGGGTTTCCTGTCATTGTGTCTGGGTGTGTCTGTCCCTTTGTTTATGTTGGAGTTATGTGTCTTTGGTGGACAAAGAACATCATCCCAAGGCAGGACCATGTGTCCATGACAGTATTTGTGACTATGACAGCTGCTGCATGCTGTCGAGTATCCCAGGGGCCCTGAGATTTATTCATTTAACAAAATATTGAGTGCCTACTATTTGCCATTCTAGGCATAGGGATACGTCACTTCAAAAAACAAAAACAAAACCCCCCAAAACAAACACAAAATAAGTCACTCAAAAATCCCTGCCCTGATGGGCTTCTATTCTATTGGGGACTCATAAAATACACAAGAAACTCAATAAGAAAAATATGTAGTACGTTAGAGGGTGATAAGTGCAATAGGGAGAAAAGTGGAGAAGGTAATGGAGATGGAGGAAGACTGTGGTTTACAATTTTAATTAGGCTAGCCAAGGAGTCTCATTGGGAAGACAGCGTTTATGTAAAGACCTGATGGAGGGAGAGAGGGAGCCACGCAGATATCTGGGGGAAGAGCATTCCAGGGTGAGGAAACAGCAGATACAAAGGCCAGGAGGCAGGAGGCATAGCAAGGAGCCAGTGTGGCTAGAATGCAATGCGTCAGGTGGAGAGTGGGAGGTGAGGGGTCCGGGAGGCAACAGGACAGATTACCAGGGGCTTCGGCACCAACGTGAGAACTTTGCTTTTACCAGGAGTGAGTGTAGCCTGGGAGGCTCTGAGCCCAGAGGGCCCTGACCTGATTCGGGTTCATAAGCTCCCTCTGGCTGTGTGGGGAGTGGGATGGGAGCAGGAGACCGGGGAGGAGGCGTCTGTGAGGTCCAGGAGGGAGAGGATGGAGGTGGCACCAGAGTGGGAACAGAGGAGAAGGGAGAGATGGTTGGATTCTGGATATAATCTTAAGATCCCAGGTAAGGACAACCTGGCAATTCCCTGAGGACGGTTGACCTTTCCACATCTGGACAAAGGTGGGAGAGAAGCAGAACACAGGAGACCTGGCTGCCAGCGTAGCCAGGCTCGGGCCAGACCTTGACCCCCACTTGTTGACCCACTGCTTGCTCCTATGCCAGCTTGAAGAGGAGGGAGAAGGTCCCTGCCTGCTTAGCCCCTCGTCTTCAGTCTTCCCAGGTGTGGGGGTGGGAGGTGACTTACCCAGGAGGTGAAGGGCATGGCTGACTCCACTATCTTATCAGAGACGAAAGACAAACTGAAAGTCACGTCACAATGAGTTCTTTCCCTCAGCAAACACTCCCTGAGGCCGGCCTGGGCCAGCCCTGGTCTGGGTAATGCAGGCACCGTGGGTACTGAGACATCCTGGACAGGTCCTCATGAGTCCAGGAGAGAGATGAAATGTCACCAAATAGTGACAGCCAGAGTGGTCAGGCTTGTGATGGAGGAATTATGGGTCAGAGCAGTCAGGGCTGGGAGGGGGAAGCCTTGGGTCTGTGGGGGCACACGGAGAGTACCCGATCCAGGTTGGTGGGTGGTCCAAGAAGGTTTCCTGGAGGAAACTGGAACAGGTAAGAGAAACAGTAGAACCTGGGGAGGATGCGGGTGAGCATTTTAGGCCGAGGAAACTACATGTGCCAAGGTCTTAAAATGCTACTTTGGCAAATAGAAGGACTGGAGGTGGGAGAAGGAGGAGGCACTGAGTCCTAAAGCATGGAAGGGGAACATGGCACACAAAAAGGAGGAACGACAGCCAGGGGTCTGATCCCGTTAGGCCTTGCAGGGTGCTGAGTCCCTAAAAGTGTGTGTGGTAATGATTCCAGGAGACTTGTTCCAATTCCCATGAAAACCCACTCCGTGTCCACCAACCATCCATTTGATAGCCTGTCCTCTGCCTTTCCTCAGAAAAAGTTAAAAGTAAATTCTGATCATTCACGCTTCTCAAAAAACTCTCCAACGATCCTTGTGCCCAGGCTCAGAGAAATCTTGCAGTACTATGCTAAATGGACCATGTTAGCTTGCAACATTCTTGTGAGAAGCCTGTCGCCCCAGGTTGTGTCAGGAGTGGTCCATCAGCCTGAAATGGCATCGCACAGCCCACCTGGGCTCCACTCCAGGGTAACAAAGGCGTTGGGGCACCCCCGCTTTATCCAGATCCTGCCTGTGGGCAACAGCTTGTTCCTGCCCACCAGAAACAGCTTAGGATTGCTGGGACATGTGATGAAAGAAGAAATGCACAAGACTCCCCTGACAAAGACATAGAACTTGAGTAGCACCTGAAGGCTGTGTGATCGGGGGGCTGGTAAAAATATTTAACTGTCAACATGGCTGGGCACTGACCAGTCAGAATGGACAAGGCCGTCGGGCTTTGGAGCAGGGTCTGGCTGGCAGCCCTTTGGGGTGATCCATTGTAGGAGGTCTGGGGCTCAGGTAGTGGCTGTTTCCATTACTTTAATCATCAGTATAGCTGAGTACCAGCACGGTTGTCACAGTGTTTTGAACAGAAAATAAAGAGATCATAGAATAGCCTTCTGGGCGTTCCCTAAACCTCTTGATATCCTCAAATGTCTACCTTATTCCAGAGTCAGAAACGAGGTCTGTCCTGACAAGGTGCTCTGCAAAGGGCACAGTGTGTTCTGGCCAAAAGTGCACAACCTGAATCTCATCACAAGCAACCATCGGATCCTACCTGAGGGGAATTCTACATAATAACTGAGACTCTGCTAAAATGGCAAGGTCATGAAAGACAAAGACAGACTGAGGAAATGTCACAGATTGGAGGAGACTCAGGAGACATGACAATGAAATACAAAGTGTGATTCTGGACCAAGAAAAGGACATGAGTGGGAAAACTGGGGAAGTTCAAATAATGCCCTAGAGTAGTTAATGTCATATCAATGTTAATTTCCTGAATTTGGTCATTGGACTGTGGTTATGTAAGAGAGTGTCCTTATTCATACGAGGCACACGCCCGAGTACTCATGGATAAGCATCCTGTCTCCAATTTACTCTCAAATGATTCAGCCAAAACTTAAAAAAAAAAATCTGTCTTTCTATCTAGAAAGTACAAATGTGGTAAAATCATTAAATTTAGGTGAAGGGTAGTCAGGTGGTCATTTTACTATCCCTGTCACTTGTAGGTTTGAAATATTTAAAATAAAAAGTTGACAATGAACATCAAATAATAAAATTAAGGAACAAAAAATAAAACAAATGAGACCAGAGACCCGAAAAACAGAGACCAGAGGCCCGAGTTTTGCCAAAGTTCTGCACAATATCATGGGTCAGCCATCGGCTGCCAGTCATGGCGCCTGGTCTCTCCATCTGGGACTTGGATCGTGGGGTTCCCTAGCCTGTGCAGGCATGACCCCATCTCCGCCCCAGGCCCTGGACACTAGGGGACCGGGGTGGGAGCGCTGGAGCCAGTGAGGGGCACCCGAGGATTCCCAATGACAGACTTCTTGAGTGCAGCAGGTGAACATTCCCAACCACTGTGTGACATGGATCCTGTTCAACATTCAGGAATGTTTATGGAGCATCTACTACGTGTCTGGGGCACCGTTCTGGGTGCAGTGCAGACATCAGCAGACATGGCCTAGTCTTCCTTCTAGTGCACCAAGACTGACGCCAAACAAATGAAAATAAAAGATAATGTCACATTGGGATAGGGGGTGTAAGTAAAGCAGGGTGAGCGGATGGAGCCTGATGGGCGTGCAATATTGCAAGTGAGGACTCTCTGCAGAGGTGACATTTGAGCTGAGACCTGGAGGTGAGAAAGGTTCCATGCAGATATCTGAGAGTACCAGGCAGAAGGAGCCGCAAGTGCAAAGGCCCTGTGGCAGGAATGACCTTGGCTTGTACAAAGCACAGCAAAGAGGCCTTGCCAATGGAACCGTAGTAGAGACTGAGCGAGGAGAGGTGAGCTGGGGCCATATCTTGTAGGAACGATTGTGACCTTTATCTGAGAGAAAAGGGAAGCCCCTAGAAGGTTATAAGCAGGGGAGCGACACAAGCTGTTTTACATGTGTGGCCCACAGCGAGGAAAGTCCCAGTGAGTAAGTGGCCACATTGTAAGGGCAGTCAGTGTGACTGCAGCCCCATCTGCGTCTCTCTTGGGGTTTCCTGTAGCAGGTGGGGATGACCAGCTGTGTGGGTGTGGGGAGGAGCTGGGACTGCTCCACAGCTTTGACTTTCCCAAGTGACCTACCCCAGAGAAGGGCATCACCAAGGCAATTAGCTTATCAGATATAGGCACACCTGCCTCTGGAGGCACATTCACCCCCCCACCAGGCCCAAGCATGCCATATCAAGGCCCCACCATTCCACCCGCCCAGCCCCTCACTGCTGCCCACAGAGGTCTCTGCCTGGGTGATTGGGAGGGTGGCCCAGACTTCAAACCGGGCCCTAAGTACCAAGATTGAGCCAGGACCTTTGGACACAGCTTTCCCCCACTTTGCACCTTGGTTTCCCCATCTGAGCAGGTTGGGGCGGAGATGGGAATGATTGAGAGCTGTGATAGCTCTAGCTGGATGTATGGAGTACCTCTGGGAATCCTCCCTGAGCCCTCCTCTGCACAATGGGAATGAGAGTGCCGCCTTCACAGGGGTTTCTTACAAGGACCTATGAGGTCACATACATGTAGTACCTGGCACATACCTGGTTGTGTTTGCTGATGTAGTACTTGGCACCGCAGCTGTGAAGTTTGGGTGTTCTCATTGGTGACCCCTTATGAGAGCCAGGCTCCTGGGTCCAACCTGGGTGGCAATCCTGTCCCTAATACTTAGTCGTTGCAACCTTAGGTGAAGTCTTTAACCTCTCTGTGCCTTGGTTTCTTCATCTGTACAATGGGGCTAATAAGAGAACATAACATTATAGGGCTGTTGTGAGGAGCTAATGAAACATCTGCTCAGAGCATGTGGGGCAGACCCAGTGCACAGTGAGTGATCCCTGAATGAGAGCCATTATGGTGACTATTGTGAGCCCCCCCACCTCCAGGTGTGGCACGTGCAATATGGCCTAAAAATGGACACTCTGCAGCCAAACTACCTAATTCTGAGTCCTCTCTCAGGACTCTTTCTAGCTTAGGGACCTTGCGCAAGTGACTTTACCCTCTTGTGCCTCAGTTTCCCCACCTGTAAGTCAGAATAAGAACAGTACTCACCTTAAAGGCTTGTTGTGAGGTTAAATAAGGTAAAACATGCAAGCCCTCAGCACAGTGCCTGGAACATAATGAGCTCCATATATTTGCTATTCTTCTTGTTACTGTGGATATTCCCACTAGTTCCCTGATCTCAGTGGCAGGTTGTGATGGGGTCTGGGCAGGTTGGGCAGCCCAGAAAGGAAGGCCTGAGCTGCCCAGGCCTGGAGGTCACCCAAAGGAGCCCTGTAATCAGCTGTAATCAGGCCAGTCCTGCCCCACCCCCTCCGTTCCTGGGTATATCAGGGCTGGTCCAGACCCTAGGCTCTGTCTTGGCAAAGGAGGGCAGCTGCACTGGGCACCATGGGGAAGGCAGTGAGTGGGGGCTGGGGTCAGGGGTCCGGGGCTTGGAGGCAGGGCTTCCAGTGGGATCTGATGCCTCTCCTTCCCCTGTCCCCAGGAGAATTACGAGCTATACTCAGTAGAGCTGGGCCCTGGCCCTGGTGGGGACATGGCAGCCAAACTGAGCAAGAAGAAGGCAGGCAGTGGTGGGGGCAAGAAGAAGGAGAAGCTGGAGAACATGAAGAAGGAGATGGAGATCGTGAGCATGGGGCTACAGGGCTGGGTGGGGGCTGGGGTGGGAGCCGGTGAGAGCTGGACAGCAAATGACCTGCCCCCATCACACAGAATGACCACCAGCTGTCAGTGACAGAGCTGGAACAGAAATACCAGACCAGCGCGACAAAGGTGAGCTGGGGGCAGAGGGAGGAGTGGGTACAGAGAAGGGGGAGGGGTGGAGAGGGAGAGAGGGGGAGGAAAAAGGGAAAATGCATTAGAGAGAGGGGGGGGGAGAGAGAGAGAGAGAGAGAGAGAGAGAGAGAGAGAGAGAGACAGAGAGAGGCAGAGAAATTGGCAAGAGAAATAGGGGCAGAGACAACAGGGTGACAGAAACAGAAAGATGGGAGAGGAGAGAGACACAAAGGAGGGATGGGGAAGGGACAGGAACAGAGACAAACAAGGAGAAAGAAATGAAGAGGCAAAAGACAGCTGAGGTGAAGGAGATGGATAGAGGAAAAGAGGGGAAGGAGAGACAGAAGAGCCACCCCACTGAGGAAGTATATGGGGAGAGGAAAGCCTTAGCAGCCACCACTGCCCCCATCCTACCCTGTCTCCAGGGCCTGTCTGCCAGCCTGGCAGCAGAGCTGCTACTGCGTGATGGGCCCAACGCACTGCGGCCACCGAAGGGTACCCCGGAGTATGTCAAGTTCGCACGGCAGCTGGCAGGCGGTCTGCAGTGCCTCATGTGGGTAGCTGCTGCCATCTGCCTCATTGCCTTTGGTATCCAGGCCAGCGAGGGCGACCTTACGACTGATGATAATGTGAGTGGCGGGTGCTGGGGGGACAGACACGGGACACAGGGACATAGGGTGGCGATACAGCGATATGGAAATGAAGTTCCAAGACATGGCCGTGGGGGATGAAGGACTTTTGGATATGGAACAGACCCAAGGTCACAGGGGACACAGGGGAGAATGTGTCTCAGCTATGGAGGACATAGGTGGGGATACAAAGACAAAGAAATACAATACTTAAGATATGGGACTTGGGAAACAGAAGATTGGGCAGATCAAGAACAGAGGGCACAAGGGACATTGGGACACGGACATGGTACGCAAGGGCATAGAGACATAAGGGACCCAGAACTCAGTACACAGTACACGGACAGACACAAGACATTAGACATGGAAGCACAGAGACACAGAATATCAAGATGCAGGATGAGAGGACACTGGATATAGACAGAGGTCAGAACAAGGGACCTGGGGACTTAGGGACATGTGACATTGAAGGTGACATAGGATGAGAACCCAGAGGTAGTTAGACATGGGAGACACTGGATAGAGACTTCGAATTTGGAACATGAGACGCTGGTCATGGAGTTCACAGAATATGAAGCATGATAAGATCGACAGCACACAGATACATGGAAATGGGGCCATGAGGACACAGGAACCAATGGGCATAAGGGACACAGAGGATGGCACACAGGTTATGAAAACACAGAATATGCAACTTGAAGCACAGGGAGTACAGCACCCAGGAACATGAGGAGACACACGGTAGTGGGCCTCTGGGCTGCACAACTTGGAGGGCACAGGTAAAGGGAACATGTGGAACCAAGGTGCACAAATCATAGGGTATTGGGGACATGGGCACAAGTCCTGGGATATGGGGACACGGGGACCTAGGATTCAGGGGCCAGAGGATATGGGATACAGGGACCGAGGGACACAAGACCCTGAAAATATATGGCACTCCAACGTAGGATATGAAGAATATGGGGACAGGAGACAAAGGCCCCAGGGAATAGTGCACAAGGCTTCTTAGTAGAGTGGGGAAAACCATAGCAGCAGTGACCCCAAGAACACCAGGGGACCAGGGAGCAGGCAGGTGGCATCAAGCAGGGAGCTTCCAGCCCTGACTCATAGCCAGCCCCCGGTCCTCCTTCCCCAGCTGTACCTGGCTGTGGCCCTCATCGCTGTGGTTGTGGTCACCGGTTGCTTCGGCTACTACCAAGAGTTTAAGAGCACCAACATCATCGCCAGCTTTAAGAACCTTGTGCCCCAGGTGGGTTCCCCAGCCCTGGCCATTTCAAGTTCCAGAGACTCCGCACCAGCTCAGGCAGGCTCCTGGCATCTCTGTGTGGCCCCTCCCATCAAGCCCCACCTGCCTTCATCCTTGTTCTCCATCTCTCCCCGTTTATCTCCCCACATCCCCACTGTCCTGAGCAACTTCCGCCCCCACCCACTGCCCGCCTTAGCTCTGGTGCTCCTGTCCCACCCACAGCAAGCAACTGTGATCCGCGATGGGGACAAGATCCAGATCAATGCAGATCAGCTTGTGGTGGGTGATCTGGTGGAGATGAAAGGTGGGGATCGAGTGCCAGCCGACATCCGCATACTCCAGGCCCAGGGCTGCAAGGTGGACAACTCCTCGCTGACGGGAGAGTCTGAGCCACAGACCCGCTCGCCCGAGTGTACACACGAGAGCCCCCTGGAGACCCGCAACATTGCCTTCTTCTCTACCATGTGCCTTGAGGGTGTGTGAGGCCCCGGCCTGTCCACCCAGCTGACCACACTGCCTCCACACTCCCCACGGCTAACACTGCCCCTCTTCTGCTACATTCTGAGACACACTGTCTCCCCACTTCAAATGAGTGCTACCTCTTTGGGTCACACTACCTCTCTAGCTCCCACTGTTGCTACCCTCTCCCAAGGTCACACTGCCTGCATTACTGCCTTCCATTACTGCCCCTCCTTCAGTTCCCATGGCTGTGCATGCCCCCACTGCTGCCAGTCCGGCCCTGAGTCACCCTCTTGACCCTGTTGCAGGCACAGCACAGGGCCTGGTGGTCAACACGGGGGACCGCACCATCATCGGGCGCATTGCATCATTGGCATCTGGAGTAGAAAATGAGAAAACACCCATTGCTATCGAGATCGAACATTTTGTGGACATCATCGCAGGCCTGGCCATCCTCTTTGGTGCCACATTTTTTGTGGTGGCCATGTGCATCGGCTACACCTTCCTGCGGGCCATGGTCTTCTTCATGGCCATCGTGGTCGCTTATGTGCCTGAGGGGCTGCTGGCCACTGTCACAGTGAGTTGTGGAGGCAAGAGAGGGGTACAGAGAACTGTCCATCTGTCCATTCATGCAGGCTTCTCTCCACCATCTCTCTGTCTGTCCATCTGTCCATTCACTTCCCATCCTCCCACCCACCTTCTCATCATCCAACTTTCCACCTTCCCACCCCCCATCTCTCCACCTATCCATTCACTCAGCAAACAGTCACAGAGGCGACACTGGGTCACGTCCTCCTGTGCCACACACAGAGGACTCAGAGATGAACACACAGAGCCCTTGACTGGAGGAGACCAAGGTCCGGTGTAGGCATCCTTCAATAGTCAGCTCAGAGGAGGCTGAGGGAATGTTCCTTTTCTCATTTTGATTGTGTTGATAAGACAACTTACAGAACCTCAGCTAGAGCAGCTTACAGAGGGGCCTGGCGACATTTATCTGGGCAGCTTGGGGAGGAACCCCAAGTAGAAAGCATGGGATGGACAAAAGCGTGGAGTCAAGAAAAAGCCTGGTGCTGTGGAGGAATGCTGCATGCGCAGCACTAGGGCTGGGTTAAAGGCTTTCTAGTGCTGTGAGAGGAGGGAAGTAGGACTGGAAGACGCCTCCATGCCGGTGTTTCTCACCCTGCCCCCAGGTCTGCCTGTCCCTGACAGCCAAGCGGCTGGCCAGCAAGAACTGTGTAGTCAAGAACCTGGAAGCAGTGGAGACACTGGGCTCCACCTCAGTGATCTGCTCTGACAAGACGGGGACCCTCACTCAGAATCGCATGACTGTGTCCCATCTGTGGTTCGACAACCACATCCACTCAGCTGACACGACGGAAGACCAGTCAGGTGTGGGGGCGGGAGGAGACAGGGGTGGGGGTGGGGTGGTGGGGGTGGGGGGTGGGGGTAGGGGACGGAGGGGACTGGGGCAGGATGTGGCAGGCCTAGATGGGCGCTCTCAGGTTACTGGAGGGAGCCGGGGGAGGGCTTTGCATTAATGGACAGGGACTCCATTCTGATCAGGAAGAGGGCTGGGTCCAGGGACCAGGCAGGGGGCCAAGCTCCGAAGGGGCCTGGGATGGAGTCTCATATGACTTTCATAGAAGGCTCAATACTGGGTCTGGAGAGAAGGCTCCCTCCCGGGGTATGAGGTGGGGTGTGGGTCCCTCCCAAGTCTGGGCAGGGGGTCCTGCCCTGAATCGACGGGGAGGTGTGGGAGAACAGGCGCTTTGGGTCTGGTGCCTGCGCGGAGTCCCCTCGCGACCCCAGCCTGGACGCCCGGCCTCCAGGGCAGACATTTGACCAGTCCTCGGAGACCTGGAGGGCGCTGTGCCGCGTGCTCACCTTGTGCAACCGCGCTACCTTCAAGTCGGGCCAGGACGCGGTGCCCGTGCCCAAGGTGAGAGCCGGGGAGACTCGGGGGACACCGGGAGCCTGGAGCAACCCGGCTCGCCCCTGACACCGGCCCTCGCTCCCAGCGCATCGTGATCGGGGACGCGTCCGAGACGGCGCTGCTCAAGTTCTCCGAGCTGACGCTGGGCAACGCCATGGGCTACCGCGAGCGTTTCCCCAAAGTCTGCGAGATCCCCTTCAACTCCACCAACAAGTTCCAGGTGTGCGCCCGCCACGGCCGCCCCGCCCGCGCTCAGTCCCACCCACGGCAAGCCCTGTCCACTGCAGGGCGGGCCTGTGAGGGGCTTCGCTCTCAGTCTCCTCCCTCTCCATAGCCAACCCCCACCCACATCTCCCGTCTCGTTCACAGCCAGAGCCCACCTACGGCCTGGCCACGCCCGCAGCCAATCACACCAGGGCTTTTAGGCCTTCGGTGGGGGGTAGCTCGCAACCCAATTCCCCCCCAGTCCGACTCCCGACGCTAATTCGGTCGGTTCCCCGCGCCTAAGCCCCTACCTACACCCCGAGCCCTACCCCAAACCTCGGCCTCTAGCTAGGACCAGCCCAGCCCCTACCTTACCCTCCCAAGGCACTTCTGCCGACGTCAGCCCAGCCCCCTACCCTCTTGACCTCGCCCACCACACATTCCCACCCCCTCCGCCCACAGCTGTCCATCCACACACTGGAGGACTCGCGGGACCCGCGGCACGTGCTGGTGATGAAGGGCGCCCCCGAGCGTGTGCTGGAGCGCTGTAGCTCCATCCTCATCAAGGGCCAGGAGCTGCCGCTGGATGAGCAATGGCGTGAGGCCTTCCAGACTGCCTACCTCAGCCTGGGAGGCCTGGGCGAACGTGTGCTGGGTGAGACCCCCAGGTGGGGTAGGGGGCGAACCGGCCTGCGAGAAGGAGCTAGCACAGACCAGGCTCAGTCTTCCCGGGACAGCCCTGGTCCTACCTTTCCTATCCTTGGCTTACAGCTGACACACTCTCCTTTGCCTTTCCATGTCTCACTCCCGATCCCTGTCTATCCTCAATTGACCCAGCCCCTCCCAACCTGTTCTCGCTTGGACCTTTTCTATCCTGACCTGACCTTTGACCCCTTGGTTTTCCCAGCTCTTGCCCCAAGTGATGACCTGCTTTTGTTTTCACTGCCACTTTTCACAGTCCTCATGACCCTTTGACCTTCACCAGTCCCTGCCTCAACTCAAGAGACTCCCCCAATCCTTGTCCTGACCTCTGACATTCCCTAATTTTTGTCCTGACTCCTTCAACTTCCGTAACCCCTGCCTCAACCCTAGAAGGCACAGACCTGTGGTCTAGTTCTGGAGTTTTCATTTTACTTGCTGTGTGACCACTGGTAAAAATTGTCCCCTCGCTAAGCCTCAGTTTCGTCATCTGCAGGATGACGATGGTAATAACTGCCTAGGGTAGTTGTGAGGATGGATTCGGATAACGTGAACGAAGGATTCAGCACAGGCTCAGGCATCCATGGGGGCTTGGAGCAAGGGGCCTGCTCATTTCACTTGTCATGTGGCACTGCTAGACAAGGGTCCTCCCACGGCTCCTCTCTGACTTCCCTGTTTTCTGATCAGGCTTCTGCCAGCTTTACCTGAGTGAGAAGGACTACCCGCCTGGCTATGCCTTTGACGTGGAGGCCATGAACTTTCCAACTAGTGGCCTGTGTTTTGCGGGACTTGTCTCCATGATAGACCCACCTCGGGCCACCGTCCCTGATGCGGTGCTCAAGTGCCGCACGGCAGGCATCCGGGTATGCCACCTGGGAAAGGACCAAGCAGGGGCGAGAACAGAGGATGGCAGCATTTGGGGATGAGGAACCCTGTGACCTCTGAAAATACCTTGAACCCCCAAGGGAATATATTGGCTCATGAAATGAAAAAGTTTTGGGGAATGAAGCTTCAGAGATAGCTGGATCCAAATGTTCAATGTTATTAGGAATTTGCCTTTCTTCATGTCTCAGCTCTGCTTTTCTCTCTGCTGGCTGTATCCTCAAGCAGTCCCTCCATTTTGGTGGACAAAGATGACCCCCTCACAGCAGCTCCAACTTACCTGGTTAGCCACCCCACAGAAAAAGAGTGCCTCTTTTGCAGTTGCACTGGATTGGGTAACATGTCTGTCTCTGAACCAGTCACTGTGGTTCGGGGTGGAATACTTTGATTGGCCAGGTCTGGGCTTACCTGCCCAATGTTGACTAGGGGCCTCCACTTCAACCTGAGAGTGGGGGTGGTTCCCCAAAGACAAATCAAGAGTGGGGGAGCCAATGCTGAGCAAACATCACCCAAGTCTTTCCCATGGTCTGTAAGGCCCTATAAGATCTGGGCACTGTTATCTTCCTAAGCTCATTCCTTAGCCCTCTACCTCTTGTTCACTCCACTCCAGTCATGTTGGCCTGCCTGCTGTTCTTCCAACAGTTCAGGCATGTTCAAACCTCTTATTTTGCATTGGCTGTCCCCTTTGCCAGGAACACTCTTCCCCCAGATTTCCATGTGGCCAATTCTCCTCTCGTTCAGGTCTCTGCTCAAATGTCACCTTCTCAACGAGGCTTTTCCTGGACACACTTAAAATTGAACCACCTCATTTTCCACCCAACACTTGCCATCTCCTTTACCCAGTTAAATTTCCCCTCTCCTTCTAACATGTGATATCATTCATTTCTTAATTTTAAAAATTGTCTGTCTCCCACGCTAGAATGTCAGCTCCATGAGGACAGGTATTTTTGTCTGTTTTGTCCCTGCTATGTCTCCGGCACATAGCAGGTGGTCACAATTATTAATCATTGAGTAAATGAATGACTGTCTCAGCAAACGTCCACTAGGGAGAACAAGGAGATTGGGCTGATCTGAAGGGGTCAAAGATCTGCTGGTCCTCCCCACAGGTTATCATGGTGACAGGTGACCACCCCATCACAGCCAAGGCCATTGCGGCCAGCGTGGGCATCATCTCAGAAGGCAGCGAAACAGTGGAGGACATTGCTGCCCGTCTCCGTGTGCCCGTGGACCAGGTTAATCGGAAGTAAGCCCCCTTCAGTCCTCCCCCTGGTTCTTCCTACACCTCATACAGACTGACGCCCTAGCGATGCCCTCCCACCTCCCACCCCAGGGATGCCCGTGCTTGCGTGATCAATGGCATGCAGCTGAAGGACATGGACCCATCAGAGCTGGTTGAGGCATTGCGTACCCACCCTGAGATGGTGTTCGCTCGCACCAGTCCCCAGCAGAAGCTAGTGATTGTGGAGAGCTGCCAGCGACTGGTGTGACCCTCTTGATGAAGGTGGGCAGATGGGCTGGGCTGGCCCTGGGCTGGCCTCTCATGACCTGCCTGTCCATACCCACTCCCTGCAGGGGGCAATCGTGGCTGTGACGGGGGATGGTGTGAATGATTCCCCAGCTCTGAAGAAGGCAGACATTGGTGTGGCCATGGGCATTGCTGGCTCGGATGCTGCCAAAAATGCAGCTGACATGATCCTGCTGGACGACAACTTCGCCTCCATTGTGACGGGCGTGGAGCAGGGTCTGGGCTGGGTCAGAGATGGGGGGAGGCGGGTGGGCACAGGAGGAAGTGGGCTGCGAGGAGGCTGAGGTGCTTGCTGTTCGCCCTTAGGCCGACTGATCTTTGACAACCTGAAGAAGTCCATCGCCTACACGTTGACCAAGAACATCCCTGAACTGACGCCGTACCTCATTTACATCACTGTCAGCGTGCCCCTGCCCCTGGGGTGCATTACCATCCTCTTCATAGAACTCTGCACTGACATTGTGAGTCTATGCTGCCCCAATGCCCCCAGCCACACGTGCCCACAGACGTATGCCCATGGACACACACGACGGGCAGAGACCAGCACGGTCACTCTTAGACACAGAGCAACACAGACATGTGTACGACAGCCAGCCAGAGGTGGAGACACAGACAGGTGGACAGGTTGACCAAATTACAGACATGGACACACAGGTGGGCACTCAGAGAGGCATGGACGGATCATAGACACACATGGACTCAGATATGGACACTCAGACGAACAGATATTAATAGACACAGATGTCTGGATACACTTGGATCACAAACCGACATCCCTCCACAGACGTGGATAAATAAACACCATCGGACAGACCCCGAGGCAGACAGACGGATACAGCCACAAAAGCAGCCACAGATGCATGGCCATGTCGACGTGTTTGTTCAGCAGCACTCAGGGTGCTCACTCTGGGCCAGGCACCATTAGCTCACTTAATTTTGTCCTCACAACTACTCTATGACATGGGCTTTGTTTACGTATCACCCCATTTTACTGATGAGCTAATTGAGGCCTACGCAGGTTGAGTGGCTTGCCGCACGTCACACAGCTGATAAGTGGCACAGCTGGGAATTGAGCCCAGGTAGTGAGATGTCCCAGAGCCTGTGTTCTTCATCAGTGCACTCTGCTGCCACTGTCTAGTCACACACAGATGAGCGGGGGGATGGGGAGGAGGACACGGGGACACACAAGGGACACAGAGAAACAGAGATAGGGACACAGAAACAGAGATAGGGACACAGAAACACAAAAGCAGAGACCAGGGACAAGGGACAAAGAAACAGAGTGAGCAACAGAAAGAGGCCAAGACCAGAGTATCCCAGATAAACACAGAGACGGAGAGCAGGGGGCGGGGGAAGAGGGGAAGAGGAGGCGGCAGACGGAGGGAGACAGAGAAGGAGAGAACATGCAATGGAGGAGATAAATGCAGATATTCTGATGGACACCAGGACAGATGTGGAGTGGACATGCCGACGCTCCTGAGGGGTCAGCTGGGCCCAGGCTGTGCAGGCAGGGGTGGCTGTGTGGTCACTGCAGGTCCTGCTTCCTAACCTCAGTCCTATCCCTGCCCGCTGGCCGCGGGGAGAGCTCCAGAGAGCAGGGGACAGGGGCCCAGGCAAACCCTTACCCCCGGTTCTTTCTGCTCCTGGCCAGTTTCCATCTGTGTCGCTGGCATATGAGAAGGCTGAGAGTGACATCATGCATCTGCGTCCACGGAACCCAAAGCGTGACCGATTAGTCAATGAACCCCTGGCTGCCTACTCCTACTTCCAGATTGGTGAGTGCCCAGGAGCCAGGAAGCCCAGGGCTCGCCAGCAGGGCCACTCAGCTGCCTTGGGGGCACTAACTGGCTCTGGTCTGTTCTGGATCTCAGTGTCTGCATTTGATTCTGGGTCTCTGTCATTCTCTGAGTCCTGATATGCACACGACTGTCTCTATGGTCCCGTGTCCCTTCTCTGTCTCTGGCCCTGTTCTTCATGACCCCGTCTCTGGGTTTTGCCTCCTTCTGTGTTATTTTGGGTTCTCTGTCTCTCTCTGTGCTTTGTCTCTTGTGTCCTTATCAATCTCTCTTGCAGTCCTTGTCTCTCTGTATCTGTCTCTCCACGTCTGTCAGTGTCTGTGCTTCTGTCTGTCTCATGTCACTGTTTCTGTGTCCCCGTCTCTTTGTGTATGTCCCTGACCCTCTCTGTGTATCTGTCTCTGTGTTCCTGTCTTTTCACATCCCTGTCTCTCTCTGTGTCCCTATTTCTCTGTGTCTCCATCTCTGTCTCCCTGCATCTCCTTGCCTCTCCCCAGGTGCCATCCAGTCATTTGCTGGCTTCGCTGACTATTTCACGGCCATGGCGCAGGAGGGCTGGTTCCCATTGCTGTGTGTGGGGCTGCGGCCGCAGTGGGAGAACCACCACCTACAAGATCTGCAGGACAGCTATGGCCAGGAGTGGGTGAGTCCCGTGGCTCCCGCATTTCCAATGCTGCATACCCAGAGCATCCCAGACACCCAGACTCTCTGCCAGTTCCAGGGTAAGGGCCTTTCCTGTTACCATCTCAAGCTCCAAACTCCTGCTTCTGCTGGTCCCAGCTGCAGATGGGTCCCCTCCCTGCCCTGACAGTAACGCATCATCTCAGCTGTGGGACTAGGCCCCTGTTCTGTTATTTTCCCTGCATCACTTAGACATAGAGTATTTGCATGTGTGGCCGACTTTAATGATGGTTTGGAGCACAGAGAGGCTAGGCCCGGCTAGCTGGTGTATTCAGCTTGCCCTGTGGACTTACAGGTCAGCACATTCCCCTTAAACATGTACTGTCGTGGTGAAGAATGCAGACCTGGAGCCAGGCTTCCTTGGATCCATAGTATGCCTCTACTCACCCCTGTGTGACCCTGGGCAAGTTGCTGTGTCTCGCTGTGCCTCAGTTTTCTCACCTGTAAAATGGAGAGAACACTGTGTGGCTCCCAGAGCAGCAGCAGCAGCAGCAGCAGCAGCAGCACATGGGAACTTATTTGAAATGCAAATTCTCAGTCCCCACGCCAGACTTCTGGGTCAGAAACTCTGGGGGTGGTGCTTGGACGTCTTTGTTTTCACCATCCCTTCTGGGGTTCTGATACACGCTGAAGTTTGGGTACCATCAATAGGAATATGGGGAGGATTAAATGAGGTAATACATGTGAAACACTTGATACCTGGTGCACAGGAAGTGTTCCCTACACAATTAACTGGTGTTAAAAACAGTTATATTGAAGAAATGGACTGAATCCTGACTGCCCCTTTAAGTGCTCTGTTCCCCAAAGGCCCACCTGGTCCACTTTACTCATTTTTACCATCGGCCTGGGCCCTGGAGTCACTAGACTTTATAAATCTTGCCTCGGGGTTCTGGTTCCTTTTCCCAGGACCCTTCTTTTGGGTGCAGAGGAAATTCTACATTCTTCTTTCTTTATGAAAGTAATTGGTCTGCCCACGCACTGACATCCAAGCTCTGCTCGACTAAGGTTTCTGGGCCTCACACTGTGGGGTCCTGCAAACCTGGCGGATCATGCGTCTTTCCTTTCCTCTCACCCAAGGCTCTGATGCAGGGGAAAGAGCATTTTAGGGGTTCATGGCCCCAGGCCCCAAATGCCCAACTGGCTGCAGAGGCTGTTTGGGCTCAGGCTGCTTTGGTTTCGCCCCGGCCCACAGACGTTCGGGCAGCGCCTGTACCAGCAGTACACCTGCTACACTGTGTTCTTCATCAGCATCGAGATGTGCCAGATCGCTGACGTCCTCATCCGCAAGACGCGCCGCCTCTCCACCTTCCAGCAGGGCTTCTTCAGGTGTCCCCGCAGGCCCTGGCCCTGACCCACCCCTCAAGCTCTTGTCCCAATTCCCAGCAGATCCTGACCAGGGCTTACTGCAGCCGGCAAACCCCAGCACCAGATGTGTGCATGTGCGGTGCCAGATGCTAACATTCCTTATTGGTAGCCAGCCAGTAGCCCCCGCGATGTACCTCTCAGCTGGCCCCTCCATATTTCATCGACTAAAGGGGTGATGCTGACAGTGCTATCATCCACTATTGCAGAGGTACCACTCTGGTGTTAAATGTTAGAACATCTCCCTGCTGGTGATGACATCTGACCTCCTCTGACCCAGTACCCCAATTTCCTTTGGCCCCCAATTCCTCATGGCCTGTCTTTGTCCTGAGCCCGGCCGTCTGAGCCTGTTCCACCCTGTCGCACCTGCAGGAACAAGATCCTGGTGATCGCCATTGTGTTCCAGGTCTGCGTTGGCTGCTTCCTGTGCTACTGCCCCGGAATGCCCAACATCTTCAACTTCATGCCCATTCGGTGAGGGGCCAAGAGGTGTGAGGGATGGGCATGCGGGGACAGACCTGGGGACAGCCTTTACCTGCCGTCTCTTCTGTGCCTTCAGGTTCCAGTGGTGGCTGGTCCCCATGCCCTTTGGCCTCCTCATCTTTGTCTATGATGAGATCCGGAAACTTGGAGTTCGCTGTTGCCCCGGGAGTGAGTGTGGAGACTGGGGGGCTGGGGTGGGGGCTGAAATGTTCTCCGAGCAGCTGCCCTGACCTTTGCCTTTCAACACTTGACCCCCAGATCAAACCGCCACCGATGTATAAGCTCTGAGGCCCACCCTGACCCCCACCCTGCAGCACTGAGTCTTCTCTCTCTCTCCCCCCCCAGGCTGGTGGGACCAGGAACTCTACTATTAGCGGCACTGCTGTCTTCAAGTCATTCCTGCCTCCACCACAGCCAGATGGCGGAGGGACTCACGGGACTGTCTGGACAGCCACCGAAACATCCTGGCCACCCAGGGTCCTCGGCTCACCTGTGTCTGCTCCTGCAGCCCAAGGCACCCCAACCTTGGAGAGACCCTCCCTAAGTCCTTTCCGCATCGCTAAGGGGCGCACCCTCCTGGAGAAGCAGTCCTTAGGCCCAGCTCGGAGCTGGCCTGGGGAAGTCCCGAGGGGCTGGGGACTTGGATGGGGAGTAGGAGCTAGCAGCTCCTGTGAGGTGGGCGGCCTGGGGCTTCTTCTTTAAAACACAATTGTGTCTGCCTGATAGTAATAAACCAGCTTCTGGCACCATCTTAAATGTTTTTCATGAGTCCCTTTGGTCCCACAATCCTACAATTTAGGGTCTACTTGTTCCCAAAACATAGCCTGGCACATAGTAGGTACTCAATGTCCCTTGGGGAAATGAATTCCCATTTCATTGCCTACGGTTACAGCATTTAAAGGAGAGCTGGATGAGACCACAGGCACCTTCCCCAGCAGTGCTTTGACCACTCTGCTAACCTGAACACTGCCTCTGGGCTCTCCTTTTTCAGCACCCATTTTCCCTCTGGAGGCTCTTTGATACAGGGTGTCAAAATCTTTTCCACTTCAGGCAGCGCCCCCCCACCCCCAACCCCTTAGGTGTTTCCACTCTGATTCCGCTCATTCATTCCTCTGTGTTGCAGTGGGTGCCCTCTCACTGGTTCAGTCCCAACCAACTTCTGGAGGTTAAACTCACGGGCTCCTCCTCACAACCTGTCACCTGAAAAGTTAACCCTCCGACTGCCAGTAACTCCAGTCCCCGGGCCCTCCACCTCTGGCCATACTTTTCCTGGTCCCCTTTCTTGCCTTTCTAACCCTTTCTTTAATATGAGTCTCTCTGGCGGAGCCCCAGGCTTCTCCCTCCTCTTTACCACAGCAACACCGCCCACCCACCCCCTCCTCAGTTCTGTCTCTGCAGTCACGCCCACATCTGTCTCCAGCCTCCCCTGGCATGTCTGAAAGGACCCACACTGGCCTCTACATCATCCTCCAAACCTGCTCCCATCCACTGTCCCACAGTAGGTTCCTTCTCCCTAGGAAACGGGGTGAGCCCTCGGGGAGCTTAGAAGTCTCAAACTACTTGTTTCCCTGCACTCCTTCACTCCTTCCTCACCTGTCATCTCCCCAACCCACCCCCTGGAGAAAGCCACAGCCCATTGGTCACTACCACCTCTACTCGGCTTCTAACCACTCTTCTCCAAACCCCACCAGCCCTGTTCTGGCCTTTTGGCCTCAGTCTCCCCATCCAGGGTCCATGGGGATCTTCCTAAAGCCAAACGTGACCCTGTGCTCCCCCTACCTAGAGCTCTCCAAGGTTCCCCACTGCTCCCGGTCAACTCCCCAGCCCAGCACTGAGAGCCTTCTGCAATCTGGCCCCTGCTGATTTCTGTTATCTCGCAAGCTCCCTTGAACTTGTTCCAACCAGTTATGTTTTACTGGAAATGCCAGGCCCTTTCTGCAACCTCAAGGCCTTTACACAGGCCTTGCCACCTGCTTTGCTCCTCGTTGCCCCACCGAGTCATCCTTCAGGTCTCAGCCCAACCTCCTCTTCCAGAGAGCTCAGCCTGCCCCTCAGGTGACTCCTCTGGGCCCGCCAGCCCCTTGTTTTTCCACCACAGCCCTAATTAATCATTGTAGTCTACCTCATCAGTCCTACTACTCTGACCGGGCTTCACCCATTACAACCCTGATCCCTCTGGCCTATACTCCCCTACCTCAGCACCAACCACTCTGGTCTAAGCCCCATGAAAGCTTACTTCAGACAGTTGGCCATTAGCAAGGGCCTGAATCTGATTCCTGCTCAGCAAACAGCTGTCAAATAATTTCTGCAAACTTCACTTGTCCCAATATGTGACAAAGGCTAGATGGTGCATGGGATGGAGGTGTGGGTGAAAGTGACTCCACTACATATCTACCCACCTGGGCTGGGGGCGTGCCTGGTCTACTCCCTTTTCAATTCAGTCAGGGTGACCAATAAATCACTTGCTCTTTCCCTAAGACACCTGTGGAATCTGTATTCACTAGGGCAATGAGAAAGTGGGGTAGATGGTGTTTGTCCCATCCGAGGGTAAATACCCCCTCAGAAAACACCAAGACTGTCATACCAGAGCTGAACAAAGCTGTGCTTAGTGCTTTCCTAGGCCCAGGGTTAAATAACATTATGGCAAGACCTCAACAGTCTAGTGGAGGGAGGGAGGGAGGAAGGGGGCAATTGCCCTATCCCATGCCCTGGGAATCCCACCGGGAACACCAGGGCTGGGGATCCCTTTCCTGAGTGAGCAGGATTTGTATCAAGGTGGAGTTTAAGCATGATATTCAAACCCCTGCTTCTTACATCCCTCTCAGGAAGGGGGCGGGGAATGGGGCAGGGAGTTGGCCCCACTGGACCAAGGAAGGGCTGGGGTGGGGAGAGTGGCGGCCAGGAAAAATCCAAATTGTGGGGTTCAAATGTTCTATTTGGCTACAGCTCCCCACTGAAGACTCAGGCCAGGATTTGATCTGAGGGCCACAGAACTGAGTCAAAGCACCGAGGAGCTCAGAATCACAAAAGTGTGCTCCAGAGGTCGTGATTGGACTATTCATTCTGCAGCAGGGATCCCTCGATGGTTGTAAGCAGGGAGGGTGAACTAGTAGGACTGGGGTTTTGGATCGATCCCCTTGGCTGACATATAATGGGTGGATCAATGGAGAAGAGTAGTGTCAGGCATCTAGGAGGTGACCAGCCAGGGAAGGGCCTGTGTGGGAGAGGGCCAGGTGGAGACCGTGAGAAGTCAAGAACCCTCTCTTGGATTCTAGCTCCTCTCTATCACTTGCTATCTGAGGGCCCTGGTCTCTGCCACTGCTCAAAGATCATCTACTTCAAGCCCTCAGTCTACCCCGGGAAAACAAGGAGCTGCGGATCTGCTCCAGGGACACAGGACAAATCAGGGCCTGTTAGTTTCCCAGCGTGTCCAGCTGGCTCTGGGACACAGGTGAACACTGTATTGGTAGATAGTTCCAGAGACAGATAGAAGCGGAAACAACTTTCCAAATACTGTTTACTTTACTAAAACCTGGAGAGAAGGAAAGGCATGTGAACGTCTGGGACACCAAGCCTAGGAGTGCACGTTGACAACGGCGACATACAAGGCCAGGGTGCTCAGGGCCAGCAGCCCTGTCACCACTGCTCGGGCCAGCAGTGCTGTCCAGCTTCCCAGGGAACAAAGGTGGACGAAGGTCCTATGGGGAAACATTACAGTGAGGAAAGGAGAACAGATAACCCACCCCCATTTCCACCGAACTTTAAACCCCACCCAGCTTACTCCATGACAAAGGCCTTGTAGATGCTGAGGAACATCAGCAGGAGGACTGCAGGTCGGAAAGTGTGGTACAGGTCGTAGCGCGTGATCATCCACACCTGGGCAGAGGCGACGATGTAATGGACCTGAAAGGGGGCAGGTAGTCAGGGCCAGGCCTGGGGGAGAAGTACCACCGCCAGCAAAACAGGTGTACATGGGAAAGTAGGAATGCATACCAGACTGATGTTGGAGTCAATGCTCATCTGGATGTACTTCCAGTCAAACTCAATGCCCCGGGCTCCAACCCAAAGGGGGATGCAACTGGAGAAGGCAAAGGGAGGTATTCTCCAGTACCCAGAAACCCTCAGCACCCAGAATCTGAGCCCCTACCCTCCAGAACTCCCTGAAACCCAGCTGTCCTTTCTCAGGAATCTGGGCTCCAGACGGCTGTACACACCGGGACATAATGAGCTCGGCTGTGGCCCAGCCCAGGGCAGCAACCATGATCTTGTACTCCCCTTTGCCGGCGTTCCGGGACATGACAAGGTTGAGGCCGATAAGGTCAGCCACATCCACGCTGGCCTTCATGAACTCCTGCGGGTCAGGATGAGACTTGAGTAAGCGCAGGGGCCAGGGGGCCCCACTCCTGCACTCCTTCCCTCCTCCCTTGCCCCACTTACCCCAATGAAGTCATAGATGCCACCTTCCCAAGTGGGAAAGAAAGTAGCCAGGAACAACATCTGAGAACAGAAAACAGAGAGGTCACCTCAAGATGAGGGGGCTAAACTATGTCAGTTTTGTGGGAAGTCAGGGTGTCCATGGAGGACGGCACACTGGGACGCTGGGGGACTCATGTGGAGAAGGGACCATCAGCTGGGAGCAAGAATAAGGACGGGTGGAGAGAGAGGGGAGGGGCAGGAAGATTTTCTGTGATTACAGGGGATCAGGGTCAGGTCTGGGGGTGCCTCGCCGGGCCGCCCAGGCAGCCTTAGCAGCACCAAGGTGTGTGTGTGTGTGTGGCGGGGTTAGCAGCTCTTAAGCATACAAAACCTTTCTGAACCATACACGTGATTTTTCAATTTTGCTAAAAGAGCTATGCAAAAGTTGCTTGGAGACCTCTCCTCCGGTTCCACCCCTCCAAAGGCCGTCTTCTCCGTGCATTCTGCAGCTTCCCCACGCCCGTGCTGAGGCCGGTCCCACACCGGGGCATCTGGGTGGAGAGGAGTCCTGGCTCTGGCGAGCCTGGGAGCCAGACGTGCGGCTCCGGGCGCCCTCACCTTGCACAGCTGCACGAAGAGGTAGGTGACCCCAGCCTGGACGCACTTCCAGAAAGCATTGTATTCGGACCTGCGGGAGCGGGCGGTGAGGGCTCGCCCGGGCCCGCGCCCCCCGCCCCGCGGCCGCCCCGCACTCACAGGCCGCTGCACTTGTAGGTGATGAAGTAGGGGAAGTAGGCCAGCGCGAAGCAGTTCCCGAAGTGAAACAAGGTCATGGCGCCGGCATCCGGAGCGCCGCTCTGCACCTTCCCGGCCCGGCGCCCAGGCCCGGGCCCGCAGCCTCCGCCACAGCGCGCTCGGCCTTCTGGGAGCGGAGTCCGCGGCGCCGGCGCATGACGTCACGGGCCCCGCCGCGGCGCCGAGCGCGGCCGCCGGAGCCTGCGCGGGCCGGCGCTCCCTCCGGGGCCGGCGTGGAGCCTCGGCGCCCGGCCCGTGGGTGCCGGCCGCGGGAGGAAGGGTGGGGCCGGCCTCGATCGCGGACTGACCCCGCTGGGAACGTTGCAGAGATACGAGGCGCACACACGGGGTGCAGCTGTGAGCACTCTCGTTTTTATTTCACTGGTGGCCCGGTGGCGCGGGCCTCTTTCCTGGGGAGCCAAGGGCGGGAACGAGAAGTAGAGGTTCTGGCCGGTGAAGTCGGGGAAGCACAGGTGGGGCTGTCTTGCTTTACTTGTCTCGGCTGAACATGTAGCGCAGGAGGTCCACCACCCGGTGGCTGTACCCGTATTCGTTGTCGTACCTGGGGAGGGGGGTCAGAGTGACCAGGGCATCCCTCCCGATCACCCCCCGTTTCCCCCCACGTTCTCTGACCTCTTCCTCCTTACCAGGAAATGAGCTTCACGAAGTTGTCGTTGAGGGCGATGCTGGCTTTAGCATCGAAGATGGATGAGTGGGTATCGGTGACAAAGTCCGTGGAGACAACCTGCGTTGTCAGAATTTCAAAGGTAAGTGTGGGTCGCAGAGCCAGGACCTCCAAAAGCTCAGGCTCTGACTCTTAGGCATATTGGCCATCCATTCATCTATAGTATTTGACGGGAGCCCCACTGTGTCCAGGCTCTGGGGAGGAGGTCTGAGGAAGGCACATGGGGGCTTTGCTGGTGGGGGAGTGGCCAAAGGACACAGGCCACAGACACCCTGATGCTGCACCAGTAAGTGTCATTTTCTGGGAATAATGCAGGTACTTGGAGTGGCTGGCACAGAGGCCCTTGAGGGGAGGCGTGGAGGCTGGATCTGGATGACTTAGGAGGGGCTGGCCAAGTCAGGCCCTCAGCAGTATCTGGGGTGGAAGGGCTGCAGCACAGGGGCTCGGAGGATTTTGACCCTGGTGTGGTGGAAGGCCACGGGAAGCTTTGCAGCATTGGGGAGGCCGTGATCTGGTTTTGTTAAGACAAGAGGTCCCGGTGGCGGTGTGAGGGTGGACCTGCAGGAGCTAAAGCAGGAAGACAGCACCAGAGATGACACTACTGGGAGTAAAGGGACAGTGACATCCACTCCTCACAGGGAAGGCATCTGGCCATGAGCAAGTGTTGAAAAATGGGATCTGTTGTCTTCTTCACTAAGCATGTATTGAGTACCTGTTGTGTGCCAGGCCCTGGGAAGATGGCTGGAACTATGGATGTAAAAAGAGTGCCCAAGTCCTTGCTTTCTTGCAGTGCACATGTTAGCAGGACCAACAGTGACTACAAAGTGAAATTTCAGGTAAGGAAAAGGGCCACAAAAAGAACATCTTGCTGAGGAAGGAGGCTGGAGTAGAAACTTGGAGGAGGTGAGGACAGACTATATGGCCACCTGGGGGAAGAGCTTTCCAGACCAAAGGGAGCAGGAAGTGCAAAGATTCTGATGCAGGGAGAGCCCAGCCCTGCAGTTCCTATCTTGATACACTGCATGCAGCTCCTTGGCAAGTGGAAAGTCACGTTCCCGTCCCAGAGTGCTCCTCCCAGAGTCCCCTCTCCTTAGCCCCTACCTCATCCTCAGTGTAGGCAAGGATGCCAGCCATGGGCCCCTTGGCTGCTGCTTTTATGGCGTCCTTGATGGCTGAGTATGGAGTAGGGTGGGCCAGGCGGCAGGTCAGGTCCACGACAGACACGTCTGGTGTTGGTACCCGGAACGCCATTCCCGTCAGCTTCCTGGAGAATCCCACATTGGAGTGGGAGTCAGAACCCAGGGACTTCTCCGTTCATCCCCCTTCACTTCCACTTTCCCCTCAATAGACACCTCAAGGATTGGAGGCCAATCTGGCCCTCCTGGAGTATGCCCTCCACCCTCATACCCTTTGAGGTCTGGGATGACTTTGCCCACGGCCTTGGCAGCTCCTGTGGAGGCTGGGATGATGTTCTGATGGGCTCCCCGTCCATCTCGCCAGGCCTTCTTTGATGGCCCGTCCACTGTCTTCTGGGTGGCGGTGTAGGAATGGACTGTGGTCTTGGGAAAGAAGTGGACTGAGGTGAGGCCTTCCTGCTCGTAAGCTCCCATGCCTCTTTCCCCCAGGCCTGGGGTGGTGAGCCAGGTGTGGAGGCTGGCGGGGCCACCACCACAGACCACAGGAGGGGCACCTGCAGGCCAGGGTCCAGGCTTGCCTGAGAGTTGCACAGTATTTTACAAGATTTCATCACTAGTGGGCCTCTCCTCCTGAAACCAGTCTCTTCCTGTTGACTCCACACACTAAGCAAGTCCTGGAGGAAGAGGTGGAGTTTCCCTGCCATCCATCCTGGCCCAACCCTCTCCCAACTCACCATCAATCCTTCCACGATCCCAAATCGCTCATGGATGACCTTGGCGAGGGGGGCTAGGCAGTTGGTGGTGCAGGATGCATTGCTGAAACAGGCCAGTGAGCAAGGGCATTGTAAGGAAAGTTGCAGAGCCACCCCTCCACCTCACTTTGGGGGTATGCTCGTAGGCCTGGTTTTGTGACGTCGGGATGAGAGGGATCACTGGGGATGTCTTCAGACTGAAGGAGGCACCAGAGCTGCAACTGGGGGAAGCTCCTTGTTCTCTAGAAGTCGTGCATTTCTAACAGTTTTAAAGTAATGTTCACACGGGGCTATGAAGACTTTGGGAAGGAGAAGCAGATCAATGTGAAAGAAGCACCAGGGTTCTAGTGGGGGTCGGGGTGGGGGCGGGTGAGTCTGATCCCTCTCCATCACAGGCTGCCATGTCCTCTGGGTTCCACACACTTTCATGTTGCTGCCCATTACCTGACGATTTTCATGGAGCCAGGGTTATAGTCCCTTTCGTTCACCCCCATGACAAACATGGGTGCGTCAGGTGAGGGTGCGCAGATGACCACACGTAGGGCACCTGCCTCAATGTGTTTCTAGGGAAGGAGGAAACAGCACTAGTGTCATGAATTCAGGAGGTGCTTTGAGTGCTACCCCCCCCCCCCGCCTGCCAGCCCTGGGCACCTCTCCCACTTACGGAAGTTTCCTCTAAGGACAGGTACACGCCTGTGGCCTCCACCACAAAGGGGCTCCCGACGGAGTTCCAGGGGATGTCTCTGGGCTGCTTGCTGTGGAGGGTGGCAGCACTGTCAGTCTCCCCTGGCACGGCCTCACCTTCCTAGTCCGTAGCCCATGGCCTTTACTGGTCAAAAGGCTGCCCAGACACCTTCCTTCCTGCCACCATCTGTTCTCCACACATACCTCGCTGTCTCAGATGGAATTGACCCTGCTGGTCTTCCCTCTCATCCCAGACCCCCTTTGTGGGCCACTTTCCTTCACTGCACCACCACACCTGTTATGTCTGGGAATGTACAAGCTGCCACCTCCCCGACTCTGGTCTCACCACTCCCCTCCTCGCCCCCAGGGGACCGTCCCTGACTACTCCCAAGCAGGTCATGCCCTTTCTACCTATGCTGTGTAGAATGTGAACCCCGCGAGGGGGAGGGCTCTCGTTGCTTCTGGTCCCCTGCCCTGGCAACCTTAGCACAGCTCTCCATGCCCTCCTTGTCGGTACCAGTCAGCTTCTACACCAGGGAGCCTCTTGCCAGAGGCTGGACAAGTTCCTAGGCAAGACAGACACTACATCCTGAGAGCAGTGGGGGTGGCGGGGCGGTGTAACTGCAGCCTGAGGCCACCCTGGGGTCCACAGTGGCCAGTCGTTTACATCAGGAAGGTAAAGAGCTTTTCTGTTTCCCATTTTGTATATTTACATTTTTACTTGAAGTTTTATCAAATGTTTGTATTTGAAACATATTAAACATCTGCATTATTGCTGTTTTCTACTTGGCTAGTCTTTTTTCTCAAAGCGTTCAGCGTACAACTGCAGTGTTTGCTTTTGTGATTATTTGTTAGCGCCTGTCTCTCTTCTAGACCACTCTTGGGCAGCAGGGCTATTTCCTTTATCATTGAGCCTGCTCCCCCCAGAGGGATAGAGTCAATGTTTGTTATTAGCCGTCCTACACCTTTACTGGACACCTGCCATGTGCCCATTTTCTAAGTGCTTTACCTGTACTGAACTCATTTTACCCTCACGGCCTGAGGAAGAACCACTGTTACTATTGGCATTCTTCAGAAGAGCCAGTGCCAGGGCAGAGGTGAAGGGGTAGGAAGCAGAGCTGGCTGAGAGCACAGGCAGGCTGGCCCTAGGATCTGTACTGGCTGCACTGCTAGAGTGAGTGAGTGAGTGAGTGAATGAATGAATGAATAAATGAGTTGCTTCTCCCTGAGCCACCACACATGGTTCTCCCTGGTCATCTGCTCTGTCAGGCCACACTTTCTATCATCTGGCCCAACTAGCATTTCTCTGAGGCCCTCCCCCCACTCCCCCATTGCTGCCTTCCAAGTTCGTGGGGGCTCTTCAACAAATTGCTCTGCAGTAATTGCTGAGTTGGCATGGGGCAAAGGCGTGGCACCCCAGGAGACCCCAGACCTTTCCCCTGGGCCATCATGGATCCTGCCTTCCTGCCCTGGGACCTGTTTTGAGGATTGCATTCGTTCTTCAAGGAAGTGCCGAGTCTACCCAGAGCCCATCCTCATTATCTCTACAGCCCCTCCATGAATGTGTTGCAGGCCTGCATTAGACAGCAGCCCTTACCACTGGAAGACACTGATCTCCTGGTTATCGACCATCAGCAGATCTCTCTTGTATTCCACAGTCCCCTTGTATCGGCCGTGGGTGGAGTCATACTTAAACATGTACGCCTGTGAGAGACAGAATGGCTCCTAGTCTTGGGTGACGGGTGGGGGAGTGAACATCCCTAAGGAGTCCTCGCCTTGGGGAAGGCTCCACGTTGCAGCTGGGAGCCTTCTGGAGAGCTCCTCTGAACCCCCTCCTCATCCCAATCCTACCCTCTGCCTGCTGCTCACCATGTATTCTGGATCAATGAATGGATCATTCACTGCCACCACCTTCACGCCCTTCTCCATGCAAGCACGCAGCACCAGGCGACCGATGCGTCCAAATCTGTTCAGGGACAATGGTTGTGGGGTTGTCCTCAGCATCCTCGGCCAGCAGGCAGAGGAAGGGATGGGAAAGAAGGGGGTCACAGGAGGCCTCTCAAGGGGACTGGGTAGGACTCAGTCTGGGGGAAGAGGGCAACCAGCCCTGCGTGGGCCACTGTCACCTTGCCCAGATGATCTCGCCAGCCTCTTAACTGATTTTCCTGCTTTCTCACCTATCCATCCTCTGCCCCGTTCCTAACCACATAGCTGGATGGATCTTGTAAAATTTCAGGTCAGATTATGTCTCTTGGCCCTAAAACCTCCATGACTCTATCAGTTAAACCAGATGCAAATTCCTTCCCATGGCCTACCAGGCGCCTGCCCGCTTTCCACGAGACTCCTTCCTCTTCTCCCCTGCTTGCTTCACACCAGATGCAATGACTTCCTGCCTGTCCTTTGCACACTGACCTGCCACCTGTGTCCCAGCGCCATTGCTTGCTGCACGGCTCTCACTCAGGACTCACTCCCCGAGGCCTTCCCTGGCACCTCAGCTAACAAAACACTGCCCTCTCCTGTATTATTGTACTCCATACTGGTCATAACACACATCCCCAAACTCGTGTCCTTTATTTGATTGTTGTCTTCCCACTAGAATGTGAGTCCTCTCTACCTTTTCCCTGTTTCTCCAGGGTGGGCAGAATGAAAGCACTCATGGTAAGCAATGTGGTAACCAGCTGCACTCTAAGCCTTCAGGGAGGCCTCAGGAGCCAGGACCTACTCACCCATTGATGCCGACAGTCAGTTTTCGAACCACAGGAACCTTAGAGGGAGGAGGTGGAGTAGGTGGAGGAGATGGAACTTTCTCCTTGATAGGCTGGGGCTCAGGCTCGGGCTCGGGCTGGGGCTCAGGCTCAGGCTCAGGTTGGGGCTCCGGCTCTGCCTCAATCTTGGTCTCCTGTGGGGGTGGTGCTCTGGTCACTGTGGGGGGAATGGGGACGGCAATGAACTGCATCATCACGGTGAGAGAAATGAACCATCTTTGCCACCCAGAACCTGTTGCTGGTTTCTGGCCCCTAGTGGCCACCAGTCTAGCCCATTGTTTCCCAAACCTACCTGATTCACAGAATGAGCAGGGGATGGACTTGCTTTAAAATATCAGTGCCAGGGCACTTCCCTGTGGATTTTAATTTAATTAAAAGTACTATGTATTTTTAACAATTGCTTGGGTTGATATTCTCTGTGCCTCAGTTTCCTCCTCTGTAAAATGGAGATAATAGCACTCAGAGGGTCCTTATGAGGATTAAATGAAGTAATATACAGTGGTACCTCGGTTTTCGAACGTAATCCGTTCTGGAAGACCGTTTGAGTTCTGAAATGTTTGAAAACCGAGGCATGGTTTCCCCATAGAAAGTAATGCAAAATGGATTAGTCCATTCCAGATCTTTAAAATCAACCCCCCAAACTGCAAATTTAGCATGAATTTTACTATCTAATGATGCCATAGATCCATAAAATTTACGGCGTTTGTAAACTGAAATGTTCATCAACGGAGAAGTTCGAAAACCAAGGTACTACTGTATGTAGTGCTTATCACAAGAGTCTGGGAATATTCCACATACATTAGTATTTCAAAGATCTTTTCCTAGATTGTCTGATAATTGATGTAGCCCAATGTTCTGATACACATCAATGAAGGCCTTTCCTAGGGAAATCTGACTCAATAGGTCTGCACTGAGTCTCAAAGCTCCTGTTTCTAACAAGCATTCCAGGTGATTCTTATCCTCAGAGAAGTTTAGGCAATAATAGGTGTATCATGACATACGAAACAAATAGAAACCTGGTCTGCCTCTGCCTCTCCACACATTCGCACTCCCATACTGTATTTTAAAACCCTTGTGCTTGGAGGTGTGTTACTTGAGCTGCAGATGAGAGCTTGAGGAGAGGGGAGATGTAGAGACAGTAGTCATGGGGCCTGCCTGGCAGAGGGTTTCATTTTGGGGATCAGACCTGGATGTCAGCCTTGGCTTAGCCACCTACCCACGGTGTGGCCTTGGGCAAGTTAAGGAATTTCTCTGGCCTGTTTTCTGTCATCACATCTGACCCTCCACTTGGGGCTTCTGTGAGGACTCAGTGAGATCTCACGGCCCAGTAGGTGCTGATTTTATAGAGGAAGTCCAATACTAAGTGTTCACGTGGAAAGGGAGAGAGAAGGGATTGGAGAGAGGCTGGAGGATGAAGGTGGGAATTGCGTTTGGTACCAGAATCAAAAGCACCGGGGAGGTGGTACGGCTAGGAGTGAGAGGCCAGCTGGCCTCTTGTCTCCCTGACCTCTCTGGGCTGCCACAGACCTTGTGGCCTGAGGCTGGAAAGTGGGTGGTTCCAGTTGCAGCACAAGTTCATAAAAATATTAGTGTTTATTGGTGGCAGAGATCCCCTGGTTATTGGTGACCTTAAGGATGTTTGCATTCCTTGGGGTTCTGTTTCTGATATCACAAGAGCGGGAGATTTGTCTACCTGGCTTAATAGTGGGGCTCTGAGCCCACTCGGCGACCTTTCAAAAGAAAACTCAGGTGGTCCTCTCCCAGCTTCCCCCAGCTTTCCTCTCTCTCCTCCACTCTAGGGATGGTGTGTAGGAGCTGGAGAAAAGCTGCTGCGCTAGGAAGATCTAGCCCGAAGGAGCTTCAGCAACGAAGCATCACCTGGTAGGTGAAAGGCACAGGCGCGCTCTCAACCTATTAAAATGACTGTTCCCATTTCCTGCGTTCCACCACGAGCTAGGTGCTGTGCTGAGCTCCACCTGCACCGGCTCACAGAATCCAGTGAGGCATGCGCTACAAATCCACTTTACAGAGGGGAAACCGAGGCCCGAGGCCACAGAGCAAGTGTCGAGCAGCAAGGGGGTTCATAGCCCTTACGCTGTCTGATGCTGCATCTTGCAGGGTCTCTAGTCTCCTGAAGCCACGCCCCGCCCCGTCCCGGGCAGGCCCTTCACGCCCGGCTGCCCTCGCCCACGTCCAGTGAGAAGGGCTCGAGGGAATGCGGATTGCCCTCCCGAAGACCTGGGTTCGAAGACCTGGGTTCATCTGGTTGAGGTGTGTGTGCACCTCCGGCTGGGTGAATAGGGCTACAAGCAGGGACTCCAAGTCTCAACTCTACTATTCCCGTGGGAGAGGCCCAGGGAAGTGGCTTGGGCTCCGTGAAATAGGGACAGTGAACACATAGGCCTCGCCAGGTGGTTGTGAGGCTTCACTGAGCAAACGCTAGTAAAGCGCTTGGCACGGCCCTGGCTGTGTAAGTGTCCTCGCTTCGTGCAATACGGGACGGACGCGGTGGATGGAGGACAAAGCCCATCAACCCCAAGCGGCCCTTCTGCACGTATCCACAGGAGCATCAAAGTGATGGGAAACCCAGCTCGCCGAGCTTCTCAAGCGCCCGCGACTGTGCTCAGACCTGTCCACTCGAAACCCGGCCGCTGCTTTTACCCTTCCATCGCGCGCGAGCGGCGCACAGCCCACGCTGAGGGTGGGGGGTCCCGTCCCCACCACCAAGGCCATAGAAACCACTTTGCCAACAAACCCGGGGGCCGACAGGGGTGAGAGTGGAGGGAAGCTGCTCCGGGCGCCTCCTGTCCCCTCCCTCGCGGACGCTCGCGGAAGGGAGATCCGATCCGGCGAGCGCTGCTCCTTGACCACCTTCCCTTTCCCTCCCCGAGGGAGTTCCCTCGCCTCCCTCACCCTGGCATGGTGGTCGCAGCAGCTGGAGAACGGTGAAATTGGCGACGATGATGTCGCGTTTCGGCATGGTTTCCTACAGTTTCATGCCCCAGCTGCCCAGGGACCCGCCGAGATGTTACTAAGAGGTGAGGCCGGAGCTCCCTGCCGTCCTGTCACAGTGCCCAGTGACGTCACAGAGGCGGTGGCGCGAAGGCCCATCCAGTGGAGGCGTGTGCCGTCTGCTTGCTGTGCACCACTCTTCCAAGGCCACCACTGGCGTCTAGAATGGAATCCAGCTTTTCACACTGGTCCTCAAAGCCCTTTCCTCTCTCCTCTCTTTCCTTAGGCACACGGGCTCCCTGCTGTTCCCTGACAACCCCCCTCCCATCGTCCCCCTACTCCCTTATGCCTGGAAGCCCTGATGAGGACTTCCCTGGCTGGCTGCCTCTTGGTTTCTCTCAGATGCCACCCTTTAAGAGAGGCCCTCCTGACTCCCCATCTGAAGTTCTTCCTGTTTTCTTTTCAGTCACTATCTGCCATCACCTCCGCCCCCTCAATGTACTCACCTTCCAGGAAGCCTAGTCTGACTCCCATCAGGGCTTAGATGTTACACTGGGCCAAAACGACTCCAGGATTACACTCTCTGTTATTTTTGTTTTCCTCACAGCGTATGTCTCTCTCTAAAAAATCATCTTGTTTATTCATTTGTGTCATTACCAGTTGTCTCTGCCCACTAAACCAAGCTCTGGGAGGGCAGCGTGCTTGTCAGCCTCATCAGTTTTATATCCCATTGACTAGAAGACTGTTTGGCACTCAATAAATAATACTAGAATGAATAAATAAATGTCACCTCCTCGAGTTTTATTCCGATCTCCAATCTTAAGGCAACCTCCAGGCCATATTCTCACAGCACCCTATTCTTTTCCTTGTGGCTTTTCATGTAGTTTGTCTTTTTTTTTTTTTTTTAACAGGACTCTTTTGGGGAACAGTGTGTACTTCCGGGACTTTTCCAAGTAAAGTTGTTGTCTTTTCAATCTTAGTTGTGGAGGGTGCAGCTCAGCTCCAGGTCCAGTTGCCATAGTTAGTCGCAGGGGGACACAGCCCACCATCCCTTGCAGGAGTCGAACCGGCAGCCTTGTGGTTGAGAGCCCACGCGCTCCCACCAACTGAGCCATCTGGCCACCTGGGAGCTAAGCGGCAGCTCATTGACTTCATTCTAGTTGCAGAGGGCGCAGCTTGCAGGCCCATGTGGGAATTGAACCGGCAGCCCCATTGCCCAGAGCTCGCGCTCTAACTAACTGAGCCACCCATCCGCCCATGTAGTTTGTCATTTTGATTTACTTGTTCACTGTCTCCCCCACAGGGCATGCGTTCTTGTCTGTTTTGTTCACCGCTGGGCCTCCGGCACCTAGAACTGTGCCTGGCACAAAGCAGGGTTCCATAAACGTTTGAAGAAGAACAAATGGACAGATGGCTCCTTGCACCTAAAGCACTGGGGGTGGGGGCTTGCTTGCACACCTGTGACTCACAGGCAGGTACCTTTACCTGGAGGGCCAGTTGACACACAGATTTGGGGGAGTGAAGGTTTGGGCCAGGAAGGAGTCACCATCCCAGAGAGAGGTGTGGAAGCAAGAAGGGGCAGAATGACATAACCTCTTCCTTCCCCAAACCTCCATGGGAACTCCATTTGCTAAGTACCTGCTGTGAGGCCTTCCTGCTCGGATGGCCCGGGAGAGGTGCAACTGAAAATAAATTGGGTGTACAGATGGGGAGATTTTAAAAACCAAGGCCAAAAAGAGGAAGAAAAAAAAGATAGTAAACAAAGGGAGATAAATTTAACATGTAGAATCCAGGGGGGACAAAAGACCACACCACCAAACCAGAACTGAAAAGGGACTGATTTTGTACAACTTTACAATAATAGATATGAAAAGCTCGGTGTAATTAAAGGATTTCTTAGAAAATATGAAGGATCAAAACTGGTACAAAAAGAAAGGACAAATCTGAGTAGGCTAATAACAAGAGAAGAGACAGAGTTAAGATCTATCCTCCAAAGGATGACTCTGCTCCTAATGATTTTATGGCAAGATCTGCCAAAAAGCATCGGAAACAAATATCTGCCAGTCTACAGGAAGTGTTGCAGATCCTAACCAGAGGCTCTGGGCAGGTCCCATGGATTCGCAAGCACACTGCGTGTGCTTGGATCGCAAACTTCTTGGGAGTGCTTTGAGGGGCTGTGATGGAACAGCACCCGAAAGCTTCTCCATTCACTCTAGGAAAGCAGCACAGCCAAGTTACCAAGACCAGCAGAGGGTGGCAAAGAAAGGACAACACAAGGCCAATCTCACAGAGACAGATGCCCAAGTCTTGAATCAAAGAGTGGCCAATGGGAATGCAGCACTGCAGAGAGGGACACGGGCTGACGGAAGATAGAAGGATGGGGCAGAGAGAAGGGTGGAAAGAGTAATGGTTAAACCCCACCTGTCAACCTTGGCGCGGATTAGGATTCTGGAGTTCCCCACCCAGCAATCTCCTGGCACAGGACACTCCCTCATTTAGGCACTGGACAGGGCAGAAAAGCCACACCTGAGGTTGCCCAGCGACTTGGTTTTGTCCCTGGAGCGTGAAACTGGGAACCAGATTTGATGAGTTCAGTCGTGGAGAGGTGGCACAATTAGTCACCCTGTAAAGGCAGAACCCAGAGAAGGCAGAACCCAGAGAAGGCAGAAGCTCCCGGGCCTCCGGGTCTGGGATGCCTGGTTCTGGGTGGAGCCAAGTGTCCAAGATCTGAGGTGAAACCCTGGGTCCTTCAAGGGGAGTGGGCCTTGTTGCTCTTGGTTGAGCAAAGCCTGAAAACACGTGCAGATTCTCACCACACCTGGGCACCCACACACATAACTCTGCCACCCCCACTCGCTCACACCCTGCACATTCCTCCTTGCCTGGCCTTCCCACTAACAATCCCACCTCCACCCCCTCTCTCAGTCTTTCCCCTTGGCACCAAAACCCAAATATCTTTCACCCCTGCACCCAGCTGTACCCACCCACGGGCTCTCATCCTTCTGGTCTCCGCCTCCCTCTAAACTAGCTCCAGATAGATATTCTGCCACAGATTCTGCCACCACCTGCCCTTGTGATATTCCTCTTCACACCGAGGCCAAATTCTCAGCTGTTTCCCCGTCCAACCAGAGCCACCATGTCAACACCTGGGGTTTCAGGTTGTGACTTAAGCATCTCCAGGGGGAGGAGGGCAGGAAGAATGAGCTCCTGGCCCCCAGCCCAGGTTCTGGCTGACAGTCTCCTGCTGCCCCAGGTCTTCAGCCCCTCCCCAGGGCTGCCTCAACCGGCTTTTCAGGAGACACTGCGTCCTGTCCCAGCTCATGGCAGTCAGCCCCCTGCCCTTGCCCAAGGGCTGGGAGGCAGGAGGGCAGGATTCTGTGGTAAGAATGTGATCCTGGCTCCAAACTCTACAAACCTCCCCAAGGGACCCTAGGCTGCTCTAGGGACACAGGCACTCTTCCCTCTCAGCACGTTGAGACTCTTGAGATTCAGGCTCAGTCTTGAATCTGAGCCTGCTTGGCTGCTTCTAATCCATCCATTGGTTCAATCAATAAATACTTACTGAATCCCAGGCAATGTTCTCGGAGTTGAGCATGTAGCAGTAGCCAACACAGACAAAGGCTCTGTCCTCTGGAAGGTTATAATCTGATAGGTGGGACAGACAATTAAAAAGGTAATTTTGGATTGTGGTAAGTGCTATAAAAACCAAAGGACGATATTACAGAGTATACATGGGGGAAGGACAAGGAAGGGTTTTTGAGAAGGTGACATTTGAGCCACAAACAGAATGAGGAGGAACATGCCATGTTCCAACAGAACAGCAAGCGCAAAGGCCAGGTGGCAGGAATGAGCTTGGTGTGTTTGAGGAGGAAGGAGAAGTCCCGTGTGGTTAGAGGACAGTAAGTTTGGGGGGAAGGTCAACAAGAACAGTAAGAACCAGGTCTAATTACTGCCTCGTTTTCCCGAGAGTGCTTCCTTCATGCTGACTGCACCTCTCATCGTTCTAGAATTTCAGTCCGGGGGAAGCTGGATCCTTAGATCCCGAGAGGAGTGAAGATGCTGAGGAACCATGGATGCGGGATGACTGAAGGTGGGGTTGGGAGAGAGGAGGCCTGGCTAGTGGGTGAGGAATGAAAAGAGGAGGTGGTTGGGAGGGAACATCTGGGCTCGGGTGGAGGGCCCGAACTGGGCAAGGAGCAAAGATGCCATGTGAGTGTTCTCCATTCATGACTCACCCTCTCTTCCTCCTCCTCTTCATTGCTCAACACCAAATCTCCCTGAGAAATACCTCCCTGACTGGGGACCAAATCAGTGCCTCACAGGGGTAATTGAGTCATGAGGGGTGGAGAATAGGGAGGGAAGCAGAGGATAAATAGAAGCTTTGCTTCACTGGCTCCTCTCTGCATCCTGCCACCCTCCCAACACAATGCATCTCGCCAGTTTGATCAGCTCCTGCTCCCTCCTACTGTTATTGGGGGCCCTGCCTGGATGGGCGGCCACTAATGACCCCCTTGAGAAGGTCATTGAAGGAATCAACCGAGGGCTGAGCAATGCAGAGAGAGAGGTGGGCAAGGCCCTGGAAGGCATCAATAACGGAATCACTCAAGCTGGAAGGGAAGTGGAGAAAGTTTTTAATGGACTTAGCCACTTGGGGAGCCAGGCCGGCAAGGAGCTGGACAGGGGAGTCAACGAGCTCAACCACGGCTTGGACAAGGTAGCCCATGGAATCAACAGTGGCGTCGGACAAGCAGGAAAAGAAGCCGAGAAGTTTGTCCATGGGGTCAACAACGCTGCTGGACAGGTTGGGAAGGAGGCAGACAAAGTGATTCAGGGGGCCCATCATGGGGCCAACCAGGCGGGAAGTGAGGCAGGAAGGTTCGGCCAGGGGGTCCACCATGCTGCAGGGCAGGCTGGGAACGAGGCAGGAAGGTTCGGCCAGGGGATCCACCATGCTGCAGGGCAGGCTGGGAACGAGGCAGGAAGGTTCGGCCAGGGGATCCACCATGCTGCAGGGCAGGCTGGGAACGAGGCAGGGAGGTTCGGCCAAGGGATCCACCATGCTGCAGGGCAGGCTGGGAATGAGGCAGGGAGGTTCGGCCAGGGGATCCACCATGCTGCAGGGCAGGCTGGGAACGAGGCAGGAAGGTTTGGGGAGGGGGTCCACCATGCTGCAGGGCAGGCTGGGAACGAGGCAGGAAGGTTCGGCCAGGGGATCCACCATGCTGCAGGGCAGGCTGGGAACGAGGCAGGAAGGTTTGGGGAGGGGGTCCACCATGCTGCAGGGCAGGCTGGGAACGAGGCAGGAAGGTTCGGCCAGGGGATCCACCATGCTGCAGGGCAGGCTGGGAATGAGGCAGGGAGGTTCGGCCAGGGGGTCCACCATGCTGCAGGGCAGGCTGGGAATGAGGCAGGGAGGTTCGGCCAGGGGGTCCACCATGCTGCAGGGCAGGCTGGGAAGGAGATAGACAAATTTGGCCAAGGTGTTCACCATGGAATTAATGAGGCCTGGAAGGAGGCTGAGAAATTTGGGCAGGGGATCCACCATGCTGCCGGGCAGGCTGGGAATGAGGCAGGAAGGTTCGGCCAGGGGGTCCACCATGCTGCCGGGCAGGCTGGGAACGAGGCAGGGAGGTTCGGCCAGGGGGTCCACCATGCTGCAGGGCAGGCTGGGAACGAGGCAGGAAGGTTCGGCCAGGGGATCCACCATGCTGCAGGGCAGGCTGGGAACGAGGCAGGGAGGTTCGGCCAGGGGGTCCACCATGCTGCAGGGCAGGCTGGGAACGAGGCAGGAAGGTTCGGACAGGGGGTCCACCATGCTGCAGGGCAGGCTGGGAACGAGGCAGGGAGGTTCGGCCAGGGGATCCACCATGCTGCAGGGCAGGCTGGGAAGGAGATAGACAAATTTGGCCAAGGTGTTCACCATGGAATTAATGAGGCCTGGAAGGAGGCTGAGAAATTTGGGCAGGGGGTCCACCATGCTGCCGGGCAGGCTGGGAATGAGGCAGGAAGGTTCGGCCAGGGGATCCACCATGCTGCAGGGCAGGCTGGGAAGGAGATAGACAAATTTGGCCAAGGTGTTCACCATGGAATTAATGAGGCCTGGAAGGAGGCTGAGAAGTTTGGCCAGGGAATCCACCATGCTGCTGGGCAGGCTGGAAAAGAGGGAGGAGACAAAATAGTCCAAGGTGTCCATCCTGGGGTCAGCCAGGCTGGGAAGGAGGTGGAGCGGTTTGGCCAGGATGTTCATTATGCCGCAGGGCAGGCTGGGAAAGAGGGAGACAGAATAGTCCAAGGTGTCCATCCCGGGGTCAGCCAGGTTGGGAAGGAGGTGGAGCGGTTTGGCCAGGATGTTCATTATGCTGCAGGGCAGGCTGGGAAAGAGGGAGACAGAATAGTCCAAGGTGTCCATCCTGGGGTCAGCCAGGCTGGGAAGGAAGTGGAGCGGTTTGGCCAGGATGTTCATTATGCTGCAGGGCAGGCTGGGAAAGAGGGAGACAGAATAGTCCAAGGTGTCCATCCTGGGGTCAGCCAGGCTGGGAAGGAGGTGGAGCGGTTTGGCCAGGATGTTCATTATGCCGCAGGGCAGGCTGGGAAAGAGGGAGACAGAATAGTCCAAGGTGTCCATCCTGGGGTCAGCCAGGCTGGGAAGGAGGTGGAGCGGTTTGGCCAGGGAGTTCACCATGCCATTGAACAGGCTGGAAAGGAAGCAGACAAAGTGGTCCATGGGTTCACCGATGGGGTCAACCAGGCCGGGAAGGAGGCAGAGAAGTTTGGCCAAGGGGTCAACCACGCTGCTGGCCAGGCTGGAAAGGAAGCGGAGAAACTTGGCCAAGGTATCCACCATGCTGCTGGCCAGGCCGGGAAGGAGGTGGACAGGTTGCAGCAGAATGCTCATAATGGGGTCAACCAAGCCGGCAAGGAGGCCTCCCAGCTGCTGAATGTAGGTGAACAGGGGCGGGGACATGGGGGGAGGGGCTGGGGGGGAGACGTTAAACCCTTGGAGAGCCTAGGTCACCCTCACAGGGGGAAAGAAGCCTAGGTAGCTATACGATCGTGCCCCCCTTCTTCCTCTCCTTCTTCCTTACAAAGGAACTGATGGTCAGCTGGTCAGATGGATCAAGCCATCTTATCTACAAAGCCCTATACCAGCCAGTGTGAATGGGACCTAGCCCCACCTTCACGGAGCTGCCCTCCTAATTATGGAGGTCTAGAAGCCTCTCCTGGGAAGCAGGAAACAGTTATTGAGCCAAAATCTATTACAGTGGGAGCAAAATGAGTGTTGAGAAAACAGAAAGCTTCAGAGTGATCATAAGGAATACTTTTGGAGATGAGCTCTTTTCTGTTTAATTTTCATAACAAGCCTCTGAGGTAGTCAGGGTGAGGAGGCTGCTTCTCAGATAAGGAAACCAAAGCTCTGTGAGGTTTAAGGGGATTTGCCAAGGTCCTATGGCCAGCACACAGCTTTGGGAAATCACAGGTGAGGGTTCTTTCTCTTCTCCACACTGCCCCATCAGAGCAGGTCTGCTGGAGGATTTCTGATCCCCATTTATGTAGAGGGACCAGATAACAGAGGGCAGGAGAGGCAAGCAGCGCCATGCACAGCAGAACTGGCACCAAGGAGGGGCTTGGGGAATAGAAGGCTAACTCGTGCCTGCCTCACTTCCCCACTCTCCAATCTCCATGAGGAGTCTTTGGGACACCACCTTGAGGACTGTCCCAGGCCTCAAAACCCATAACCGCATTGGCTGCCAGGCAGGGAGCCGGGTATAGTGGGTGGGGAGGAAGAGACTATGTAGAAAGTGTGCATGGTAGAGAAAAGGGCTCTGAGTCAGATGGCAGGATTCACCAGGTAAGGCTTGTTTTAGGATTCCAGGCTGATAGCAGCAGCAGCAGGGAGGCACTGCTGAGTGTCTGGGGACAGGATTAAAGACTAATACCAGGATCAACCCCAGTTAGCAGGCTCGAGTGTGTGCAGAAGGGGTAGATTTAGGATCAGAGCTCAGGTTATCTATGGTCCTGGTATTTGTGTGGGTCCTCTGGGTTCCTTTTCCAATCAGGCCCCTTCTCAGTGACTGAGAGCATCTCATTAACTAAAATAAAAGGGAATTGGGGGACGACTCGTCAGTATGGGCAAATATCCTTCCTGGCTTTTCTTCCCATCTCCCACATATTTTCCAGGGCAACAAGGCTTTTGGGTTTTCCTTTTGGACAGTGAGGGAACAGGGGTTACTCACCCCAGAGAGTAGGCAGCCATTAGGGAAGAGGAACTTGGAAGACCCTCAAGGACTGAGGGGTTGTAATGATGGTCTGGGCTTTGTCCACAGGGCGCTCACCAAGACGGATCCACCGGCCATCACGGAGGGGGCGCAACCACAACATTAACATCTGGAGTAAGTCCCTAGCACAGCAGAGACCCAAGGGTGGGGGAGGGGAGGCCCTCTTAGGATGGTGGTGGGACAGGGGCTGGGGACTGACCCTCTCGTCCTTGAATTCCAGGCTTCGGTCAACAAGCCCTTCATCAACTTTCCAGCTCTGTGGAGGGTGAGTGCCCACATGGTTTCAGATTTCTGCTCTCCATCTTGGGAGATATTTGTACACTCTCCCTTCCCATTGCTTGTTCACCGACAACTTCCTTGCGGTCAGACTCAGCCTTTCTGAGACCATCCAACATATTTCCCAGCTCTGCTCTTCCCTTTCTTTCTTCACCGGCTCTTTACTTTTCATATCCTGCTTTAATCTTTTGGGTGCTTCCCATTCCCACCGAGGCAAACATAGGCTAGCAGAGAAGACCTCCAGGGGAGCGTGTGCATCTGAGAGCAAGGGAGGTGCTGCTGAGATTGTCTCCTTCCTGTGCCCACCATCTCTCCTCATCATTTACGCTCTGACTCCCTCCCTATCTCAAGCCTCAGGGAACACTCTTGCAGCAATACATGGGTGGTGGGAACTGGTAGCTCTATCCTTTTCCTGGTTGACAAACTCCCCACCCCTCGTATAAAGGCTCCTGTGGGATCCTGGTTCTCACTCTGGGCCCAAAGTCAAGTCCTAGCTCTCCTCTTTGCATTGAATACCTCAGCTGCCTGAGGCTGAGGCAGCAGGGTGAGGGGGTGGTAGCTGCTCTGTAGACGGTGCCTGGAACCCAAAGGCACACCTTGTTTATTCCCAGACTATGGGGGTGGCAGGGATCCTCTGAGGCAAAACACACAAGGCTTCTCGGTTCCTACAGAGGCCCCTGGCATCTCTGCCTGGGAAGGCTGGCTCTTTATTCTTCTTCAATCTAGGTGCCAGCTTCCTTAAGACATTCCCCAGAACACAGGTCATCCCGGGGCCAGTGGTCAGTCTCCCTTTCATTTCTCTAGGGGGCGTGAGTGCAAAGGTCTCGGTCCCCTCACGACTGCATACCCTGTACTTACTCCCTCCCTCCCTCTCTCTCTCTCTCTTTCAGAGCGTCGCAAACATCATGCCCTAAACTAATGCACTGGCCTTGCTGAGCAGACTGACATTCCTGTTGTCCTATCAGCTGAAATGACCTGGAGGAGTGGGGGTGGGGGGTGGGGGGGTGGGCAGGTAGACTTCTGGAGTCCCTAAGGGAACTGTACTGAGATTTGTGAATAAATACAACACACCATACTTTCATCATGGTCCATGTGCTCCCTGGAGGGGTCGTCGGGAGGCTTGTCATTTCTCTTCTTGCTCCTTGGCTGAAGTAGCTGGGGGGTCTGATGCACAGAAACGGTTGAGCTGGAGATTTCAGGCTGATCAGATCTAAGAGGGAAATAATTATAGGGACACCATACTTCACCAGTGTGCAAAGTTTGTGTGGGGCACTGGGAGGAGCATCATTGCGGGGATGTGGGGGTGGGGGGTGGAGTGGGGGGGTGAGGAAGCCACTTCAGGACAGTAGTGGGGGCAGAAGCACAAGGGAAAAGATGGCAGGAACCTAGGGGTAACCCAAGGGGGTGGCGTCCTCATTCAAGGGATGTGGTACCAGAGGAGTAACAATGATCACTTGGGTTTCTTGTGCAATTTAGGCATGCCAGGCTCCCTGCCAGGGAGCATGACATCACTAAAACCTCCCAACCACCCAGTTAGGTAAGAGGTACTGTTACTGTCCCATTTTATAGAGAAGCACGTGGACACTTGCGCAGGTTAAGAAACATGACCAAAGCTACACAGTTAGTAAGTGGAGGGATAAATGGCCTAAGAGCTACAAGGGATATTCTGAAAAAAACACAGGTCTTTCCCTGTTTGCCATCCTTAGGGAGGGGAATCAGTGAATAAGGAGAGAGGAAAGGGATACCTGTGGCAGTACCTCTCAGAGGGAGGAGGACCAAAGGCTCAGGGGGAAGGCACACTGATGACAGGAGGGAGGGCCTCTTTACAATGACAGGAATGGTGACCCAGAGGCCCAGTTTTCAATCTGTGGATGACTCAAAGCCCAGAGGAATCAGGACAACAACTACTATATATCGAGCGCTTACTAGGTTCCAGATCCTGTGTGAAGAGTTGTTCATGCTCTGTAATCATTGAAGCCTTCCTTCCCCAACTCAAAGGCAGAAATCCTCTGATGAACCCCATTGTGTGGATGAGGAAACTGAGGCTTAGAGGGGCCCAGGCACTTGCCTGGGGTAACCCATGAGAATGCAGCCGGCCTGTCTATTGCCAGAACCTGACCTTTCATAGTTTCCTATAAAGTCTCTAGAACACTTATCAAGCACTGACCTGGCTGCTGGGAGATCTGCATACCAATCAGGACCATGTGCCTGTTGTCGGCTTACTTCCCCTCTAGGGGCCACAATTTTCTTCTGTATAAAGCAGAGGCGGGTGTCTGCAGCAGGGGACTGCAAACACAGCTTCCAGCTCCAAAATTCTACCAGTTGTGGGACTGAAAATAAGAGACAGTGTTCTTGCCCTTGGGGAATTTACAGGCTTCTTGGGGAGATGAGGCATGTAAATGGAAAATGAAAACAAATATAAAGTAATGCATCAGTAAGAACTGACTGACACACCAGGGAGGGGAGGGGCCTGCATGTCCACCATAAAGCTGATGCTCCAGACACCTCCTTATTTGTAGAATACCATCATTTTTATCACGTATGTTCCTTCTCTCCCCGCCCCCCCCGCAGTATTTTATTTTGAAACTATTTCGAACTTACCAGAAAGATGAAAGAATTTTAGAATGGCTACCTGCATACCCACCACTTAAGATTCTACCACTAACATCCTATTATGTTTGCTTTATCACACATCTGTCCATCACATACCTATCCCTCTAGCCACGGATCAATACATTTTGATGCATTTCAAAGCAAACTCCAGACACCTGTTTCCTGCATTTTAATAAACAGAAGCATTCATTCCTAGCACACATTATTAAGGGTCTAATCTGTGCTGGACATTATTTCATACGTACGGACTGGAGGAGTCCCTTGCTAAAAAGGGCATATTCAAGGAAACCATCCTTTCATAAAGCAAAAGCTTTCATTGATTTTATCTTATGCATGTTATCTTGCTGGGCTTGTTTGCCAAAGAGATATGGGATAAATCAGTGGAAATGGGGGTCAATTTCGGGAGGCTTCTGGAAAAGAAGAGCTTAGCCGGTTCTGAAGGGTAAAAGAGGCATGGCTCACTCTTGCCTCAAGGCCTTGAGTGCTGTTCCCTCTGCTAGGAATATTCTCTATGCTCCCCACTTTTTAAAATTAATGCATAGTTATCCATCTGCAACAACATGGACAGACCTAGAGGGTATCATGCTAAGTAAAAAAAGTCAGACAGAGAAAGACAAATACTGTACAATTTCACTACATGTGGAATCTAAAAAGAAAAACCAATGAACAAACAAAACACACATAGATACAAAGAACAAACTAAACTGATGGTTGCCGGAGGGGAAAGGGTAGGGGAATAGGTGAAAAGGGTGAAGGGGAATCAGAGACACACACCTCCATGCCCCTCGTCCCCACGTTGGCTCCTTTTCACCCTTCAGGTCTCAGTTAACTGGACCACCGAATCTGAACAGAGGGCCACCTTTGTTCTCTCTCATAGCACACTGATTATTTTCTTAATTGTGCTTATGACAATTTGTAGTTATAGATTTTCTTGTTTCATATCCATTTCTCCCGTAGACTAAGAGGTCCAAAAGGAGAGTTCAAGGCCAGGCACAAATGGCTGGCAACTAGGAGAGGGGAGGCTAGTGGCTTGAGCAGACTTGGGATAAGCACTGGAATAAGTGTGAGCAAGGAGGAGGCACCTGCCAGAGAGGTGGAGCCAGGACAGGGAGTAACAAAGGCGGGAGGGGTCAGTTTCTGCAGATGTGGAACAACCGGGAGAGGAATTTGGGCGGGACCCTCACAGCCATCTTTATTAGGTGCTTACTAAGTCTGTGTTAAGCACTTACAGACATGATTCATTCCATCCTTACAACCTCCCCACGAGGCAGGTACCATGATTATCCCCCTTATGATGGAGCTGAGGCTCAGAGAAGGGAGAGAGTTGCCTGAGGCCACCCAACTCGTAAGTGGTGACGGATGGGCTCTATTCAGGAGCACTGGTGATCTCTGTTGGTGAGGCGGCGTGCTGCCCTGGGATGTTTGGAGAGTGGGCTGCTTCAAAATCAGTCCTCTTTACAAATAAATTTCTGAATTTGGCCCCTTCAGGAGGTGCGTGTGTATGTCTGAAAATTAAACAACGCCGAGAAAACAACCCAACAGCATTCATATGCCCAACACTAGCAGGAACCTATACTGAGTGCTCCCATGTGTTAGGAACTGCTCTACGCTCTTTGCAGGATCACCTCATTTAATCCTCACATTCACCCCTCTTACAGATAAGGAATCTGCTGTACTGATGGGTTAAGATCGTGGCTAGTAAGTGGTGGAGCTAGGATTCCAACATAGACTCTGGGCTAGGCACAGTGGGCGAGGTGAGCCAGAAGATGTCTGCTTGAGAGCCAGGACTGCAGAGGACAGAGCAGAGACACTGCCCAGACCCAGGGCCTCATCTCCTCTCTATACCGTAGTCCAGCCTCCAGCCTCCCTGTCTCCTAAGCCTCCTCCCCATCTCTGTACTCGCCCCTGCCCACAACAGTCTGCTCCCCAGAGGAACCCTGTGGACCCCAGCCAGATCACAGCGGACCTCAGCTCAAAGCCCGGAAAAGTCAAAGTCTTCACAATGGTTACCTCTTTGACTTCAACTCCTCCCATTTCCCCGCCTGCTCCAGCCTCAGGGCCTTTGCACTACCATTCCCTCTCTTGGAATACTCTATCCCCAGATGTCCTCCTGGACCATTCTCTCACTTCCTTTGGGACTCAGTTCATAGGTCACGTATCAAAGAACCCTTTCCTGATCACCCTATTTAAAATACCCCCTCTGTCTTCTCCATTCCCTCACTCCTTGCCTGATATGTTTATTGTCCAATTTCCCCCACAATGCATGTGAGCTCCCCAAGGAGAGAGGTTTTGATGATCTTGTTCCATGCAGTATCCCCAATGCCTAGAACAGGTTTGGCACAGACTCAATAAACATCTGTTGAATAAACAAGAAGTGAACTGGAGAGAAAAACTGAAATCAGAGGGTCTTGGACATGACGTGGGCATGTCAGATTTGTGGATGCTGTTATGTCCAAAACAAGGGAGCCATGGTGATGTGGGAGAAAAATTGTGTGGAGCCAGACAGACTTGGTTCACACTCTGACAACTGCATTTTACCATGATCTTTTCACATATAATCTTGTGTACAACAGCTGTAGGCCTCAGTTATCTCATCTGTAAAATGGGAATAATGTCTACCTCTTGAAGTTATAGTGAGGATTAAATGAGATCATGCATGTGAAAGCACCCCACCTTCTATTGGGCTCACGACAGGTATTTCATAACTATGCCTTAAGACTTATTTGAGGTAACCCCTCAGGTCCAGAGATGTCTAAGGGCAGTTTTTTCCCAGAACGTAGAACACGGGACTGCTGGTGGCAGGAGAGAATTTAGGTGTTTTGTGAACATGGCTTTAAATAACTGCACCACCCCATGAGAAACTTACTCTTTTCTCAATTTTCTTTGATTCTTTCTGATTATGTGAAAGAGGAAGACTCCATTTCTGAACATCTCTCTCGTACTTCCTCATCTCCCCTTCTAACAAAGAAGATACAGGAACTGCAGCCATCTATAATGTAATACCATGGTTTGCTTCTCACTATGCTTTCTGGTACTTTCTATCTATGGGCAAGTGATTCCGGCGTTCCACTTCCAGCAGCAATATAAAGTATTCTCTTAAAATGTATTGAGAAAGTAAGCAGGCGTAAAGAAAAATATTAGTAATAGAGAATGGTGAGGGTAGATACATGCCGTTGTGAAGGTGGTGTCCCATGAGGGAAATGTGGCAAAGCATCTGAGACAGCAAGTGCACCATCCTGCCTGTGGTCCTGCCCTGTGGGAGTAGGAAGCAACAGGCTCAGGAGCTAAGGTCTCCATCACCAATCCTGGAGGCCTCAGCTTTACTCCTGTTGCCTGCCTTCCACAAGGTGGCTGGGCAAAACCCAAACCAATTCTGTCCAGAGAAGAAAAGCAGGGGGAAGTCTGAGACAGTGAGATGACAGAAAATGCCGGGAGCCCGGGTTTAGGAGTGAGGCAGGCCTGGGCTTGGCTTTGGCTTTACCACACTTTCACCATGTCCTCCCTGAGACCTAGGTTCTCTGTCTATAAAAGGAGTAATAACAAGACCAATCTCCCAGGGCTGTCTGAGCCTTAAAGTGCTCAGTCCAGTGCTGGGCACATAGAAAGCCCTTGATAAACTGGAGCTGCAATCATTATTATTATTACCACCACCATTATTATTATCATTAGAGTCAGAGATGGAATAACAGGGAAATGGGAGCTGCAGAGGACAGACAGGGATTGTGTTTACATGGTAAGAGGTGTTGAATGTTACAAGTTGGGGTGCGGGTGTTGGGGTGGAGAGAGAGACTGACTAGGAGACATTGAGAAAGGTAGATGGAAACTGGCCCCTCCTAACTGGGTGATGAATCGCAGTGATATGAGACAGTGGCAGGTGGGAGGACCTGGGGCTTCTGGGAATAGAGCAACAGCCACCCTGACTAGGCAGGGATGAGACCCGGGGAGGATGCCTGAGTTCTAGTCCTGAGCTTGGACCTGAGACAGCACCATGCTGCTGACCTTGGGCTCCTGCCCTTGTGCTGAATCCTTCTCCCTTGTCAGTTATATATTATATGCCCTGGCCCCTGGGGGGGCTGGGATGTGGGTGGGGTGAGCTGGTGTAGTCCCAGTCCTCCCAGGAGGCTGTGAACTCACACACATGTTCCCTCCAGAACAGGTAAACAGGACGGGTGCCTTGGTCAGCTGCTCCCTCCCTAGGTTTTTCCCTCCCACTCATTCCCTGGGGGTGGCTGGCCCGCCCTGCTACCCTGCTCCACACCCAGTTTTCTCAGCCAAGAGCCACCAGGATGCTGAGACACTCTGATGACCTCTCTCGGGGTCATGGCCACTCCTTTCTGGACGCTTGGGGTCCCCATGGAGGGCCAAGGCTAGACTCACAGCGCCCAGGCTTTCTATGGACTGGAATGTATGAAAGAGGGTAAGAGCAGTCACCTCTAGGCGGCAGTGTGGGAGAGGAGAGGGATGGGAGAGGCAAAGGCCAAATGAAACTGAGAGAAAGACCAAGAAAGGGCACCTGACTCTCATTCTGGTGCCCCTGACTCAGGCTGGCTGATACCTATGGTGGATTCTGTTCCACTGGGTTCCCTACACTTACCCCCTGGCAAGGTCCTGCCTATGACTTCCCTCTCCTAAGTCCCCTCCACCTGCTGCCTCTAGGGGACACCAACAGCCTATCTCCTCAGATGCCCCCATCCCCACCCTGTGCCCCAAATTCCTGGGGTTGGGAAATTGGAACACTTTTGCACCCATCTCATTCCATTTCTCTCTCCCTCCCTGATGGACAGCTCTCTCTCTCTGTTTCAACACAGACTCTCGGACTCCCAATTATAGCTCATTACCCTATCGGTGGCTGGCCCTGAGTCACGGGGGGGAGGGACTCTGAGATGCCCAGCCCTGTCACCTTCTCCCAAGCTACAGTATAAGGAGTAGTGGCAAGGAGGAGGACTCTGGGAGGTCAGGGGAGTCTGGGAAAGGAAAGAGAAGACTGCAGACCTAGAGGGAGGGAGAACAAGGTCAGAAGGAAGAAGAGAACATAGGAGGGCACACAGACGCCGAGGAAGAGAAAGGGTGAAAAGAAGGAAACTTGGGTGGGAAGAAGACACTCAGGAGAAAGAAGGAGCAGGGCAGAGATGAAGTTCCAGGGGTCCCTGACCTGCCTCCTGCTGGCCCTGTGCCTGGGCAGTGGGGAGGCTGGCCCATTGGTGAGCGGAGGGGGAAGCGCCGAAGTTGCTGCTGGGGTGGGAGAAGCCATTGGCCATAGAATCGGGGAGGCCATTGGCCAAGGGGTTGGCGAGGCCGCTAGCTCTGGAATCAGGGAGGCTGCTGGCCCCTGGGTGGGGGACGCTTTCAGCCATAGTGTTGGGGAGGCCATCCATGAGGGGATTGGGGAAGCAACCGATACTCTGGGAAAGACTGGGAGTGAGGCTGGCAGACAGGCTGAGGATATCATTCGACATGGAGTAGATGCTGTCCACAGCTCATGGCAGGGAATGCCTGGCAACAATGGTGCTTGGGTGAGTGGCTGGAAGGAAGCTGGGTGTGGAAATGGGAGCTTGTGGGCAGCTAGATTGAGAATCTTGGGAATCGGTTGAAAGGATGAATGTATGAATGTGGCTATCTGGGGCAGTGTCCTTCCATCCTTCCTTCACCACCTTGGGGTCTCTACCTGTCTCTCCCTATGTCCTGTTCTGGCTCCTCTCTGTCTTAGTTGCCCTGCCTGCCCTCCCCCATTACAGAGTGAAAAGGTCTCACACTAAGAACAGGCATGTTGTCCTTGCAGGGAACCAATGGCCAGCCTCCACATGGAGGCCATGGCATCTCTGGCCCCCAGGGTGGCCTCGGAGCTCACAGCCAGGGCAATCCTGGAGGCCCAGGAACTTCCTGGGATCATGTGTACTCTGGAGGCTCAGGGGGCAGCTTTGGAACCAACTCTCAGGGGAGCTCCTGGGGCCAAGGAGGCAATGGAGAACCGAATAACTTTGGGACCAACACTCAGGTAAAGTAAGCACCCCAGCCCTGATCCTGCCACCTGTCTTCTCAAGCCCACACTCTCAATGCCTCTGTCCCTCAGATCCCACACTCAGTCTCACCCTCCCTGCAGGGAGCTGTGGCCCAACCTGGTTATGGCTCAATGAGGGGCAACAACAACCCAAATATAGAGGTAAGAGGAAGAGTCTGGGGAAGAAGAGGGTGTCTGGGTGCATGAGTAGGAGAGACAAAGGGGAAACAAAAATGGGGAGGGAAGGGCTGGAGGTACAAGGCAGATTGGCCAGGGAAGAGATGGGCGTGGGGAGGAGGCAAGAAAGGAAATGAGACGGGGATGGGGAGAAACACCTTGGGAAAGAAGCCAAGCTCGAAGCAGGAGAGCCTGGCCTGTGGCGATGGCTTTGACTCAAGTCTCAAAGCTCCCCTGTCCCCTTCCCTCCGCAGTGCACCAACGCCCCGCCATCTGGCTCAGGTGGAAGCTCTAGCAACTCCTGGGTAAGAGGACGGGCCAACCGGAGGCATTTGGCACAGGGAGAAAACAGAGACTCTGCTCCCCTCAGACCGGGCTGGGACTGTGCCCGAGCAACAGAGGAAGGGAATGGAGGAAAGCAATCTTGGGGTTCTCATCTTTAGTCCTTGCTCGGGTGTCTTCCTGTCCCCCAGGGAAGCAGCGGCAGCAGTGGCAGCAGCGGCAGCAGTGGTGGCAGCGGCAGCAACAGTGGTGGCAGCGGAAGCAACAGTGGTGGCAGCGGCAGCAACAGTGGCGGCAGCGGCAGCAACAGTGGTGGCAGCAGTGGCAGTAGCAGCAGCGGCAGTGGCAGTGGCGGCAGAGGCAGTGGTGGCAGCAGTGGCGGCAATTCTGGAGGCAACTGGGTGAGTTCTGCTCCTTTGTTGAAGCAAAGATGGTGCTGAGGCCCCCGGTGGCTCCTGCGGAGGAGCCGTACTCCAAGGTCTCCCTGGATGCTGCCAGCCCCCAGGGTGGGTGGCATCACTGGCACTTATCCTGTGGCTCCGTCAGCTTCTGTTCCCCACCTTCCCAGCCCCACCGAGCAGGGTTCCTTACACACGCACTCGTTTCTCCAGAAGACGTGCGCTGCCTACTCCTGCTCACTCTATTCCTCCTCCCTGCCCCATGATGGTGAGGATATTTCATCTCCGGTCTAAGCCCCATTCCTGCAGTTGCTTCCACTTGGCAAACCTGACTAGAGCTGGGGGTGATGGATGGAAAAGGAGAAGTGGGCACAGAAAAACATGACGCTTGTTAGGGTAGCTCCCAGGAGAATGGGGGCAAGTCTCCACACACGCGGAGACTTATGAACATTTACAGAGCTGTGGTGTAGACGAACTAACAAATACAGCGTACTTGTGCTTCTCCTCCATGGCAGGTTAGAGGCCAGAAAGGGACCACAACCTGGCAGCCGGATGGGGGAGGGCTCCAAGAGGGTGGCCTGCAGAGAGAAAGCACTGTTGGCTTCCTTGGGGGGGTCTTGGGAAAGGCGTCAGGCAAGAGGAGGGAAGCAACCAGAATAAGCCAGATAACATAAGCTGCTTTAATTTACTGCTCCTTCTACTACCTGCTTTCCCCCCATCTAAGAGCGACCCATAGAAAATTCTAAGAATTTTGACCAAAGCAGATACTCATGCTCTCAGGTAGAGACTCTAGCGGCCCCTTCCTCTTTCTAGGTTCTAGGAGAGGGTGAGGGGAGGGCAGAGGCAGGGAGAGGGCAGAAGGAGCCCCAGCCTGCCCTCAGGAGCCAGCCAGGGTCATGGCTTTTGTGAAGTTAGGCTCCAGCGCCCTTTCTACCTGTGGCATGTGGTGGGGGGTGGAGAGCAATAGCTCAGAATCCCAAATTATCCTACCTTTCCAAATACACTTGGCCACACCTAGCCTTCTCTGTGCTCCAAATAACTTTCCTCAGTGACCAACTAGCTAAAGATGGGAAGGTATGGAAGTTGGGGAGAGGGGGTTAAAAATAAATGACATGGCTGGGAACTATTCGGTCCTTTCCAAGTCCTTTTAAGACACCAGATGAACTCTTGCTTTCCCTTGTAGGACTACAATCCCAGCTCTTCCTCAGGTAGCAGAGGTGGAAGTGGTGGTGGATATAAACCGGAGGTGAGTGTCTGCTGTTCGCAGCTGGTCAGATCTCCCTCAAACCGGGGAAAGAAAAATAAGAAGCCCCTCAGATGGTGGGAGAGTGACAGGTGGGGCTGAGAATGGGGGTGGACTGCTACTGAGGTGGGGTGGATATGGGCTAGTCTCGGAGTTAAAAGGCTGCCATTTGAGGACTGGAATCGGTGTCAGGGTGGGGACTGAAAGTTCTCTCTCTGTCTCCTACAGTGTGACAACCCAGGGAACGAAGTCCGAGGGTCCGGAGGCTCTGGGAGTCAGGTGAGAGTCACACTTGTCGTGAATACACTTCATCACTCAGCTGTACTCACTCCGCGTAACTCAACTCTGCTTGGCCCCACTTCTAAGGCCAACCTCCGTCCCAACCCTGTCTGTAGGGAGTTGACCTTTTAGGGGAAGAAACCAAGTGTACAACATTACTAACAATCTCCAAAGTAATGATTAACTGCAAATCCTTATGGGATAGACCCCACTTTGTACCACCGATGGGGCTGTGAAAAATCATATGAAAACCAGTCCTTTTAGACACCAATCGTTTCAAATGTCCTATGCTGGGCCCGTGAACAGAATTCAGTGACTCCTTCGACAGTTTTGAAATGGTGTTTCGAAAGCATACATTCCTCTCCTAGTTATTCTGGAAATTTGGGCTTTCTGTCAACACCTGCAGCGCTGACAGAGGAAGTGTTCAGCTAACGTCCACACGATCACCTGGAGGTCTTGTGAAAATGCATGTTCTGATTCAACAGCTCTGGGGTGGGGCTGAGATTCTGGTTTCTAACAAGGTCTGGGTGAGGCCGCCGCTGCTGCTTTGTGCTCTGGTGTGAGCGTGGCCCACAGGCCGAGAAGCGTGGCGCTGCGTTGACAAGGCTCTCTGAGGAGCTCCTTAAACGCAGGGGATACTAACTTTTTATGGGTAGACAGGTTCTAAGAAAACTTCTCCCGGTTTGTAACTCTATTTCTAGTTTTTTACATATTGAATTCTTTTTCTCTATGGTTTCTGCTCTTGAAAATAAAGGTCTTTATTCTCTTCTAGCACAACTAATACTTCTGTAATTTTATCCTTTAATTCTTTAATCCATCTGGGCTTTATTTTGCTGTATGCTGTCTAGTCCCACTCCTCCATTCAACGAGGCAGACCCGACACTTTGGATCAGATCTGGGTGCTCCTTCACGAGGAGAAAACCAGATAATAACAGAAGGGAGGAAATGGATAAGGTCTAACTACGTTTTTCTCCCCCAAACTTAACTGGTATTCCCATTCCAGTGCATTGAATCATTTCTACCACTGATTTAAAACGTCACTTGTAAATACCTTAATGTTTGGGGAGGGCTTCTAGAAGTTCTATTTTGTTAAATCGATTCATCTATTCTGGGTCAGGAACCACACTGCTTTATTTATGGTAGCTCTACAGTACATCAATATCTGCCAGCACAAGTCTTCCCTTGCTGCTTACCTTTTCCAATGTTGTCTTACTTATTCTTAGACATTTATTCTTCTAAATGAACTTCAAGATGACTTTGACCAGTTCCAAAAGAGAATTCCATTAGGAGTTTAAGAGGAATCATATTAAATCATTTGGAAATTTGCAGGGATGGACTAGGATCTATGACAATAATCTGTGTTTCCCTGTCTCGTTCCTCAGGGCTTTGGAGGAGGACAGGGAGGTCCCAGAGGCTCAGGCGACTTCAGGGTAAGGCGACGACAGGCTGAGAGCGGGGGGCTGTGGTACCTGTTAGTGGGATGGACGTCAACTCTCCAGCAGCAATACTGACGAAGCAGATAGTCCCACATCCCGGCCTGGTCTAGTTTCAGGTCTGGGAAGGAGGAGGTGCTGATGGGCCTGGGATTCACATCAAACAGTGAAAGCAGGACTCAAGAGGAGGCCAGCATAACTAGGAGGAGACCAGGCAGTTTATTTTGGAGCTACCTCCAAAATGTCCCACTGACTCTAATGTCACCTTTCTGACCAATGCAAAACATCAGCCCACATGGGGTCCTGCAGTTTGAATCAATTCAGTCCAACAGCCTGGCTGGCTCCCGCCCCAACACCACACCAGGGGAGAATTCAGGTACTTTGGTGGCAAAGGCAGTTCCTATTGGATTTGGGACAGCTTGCAGATATGAATAGAAACAGAGATGGTTATAGAACCAATGAGCATCGTAAGTAAGCAATAGCCGATCCACAAGATTTGAAACAAGATTTGCCAGGGAGACGGTGCCACCCAGAGAGAAGGGCCTCTCTTGGGGTCCTGGGAGGTCCTCAGTCATGTTCAAGTCTCAGTCCCTTGATTCAGGAACCTCTCACCTACCACCTGTTATCCTGACTTCTCATTCTGCATCCTGCCTCCTCCCTGCCAACTCTTCTCCATTTTCTCTCTCCTCAGGAAATAAGCAGGGATGGCAGTCGCCTCATTGGGGGCTCCCAAGGCAATTATCAGGTGAGCAGGGATGGCTTTAGGAGAAGGGATGGTGGAGTGTAGGGACAGAATGCCAAAGGCCTGGGAAAAGAAATAGAAATATCAGCTTCTTCTTGCAAGCTGCTCTGAATCTGTCGAGAGACCAAACAGGGGTCTGGGGTTCCCATCACCCTCCTTGATTCACCCATTCTCTTCCTCCTTCCAACTTCAATCACAGCTGTATCATTTCTGTGAGGGAAAAAGCAGAGATGAATAACAGAAGAATGCCCGGGGGATAGTTTGTAGAACCATACTTAAGAAGGCAGTGTTGGGAAGTGGAAAGGCAGTGAACTTTGAGGTAGGAATGGGGTTAAACGCCAGCTGGATCACTTGTCACCTGTGTGTCTTCGGGCAAGTCTGTTGACCTCTCTGAGCCTGGGCTTCCTCTTGGGTAAAATGAGGACAGTGACGCCTAACTTGCTCAGCCTCCCATTAGTACAGAGCTTTCTCCATCATAATAAGACCAGGGTGGTTCATGGTACAGACCCTGGAGTCCGCCATGGAGACAGATCCTGAGGCCAGTTGCTGGATAGCTATAAGTTTCAGTTTCCTCATCTGTAACATGGAATGTGGCAGGATAAGGCACAGTGCTTGGCGCAGTGGGACTGCATTAGGGGATGCGTAGGGTTATTCTAGGGAGCAAATAACAAGTCATTCCAGGAAGGCTTCCTGGAGGTGGGGTTCTTAGGTGCTGTGTAAGAAGAGAGGTGGTTTTACAGACAGTACATGTGCTTGAGCAAAGACAGAGATGAGTGGGCCAGGAACAGGCAGACAGGTGGCATGCGTGACAGGATAAGCCTGGAACAGTAGTCCCCCTTTTACCCACCCAGGGGCAAGGGTCCAGTGGGGAAGGTGAGGCAGTCGGTGGAATCAATAATTTGGTGAGTGGCAGCATCACCCCACCTTGGGCCAGGACCCTCCCAGCACCCGTAGCTCCTGCCCCAGCCTCATGTTCACAGAGCGGGTTCTTACTGCCATCCCGTTTCTCATTGGTTCCTTAGAACTCTGAGACATCTCCTGGACTCTTGAAGTTGGACGCTTTCTGGAAGGTGAGTTGGACAAGACTGTTCTGCTCATTCTCTTTTGGAAAACCAAAGCCCGGTCCCTTGGCCTCACAGGATGGAGTCCTCTTTCTATAACAGCCGTCAGCAGTGGCCCTGTACCTGTCTTGTCCTGAGGCCCTGAGCCAATTCCATCAGGACCCAATTTGCCCGTTCTCCTTTTTTTTCTTCTTTGCAGAACTTGAAATCCAAGCTGGGTTTCATTAATTGGGATGCCATCAACAAGGTAAGGGCTGGAAGGCCACACCATTTGATCTTTGTGGGAGAGGGATGTAGAAAAGAAAGCGAAACCACTGCTTGGTGAGCCAGGACAATAATGATGATGGCACTATGAGCATTTCAGCCAGTGCTTTAAAAAAAAAAAAGACAAAAACAGGACGAAGGACAGCAGAGACCTGAAAAGACAGGGACAATTTGGAAATAGCTGGGAGTTGGGGATCAGGAAGGAATGGGCCTCTTTCATGAACAGGTCTGAACCTCAGTTTCCTCTTTGAGACTTGGAGGTTAACAGGAGAGTAAGCGGGCGTAATCCTCAGGAAACCAGAGGGAGCAGAGGCTGGGGTAGTGGATGGACTGAATAGTCAGGTGGAGCTAAAAGGCCACATAAGGACTGACATGGAAAAAGAAGGGAAGAGGAAGTGATTATCTGCTGGGTACCTGATGGGTGCCCTGTACATACATAATGTTAGGAGACACTGAGGGCCCAGACCGCTTTCTCCTTCCTCCCTGCCCACCTCTTCCTCTTTCAGGGGAACCGCTGGCCAGGCTGAAGTGACCCCAGAATAGTAGAAGGAGTGGACTGGAAGGAGGGGACGAGGGCAAACAAACAATCCAAACAAATACCAAAGGCAGACGCTGCAATTGGCAGCCCACTGATGGATTTTGTTTGAGCCATTTTTAAAAACAATATGAATTAGTTGTCAAAGTTTAAAAATTGAAAGACTTCACAACGTGACTTGGGTTCTGACTTCTCTTGAAAAAATTGGCAACACTGGGCTCCGTTCCACGAGCTACAATAAAGTATTGCTGCTTCCTGCCATGGGGGCTGCTCTCCGGCAGCCAAATTCCCCTGCCCATCCGTCATTATAGCCACCCAACTGGCCCGTGAGCAATTGAGTTTCTAACCCTTAACTTAAAAGAATGAAGATTAAGATCCTGCCCTCCAAAACTTGCAGGGGAAAAGAGGTGGTGGTAGGGGTCTGTGAAGAGGCAGCCCAAACCTCCGGAAAGTCAAAGTCTGCCCTTTGGAGATAAGTGGGGAGTGGAAGATAGGAGATACAGATGTTTCCAGCTGCAGCGCAGTTCTGGTTTGATTGAACTAAATGAACAAAATACACGGTTTCTGTTTTAGAGAGAACTGTCTCTGAGAGGGGCAAGACTCCTTACTGTGGACCATGGGGAGACCAGGCCTCCCAAGCACCTCGGGTCTGTTGGGAGATTCAGGGCACATACACACACTTCCCAAAAGGCCGGGTCAGACAGCCAAGTGTTTTTGCACATTTAGGGGGCCAGTAAAGCAAGTACTTGAGGTTGGGCAGGATTCATTTGGGGCAGCTTCTTGGAGGAGCAGATAGCGGAAGAGGGGCAGGACCAAAGGGCAGAGAAGAGAATGGAGAGCCCCATCTCCTTCACAGCGGATGTTGAGGAGGGCTGGGACTTCCTCTACAGTGAGGAGTGAAGATGGGGGTGGGGTGAGGGGTAGGGTGGGTGGGAACTACACATAACTTTCCTGACAAGGCACAGGGGTTTTCAAGGCCAAGCTGGATATCTGGAATATCTGGATTTGACTGGATGACAGCGTGTGCAAAAAAGGTCCCTGCAGATTTCTGGAGCAGGGGTCCAATCCACCCTTGTCTTGGTCCGTTCCTCCCTGAAGTCCTATTCCTTGAGCTCCCTCTTAGAACCTATTTCTTTGCCCAGGACGACAAGAGCTTTCGCATCCCGTGACCTTTGTATGGACAAAGAGCTACCAGATGGATGGGAGCCCCTCACCCCTTCTTAAAACCACACTATCCCACCACTAATATCAACACTTACCCTTGAAATAAACCTTAGCTGCCCCACACTCCTGGTCTCTGCTCCTTTCTTACGTCTCCACTGTCATCTCAGAGGGGCTTGGAAGGCGTGACTTCAGCCCCACAGCTTTGGGAAATGGGCTGGAGGGGGCATGGCAGGTCAAAAGGCAGGAAGCTCTGCAGGCAGGTCTTGGTCCTGGGGTTTTGCTAGAAGCTGGGAAAATGGGATAGAGAAGATCGCACGTATGTACTGGGTATCGGAAGAATGGTTAATGGCTCCAGGGATCTAGCTCCTCTCTTCCTCTGCTTCCAAAAATAGTTTCTGGTCCCTAAAGACACCCAGATTCCCCCCAAACTTTGGTCACAGTGCAATTCTGAAGACTGAGAAATGGTGGGAGTGGGAGTAGGGGCTTAGGTGAGCAGGGGCTCAGGCTGCCTGCTAACCTGCTCCTCACCTTTCATCCACAGGGTCAAATCCCGGCCCCCAGCACTCGAGCCCTGCTCTACTTCAGCCGACTCTGGGAGGTAGGACACTTCTCACTTTCTAGAACTGGGGATCCTGGTCATCCTGTCCCTCTCCCACCTCCTTCAAGCAGCCACCCGGGCTCCAGCCTACCTGTCACAGGATTCCTCCTTTTCATTTTCGAAGTGGGTAGTCTCACTCAAATCTTATCACCAATACCATCTGAAATTCTAACCCCCTCAGTCTCCTATATGCTTATCTTTATCTAACCCCAACCCACACCCGGGCTCCAAAACCCATTCTTGCACATGGTCTTGAAACTTTCCCAATGAGCTGCCACACTCCACCCTCTGAGTTCTGTCTCCCTGTGGCCCACTCATCTCTCCTTCTCCCTCCAGGATTTCAAACACAACACTCCCTTCTTGAACTGGAAAGCAATTATTGAGGTAAGGGCTTCAGAACCTCTCGTTTCGGGGTCAGGAAGCTGAGCGCTGGGGACATGGGGTTCTGGGCCCTTGGCAATGGCTTGCGATGCTGGCCTAGTTCCTTATCCTCTCTGCTGAGGGAGGGTGCCTCCCTTCCTTTCCCACTTTCCTCCCTTTATGCAACGCTGAGTGGGGGTGGGGTGGGCGAGTGAGCTGTGAGTCACTGAAGAAGGAGCTGAGTGGCAGGTCCTCCCTAGGATAAAAGCCCAGGCCGAGGGTTGGGGCCCTCACAGGCTCAGGAACATAAAGCTGGCCACCACTGGCTCTGCTGCTGCGCCTACTAGGCATGGCCTGGCTCCTGGGGAGCCACAGCTACTGGGTGAGCAGGTCTGGGGACCACGAGGTGGGGAAGAGGGAGGGACCGCAGAACTGGCTGAAGGGAAAAAGGAGCTGTGGCAGGGGGGTGTCAGGTTAGCTCCAGCGCAGGCAGGTGCAGAGGGTCTGAATATCCGGGTTCTGGGAAGGATGCGCAGGACCTCTGGGTCTTCCAGCCAGCCACGCCTCGATTCTGCGTGGCCAGTGAGGCAAGGGTTGCCCACATACTCATCCAGGTGGGCCAGGCGCTGAGTCTGCACAGGTGGGACATGCAAAGTTGGAGGTTAAGGCCTTTCTGCCGAGTGTTGTCATGCTCTCGTGTAGCACCAGGATGGCCATGTCGCCTGATTCCTCAAGAAAAGTTAGAAATCTGATTCTCAATTGCTCGCAACTAATTCAACTAAAAAATGCAGACCAAGTGGAAAAATGTCTGGAGGCCTGTGGTCAGTGTTAGGGCTCACAGTAAGGTTAAAATTCAGTGTTAGGTGCAGATAAGGCGGGGAGTTAAGCCAGAGTTAGGAAGAATGTCTTAATCGTGTGTGTGTGCGTGTGTGTGTGTGTGTGTGTGTGTGTGTGTGTGTGTTAGTGGTGGTGGTGGTGGTGGTGGTAGGGTTCCTGGTAGAGAAGTGATGATGGCAGGAACTAAACTTCTCTCTTACTGCTTAGAACTTTCCCCTTGCCTCCATCAGGGGAGGGGAGGCGGCAAGTGCCTCTGCGGTGTGTCCTAAGTGGCTTCACCTGCTTTCTTGTATGTCTCGCCTTTCTTTCTCTTTGTCCCAGAGCTCACGTAATACACTGTGGATAACAGCCCACCCTTCCAAGGACCCTGTAGAGAACAGTATTTGTAAACAGGGATAAAAGGGTCTATGAGGGAAGCAGGGTTTGGTGTCAGCAAAAGGTGCATTGGGGCTGAGGAGCCTGGGTCTAGCCCAGGGGAGCCTGTGTGGGTACCACCCATCTGTCATTCCAGCTCCATCTCAGGCCAGCATGCCAACACTCCAGATGCCTGGGTGGGGGTGGTGTTGCCAAAACCAGTTCTCTACCCCTGCTCCCCAACACCAAGTGTAGAAATATGTCCTGTATCTATTTGGGCCATCAGTTTCCTCCAGGCTCACTGCCTTCTCTGTGGGTAGCACTTATCATGGACCACTGGGAGGGGTAGGGTGCCTGGGTGGGATGCTGGTGCTCCAAAAGGAGGGCAGAGCCTAGGCAGCAGGAAGCTGGAGTCCTAAAGGACCTGAAGGACCATGGAGACACCGTAACGGGCTCCCTCTTCTTTACAGGGTCCCAGTGAGTCATCACTCCAGAAGAGATCAGGCAATGCTGGTCAGGTAAGTCTCTGCCCTCAGACTGATCCTGGAAGCCCTTGGTCCCTCTCAATCTTGTTCCTGGGTTTGGCCAATCTGAAATTCTCCTCCTTTACTCCCCCATTCTGTAATTTTCTCAGCCTGGTGTAGGATGGCAAGAGGTAGCACCTGTAACTTCTAAGGTAAGATATCTGCAATGTGATCACTTGATTTAGATCTCACTTCTTGCCTTGGTCTCCTTCCCTCACTTCCCAAGTAACACTTGAGGAGCTGGAAGAGGTAATGAGGGAAGGAGGCAAGGCCATTTGGGCTAGGAACATCAAGTGAGGTGAGGGTATGGGCTCTGGCTGGCTAAAGGAGATTCTAGAAAAGAAAACACATGAGACCAGGAGGGGAGAAGGTTGGGGCTTTGAGAGAGGTCTGCCAGGGCAGGGAGGTGGGAGTTTATTCCAGAGCAAGATGCCTTCATGCCTTTTGTGTTGCCCCAGCCCTCTCCCTCATGACCCACTACCCCTCTGCTTTCTTCAGCAGAACTACAATTATAACCAGCAGGCATATCCTACTGCCTCTGGTGGGCAGTACTCAGCCAAGCTCCCTGCTAAGGTAAGACTTGCAAGTGCCCTGATTTCCCCTTGGGGTCTCTGCTGGGGGGAAGTGGGGAAGGACGGAGGCTTTTGCTCTCAGGGTCTTTCCTCTGTGTGGGTTTGCTGAGGTCAAATCCTCTTCACTTTGAAAGTCATGTCTCTCCACCCTTTGCAAGGAGACTCGGGCTCCCTGAGAGCAGTCTGGAAGTGGAGGGTAGAAGGTCCAATGCTCTTCACACCCATCCACTCAGAAAAACGTTACAAGGGTGCAGTGGCTGTATCATATACCATGGAGAAAACTGGGAACCTATATCCTCTCAAAGAGAAACATATGCTCAAAAAAAAGAGAAAAGAATCACATGACACATGGCAGAACAAACAGCCTTTCTCTGCAGCTTCAGTATTCTGCCTCTTTAACTGCTGACCTTTTGGGGGTGGCAGGGATAGAGGACGAGGAGAATAGACTAGCACTTAGGTGAAGCTAGCCCAGGAACCCTTGGGTGGTGGGAAAACACTTCATTCCATAAAGGAAATAAAAGGAAAAATATTTAAGAATTTTGTTGCAGTCAGTTGCAAAGAAAGCAATCTTACAAATTCAGTAAATAAATGTGCTAAATACTAATTGGGCAGGTGAAGGAAAAAACAGGTGGTATTTTCCTCTACCACCTAGAACAATAAAGCCCTGCCCTGGGGACAGGCCTTCCACTGAGAGATCAGGAACTGCTGAGAGGAGGTGAAAAGGCGGTTCACATTACCTGTGGGTATCCGCTTCGCCAATTATTTGTGGCCAATTTCCATCCATCTTACAGGCAGAGAGAGACTTACCTATTCTCTTTCACTCCCCATGGGCAGAGTGTGCTCAGGGACCATATTCAGTATCATTTTGGGTAAAATGTACTTAGGATGATAAATTTGCTGTGGAAAAAATTCCATGGGCTGAATGTCCACAGTCAGACCAAAGGACCTTTGAAATAATCCTGGTGTGAGCCTGCCCCTGTCACAGGCCCTTCCTGAACCGTGAGGACATGGCAGAGTACAGAGAGGTCACGTTAGTCCTCACATCACCTCCTCTGATCCTCTCTTTACAGGGTCGAGTCACGGTTTCTTCCTCGGTAAGTATTGGGGCAAAGAAAATCCGGCTTGTGAGAGAAGGGGCCTGAGGCCAGAGGGTGTACAGGGGACAGTGCGATGTGCACTCAGACATTCTCCTTGTCCTGCAGGCTTCCCGGGCTCAACCTGGTCTGCTGCAGTGGCTGAAGTTTTGGTAGGTGAGTGTCAGAGGGAGCCAGGCATGGCTGCATCCGGGAGCTGAGGCACCATCTCCCAGGGGCAGGGCTGGGATTGGCATTTCCTTTGTCCTGGATGGAAGCTCTAAAGGTAACTGAGGAGGAGAGCCCAGTGTGGAGTGTGGAGAAAGACTCATAGGAAATGGCCTACTCAGAAAGCACCCTCTAGGTGCTGAGTGAAGGTCTGACGGAGGTGGGACCATGCAGGGACGTGTATGAGAAGGAGAAGAATGACACACTAGGTTAAGGAGAGGCAGCGGGACAGGAACTGACGACAGACTGTAATAGGTGAGCCTTCCAAGTGTAAAGGGTCACAGGCAGGAAGAAGTGAGCTACCAGTGGGGAAGAGGGAGTAGATTAACTTGGCAGGGCTACACAATCTGTTTTAGGGGACAGCAAAAGTGAGGGGACCGGCAGGTGAAATAGGTAAGACACAAAGGAACCGTGGGAATGCAGAAGCTGGATGAAAGAATACATGGTTTCCACAGGTTTAGGAGTAGCCACATTCTACCCTTTGCTTTTTTCTTTTCTTTTAGAAAATTAATTCCAGTAACGACGGAGGCCCTGAAAAATATCAGTTGTCAAGGAGCCCGACTGCACCTCTCCCCCAGCTCTTCGTCTGTGCCAGGCCTGCTGTGGGTGCTGACACCTTTTTCTAGGTTGGGGACCTGGTTTATCTGTCCCTTGTTGCTTCCCAGCCCATGTGGTGCTTCCTTGACCACCAGTCTCGTTAGAAAACCAGCCACTTTCTTTATTTACTCCATTTTGTGACCTGAAGTTACTGTGACAATTCTTCAGGAGAAGCTTCCTACTTTTGAGTTTCTCTGTGGAAATAAAAAAGTTTCCCTAAGACTTTCTCAAATTTTATTCTTTAATACTATTCTGATGGCCTGGATCGGGGAGGAGGGAAGAGTGACTTAGGGGCAGATAATCTGCCTTCCTCCCGAGAGTGGTATACAAAATGGCGGTCTGAGACAGGTAAGACCTGGGCGGTCCTGACCAAGAAGTAGCTAGCTGACGTCCCTGGGGCTCAGTTCCTCCATCTGTGAAAAATGATCTTTGCCCCAAAACATCTGAATACCATGCTTACCACCCTTGAAGCAGTCTTAGGTGTATTGCCAGCCTGAAAATGCAACAAGGGAGCTATTCAAATTAGAAGGTGGGAGTAGACAGCTTGTTGGGATTTTGGGACAGCTTGTTCAAAGAGAGGAGACCTGTCCCAGGGAGAGGGCAGGAATAAGAGCAAGAGGTGGGTAGAGAATACGCCGTGGCCTCGTAAATACACTGAAGGGTGGATGAGGGGACAGTAGGATTGACTTAGCAAGTTGGGGGGAGTGGCTCCTATCTAGTACCTTATCACATGCAGCGGCCCTGTGTTTCCGGGGTGCAGAGGGCAGTGGAACACTTCTACTCCAGTAATGTGCCAGTGAAACAGGCAGACGTTCTGGGTGCAGGCTGAGCCCAGGCTTATTATAAGCCAGGAGACCTGAGGACACAGCCGGAGAGTCTACTGTTAGAGTCTCTGAGCCAAAATCCCATCAAGGCCATACTGTGTGTCCGTATTAAGGAGCCTCCATCACTCGTTCCTGACATCCCTGCGGGGACCCAGGAACTAAAAGGAGGACATAATGCACCCTGTCAACCTAAGTGACTCCCTCCAAGACTGCAAGTTTCCTGAGGGCATGGCCCGTCTGCCTTGTTCACTGCTCCAACCCGTGTTTTAGCACAGGGCCTTGGCACAGGGTAGGGCAGGCTTCAAATAGCTGATGAATAAATGAAAGAAAATGGGCCCAAAATGGACTTGGAGAAACCTCTTTGAACAAAGCCACCTGACTGGGAGGAAGAGGCCTCCTCCATTCTGTTCTCACTTACTCGTATGTCCCCGAATTAGGGCTACTGCTTTGCATTTATCTTCGGTTGTAACTGTATGGGAGGGCCTTGCACTACCTCCTTATGGCCACAGGGGGGTGAACACAGCTGTCCCAGGGCAGACAGTCCTTCCAGCTGACTGACAGCTAGCTTCCTACAGCGTGGGTGAGGTTTCAGAAATAGCTAGAACTCATGTCTCCTCCAGCTAGTCCCTGAGGGATTGAAGGAGAAGCCGAGGTCGTCAACATGATTCTGAGCTCTTGGGGCATTCCTGGTCCAAAGGGCTGAAAGCAGCCCTTTAAAGTACAACCTGAAGGAAGCTAAGACTTTGGGTAAAGGACTCTAACAGAAGGGCAGGCCACCCTTTCTCCTGCCTGAACTTCTGAAGCAGCTTCCTGAAATCCTTTCATTTCCCCCCCTAAAATCCATTCTCTCATGACAGCCATGGAGGATCCCTCACTCAGAATCCTCCTCAGGCTTTTCGTTAGCTCTAGAATAAAACCCCCACTGCCCATGGCTCAGGGCGATCTGGCTCTGGCCTCCCTCTCCACTATCATCCCAGACCTTCTGGGAAAGGCCCTCAGACACACTGCTGTTATCTGCCCCTGGAACCCAAGATCTTCAGAAGTTTGGAGCTTTAACTGCTTTCACTCTAAATTTAAATGTCCCTCCCCACACCAGCTTAGCCAAGGATACCTGCAAAATCACTGTCACATCACCCTATTTTATCTTCTTCACAGAATTTGTCATTCTCTGAAATTATCTTGTTTCCTATGTTTCATTTTTTTGTTAGATTATGATGTTTCCTCCACCAGAACATAAGCTCCACAGGACAGGTACCAATTTCCAGCATTAAGAGCCAAAGTATCTGTTCAATAAATATTTGTGAATTAGAGAATGGAAGAAGGGATCCGAATTAAGTGGGATCAGTCCAGGAAGTCTTCCTGGTAGAAGTTTAAGCAAAGGGTACACAGAGACAGGAGGTGGAAGGCAAAGGACAGACCAGACCTGCTGGGCAATGTAGATGCTTTTTTGGGTGTGCTAATAACACCAGCATAGCAAGGCAAGGATGAGACAGGAATGCCCTGAGCTCTGCCTCCCAATGCTCCACGTACCTCAATACCCCAGTACCCCATACCCTGGCCCCCTTTCTCTCCAAGGCTTGTCACCTAGGTATTCTCTGAGGTCCCAGGCCCCAGTGTGCATCCCTTCAAGTTCCCCATTCCCTCCATGAACCCAGGAGGCTGGCTCTGTCCCTAGGTGTGTCTGTAATGTACTAATCAGGGCTGGGCCTCGTCTCCTACCCACACTCAAGTTCTGGCAGACCGGGGTGGGGTGGGAGCAGGCCTGTGGGAAAACAAGGGTTTACTGGTATGCTCAGAGAGGGAACTAGGAGACCAACCAGACTTGGAGATGGGGTGATGCAGAGCCAGCTCTGTGACTCTGCCTGAGCCATTAACCTGATGTGATATATCCAAAGCGTCACTGAATCCTGGGCTGATTCTCCTGCCAGCCACTATCCGAACTGCTGGGACCTTCTCCCAGTGAGAATCCCCCTACCTGCCTGAACACTGGACACTGGACAATCAGGGATCACAAACTCACTGAGGCAGTATAGGTGGGGGAAGGAGGAGGAGCTTGGACAGAGACAATAGATTCCAAAGTTAGCACTTACAGTGTAAATCATGTAAAGCCAAAACTACCCTTGAAAATCCATCAGGAAGGTACCAAGTTGAAACAAATCATAAGTTCAGCGTAGCCAGTTTTTTCTCCAGCATAAGAACAGAATTTCTTTGGTTGTGTACATGAAGTAGCTGGCTTGTATTTAGAGGTATTATACAAAAGCACCTATTTTTAACCACCAGAACTTTAAGCACTACAACTAGAACTAGAAATATCTTTAAGTACATACATCTGGCAAGATGCTTATATGATATGAGGCCTCTGGAAACTGAGGTAATCGCAGGTTCATTCTGGGACATATGCTCATCTGTGTCATTAATCTCTTAGCTGTTTGTTTTCATTTTGCCAAGAGTGTACAGATTAATTCATTGAAATTAATGCACAGATGCTTAGAGCTGCCACCTATGGCTGCACACCACAAAAGGACACCTGGTCACGGAGGCTAATGGGGGCTGAACGCAACCTGCCCCCCAGCTCTCAGGGCCTGGGTCTAATTCACACAAGATGGTCCACAGGCAGGCCATTCCTTTTGTAGGACACTACTCCACAGTACAGCAAAGGAGCAATACAAATGCAGGCTCTGGAATCCTAGGCTGTGAACGCTGGTCTTGCCAAACACTGGCTGTGTGATCTTGGGTAAATTTCTTACCCTCTATATGCTGTGGGTCCCCTACCTATAGATTGTGGGTAATTATGGTAACTACCTTACAGAATCACTGTGATATTTCAATGAGACCCTGTTTCCCCGAAAATAAGACCTAGCCGGACAATCAGCTCTAATGAGTCTTTTGGAGCAAAAATTAATATAAGACCCAATATATATTAGTATATTATATCGTAAATATGTTATATTAATTATATATTATATTATATTATATTATATTATATTATATTATATTATATTATATTATATTATATTATATTATATTATATTATATTATATTATATTATATGCCAGTCTTATAGTGAAATATAAGTCTTATATTAATTTTTGCTCCAAAAGACGCATTAGAGCTGATTGTCCGGCTAGGTCTTTTTTTCGGGGAAACATGGGATCATGCTTTAGGAGCACTTAGCACAAGGACTGCCGTATAGTAAGACATCAACTGGCTAATGTCATTATTAGCAGCCCCAGCATTAGGTGGAGAGGGAAAGAGGGAAGTCAATTTGTTGCCAGAGAACTCTGGAGCCAAACAGATGACGGTCTTTGGCTCATCTGGTGCTTTAGATGCCAAAGTGTTCCACCATTAGCATGTCTAATTGGAGTTGATTATACAATGTCAGTTCTTTTTCGTCACTTGTTCCTTCCTTCTGCTCCTGGAATTGACCCTATGCTGACAGAATGGTGGTTAGAGAGCTCCTTCACTCACTGTTAATTCATTAGTAAGAATTCACTACATGTAAAAACTTGTATCCTCTAGAAAACCTTTTGAGAGGTGCTCCACCCACCTCAGTCATTTTCTCACTTGTCCCCTTCAGTAGCACCAACTGCACATGACATTCACCTTCACAAGGTCATCTGTGCTTAGTGAGTGTCCCTCAAGCATTGTCTCTTCTGGTAGCTCCAAAAGGGGCAGATGCCATTATGAAAACAGAAGAGACTTCCTAAGGCTAAAGAGGGATAGGATGTCAGGATCTGGGATGTGGGGGCAGCATGAGAATTGAACTGAAGGGCCAGCGTCTGGGGTTCATAAAGATTGTTCATGAATGACTGTGGCGCTCCCACCCTAGTCCTGCTATCTGTGTGCATTGCATCAGGTTGGGTAGAGGCCCACTCTGAAATAAAGTCTTTGATCTGGCAGCACTGGTTGACGTTCCAGCACCTCCCTATTACACCAGGAACCAGTTGGGCCACCTGAACCTCATTGTGGAGACGGTTCTTTGATTAGGATGTTTTGTCACTTTGAGGTGATACAACTCCTCAGTGGGGGAGTAGAATGGGGGGTGGCATGGGATAAGCTCAATGAAATGGAGTAGGCATTCAAAGTTCAGGACACAGAGCCCATGTCCAATTGGTTAGCACTAGGACCTGTTTCGTGGTTTGTTTTTCTCTATTTTTTGTCTCAGCTCAGAACAGTCGTTTCTCTGAAGACCCAAGAGTAAAAGATGGGCAGTTGGATAATAGGAGGGATCTAGCCTCAAAGGAGGAAAGTACACAACTTGGTGGAAGGATGCTTGAATTCTAACATCCAATCTAAAAATGGTGGCTCCATCTGTACTCTGTGTAAGGCATGGTGCTAGGGAGCTATAGAGGTGGTTAAGATATAGCTCCTGACCTCAAGGAACTTAATATTCTAAGAAGGAACTAGGAGAAGAGCATAGATTACTCTATGTGCAATGCCAGAGAGAAACCAATGAATTGCTATGGCCATTCCGAGAAGGGCAAAGTGTGTGGGGGAAGGGGGATGAGGACAGTGGGAGAAATCAGGGAAACTTCATCCAAGATGGATGTTGGGTTCTGAGAACTGGAGATGAGAGAAGGGTATTTTAGGAATAAGGAACAGCATAGGCAGATGTTTGGAGGAGGAAAAGGAAGGGCATATTTGGTAAGGAGTCCAGTTTGACCTGATGTGAGGTATGTGCAAAGGGAGTGTAAGAAGAAAACACCAGAAAGGCAGATTGAGGCCAGAGCATGGATGCCAGTCTAAGGAGTTTAGACAGAACTGAGTAAGGTGGGAAAAGGCCTGAATTATAAGACAGGAATGAAGGATATAAGGAAAAGAGACAAAGACAAAAGGAGAGGTTGCTTGGGTGCCACCGCCAATCCCTTAGAGGGACAGGTCCAACCTGTCTCCATCCCAGCTCCACTTGCAAGAAGAACCCCATTGCCATCTCACCTTCCTAATGCCTAGGGCAGAATGTGAATTGAGAAATCCAAGGTAAGTGGGGAATAGTCCACACCTCCCCTCCCAGAGCCCCGGGGGTGGATGACAGGATCTGGGGGTGAGTCAGTGGGGTGGGGACCCCATTTCTGCTCATATCTGCCTTCCTGGGAATATAAAAGGCAAGCAATGAGGCCCCGCCTCAGAGCACCCCAAACTTGACACCATGAAGATCCCAGTTCTCCCTGCTGTGGTTCTTCTCTCCCTTCTGGCGCTCCACTCTGCTCAGGGGGCAGCCCTGGGTAGTTCTGAGGTGAGCACATCACCTGGGTTTTCTTTTTCTTGTATCTATTACCTCACTTACTCTTTTATTTCTTTATCTTCTATCCATTACTGGATAAGTGGTTGGTTCTAATTTTTTAATGTTATCAGGGGCTGAATGAGAAGCTGGGGCTCTGAGGAAGGGAAGAAAGGAGGAAGGAAACAAAGTATTCCTGGGAAAACCTGTAGGGATGGAGATGCTTATATTTCTGGAAGGGATGGTGAAGTATGGGGTGGAGGCTGGACAACTGAATTCTGAGAAGAGACAGGGGCTGAGGTTGGTCGTCTGGGTTCAGCCTCACCTTTGTTTCATTTGTATCCCTGGGAATGGCTTCCAGGTGACTAGGAGCTCCCTACTGTCTCTGGAGCCTAGGCCATAGCAAGAATCGTAAGAGCCAGCCTCCAGCCAAGAGGAATCCTGAGGTCTCTCTATCCCCAACTCATCCTAAGGTGGGGAGAGAATGTGTATGTTAGATTTAAAAGTCAACGACAGGGGTCATAGACTCAACTGCTTAGGATTCAAGCCAGTGATATCAGTGAGCAAGAGGGTTGCTGGGATTTCAGGGGGAGGTGGGGAGAACTTGCCCAATCTAAAAGGGGACAGTCTGTATTCCATCTTACTGCTGCCAAGTGGGAAAATGTACTCGGTATGGCCAGAGCTTTAAAATTTTCAGGAGAAACTGGAAATCTGATTTATGAATTCTTACTGGTTAAAAATGTTTAATTCAACTTAAAAAACAAACCAGCCAAACTACTATGAGATCTAAACATTTGGGTCTAGACTGTAGGCTACTTGTTTGCAACCTCTGTTGTGGGAAGTAAGGACAGTGACAGTAGGTGAGGTGGGAGAGTGACAAGATGGCTGCACTGAGGTCTGGAGGAGTTACCAAATGGAGGAGGGAAACAGAGCCTGAGACTTTTGTGGCAATAAAGTTACAAAGCAAACCAACCTCAATTAATTTAAGGCAGGAAGGGCACTTCAGCAGATTGGCTCCCACCGGCAGGCTAATCTCTCCCATCAGCTCTCTGGGCTAAGACGGGGTGTCTTAGGAACACCCTGGAAGTCAACTGCAGAACAACACTAGCTCGTTTTTCTTGGGAGGAGTCCTCTTTCTCCACCCTTTGCACCTGCTGCTTGTGAGGGACGCAGGCCTGGGTTTTTAACTTCTCTGCCTTACACATGCCCATCTGTCAACATCTGCCTTGTTGAAACAGTGTGGGTTAACTGATGTCTCATGGTAGAGAATGAATAAGCTCAGGGACTGGCCCATTGGGGGAAGGGAGAGCTGACAGAGAGGGTTTGGAGAGGGGGACTTGCTGACAGGTGATAATTTGGCTGCTTTCTCCCCTTCACTTTCCAGGAAGAGAGCACCATTGGTAATTATGCGGCAGGACCTGAGGTAAATACCTATTTTCCCACGCTCCAGCCATGAGTTTGTCCCCTGCCTCTCATGCTTCTCAGCAATTTTTCTAACACGCTGCTTCTTTGCCTAGGCCCATAACACTCAGTTTCTGAATATCGACAAGTTGCGATCTGTAAGTACAAGTCTCTCATGCTGTCCCCACAAATATTCACACCAGAAAAGAGATCAATGCCTCGGGAGCAAGCTTGCAAAGCTGCCATGGTCCCTTCACTTTTTCCAGAAGAATAGGGAGTAAGCTCTGCCCTCCTCTGGAATTGACCCTGTCCTGTTCTCTTTCCTCACAGGCTTTTAAGAATGATGAATTCTTGAACTGGCACGCCCTCTTCGAGGTAAGTGCTTAGGCACTCCTTACTCTTCTTGATTGTTTGCAGTCTTTCCAGGGTAGTGGCAACACGTGCTAGTTCTCCAGGTTCCTTCCTGAGTTCTAGAAGGGAGTAATTGCCATGCTTAGATGCTGTCCAGAGAAAGAAAGTTTCCCCAGGAGGCTGTCATGGCTATACTTTATTTTCTTAATATGCCAGTAGGGAGCAGGCCACAGAGACAATTCCAGAAAAGGAAGACCTTAATCGATCAAGAGTTTATTTGAATCTCCTCATTCTCTACAAAGAAACTGAGGTCCTAAGTTGGGTGGCTTACTATAACTTAGGAGGCTAAATGACGACGCTGGAACTAGACCTTGCATAGCATTTCTCTCCCCATACTTAAGTGCCTTTGTGCAAATATCTTCAGTTGTCTGAGCCTCAGTTTCCTCATCGGTGATGTGGAGACGATGACAGTACCTACCTCCAAAGGTTGCTGTGAAGACCAAATGAAATCATGTCTACAAAGCAGTGTAATACAAGGCAGACAGAAGAAGGGCTCAGGAAATATTTGTTCTTACTGTAATTATAAAACAATAACATCATTGCACTACAGAGAGCTCACTCAGTGGGTGCTTACTGAGCTATGCTCACCTGACCTGTAACCCGTTTCACATTCTCTTTTTCTATTGTAGACTATCAAAAGAAAACTTCCTTTCCTCAACTGGGATGCCTTTCCTAAGGTAAGAGGTGGTGGGCATTAGAAAGATAACGGGGCTGGGAGTAAGGGAAGAAGCAGAGGATCTGGGAGGGAGAGTGGGGACAGTGATAGAAGGATAAACCTTCTTCCCACCAAAGTATCTCAGCTACAATATTTAGAGGTGAATGGGAACTTAGACTGGGGCAGAGATTCCTTTCCATCAGTGCCCCACCCTATCTTGCGGTTCCTTATGGAGGGCTTCAGTTTCCTGTACCGGAGGGTCCCCAATCTGACCATGCCCTCTCTCCCTCTAGCTGAAAGGATTGAGGAGTGGAACTCCTGATTCCCAGTGATTGGTCCCTTCAAGACCCAGCACTGCTGATACCCATTGGAAGGGGGCTAATGTGGTATCTGATCACCATCCTACCATCACTCTTTCCTGGCTCAATAACTCCAATAAAATGTCTTCCAACCAAATAGCTCCTGTATCTGCATCTCTATTCTTATCCTACTGGGCTCTACAAAGGAATTAAGATGGAGTGGGCTCCAAGGCAGGTAGGCAGAAATCTTGAATTCTGAGAAGGTAGTAAGTAGTGAGAGAGGAGCAAGTGGGAAGGACATATCAAGATGGCAAGAGATTCCTTTGTGTCTTAGCTTCTTAGTACTGGCTGACATCCTTGAGGAGCATGAAGCTGTGAGTTACTTAAGATTCCCAAGGAATCAAATCTGTTCCTTGAACAACTGGTACACTCCCTCTCCTGACTTTTGAGAACCTGATTTCCATAGTGGTGGCAATTTGGTACACCAGAGCTATCTGGAATCCAAGGCTCAGGACCCAGCTTAAATCATATGAGCTTATCTGACATCCTTTTTACAAAAAAAAAAAAAAAAAAAAAAATAGGTAGGTTACACAATACAGAAAACTAGTGGTATGACCTTGGGCCTTTCTCAGCATCCATTTCTTTATCTGTGATATGAGTGTGGAAATAAATCAGAATGATAATAATGACCCTGTGGTGTTATTATGAAGGTCAAATGAGATAAGGTATGTAAAGCTCCTTGCATAATGCTAGGCATACAGTAGGTACTCAGCAATTGCTTGTTCCCTCCACTCCCCCAAAGAGCTGCCATAATGATCCAGATTAATTATTTACTCACTCAGCCATCAATCCATCCATCCATCCATCCATCATCCATCTATCCATCCATCCAACCACCCACTTACCTATCCACTGCAAGGTCTTAAAACATAAAATGGATTGTTTTAGTTCCTGCAGGTGTATTCTGCGTGAAATCTCTGTGTACTCTGTGTGTCTGCCCTATGACTTAAAATGTTGAATTAGTTGGGATTATTTCTGGTTTCTCTTGAAAACTGGGAAAATCAGAGAACAATGGAGCTGTGATTGACTTAAATCTAAGTTAATAGCTGTCCTCCTTACACAGGATATGGTCTCCAGATCAGTAAAGTTCCATGTGGCAAGTTTCATTTATTTACATTGCCTTTGGCCTTTATAAGAAATCGAGTCTGCAAACTGTGGCCTGGAACTTCTTGAGGAAGTAGACTACAAAGGAAAATTAAATTTGTATAGGGGGAAGGAAAACCTCCTCCTACTCTCTTAAATTCTGTGGCTGGCCTAAGAATTAAACTGACAGAAGACAAAATAAGAGGAGAAAAGCACACAAATTTAGTTAATATTTTTTTACACGTACACTGGAGTCTTCAGAAGGAAAGAGAAGACTCGAAGAAGCCATTAGCCCAAAAACTTATATACTGCTTTATTTGAAGAATAACAAATTGTGGGGACGTGACAACACAAAAGGGCTTGGAGTAGGGGCAATAAACTATGGGATGGTGACTAGGAAATCTATAGGGGAAACTAATGGAAGGTCAGGATTATTTTAGTAGGTTTGTTTATACAGACTGGAGTTGAATCCCAGTCTCTGGTGGTAAGATTGTTCTTCTCTTCCTGGTATAGGATAGCACCTTTCTCAAGGAAAATGTTATGACTTGCTTTTAGGTAGAAAGGGGAGGGCAGAGAGCCCTTCTTGCATCTGCTGTGTCTCAAGTGCCTTCAGTTCCAAATCATCAATGTGCCACAGTGGCCTATTTTGGGGTGGCAAAGCGGGAACACTTTCACTTGGTTCCTGCTTTCAAAGAGCTTCCAGACTAGATGACTAAAACATGTAAATGTTGCTCATACCCTTTCTTCTGGTTAAGTAACAACACACACACACACACACACACACACACACACACACACACACACACACGAGAAGCAAGTTATAAATGGGATCATCAGAAAAAAAAAGGAGACTGATCAAATGCCACAATCAAAATATTTAGCAAAGATTGAAGGCTCCCAAATGGGGTGGTAGAAAATGGAGTAGAGGAAGAAGGAAGGGAATTCCCTGAGACACACACTGGGGGTACCAAAAAAATATATACAAGTGGACGCTTTGGGTCAACGCTGCTCAAGCAGTAGTTCGCTGTAATCAGAAGTGTCTGGACGCTGACCACTTTGAGCACCTCTTGTAATTGCAGAAGTCAATGTGACTTGTATTCCTCTTTTGTTATCGATGTATATTGAGTATTACAATTTTAATACAGTTGTCCTTTCTTAAAATGTGTATACATGTGTTTTGACCCCCTCTGTTTATTAAGTGGCTAGGTGTTAGGAAAGAACAAGAGGCATCGCACAGAAGTCAAGTACCTCTGAGGTAGGCAGCGGTTCTCGAAGTGTGGTCCTGGGATCAGCAGCATCAGCATGGAAACTTACAAGACCTGTTGAATCAGGAACTGGGGGTGGGGCCCAGAAATCTGTGCTTTAACAAGCGTGGGTGATTTTGATGCACTAGAGCTTGACAACCACTGAGAAAAGGAAAGCCAGAGGATGACCAATGCAAAATTCAAGATAGTAGTTACCTCATTGGGGGAAAGACCATCATGTGAGAGGAGAGGGACAAATGGAGGAGGACCGAAGGCTTCTATTATTAGTGTTTTTATTTTTTCCTTAAATACCAGGGGTGCCAAAAAAATTATATACATTTTAAGAGACACTTTGGTCAATGTTGTTCAAGCAGTAGTTCACCGTAATCAGAAGTGTCTGGAAGTTGATGGTAACCACTTTGAGCACCTCTTGTAATTGCAGAAGTCAAACGTGACTTGTATTCATCTTTTGTTATGGGTATATATTAATACAGTTTTTTCCTTTCTTAAAATGTGTATACGTTTTTTTTTTTTTGGCACCTTCTGTATGTTGTAGAGAAGGGAAAAATATCTTTTCCTTCTATCCTTCTAGATTTTTGGCCGGTTCTCTGTAACAAAAGACAGATTAACAAGAAAAAAGCATACGTATTTGTTTAATATAAGTTTTAGGAGACATGGTGTGGTAGATAAAAGGCAGGACTGGATGTGAAAGATGAAAGGCAGGGCTGGCTGTAGAACAGAAAATCTCAGCCCGTTTTGAAACTTTTTCTTGAAACTTACATCACCAGACCCCAAGACAAGACTGATGGCTAATAATCTGGAAACCACTAAGACCAGCTGCAACCAGCTAGAACCAAGATGGCAACGGATTTCATCTAGCAGCTACCTGACCTTGAATTCTTTCCTGCAGTGCTGCCAAGAATCCAGTGGTCCAGGCCCCTTCTGCGGGCTGCCCGGGGGCTGAGGCATGGGGCTGAGGCATGTCTAGCCTCCTGCAACAATGGGATCCTTCACAAGGAAATTAAGACCTGAAGAAGAGATTAAATCTGTATGTTTTTGTGTTAGGTTTGATAAAGAGTGGAATGTCTTGGAAAAATGTAATAGGACAAAAGGGGTATGAGCTCAGTGTAGTAAACTGTGGACAACTTAGCAAGGCCTGTTCATTCAGACTCCTATTGGGGGTGTCTCTCCATCTCGGAGATAAGGATGCTCGCTTCCTCCAGGTGTAGGGAGGGCACTTCTCACATGAGGGTTTAAGACCTGCTTCAGGGAAAAGTCAGTCTTTCCTGCACCGATTTTCCTAAACTCCATCAGCTTGAAATATTCAATATGCCAAGGCACCATATTTTGGGGTAGTGTGTCCTGAGCCCTGTCAATATACATTTTATACACACTTATGTATATTCACAATATTATTAAAATGAGAGAGTCTAGGAAGACTGGTATCTGAAGAAAAAAAAAGAAGTGAAGATGTACTTGTGTAAATGAGTGATGGATGTATTCTAGATCAAATGAAACTGACAAATATGAGCCAGGTAATTGAAGAATTTAAAGAATGGAAGACAAGACATCTCTTTTCTCTGGGGAATGTGTAGGATGAGGAAGAAGCCAAGAAGTAGTCACACTTTACTGTATACTTTATAAAAACAATCAATGCATCTTGTGTGGACACTGTGCCACCCATTAAATAGGATGTAGAGATATATGTTGAGATATGGAACAATCTCTAAAATGTAGTAAAATGAAAAAAGAAAGTGGCACAGCAGTGTGAATAATATGTTTAAAAAAAGAGAGATGGTACAAATATATGCTCTTATATGCATAAAATGTGTCTAGAATAAAACTCAAGAAGTAACAGTGACCTCTGGGGACTGATGTCCTGTCACTAAGTGCTCTTTTGATTTTATGGAAAAAAATTTATTTTTTACTGTGTACACTATTAAAAAGAATAAATTAAAATAATAAATTAAAATCCTCTATACCTGAAACAAATATAACTAATATAATATTGTATACCAACTATACTTAAAAAACAACAACTCTCTAATAAAACACAAACACACACAGACACACACACACAGACACCCTTTACATTTTAAGGTAGCAAGGCCTAGCCTGAGAACTGGCCCAGAATAGACATTTCTTATAGAATGAATGAAAGAACCACACACTTTTATTATTTAAAATGTGGCCCTTGGATGAACCAGCAGCATGAGCATTACCTGGGCTTATGAGAAATGCAGAATCTCGGCCCAACCCTGAGCCAAAGAATCAGACTACGAGGTCTGACAATTATGTTCACGAGCTCATCCTAGAAAAAGTGCTACATACCTCATTGCTGAATATCACTATGGTCACCTTCGAAGTGCTCTCCTTGGGAAGCTACGCACCCATGCCAGCGCCTAGTTCACCCTTCAAAGCAATTTTGGAACTCTTCTCCTGGAATGGCCATCAGAGCTGTCATTGTATTACCTATACCTGATTTCCTGAATGTCATTGAAAGGTCTTCCTTTCAATACCTCCTTGATCTTCGGGTAAAGAAAGAAGTCATTGGGGGCCAGATCAGGTGAGTAGGGAGGGTGTTCCAATACAGTTATTTGTTTACTGGCTAAAAATGCCCTCCCAGATAGTGCTGTGTGAGCTGGTGCATTGTCGTGATGCAAGAGCCATGAATTGTTGGTGAAAACTTCAGGTCATTTTCGTCTAACTTTTTCATGCAGCCTTTCAGCACTTACAAATATTAAACTTGGTTAATTGTTTGTCCGGTTGGTACGAATTCATAATGAATAATCCCCCTGATATCAAAAAAAGGTTAGCAACATCATTTTAACTTTTGATTTGGCCTGACTCGTGGAGAATTGGCTGACGTCCACTGTATATTTTGATGTTTTGTTTCAGGGTAGTATTGGTAAACCCATGTTTTATCACTAGCGATAACATGGTCCAAAACATCATCTTGCCTCACCAAAAGGTCTTGGCAAACTTCGACTCTCTTCTGCTTTTGTTCATTGGTGAACTCCTTTGGGACCATTTTTACACACACCTTTCTCATGCTAAGATTTTCAGTTAAGATTTTCCTTACTGTGTCTTTACCGATGTTTACCTGGTCTGCTATGCTTCTCAGAGTCAGCTGATGATTTTGATGCACAATTCGACAAATTTTTGCAATGTTTTCATCAGTTCTGATTGTTACTGGATGCCCTGACCTCTCTTCATCAGTGACTCATTCTCTCCCCTCAGAAAAACGTTTAATCCATTTATTTGTACACTGCCATTTTCTTCATGGCATTATCCCCATAACCTTGGACTAACATGTCCTAATTTTGCTTCCACTCTTGCCAAGTTTAACAATAAATTTAATGTTTATTTGTTGCTCTAATTCAAGCTCAGACATTCTCGCAACGGCACACAAAAACACGCAACAATAATGAACACGACTCAGCAAGACACCGACACGAACACAGCTGTGAGACACTGATATACCAACGTATGACATCTTACTGAGCTGTTTGTGCAGTGCTGCCAATGTAAGGGCACAGTGGCAAATTCGTGAACCTAATTGTCAGACCTCATATGCATTTTAATGAGACCTCCATGCATGATTCAGATGCACAATGAAGTTTGAGAAACATTACCTGAGGCATTATGTTAAGTGCTGTGCAGATCACCTTCAAGGAGCTTAAGACCCAGCTGAAGATAAAGGAAGTGCACAGGTAGAAAAGTACTGGATACCACTAGAAAAGATGTGTTTAAATTAAATTCAGCAGAGGAAGAAATTCCTTTAGAATCAAGGTAAGAAAACTAGGGGAAGTAGTTTTTGGGCTGGATACTGAAGAATTCATAATGATACTAAAAAAACAACGACAAACTCATTGGTTACCTTTAGAGGCTGCTGGGAACCAATAAATTATTCTGAATATTGATAAATAAAAGGGAAAGGATCAAGCATTTATTCTCTTTCCTGTATGAATTGTACCTTCGGGCACACAAACAGTTTTTCTTTGTATAAGGATTTGCAGCTAATAAATGCAGACAGAATAACAGAATTACAATATTACCATTTTGCAAAACTTACTAAAACAATAGATCAAGGCTAGCATCAATGACTGCTAAAACCCTCAGGTGAAACACTGACAGGGAACTTTAGAATGGTGAATCAGGCTGACAATCTGAATGCTTGGATCTATCCAACACTAAAAGAGAGATCAGGAGACCTGCCTCTGCAGATCTGATACGAGACAAGGCACAGATCACCACTTATAAAGTATTCTTGCCAAAAGTCAACCCCAAATCTGATTAAACCCCTAGAATCTAGACCTAACTACCTTTTGCAGAAAAAAAAGGTACAGAGTAACTTCGTAAAGGATTCCACCAAGAAGAAATTAGCAATCTCCCCTTGGAATTTCACATGGGAAATTCTAGAGGACCAATGGCCCAATTTCTTCAACAAAAACATTGTAGGAGAAAAAAAGATGGGAGGGCGGGGAAGGAACTTAAATATAAGAACGAATTTAAGGAGCATATTGCTTAAATGCAATATATAGATCTTGCCTATATACAAATCAACTAAAAAAAAAAGATTTATGAGATGAAGAAAATTTAAATTCTGACAGATTGATAATTATTCATTTTTTAAGATGTGAAAATGGTACTACAGTTATGTTTTTTAAAAGTCTTTATCTTAGAGATACATAATAATGAATTTACAGATGAAATAATGAATTGTTTGGGATTTACTTCAAAATAATCTAGTGGGGTGAGTAGGTTGAAGTATATGTAGGAAATAAGGTTGGTTATTACTAAAGCTAAGTGATACTGAAAATAAGACCTAGCTGGACAATCAGCTCTAATGTGTCTATTGGAGCAAAATTAATATAGTAATTATATTAATTACTTAAAGTAAAATAAGTATATTAATTACTTATAGTAAAATAAGACCAGGTATAATATAATATGATATAATATGATATAATATAATATAATATAATATAATATAATATAATATAATATAATATAATATAAAATAAAATACCGGGTCTTGTATTAATTTTTGCTCCAAGAGACGCATTAGAGCTGATTGTCCGGCTACGTCTTATTTTCAGGGAAACACGGTAGACAAGCGTTCTTCATACTACGGTAGCTTTTCACTTTTGTGCATTTTGGAAATTTCCATAATGAAAGTTTCAAATCATGTATTTTTTAAAAACATAATTTCATACTTTTAGAGCAAGGAAGAGGACAGAGGCGGGGAGTCCCCCCAGTGGACAGAGCATAAACACAGAACTGGTAGTGTGAGATACTGGGTTGCGGACGTAATTCGACTTGGCTATAGTGTAGGTGTTGAAGGCCAGCTATGCAGGTTTGGTCAGGTGATGGAGGGCCATGAATGCAAGGCTGAGAAATTTCCACTTCATCCCGTGGTCAGTGAAGAGAGTCCGGAAAGTGCTAACAACCATAGCCATACTGCAACAACAGCCACTCTTATTTGGTTCTTATCACAAGCCAGGTTTTCTGCCAAGTGCTTTACATATATAATCTCGGTCGATCCACATAACAATCCTATTAGGTTGGCATCATTATCCCCATTTTACAAACAAAGAAACTGAATCTCAGAGATGTGAAGCAACTTGTTTATGTTAACCCAGCCAGTATGTACCTGGCAGAGCCAGGATGAAACCCGCATGCACCTATGACATTAACCCTGCTTAAACTAGACTAATCCTAGCTTCATTTGCTTTATAAACTGGGGTTCCACGTAAGATTTTGCTGGACAAAATGCTTCCATTCCTTAAAAAAGGTTTGGAATCTGCTGCTGAGAATGATGTGTAGCTGCTGAAGTCATTTAAGGCAGTATAGCCTAGTGAATAGGACCCAGGTTTTAAAATCAGTCAAATTCTGTTCCCATCTCTTTATTAGCTATGTGACCTCCAGGTGGCCACTCTGTCAGGGCCTCAGTTTCATGATTTGCAAAGTGAGAATAATACCAATACTTTATAGGAGTTAAGCAACAATGAATGTTAGCCTAATTTTATTCACATTAACAAATGGTAGCTGTTATGATTATTTTCTATAACTCCAGCCAGATCATGACCCACACAGATTCATAGTTAGAGAACAGATATTCACAATTGCACTCGTTGCTCTCTTCTAATGGATGAGAAAACTGAAGCTCAGAAAAGAGGCGATTTTCCCAAGGGCACCCAGAGAGGAAGTAGCAGAGCCAAGTTTTCTCCCAAGTCTGAAGTTTTAACCATTTTAATTTCCTGTCTTCCTAAAACATGAAAAGCTCCCAGGTATTGGGCACTTACCATATATAAGATATGTGTTAAGTACTTTTCATTCACGTTCTTATTTAATTCTTATAGCTTTGTGAAGTAGGCAGTATTATCATGTTCATTTTACAGAAAGGAAAATAAAACTCAAAGGGGCAAAGCATGGCTGGGTTTAACTTTCTGTCACTAAAGTTTCTCATCAGGTTCCTGAATGATAAAACCAGGATTGAAGTACAAAGTTAATAAAATATGGTATATTCACCCAGTGCAAAGGTAGGTATCCAGCAGTGAAAATGAGATAGAGTTACATTTATCAACCAAACTGCATCTGAAAAACATAATGTTAAGTGAAAAAAGTCAACCCACAAAATGATAGCTAGTGTGAAACCATTTATGAAAATCGTAAAAATATGCAAAGTAATATTATGTTTGTAGGTACATCCATCTGCAATAAAAGTATAAAAACATGGATGGGAAAAAAAAATCCTTCACTAATTTGAGGATTGTGTTACCTCTAGAGAGGGAAGAAAATAGGATCAAGAAAGGGATGACCAGATCTTCAACTCTATTTGTAATATTTTAGTTCTTAAAACAAGTCTGAAGCAAATAGGTCAAAATGTTAAGATGGATAAAATTGGGGGATGTGTACACTAGGCTTTGTTAGTATGGTTTCTCATCTTTTTATGTATGTTTGAAATATTTCATAACAAAATATTTGAAAGCAACAGTAATAAAGACACCTTAATTTTAACCTGCCCAAAGCTACTCAGCCATGAGGGAATTCTGTGGCTGACACAGCACTCTTCAGGCTACCTCTTAAACACAGTCCTTTCTGATGGCCTGGTTCACATCATTACAAAGCCCAACAACGAGGACACTGTGGAGGCAGCCCGAGAACTTCAACAGATGAAATGTCCTTAGATGCTTCTGAGAACAGAACACACCGCCCTTGATTACTATCCTCCAATTAAGACCTCCCCCTGCATTTTTGGACACCCAACAGATGAACGTATGACATTCCTGGGTGCTCTCCTCCCCAAAACCAGTGACAACCCAAACAAGCAAAAAGCCCTCAGTCCTCTCTCACTAACAGACCTTTCACATTCTTCAGGGAAACCTGTCTCCCCGCCCCCTATTTGGTGACTTGAGGTAATGTTTCTCAGTGTCCCCTACTGCAACTGACCTCTTTCACGTCTATCCTTCTACCAGCCTCTCCATCACTTGGATACTTAGTCACTTCCCAGGACCTCTGAAAGCCCCCCCTTTTTTTTATGTTAAACCGGATCATGCCATCTTTCCACTCTTGAACCTTCGATGATTTCCAATTACTTCTACAATAAAACTCTATAGACTTTACCATGGGCCTGATCTCCTACCTCCCTTGACTACTTCGCTCACTTTGGTCCAGATACCCAGACTCCTTGGGGCTCCTCAAACAGGTGAAGCTTGCTCCCTTTGCTTGCCTGACTCATTCCTCCTTCCCTGTTCCCTCACTTCATTCAGGTCTCCTGCGATGATACCTTCTCAGTGAGGCCTTCCAGTCTGACCATCCTACCTAAAGCATTGCCTGCCCTTTTAATCTTCCGACCCTGCTTTATTTTTTGTTAAAGTATTTATCATTATCAGAAATATCTCTCTTAATTTGTTATCTTTATAGTATACTAGAGATGCACTTTCCAGTACAGTAGCCACGAGCCACATGTGACTATCCAGCACCTGAAATGTGACTAACCATAACTTAGATATGGGGCAAATGTAAAACTCACAAATCACATTTTAAAGATATTACCAAAAAAAAAAAAAAAAAGAAAAGAAAAGAAGCATAGAAATATCTCACTAATATTTTTTATATTACATGTTTAAATAATATTTTGGCTATATTGGGTTAAATAAAATATATCAAAATTTAAATTAATTCATCTTCTTTTCTTTTTTTTTCTTCTTTTTTTCTTTTTTAACATTTTTTATCAGGGAATGTTGGGGAACAATGTGTTTCTCCAGGATCCATCAGCTCCAAGTCAAATTGTTGTTTTTTAATCTAGTTGTGAAGGGTGCAGCTCACTGGCCCACGTGGGAATAGAATCGGCGACATTGGTGTTATGAGCACTGCGCTCTAACCAACTGGCCGCCTTTTTTCTTTCTCATAATTTGACTACTGAAAAATTTTAAATTACATATGTGGCTCACATTCTATTTCTGTTAGGTAGAACTGGTCTAGAACGTCAGTTCTATGAAGATGAGTGTGGGGACAAAGCCCCAAAAAACAGTTTCCAGGCTCTCGGCCTCACATAGAAAGGTGCTGGCTCGGGTAGTAAATGGCCATCAGCTGTGGCTAGTTGGCCGTCAGCTGTAACCCGTAAGCCATTGGCCACTAATATAACGGCTGTGGCTACGCTAGCAGAAAGAATGGGGGCTAGCAAGAAGATGGTGGCTGGCAAGCGCGGACTGCTGTTAGGCAGATTATGTAGATCCTGCTTCCTGTGTCTCCAGCCCAGCCGCCAGCGAGAATATATTGGTTTGACTCCCCTATCTATGGCTCCATGGGTGTTCCTTTTTGGCCTCACCGTGTCCTGCGTTCTAATGGGGGGAGCGGGAGCAGAGACCCCGCCGGACGCCCCGCATGACAAATGGCGCAGCGAGCAGGGTCCCCTGCACGACACATGGTGTAGTCGGCAGGATACGGTGCTGGCCAGAGCTCTCCGAAGGGCAGTGGAGCAGTTTGTGCGTATGAAAGCTCAGTCTGAGGAAGACCAGGAGGAGCAGCTGCCGAAGAGCTCGATCCCCGTGGAGGGGTGGAAAAATGTGGACGGTTCCCCAACCAGCAGAGGCCGGAGAAAGCGAAGGTTGTTGCCGCCCTGTGGGCTGGGAACTGCTTGCTGACGCAGCCTGGATGCGGGACTTGTCCCAGGAGGAAACGCTTGCTGAGTCCTCCTTGGGAGATGAGGGTGAGGTCAAGGTCATCCCTCACCCCCAGGACAGCCCTGGCGAATGACTATGGACTATGGGGAATTGCCTTCCATCCCTAATTTAATGGATGCTTGACTGTTTGGGAACATACCACCATGTAGTGGGGACTGGCGGATGTTTGCTTTTGTGTCTTGACTGGCCGCCATTGATAATATGTAAGCACCTTGATGTGAGCCGCTGTTGTTCCAGCACAGTACCCCGAGAGGCCCAGAGAGAGAGTGGCAGTGCCCTGAGAGGCCCTGGCTGTGTCCAGGAAGTCTGGCTGTGTCCAGAGAGAGTGGCAGTGCCCTTAGAGCCCTGGCTGTGTCCAGGAAGTCTGGCTGTGCCCAGAAGTACTGTGGTGGTGCCCTGAGAAACTCTGGCTGTGCCCGGGGAGACAGGTGGTACTCTAAGAAGCCCAGGAAGTCTGGCTGTGCCCAGAAGTACTGGTGGTGCCCTGAGAAACCTTGGCTGTGCTGGGAGGGATTGGTGGTACCCTAAGAAGCCAAGGAAGTCTGGCTGTGCCCAGAAGTACTGGGGTGGTGCCCTGAGAAACCCTGGCTGTGCCCGGGGAGACTGGTGGTACCCTAAGAAGCCCAGGATGTCTGGCTGTGCCCAGAAGTACTGGTGGTGCCCTGAGAAACCCTGGCTGTGCTCAGAGAGCCTGGCTGTGTCCAGGATATTGCATTCACCTCCATGCTCCTCGCACAGGGACCCTCGCGGAAGTCACTTGTCGCGTAGATTGTGAGGCGAGACCCTGTAGGGGTGGAGTGTGGGGACAAAGCCCCCAAAAACAGTTTCCAGGCTCTCGGCCTCACAATAGAAAGGTGCTGGCTCGGGTAGTAAATGGCCATCAACTGTGATCAGATGGCCAGCAGCTGTGGCTAGTTGGCCGTCAGCTGTAACCCGTAAGCCATTGGCCACTAATATAACTGCCGTGGCTACGCTAGCAAAAAAGGAGTGGGGGCTAGCAAGAAGATGGTGGCTGGCAAGCGTGGACTGCTGTTAGGCAGATTATGTAGATCCTGCTTCCTGTGTGCTCCGTGGGTGTTCCTTTTGGCCTCACCATGTCCTGCGTTCTTATGGGGTGAGCGGGAGCAGAGACCCCGCCTGACGCCCCACATGACAAATGGCGCAGCGAGCAGGGTCCCCTGCACGACAATGAGAACTCTTGTTTCCCACTGTATCCCCAGCACATAGTGCCTGGCTCAGAGCAGGCACTCCATAAACATTTGTGAACTGAATGAAGAACCAGTCCCCTTGTCCATGCCTAAGCCTACATAGGGCATTCACAATCAAGCCTCCATCAGAGAGTGCCAAACAATAACTTCCCTTCACACATTACTTCGAAGAGCCCCCTCTTTCAAGGCATAACACAATCCTGGCCCTACAACAAGGGCTCCAACATCTCCCATAGCATGACCTCCTTTTATACGATTCTCCAACTGGCAAAGGAACCCTATCTTAAACCAACCCCAGCACCTTTCACATTCCTGATATAATGTGTGGGTCACACAGTCTCTGTGACAGTCTCAGCCAGAAGCCCTCCCCAACCATGACAAACCTTACCCTACACACAACACCCCCCATTACTCATTCCCAAAGTAGCATCAGGGATCAACGTCCCTCCAGCCCTGGTGACCTGATGAAAAGATCCCTCAGGACTTCCATTTGTTACAGATCCCCCTTACAGCTTATTCTCAGGATAGCCCTCTTCACTAATTCCTAACAGAGCACCTGGGGTCCCTCCTTTACGGAAGCAGGATCCAGGGAGAGTAACTTTAAACTCCTTAAATGATCTCTGATTGTTATTATTCAGAGAGTAGCTGGAGCAAGCTGACTGGATTGAGAGGCCAAGTCTCATTTACTGTACAACTTAGTGTCCCATTACCAGGCCACCTTGTTATTTCTTATAAATCAAATTGTCTGCACAACCATAGTGCCCTGGATATGTTTTTTGTATAATTCATTCAATGTAAACCTTTAAACCATGGCACATTTGTAACGCATTTTACTTTGGCATTGATTCTCATTGTTTCTTGAGAATCCTCTCGAGAGGTTTATTGAGAAACCTCCCAAAGTCTCTCTTGACAGCAAAGAAGCTTTATCCAGCTCCCTCTCTGCAAAGACCCTGCCTAGGTATAAACCCTCCTCCCCTAAAGGCCCAAACTTACAGTTGTTACATCTTCAGAGGAGAAGTCAATTTCCAGTTCCAACTTGCCTTCACATACCAGCGCTAACTCCTCTTCGGGGTCCCTCAGCTAAATGTCTTGGGTGGGACTCCCAACTTTGAGCTTCATGGTCTGGGTCCACCGGCTTCTTGTCAAGAAGGCCGCCTCAGCATCCAGCGGTTGCGCACCACACTTCCCTTCTTTCCTTGTGCACTTCCAGTCTGAGCTAACCTGTGCGAGCTCCCTGGCTCTGGAGTTCCCTCTTACTCTTTCTTATCCACTTCCAGTGAAGACCCCTGCTGGCCCCTGGTACATTGCTGGCCCATTATCGCACCTGTTTTGGTTGGGCATCTGCACAGAAAAACATCTTCAGGCCTCAGTCATGGACTGCCTCCCACTTTCTAGTGATGCAGGCCTTGAAGGGCGCATGAACACTGAGAGACCGTAGAAAAGGCAGGCAATCTGAGACGCAGTTTGGGGAACACTGGGGCTTGGGCTTGAAGTGGGAGCCTGTGAATTCCCAAACTCTGAGACAGCCCTGAGCTGCTCAGGACCCAGAAGGCAGACAGGAAGATTTGAAGAGGAGTTTAAATAAAAACAGTAAAATTTCTCTTTTTAAATCAATTGCATGATGAGAAGATAATACTGAATATGTTGGGGGTAAATGAAATATATTATTAATGTAAATTTTATCTGTTTCTTTTTACTTCTTTTGATGTGGCTATTAGAAAATTTTAAATGGGGGTGGCTGGTTGGCTCAGTGGGTTAGAGCGCAGCGCCCATAACACCAAGGTCGCGGGTTTGATTCCCACCTGGGCCAGTGAGCTGCACCCTCCACAACTAGATTGAAAACAATGACTTCACTTGGAGCTGATGGGTCCTGGAAAAATACTATTCCCCAATAAAAACTAAAAAAAAAATTTTTTAATGGCTTACATTTTTGTTGGACAGCACTGGGGTTGATAGAAGGATACATTGCAAAGCTCTTAGCCCAGTGATTGACACATAATAAATATCTGATAAATTCTCCAAACATGCTTTTACAGATTGCTTCCCTGTGAAAAACTTTCTGCTGGTTATTGAGGATTCAGCTGTAAATAAAATAGAACTGCTCTGTGGCACTCAGCTCTGAGTGGGGAGATACAAAATAGGTAAGTGAACACAGAAAGACAGCACTTTCAGATTCATGATAAATTAGTACTGTAAAAGAAATAAAACAGGATCAGTGGAACAGCAGGTATTTGCAGTGTATCTTTAATTAAGAGATACACCTGGGAGCGCCTCTCTGAGCTGGTAGCATTTGAACTGAGACCTAAATGGCTAACAGAGGAAGCTGACCCTGGAGGGCCTGGAGATAGAGGTTCCAGGCAGAAGGAACAGCATTTGCAAAAGTCTTGAGGCAGGAATGAGGCTTCTATAAATGAGGAATAGAAAAGAGCTCTTGTGTTCGGGAAAACTGTTGTAGAAAATGAACCTGCAGAGGTGAAAGTGTGGTAGTATTTTACAAAGGCCTGGAGGACTCTGGTCATTGATAGTTGAAGTGTGACAGGAAATTTTTGCAGCTGTTTCCATCCAGTTCTTGCAGAGAATTAAGCCCTAACATTCAAAGGGATCCATTGCATGTAATGGATTAGGTCATCTCCCATTGTATTAGAGAATGGTGTTAGCTAGTATCATCCTTTGGAAAAGGGAGAAAACAGTCCCTCACACCATCCTCTGCAGGGCTTAATTCTCTCCCAAGACCCTAAGAGGATATTTAGCAAGAGATTTGAAAGAGATCATGTTGACTGCAGAGTGGAGAGTGGATGGGATGGGGCCAACGGGCGTGAGTGGAAACATGGAGATCAGTGAGGAGTCCTTCACAGTGACCCAGATAAGAGATGGCAGTGGCTTCCACTGGGGCTGCTGTAGCTGGATAGTGAGAAGTGAGTATGTATTTTGGAAGCTGGAACCAATTGGAATCAATGGATCAGATAGACTGGGAGAGGAAAAGGAAAGAGAAGGAGTCAAAGATAACTACTGAGTTTTGGGTCTGAGCAACTGGTGGATGTCAGTGCTATGTATGGTGACTTGAATTCTAGTCCCAATGCTGCTGGGTGACCCTGGACAAAAAGGTGACTTCCTTGCTGCTGAACCTCAGTTTCCTCATCAGCAAGATGGGGATTGCCATGGAGATTTGGTGAGATCATGCATGAAAAACATAGGCCTGGCCATAGTAAGCACTTAAACTCCTATTATTATCATTGCAATCGTTCCTGCACAACTAGCATACTGAAGTAGGTAAAATCATGGGCTCTGAAACCAGTCAGACCTGAGCTGAGTCCCTGCATTCTTATGTAACATTGGCAAGGTCAATTTACATCTCTGAGACTCAGGTTCCTCTTCTATAAAAAGGGTTAATGAGAATGCCTTCCATCCAGACATGGTTGTGAGGATTCAGTGAAATTTTGAATGTGAAGTGCTCAGCACTCAACAAAGTTCATAGTAAACAGAGTCTAAAAGCTAGAGTAATTGAGTCTTCCTCTGTCTGTGTATTTGGGGAGCAGAATTATTATGTATAATAAGGCTTTGTATTTTATTATGAAACAATACTTGCTCATTGGAAAAATGTAAACAGTACAGAATTTTGTAAAATAGAAGATGAAAGTTGGCCTACCTTGCCTTCCCCTAACTCCCTAAGTAACCCTTGTTGACTGTCGAATACCTTTCAGAATTTCACATATGCCTTTCTGTGTGCACGCATGTTAGTCTCTTCTTAGGGAAGCCGTGTAAGATAATGACTGAGAGTTCAGATTCCAGAGTCAGACAGACCCAGGTTCTAATCCTACCCTGCCACTTATTTGCCATGATACACTGGGCAAGTTATTTAACACTCACTCTAAGTCTCAATTTCCCTTTTAGTAAAAAGAAAAGTCATGACAGTACCAACACTGTGTTTTGGTAAAGAGTCACTGAATAGTGTGTGCAGAGGGATTAGCCCTGTGTCCACATGCCAAAGGTCTCAGGACACTTAGCTGCTATTAATATTATACACTCGTGTATACCTATTTTAACATTATGGACAATACTGTTTTCTTTATGCTCTTCTGCAACTGTTTTTGTAGCTTAATATGATGTCTTGAGCCTCTTTTCACACTAAGACTTCTCTTTGTTTGATGAAGGATTAAGGAGGTGGACCCCTTGCCAACTCCTCATCCCTAAGTTTCTTCTACTTCTGAGAGATTCCTGGCTGCATATGAGTAACAGAGGCCACACAGCCTCGGTGGTGCCTGGGCCGCCCAGGCCTTGCAGGTAGGTAATAACCTTATCTACCCACGAGGTGGCAGGCAGATTCCAAGAGAGGACAGAAAGTAGCACAAGGAAAGTGTGAGGCCCTTTATAGCCCTTTTTCTCTGTGACCTGTGCCCTTGGGACTTGGCGTGATTTCTGAGGTCACATTTTGTTTCCTTCAAGGGGGCCATGTACTCTGCTTTCACTTTTCATTTGGGAGGCCTCAGGCAGATTTCAGACCAAGCTCATCTTAGATCCTAAAATCTGAAGTTATTATTGTATAAAACCTGCTGTCTAGCGTATTTTGTAACTGGCTTTGTGCTTTGTGATTATATTGATTATATTACAGTTTTCCCTTTTTATTCCTTTTTTTTTTTTTTTGAGAGAGAGTTTACTGGTTATGGTAGATAATTATTTTCATCCCACCACTCATAGACTGCTTTTCAGTTCTGGGACTTATTCCCTCTCCTTCCAGAATCTAAACCCCCTCCCAGTACTAACCTCTTCTCTATGCTCTATTAATTCGGACAGTCCCACTTTTCTTTTTCTGCTCCAACCATGTCACAAAATTTAGACATCCTCTTTGCTCAAAGGCCCCTGTGTTACTTACCCACATCTGTACCTGTTTTCCTTTTTATGAGAGAGTGGGTCTTGGATTCTTGAGGACTACTTCCTCGAGAAATGACAAGTTTAAAAGTCCCATTTGCAGAGGAAGTGATGGGAGGGGCCAGGTAAATGGCAGTGGCATGGGATAAAAGGTCAGGAACAAGGTTGGTGATTGCGTTGGCACAGGATAGTTCTTGGCAAGGATCATAACTGTATTAGTGCCAACAGTAATTATTTTCCCATTTTGCCCATGTCTGTTGTCAGGATCAAATGAGATAAGATCCTGAAACCACTTTGTAACATGTAAAGCACTTTATGACTTGTTAAGTATCATTAGTGAACAAAATCACCCACATCCCATCTATGCTGTGGCAGGAAGGGCACTGGATGGAAAATTAGGACACCTGAGTCTCTTACCAGCTTGTTGATAGTGAGTAGCAAGTTTCCTTTGCCGTCAGATTGATTTACCTGTTGAATACCTACCTTTGCGAAGAATGGTTCTGTGTGCTGGGTATGTATAGGTGAACAAAATAGGCAAGTTATCCTGGAACCCACATTTAAGAGAGGAAGACAGACAATAAACAAGTAAACAAATAAATAATAATAATGAAGAAGTACTTGAGGCTAATGATGGTGGATTGAATACACCCATCTCCTTTTGGAAGCTGGAAAGCAGATGTAAGAGTGGTAACTGGTAACTGACTTGGCAGACCTATGAAAGTTGAATCTTGAGCCAGTAGTAGGAAAAGCCGAGATTCAATCAAATTTCTACTGCAGAGTCCACATAAGGCTCATGATGCAACAAGCACCTCTGGAAATGGAGGTGAAGGGCAAGCTAACATAAGGAAGATTGGTTAAAAGTTTATTTGAAAGGAATCCCCAGATCCCTTCCCCAATTTCGTGACGCAAGGCAACTGCTTCTCACCCAGGAAATGACTGGAAATGACAGGAGTTTTGTTTTCTGGAGAGGATAGCAGAGGGTCTTTGTAATGTGGGATACCAAACAGAATTGGAAGAGGGAGCAGTGTGATATAAATAGCAGATTCAAGAAATGCTGGATGTTGAGATTCCCTCCCCGCCAGCAATTTTTTCCATTTGACTCCTAAATTTCTAGCAGTCCAACTTTCACCCTCCAGGCAGGAGAACAGACGAGTTTTTTCTGGGAAATTTGATTAGCCCAAGAAGAAAAACCCTAATTATTGACATTGAAAGTTCTCCTAACTAAATGACCCAGAGGAATCACCCTTCAGTGAAGCCTAATTCATGTGTTCACAGCTTCCATTCATTATTTAGTACCTATGAAAGACAGCCTCCAAGATGGCTGCAGTGATCCCACCGCCTTGTATTCATGCGCTTGTATAATTCACTCTTTTTGAGAATGGGCTGAGCAAAAACGATGGAAGGTCACTTTGAAGATTAGGTTTATAAAAAGTCTGCCTTCCATCTTGTTCTCTCTTGCCTTCTTGCTTGCTTGCTCTGGTGGGAGCCAGCTGCCCTATGGAGAGGCCTACATGGGAAGGAACTGAGGGAGGCCTCCAGCCTACAGCCTGCGAGGAACCAAGGCCCTCAGTTCAACAGCCCTCAAAGAACTGAATCCTGCCAGCAATTGCATTTTTATTGTGAATATTTTCAAACATCAAAAGTAGAGGGAATAGTACAATAGAACCTAATTTATCCATCACCCAGATTCAACAGTTATCGAGATTTTTCCATATTTCCATTCCTTTCCTTTTCCTTTTCTGCCTTTAAAGCGAACTCTAGACATCATGTCATATTACCTTTATATACTTTTTATATATCTAAAAAAAAAAATTAGTCCCCTTCCTTCTCTTCAAGGTGAGCAACCAAGGATTACCAGATATCTGATCACAACTTCTAACATAAAGGATAGAGACCAAAAAAGGCAACAAAAAAGGCAACTCGGAGTAGGGAGGTGAGCATTCTTCAAAGAGATCAGAGTGGATATGACAACCGTAAAACAAGATTAAGAATAAAAAAAAGTGCTTGGAAATGAAAGGTGAGACACAAAGGAAAAATTAAATGGAAGGGCTGGAATATACGCTTGAGGAAATCTCACAGAAAGTAGAGCAAATGGATGGAGAGATGGAGAATGAGAGAAAAGGGAAAATTAGTTGGCCTGTCTAGGAGGTCCACTGTCTAGGAGTTCCAGAAAGAGAGAAGAGAGAAAAGGAAGGCAAGGAAATAATTACAACATGTTTTAAGAGAACTTCCCCAAACTGAAGAGTATTATTTTTCAGATTGATAGTCCATTGAGTGCCTAGCACAATGGATGAAATTTTACAATACTTGTGAGAAAGGTAAGGATCCTTCAAGCTTCCAGTGAGAAAAATATAGGCCACATACAAGGAATCAGAAATCAGAATATCTTGGGAATTTTCAACAAGCTAGAAGGCAATGTGGCAATCCCTTGAAAATTCTGAAGGATAATGATTTCCAGTCTAGAATTTCACACATTAACTGATACTGGGCTATTTATATAGCCTTTATATAAATATATTTATATAGCTATTTATATAGCCCAGTATCAGTTAAACATGAAGGTAGAATAAAGACGTTTTCTGACATGCAGAGTCTTGAAACATTTACTTTCTTTTTTTTGAAGTTTAGTGGGGTGACAATTAGTAAAGTTACATAGATTTCAGGTGTACAATTCTGTATTACATCATCTATGTATCACATTGTGTGTTCACCACCCAGAGTCAGTTCTCCTTCCATCACCATATATTTGATCCTCCTTACCCTCATCTACCACCCCTCTCCCCATTTACCCTCTGGTAACCACTAAACTATTGTCTGTGTCTATGAATTTTGTTTCTTCAATTGTTTGTCTTGTTCTTTTGTTGTTTTCAGTTTTATCTACCACATATCAGTGAAATCATATGGTTCTTAACTTTTTCTGTCTGACTTATTTCGCTCAGCATCATACTCTCAAGATCCAGCCATGTTGTTGCAAATGGTACTATTTCGTCTCATGGCAGAATTGCATTCCATTATGTATATATACCACAACTTCTTTATCCAATCATCTGTTGAAGGACACTTTGGTTGTTTCCATGTCTTAGCCACCATAAATAAAGCTGCAATGAACATTGGAGCACATATATCTTTATGAATAAATGTTTTCAGATTTTTTGGGTAGACACCCAGGAGAGAGATGAAACATTTACTTTCTAAAGAAGCTGCTAGAGGACATAAACCAAGGAAGAGAAATAAGAGCAGAAAAGCAAAAAGCCTCTCAAGAGCGTCCAGAGGCCAGCTGAATGCCTGGCATAAACTGCCACCTGTCCAGACTGGAGCAGGTCAAGAAGTAGTGGGAGAGATTTCTTCAGGAAGATGAAATCTGTATCCTACTAATATCTCTGAAGGTCTGGAGAGGAAATAAGACAATTGGCAAAGAGTTTGGGGAGGAATTAGTGGTAAGTATGTAGAAAATAAGCTAATGAAAAATAAGGTGATTATTAATTCTGGGGTAGGAGGAAAATTGTTCAGGGTAGAAAAAGTAATCATAGTTCACTATATAGAGCCCCTCTATTTACATAGCCACAATAATGCAAATATTGAGTATTGTTCTGACACAATTATGATATGAGTATATTATGAAGATACAGAGTGGGAAGGGTATGTGTGTTTATGTATTAGGGAGAGCTAAATCCTCATCTGCCATAGGGGAAAGTAACAGATAAAACCTGATATTGAAAAATGAAGGAGTACAGTAAAATAAGGAAGTTTCTTAAAGACGTGAAAGGATAAATATTTCGTTGAAAAGAGGTGAAAGCAGTTGTCTCCAGGAAGGGATAAATGACTGTAATTGGGCCAGAGGGTGAGGGATGCTGTTTTTCACAGCAAACCATTTGATTAATTAAACGAGGTGCAAGTATAACATTTATGAAAATAACAAGTAAGACAAAAATGATATCAGATAGTAATAAATGCAGTAAAGTCAGTGATTCAGGATAATGTGATTGCGTCAGAAGGAGGCAATTTGGGAGTAGGTTGAGGAGAAAGCCCTATGAGCAGATGAACTTTAAGTCACAGGTAGCCTGAAAGATGAGAATGTGGGGGAGGAGGGTTCCAGAAGAAGGGACCACCTAGTGCGCAGTGTCTCAGGCAAGAAGGAGCTTAGCAAGTTGTCGATAGCACAGAGGAGGGATGACGTGAGAAGGAGAGAGATGTAGGGGGAGATGGATGAGCCTGGGCAGGTGGACAAGTGTTAGATCATGTAGGGCCTTGCTGACTGGCCATGGAGAAGGCTTGAGATTTCATTCCTTGGGCCATGAGAAATATTTGGAGGCCTCTCAGCAGAAGAATGGAATCACAGTTCAAACAGATTGCCATCATGAATGTGTATAAACATCGGCAATGTGCTTGATACTGTTCTAAGTGTGTTATATGTACAGTATTGAGCTCATTTAATCCTCCTACTAGCAGGATGATGGAGGTGCGTTAGCCACCCCCACCCCCAGTTTTTTTTTTTTTTTCAGTGAGAAAATTAAAGCCCAGAGAAGTGAGTTGCAGCATGTAAGTCCAGATTCAGGTCCAGTCAGTACGCCGTGCTGCCTCCCTGGAGACCCCTCTGGCTGGTCCAGTGGAGGAGCAGGACTCGGTATGGTGATTGTCAACCCTCCAGGGTTCCCAAAACCCTGGAGAGCGGTAATGAAATAAAATGCCCAAATGCACTGGCATTTTTAGAAGCTTCTCAGGTGGCTCTGGAGTGCAGCCAGGGCTGAGAATCATCGGCTTGGAGGCTTTCTACGATTCCCCAGAGCGCCACGATTCTGTCCTCACACCGCCACTTCCGTTCCAGGCCAGTGGACACAGGGACAGCATGGGAGGGCTGCTGGTGACATCTCAGGCTTTTCTCAGAGCCCAGGCATCCCGCCTCTTCCCAGCCATGACATCTTGCCAGAACCTAGCTCCTCACTGGTCTCCTTCCTGCTCTCAGCACTCAGGTGTCTTGTTTCCCCTTTGCTTCCTTTCTTTCCTTAGAACTTCAAACGTCAGTCTCTACCTCCCTCAACAACTTTCTATATTAAACAACTGCACATTGCACGAATCACGTTTCCTGCCCTCCTTTTTCTGACATGTGGTAACAGATAGAGAGCGTGAGAGAGTGTGCACCTAGTTTTGAGAGGGAGTCTGGGGTCCTGGACTGGGAGTTAGAAGATCATCTCGATGAGGACTGGCACATGTCACTTTACATCTCTGAGCCTCTGCTTTTCTTGTTGTTAAGTAGGGAGAAGTTATGTGCTGTGCTTCTTATAACAAACCTTTAAGACCGCCTATGATTTGACCCCTGTTTGCTCTTCCCAGCAGTCATTAAGACCCAGTAGCCCTGGCCTTTCTCTTCCTGGTGCAAACTCAGCTTATTCAAGCCTCGTACTTGCCTTGAACCCTTTGCTGGAACATCCCCCCACTTTTTAGCATGCATGTTTCCTTTTTGTCTCTCTGGTAACAGCTCAAATGCCACATTTGAGAGGCCTTTTCAAGCCACTTATTCCAAAGTAACTGCCTACTCCCCCCACCTCAAGGTCATTTTTCACCCCTGTCTCTGCTTACTTGTGTTCACAACCCTTAGCACCACTTCAAAGTGTCTGTTTATTGATCTCCTTGTCTGCCTCTCTCACTGGATGTGAGCTGCATGAGAGCAGGGACCGTGCTGGGTCTTGAACACCTAGAACAGGGCCCAACACATAGTAGGCCTCAATAAACATTTGTGGATGCATGAATGCCTACATCTATGGATAGTTGAATGACGTAATGTCTGCTCTGGCACTTCCGAAACTCTCGACTGCTATAAACATGTATGGGTTTCTATCTAAAACCTCTAGATTTGGGAGCTGTATATTTACTTTCCTAACACTGTTTTCTTGAGGCTGATCATAGCTGGGCTGACATATGGCAGGGGACAACATTCAGGGAAAGGGAGCCTGAGATTATGATAGCGTTGTGGATAGCCCCTTCTTGGGGAAGCTGCCGGTGTACATCTGACCATGGCTGGCGTTTGCAGCATTGGCTCCCTACCCCCACCACTTGACCTCAGATTTTCTACTTTTCCAAATATTCAAAACGTTGCCAAGTGGGTCACTGGACTATTGCTTCTGAGGGCTCAGAGATCTTTGACCCAATTTCCTGGTTGATTGTGTAATTTGTAGATGAGAAATGTCCTCATTTCCTGTGACTAGAGAAAAAAGAATGAAAAGAAAAAAATGGGGTAAAAGTATCTAACCACATGAGGTAGAGAAAGCTGAAAAAAAAAAAAAGAAAAACAGAACTAACAGAAAACTGGAGCTAAGGGGTGGGGAAGTTTAAGGGAGTAGAGTTGGAATCTTGGCTGTGTGCTTTCCTTCAGATCCTCTCTGGGCTGGCTCGCCCCTGCCTTCTCTTACCACAGTGATCGCCACAAAACCACACTACCTCTGAGCTCTGGTCAGGTGAAAATTTCTGATGAAGGGGCAAAACAGCATTTTTTATAGAAAGGGGAAGTGAAATAGTCAATGCCAGGTTCCCTTTTCCTAGGTCAGGCTGAGCCAGCTCCCTCCACTCCTGTTGCCTGGTAGCAGCTCTAGGCTGCTGTCTGTGTTATTCATTAACCAGGCTCTAATATTTCTGTTTACCCATCCATCATCCTGCAGGGGATTCAGAGGAGTCCTGCAGTCTAACCAACCACCCAGATCCTCTTGGATCAGGCCCAGCCAGCTAGTGTTTATTGTGCCAGTGGCTTATACTCTATGTAGCCAGGGAGAGAAATTTTTCTCAAGTAGGATGTGATCTGTCTGCCAGTTCAGCATATGTGCTGGGAGTGCAGCTGGTGATGTTCTTGAGCTGAATTGCAAGAACTGATTATTAGCATCTCTTGAAAACCCCTGTTCAATGTCTTCACATTGGCAGAAATTGGTCTTGGTGGAATGTGTGTGCCACACAAATCAGCAAGTGTGACTACTCATGGCCTTCTGTAACCTCCACCCTCCGTGCTCCCCACCATCCTTCCCATCCCAGGAACTGGTTGTGAAACATTTTCTAGCACATCACTGGTGACATCTATTATCAAGTAGATGCATAACTTGTAAAGCCTCCTCCTTGCTATTTTGTCCTTAAATGGCCAATTCTAATAAAAAAGGAAACAGCCCCCACTTTCAGGGAACTACCAGACTGATGAAAACCCTGCATGTTTGCTAGAGTACTTTACGGTTTCTTAACTGTCATGTACATTATCTCATTAACCTAACAACCATCCCCTTCAGTGATAAGCACAGATGCCAGAGTGATTGTCTTAAAATGGAAATTAGATCATTCCACTCTCTTGCTTAAAACTCTTGAGTAGCATCCAAAGCTCTTGGAATAAATTCAAACTCCATCTGTGGCCTAAAAAACTTTGCATAGTCTGGTTTTTGATGACCTCCTTGACTTCATCTTCTATTGCTCTCTCTCCCCAGTTCACAGTATTCCAGCCCAGTGGTTCTCAAAAGTGTCGTCTCTGAACCACCAGCATCAGTGTCACTCAGGATTATTAGAAATACAAATTCTTGAGGATTTCTTGTCAAGATGGCAGAGTAGGTAAATGCTGTGCTTACCTCCTCCCACAAACACATTAAAATTACAACCAAATTATGGAACAATCAACCTGGAGAACCATCTGGAGACTAGTTGAACAGAAGTCCTATAACTAAGGATATAAAGAGGAAACCATGATGAGACTAGTAGGAGGAGTGGAGATGTGAAACACGCTTGTGCCACACCCACATATGGTGGTTGAGAATTAGGAGGGATATCTCAGCTGCGGAGGTAGCCCTGAAAAGTGAGGGGTCCCAGTCACACACCAGGCTCCCCAGCCAAGAGCACCAGTGCTGGGAAGAGGAGTTCCCACAACATCTCACTGTGAAAATCATCAGGGATTCTGTCTGTCCATCTGGGTGAGATGGAAGACTGCTGGAAACCCAGGCATTCTCTTAAAGGGCCCATGCACAGATTCACTTGCTCACAGGCACTCACCCTGGGCTCCAGTGGATGTACAGTGGCTCAGGAGGCACCACAGACATACAGGGAGAGACTCAAAGGTGAGGCTAGCTTAAGGGCAAGGGTTGGAGGGACAGCCACCTTTGTCCCTCTGTTGAGCCCTCATCCCGTGTAGCTGGTGGGTGGGTACCATCTTTCCTGTGTTGAGTCCTCTTGCCACATCAAATCGGAATCTGCATTGGCATGGTGAACTCCATTCACTCTACCCTGGTCACTCTCTGGGACCCTGCCCTACTCGCTCACCACAGGAGGCTCTTTCAGTGACAGGCAGTAGGCATTGGCCCGTGCTGCAATATTTCTTGGAGAATTCTTGGGGGTGGTCTGTAGGCCCCAGGCAGATGGCAGCTGGCCTTGGTGTGCTCTGTGCCTTTTGCTGAATGGACTCAAGCTCAGCACTGGCACCAAATCGGAATCTGCAGTAACCTGGTGAACACCACTGTCCCCACCCTGGTGACTTCCTGAGACCCTACCTCACCCAGCTCTTTCAGCGGCTGACTCTTATGGACAGCCAGCAGGCAGCAACCAGCAACAGGCCTCAGAGTGCCTTGAGCCTTTTGCTGAGCTGCCCCCGGAACTACCGCAGCTGCAGGAGAGGGAAGAACTCAGACTGCTAGAGCTCCGCTTATGGCCCACAGGGCTGAGGGGGCAGCATATAACACAGCTGAACAGCCAGCAGCCAGCAGCAGGCCTCAGAGTGCCCTGAGCCTTTTGCTGAGCTGCCCCAGGCCCAGTACTGTTGGCAGTACTGGGCAGAGACCTCGGAGCAAAGACTGAGGGAAGAAGGCTGAAAACAGTGGTTTAAGCCCTCACTGCCGAGCAGAGAATGGAAGCCTTAGGCACTAAGACTAGCCGCCCCCTCCCTACTCTCCCAGAGCTCACCCCGCTCCCACCTGCCCAGTGCTAGAAGCGGAACAGTAGCAGTGTCAGATCAAAAGAACAGGATATTTGCTGTTCTGAGAACTATGGACCGCAGACACAGATTGGCAGCCCAACTAGTTCCGGCAAAGGGGAGGGAGCTGTGGAAGCAGGACCGCCTGTGGTGGTGGTCGATGCCATTGCTCTGGGCCACCTCTCACAACTCACCTCGCACCTGGCCCCACCTATCTGGGCAGATCCCTGCAGGAGTAAACAGAACTGCTGAAACATATGGGTTCTGAATCTGGTGCAGGAAGAGCTTTGGAACTTCAAAAGCTCTCCTCATACCCACAAGGACACTGCGCCCTGTGACCCAGGCAAACTATTAACAGAGGAGAAGCCCGTCTCCCAGGGAATCCCCCCATTGTGTGAGAAGCTGGAATAGTGCAGAGAAAACATAGCAGTACCGTGTGAGAGAGAAAAAAAAGGCTGCAGTCAGAGAGAAAATAAAACATTCTACCAACAAGTACTGGAAAACAAAAGAAAGACCACTTCCTATCAACCTGTTGCAGAAGCCACTCCTGTAGATGTCTAGGAAGAGAAATAATAAATCAGTAATTGCCATGAATAACCAAGGCAACAAGACAGCTCAGAAAGAAAGTGAAAAGTCTCCAGAAAAGGAACTTAAAGATATGGAAATATGTGACTTAAATGACAGAGAATTCAAGATTGCAGTTCTGAAAAAACTCAACGAGACGCAAGAAAACACAGAAAGGCTGTTTAATGAACTAAGAAACACAATCAAAGAACAACATGAGCATTTTACGAAAGAGATTGAAATTTTATAAAAGAACCAAATAGAATTTCTGGAGATTAAGAACTCAATAGAAGGAAAAAAAAAAAAAGAACTCAATAGAAGAAATTAAGAATGAAATAACCAGCTTAGGTAGTAGAGTTGACCAGATGGAGGAAAGAATCAGTGATATCGAAGATAGAAACCTGGAAATTACACAGATGGAAGAAGAAAGAGACTTGAGACTTAAAAGAAATGAAAGAACTCTACAAGAACTTTCTGATTCCATCAGAAAGAGCAATATAAGGATAATGGGCATACCAGAAGGAGAAGAATAAGAGAAGGGAACGGAGAATATATTCAAACAAATTGTTGATGAGAACTTCCCAAACTTTTGGACAGAACTGGATCCTCGAATCGAATAAGCAAATAGAACACCTAATTACCTCAATCCCAACAGGCCTTCTCCAAGGCACATTGTATTGAAGCTGTCTAAAATCAACGACAAAAAAAGAATCCTCAAGGCAGCCAGGGAGAAGAAGATGGTAACCTACAAAGGAAAGCCCATTAGATTATCATTAGATTTTTCAGCAGAAACTCTACAAGCCAGGAGGGAGTGGAACCAGATATTCAAACTATTGAAAGAGAGAAATTATGAGCCAAGAGTAATATATCCAGCAAAGATAGCCTTTAGATATGAAGGAGGAAAAAAGACCTTTCCAGACATACAGAAGCTGAGGGAATTTTCTAATACACGACCTGCATTACAAGAAATACGAAAGGAGGCTATTCGATCACCATCAACAGGGACAATTTGTGGCAACCAAAACATAAAAAGGGGAGAGTAAAGGCCTGAACCGGAATATGGGAATGGAGAAAGTAAGCGTGCTGAAGAAAATGGAATACTCTAAATATCAAACTTTCTTTTACTTAAACTTAAGGGTAACGACTCAAAAAAAATCCAGAACTGAAATATATACTGTAACAAAAGAAGAAACAGAGGGAAACATCATAGAATACCACCACACAGAAATTATAGACAACAACGAAAAGACAAAGAAACAATGGAGACACAGTTTTACCAGAAAACTAAAGATAGAATGACAGGAAATCCTCACATATCAATAATCACCCTAAATGTAAATGGACTGAACTCACCAATAAAAAGGCACAGAGTAGCAGATTGGATAAAAAAAACTAAACCCAACCACATGCTATCTCCAAGAGACACATCTCAGCTACAAGGACAAGAATAGACTCAAAGTGAAAGGGTGGAAATTGACACTCCACGCAAATGATACCCAGAGAAAATCAGGTGTAGCCATAATGATATCAGATGAAACAGACTCCAGGGTGAAAAAGATAACAAGAGACAAAGATGGACATTTCATAATGGTAAAGGGGACTATACAACAAGAAGACATAACAGTCATCAATATTTATGCCCCCAATCAGGGAACACCGAAATATACCAAGCAACTACTAACAGAACTAAAGGGAGAAATTGACCAAAACACAATTATACTAGGGGACTTAAATGCATCATTGACAGCTATGGATAGATCATCCAAACAGAAGATAAATAACGAAATAGCAGCCTTAAATGACACATTAGATGAAATGGACATAATTGACATATATAGAGCACTTCATCCTAAAACATCAGACTATACATTCTTTTCTAGTGTACATGGAACATTCTCAAGGATAGACCATATATTGGGACATAAAATCAGCCTCAGCAAATTTAAGAAGATTGAAATCATACCAAGCATATTCTCGGATCACAAGGCTTTGAAATTGGATATCAACTGCAAAAAGAAAGCAGGAAAAAACACAAATACATGGAGATTAAACAACATACTTTTAAAGAACGACTGGGTCAAAGAAGAAATTAGAGGAGAGATCAAAAGATACATAGAAACAAATGACAATGAAAATACATCCTACCAAAATTTTTGGGATGCAGCGAAAGTAGTTTTAAGAGGGAAATTTATATCATTACAGACCTATCTCAAGAAACAAGAAAAATTCCAAATAAATAACCTCATGTTACACCTTAAAGAACTAGAAAAAGAAAAACAAGTGAAACCCAAGGTCAGCAGAAGAAAGGAAATAACAAAAATTAGAGCAGAACTAAATGAAATAGAGAACAAAAAGACAATAGAAAAAATTAATGTGACAAAGAGCTGGTTCTTTGAAAAGATTAACAAAATTGACAAACCCTCGGCTAGACTCACTAAGATAAAAAGAGAGAAGACACTAATTAACAAAATCAGAAATGAAAAAGGGGAAGTTATCACGGACACAACAGAAATACAAAGGATCATCCAAGAATACTATGAAGGACTATATGCCACCAAAATCAATAACCTAGAAGAAATGGACAAGTTCTTAGAAACATATAGCCTTCCAAAGCTGAACCACGAAGAACTGGAAAATCTAAAGAAACCGATCACCAGTAACAAAACTGAATCAGTCATCCAAAACCTTTCCAAAAGCAGAAGTCCGGGACCAGATGGCTTCACTAGTGAATTCTACCAAACCTTCAAAGAGGATCTAATACCAATCCTGCTCAAACTCTTCCAAAAAATTGAGGAAGAGACAGTACTCCCTAACTCATTTTATGAGGCCAACATTACCCTGATACCAAAACCTGGTAAGGACAACACAAAAAAAGAAAACTGCAGACCAATATCTGTGATGAATACAGATGCAAAAATCCTAAACAAAATTCTAGCAAATCAAACACAACAATGCATTAAAAAGATTATTCATCACGATCAAGTGGGGTTCATCCCCGGGGCACAAGGATGGTTCAACATCCGCAAATCCATCAATGTGATACATCATATAAACAAAATAAAGGACAAAAATCATATGATTATATCAATTGATGCAGAAAAAGCATTTGACAAGATACAACATCCATTTATGATTAAAACACTTAATAAAATAGGTATAGAAGGAAAATACCTTAACATAATAAAGACCATATATGACAAGCCCTCAGCTAACCTCATAATTAATGGTGAAAAACTGAAGCCCTTTGCTCTACGTTCAGGAACACGACAGGACTGTCCCCTATCACCTCTGCTTTTCAACATAGTGTTGGAAGTCCTTGCCAGAGCAATCAGGCAAGAGAAAGAAATAAAATGCATCCAAATTGGGAATGAAGAAGTTAAATTATCACTCTTTGCAGATGACATGATGCTATATATAGAAAACCCTAAAGACTCCACCAAAGAGCTATTAGAAACAATCAACGAATACAGTAAAGTTGCTGACTACAAAATCAACGTACAAAAGTCCATTGCATTCCTATATACTAACAATGAAATCTCAGAAAAAGAAATACAAAAAACAATTCCCTTTGCAATTGCAGCAAAAAGAATAAAATACCTAGGAATAAACTTAACCAAGGATGTGAAGGACCTATATGCTGAAAACTATAAGACATTTTTGAAAGAAATTGAAGAAGACACAAAGAAATGGAAAGACATTCTGTGCTCATGGATTGGAAGAATCAACATAGTTAAAATGGCCATATTACCCAAAGCAATATACAGATTTAATGCAATCCCCATCAAAATCCCAATGGCATTTTTTAAAGAAATAGGACAAAAAATCATCAGATTTGTTTGGAACCACAAAAGACCCCGAATAGCCAAAGCAATCTTAAGAAAAAAGAACAATACTGGAGGTATCGCACTCCCTGACTTTAGCTTGTACTACAGGGCTACAATAATCAAAACAGCATGGTATTGGCAGAAAAACAGACACATAGACCAATGGAATAGAATTGAGAACCCAGAAATAAAACCACATAAATATGGACAGATAATTTTTGACAAAGAAGCTAAAAACATACAATGGAGGAAAGACAGCCTCTTCAATGAATGGTGCTGGGAGAATTGGATACCCACATGCAAAAGAATGAAACTGGACTGTTATCTGTCACCATGTACCAAAATTAATTCAAAATGGATCAAAGACTTATGCATAAGACCTGACACAATAAACTGCATAGAAGAAAACATAGGTACTAAACTTATGGACCTTGGGTTCAAAGAGCATTTTATGAATTTGACTCCAAAGGCAATAGAAGTAAAAGCTAAAATAAACGAATGGAACTATATGAAATTTAAAAGTTTCTGCACAGCAAAAGAAACCATCGACAAAATAAAGAGGCAACCAACTGAATGGGAGAAGACTTTTGCAAACAGTGCCTCCAATAAGGGGCTAATATCCAAAATATAAAAGGAACTCATGAAGCTCAACAACAAAAAAACAAACAACCCAATTGAAAAATGAACAGAGGACCTGAAGAGACATTTCTCCAGGGATATACAAATGGCAAATAGACATATGAAAAAATGCTCAACATCACTAATCATCAGAGAAATGCAAATAAAAACCACAATGAGATATCACCTCACCCCAGTCAGAATGGCTATCATCAACAAGACAAATAGTAACATGTGTTGGAGAGGCTGTGGAGAAAAAGGAACCCTCATACACTGTTGGTGGGAATGCAGACTGGTGCAGCCATTATGGAAGGCAGTGTGGAAGTTCCTCAAAATATTACAAATAGAATTACCATATGACCCAGCAATCCCTCTCTTGGGTATCTACCCCAAAAATCTGAAAACATTTATACATAAAGACACGTGTGCTCCAATGTTCATTGTAGCTTTGTTTACGGTGGCCAAGACATGGAAACCACCAAAATGTCCTTCGATAGATGAATGGATAAAGAAGTTGTGGTATATATACACAATGGAATACTATTTGGCGTTAAGGAAAGATGATACAGGAACATTTGTGACAACATGGTTGGATCTTGAGAGTATAATGCTAAGCGAAGCAAGTCAGACAGAAAAAGCAGAGAACCCTATGATTTCACTGATATGTGGTATATAAACCAAAAACAACAAAAGAACAAGACAAACAAATCAGAAACAAAAACTCATAGACACAGACAATAGTTTAGTGGTTACCAGAGGGAAGGGGTGGGAGTTGGAAAATGAGGGTAAGGGGGATCAAATATATGGTGATGGAAGGAGAACTGACTCTGGGTGGTGAACACACAATGGGATTTATAGATGATGTAATACAGAATTGTACACCTGAAACCTATGTAATTTTACTAAAAATTGTAACCCCAATAAATTTAAAAAAAGAGAATATCTTGAGTATCTATTTATACAAGATCCTGTATTATGTATTACAGGAAAAATTTTAAAGTATTTGGCATGGTCCTTGTCCCTAAAGAGAAATGATTGTTCAAAAAAGTTTGTATTAATAAAAACAAATGCGTGAAATATATAAAAAAAATACAAAAGATCAATGAAAACAAGAGCTGGTGCTTTGAAAAGATAAAATTGATAAACCTTGAACCAGACTCTTCAAGAAAGAAAGAGAGAGGACCCAAATAAATCAGAAATGAAAGAGGAGGAGTGACAACTAACACCACAGATACACAAAGAATAATAGCAAAGTTTTACTACTTATTATGTATTATAGTACTTGTGTCGTCACCAAACACCATTTCAAAACAGCTAATGAAGTATCATGAATTGTTCAAAATAAAAACTTAATCTTTGTAAAATAAGAAATACAAACTCTTATGTCTCATCCCAGAACTACTGATTCTGAAACTGTGGGGAGGGAAGACAGCAGTTCCTGCTTCTAGAATGCTCTTCCTATGGCACTTGGTATGGCTACTCCTTCTCATTATTCAGGTCTCAGCTGAACATCACTGACTCATGAGAATATTCTAAGTCCTCTCAACCTTCCCTTATATTTTCTCCCATATTCCTATTTTAGTCTGTTTGTAAAAACCATTTGCCACATTCTGAAATCACCTTGATTCTTTATTTGTTTACTTGTTTGTTAACTATTTTTTCCTACTAGAATGGAAGCCTCAAGAAGACAAATTCCTTGTCTCTTATACATGCTGCATCCCCAGCCCCTAGAAAAGTATCTGATTATAGTAAGTAATCAATACATATTTGTCGAACAAATGAATTACTAATTTCCCAGTGAAGTAATGGGCTATGTAACAAGTAACTTGATGAAGACTAAATGTTTGTTAGTGAGTAACTAAAGTTCTACCCTGAAAGTCTCAGACCAGGTCCAGAGATTTTTCTGGCACTTTCCTGATTAGCAAGAGCAGCCATTTCCCTAAAACCCTGGCAATCTCAAGTTGGAAGGGATTTGTCAGTTACTGGTTCAGCCCTTACCAGATGTGTGAGTTTCCTCAGTGTTCTAAGTTGGATGCTTTCTATCTTCTACTTTAATATTCCTGGAGACTGGGGAGTGATAACCTTGTTGAGGTAGTCAATTCCATTTTCAACAACCCTGACTGTTTAAGATGTAACTCCCTACCCCTTTTGCCTATGACCCTTGATCTTCCCTATGGGGCTACATAGACTGAGTCTTCCATAAAATGGACCTTATCTTGTTTCAGGCACATATTCAGCATTTTCTTACTTGCTTCTCTTCTCCTGTGTCATTCAAGAAAGTAGGTATACCGGAGTCAGAAAGACCTAGATTCAAATTCCCTCTCACTTATTGACCTTGGAAAGTTCCCTTCATCATCTCAGGCTCCTTTAGAACAGTGCCTGGCAGTTAATGTTGTTGTTGTTTTATTATTATTAGGTTTTATATCCCCAAAACATTTTGGTTAATTTTTCTGATTAATTTGAGTTATGTCCTTTGATTCCTTGAGCTAATGTCCTTTACTTTGCTCAGTACTAAACATGCTACTGAATAGGCCTCAGTGGAGTGAGACTATCAACTTGTTTAGACTCTGTTTCTCTTAATACCACCCAAAATCAAATTAGCTTTTTTGGAAGGTATAATACGTCATAGACACATAGTATGACTACAGTCAGCTGAAAATCCCAGATTTCCCCCCCTCATATATTACTGTCAAACCATCCTCTACAGTTGGCTATCTAATACATTATTTCCATCATTTTAAGTTTCTTCTTACTATATTTCCTTAAGTAGGGATATGTATGTGTGGTGCAGTTGCGATCTTAGAGCTAAATACTACTCTATAATTTCTGAGCAGTTTTATATATATGCAATCTCATCCTCAGAATGACTGTGAGGCTTGCATGATCCTCATTATTATGATATGGAAATGGAGGCTGGAGGTTGTGACTTGCTCAAGGTCATCCAGCTAGCAAGCAGAACCAACACAACAGTCAAGGCTCTTATGACACCAGTCCAGTGTTGTTTTGAGGAAGGAAAACAGAGAAAAGGTGCTCTCTGTTGGGTAGAAATAACAAGGGAAGTCTTTCTGGAGAAAGTAAATATCGAGTGGGGTTTTATCAGAAGGGAAAAAGCAAGCAATCTTGCTTTTGAGGGTGCGTGTGATTGAGGTGAGGGGGACTTAAAAGCAGGAAAGGTCTCTCTGAAGAGTAATTGCTTGGACAAATTCGGCCCCTGAGATATGCCAGTGATTCCTGACCAGAGCTGCCTATCACAATCACCTGGGGAGCTTTTCAAAGTTTACCTGCTGCTCCCATCCCAAGATTCTGAGTCAGTAGATTAGAGGTGGCCACCTGTATTATTTTTATACCTCTCCGTGGAACTCTGATGTATAGTCTCTGTTGCAAATCACTAGGTGAGGACCTAGAGGGCCCGTTACCTAGAAAGAGGTGTAGGAGTCCTTATTGTGGAGAAACGAGTTGGGCAGCTGGAATTGGGAAGGGAGAGAGGATACAAAGCAGGCAATGGAATGATATGATATGAGTTCCTGAGAGGAAAACTTTTGATGATAAGAAAAGTCTGCAGGTTTCTAAGCAGGAGAGTAGCATGTTTCAAGCCCCCTGTGATACACTGACAACTTTGAGGCAGACCTCACCCCACATGCTCTTTCTAAACCCAGTCTCTATTCATCAATCTAAATGGGATTACATCAGTACCCTTATTTAATCCACTCTGGTTACATCTTTACCTTAAAATGTTTCTGTGGTTTCAGATACATCACCTTTCCCCCTTTGCTGCCGAGTCTGGTTCTTCATCCCATTTTTGCCCTCCCCGTACTTACAGAAATGTTAACAAACATTGTGGTCACTCACTTCAGAGTTTTGTAATCTTTATTTTCAATCTGCCAGACCAGGCAGTCTTTTCCTGTACTAGTCAGTGTTGAGCTCTAACTGATGGGTTCCAAGCTGTGTCCTGACCTGTGTGGGGTGCTATGGAGGGAGAAGACAAGACCCAGACTTCAGGCAGCTCCCAGTTTAATGAGGGAGACAAAATACACACGTGAAGACGACTGAAGCATACTTACAAAGCAGCAGGCCAGATCAGTACAGTGCAAACCCAGATCATTAGAGGCCTAAGCCCACAGCCCCTCCTCCTAGTCCCCTTGGCTCAGAATCTTCCCGAGTCTTCTTTGACCTCATGTAGTATTTCTCTTCCATCTCTTTCCTGTTGGCTTATTTTCAGCATGAACTGCTAGACCGGTGTCTAGGTGTTGCTTCAAAGCTTATGGCAAGATTGCTTTAGGCCTCTCTCTGTCAGCGTGGTCGTCCCCAGCTACAGACCACCTCACAAGGACTTGAATTTGTATTAGCTACATTGCTTCTGAAATTCAGTCTGCTAGTGCTTCTCAATGCCTAGCCGTTTCTTCTATTGCCTCTGAGCTATGTTCCTTTGGGAAGGAAAATCCAGTCAGGAAGGGATACCAAGCTGGTGAGAGAGATTTTTACAGTCCCACTAGTGGTGTGGGTCTGAGGATTCCTAAGACCCTCACGTTCCCCCTCTCCTAGCCTGTTCAACTCATACACAGCCCTGAGGGCCTCCGAAGGTGCAGGAGCCTCCCTAGTCTGTGGTGAAGTCAGAACTCGCTGCTCCCTCTGCTTGACTCACACCCCTGTCTCCATTTGTCCTCTCCCCGGTCTCTCTGCCTCTGCGTCCCAGCAGGGAGGAGCCATGATGCCGCAGTATCTGAAGCCCTTTCCAAAAGGCTCTACGCACATCCGAAGAAGAGAAATAGAAAAGCAGGGGGTCCAGACTGGCGTTGAGGGAACTGAATACCACAGCTTCTGCTCGCCACTGGGGGCTTTTTTTCATGTAAAACCCCACCAAGTGGGATACATTATAAGGCCCGAAGCACACCAGGAAATTAAGGAGCGTCACGACAGCCAGCCCCACAGCCCGGCGCCGCCTCTGGACCCCCACATGGGGCTGGGTGAGCATGATCCACACGAAGCGCCAGTAGCAGAAGATGGTGATGGCCATGGGGATGAAGAAGAGGACGAGGCACAGCTCCAGCCGCACAGGAAGCACCACGTTCAGCTGCTGTTCGGTGAAATTCTCATAGCAGGTAATTTCATTCGAATTTGTGGCCTGCTGGGTTGAGTTCAAGTACTGAACGATGATCACGATGGTGCAGTGACCAAAGGACATGATCCAGGCGATCACAGCAGCGATCACTCCATACAAAGGCCGGCGGGACAGCTTGTACTGCACGGGGAAGGCGACTCCCAGGTAGCGCTCGATGCTGATGCCGGCCAGGAGCCACGTGCTGCAGTAGATGCTGCTGTAAAAGCCGAAGCCCGTGAGGGCACAGACTATCTCAGGCAGATACCAGCGGAAGTCAGACGCAGCCTCAGCGATCTTGAAGGGCAGCAGCAGCAGCAGCAGGAGGTCTGCCAGCGTGAGGCTGAGCAGAAGGATGTGGACGGGTGCGGGGTGGGGCTGGCGGACCCGCCCCAGGAAAGCGCGAAGGGCCAGGAGGTTGGCAGGGAGACCGGTGAGGAAGATAACAACATAGGCTGTGAGGATCAAGGAACTCTTCGAGCTGGACATGACTGTTCTGGAAGAGGATTACGAGAGGGCAGGGTCAGGAGGACCTACTCACAGCCTACCGATCCACCTCCGGCTCAGGATGACATTCTCCCTGCACTCTTCCCTTCCCAGGCCAGGGCTTTCTGTTGCCACCACTGCTTGTTCACACCACCTGCCAGAACTGCCCAGAGCAATTATTGACTTTGCCTGGGGCGGGATATTAACTAGGAGTTATTACGTTTGCCATCATGTGTCTCTGGGGGAGACCAACCCTTGGTGTCCCCAGGGAATTCCCCCTCCAGTGTCTCCAGCCTTTCTCCTCACAGATACAGGAAGTTAACTGTTAGCTGTTTCCATCTTTCCTTAAGTCCCTTCCTCAGTCAGACACCTGCAGAGAGAAACGGCAAGCCTCCGCGAACCGAGAACTTGTGCTGTGAGAAGCAGGCCCCTGGCTCCCCACAGGACCCCACCACACATCCAGGAAGCAGGTGCCCAGACCCCCCACCCCATCTCCCTACCTTGTTTCCTCTCCTTTTGTAGAACACCTTTTCTTCTCCGATCTAATACCAGACTCTGGGGCTGTATTAAAAAGGGGAAGCCAGTGAAGTGTGGGAGTGGGGGCAGTGGGGAGGAAGAGTGAGCCAGCACTATTCTTTGGGGCTGGTCCCCCAAAAGGCTTTTGAGAATATTCAGAAAAACCCACAGGCAGTCACTGGCTCCTGAACCTAATTCTTAACGGGCTATTTCCACTTAGTTTGTAACCCTCACCACCCACACAATCTGTCCCCTCCATCCTCTTCCCAGGCTTGATATCCTGATCTGTGTTTCCTTGCCCCCCACACTGGCTCCTGTCTCCAGGTATGATCCTTCCATTCAGTTTCTCACAGACTTTCTCCAGCCCCGCAACACCTGTCCCTCCAATTCTGATCCTGGCATCACTTCCCAGAGCACAAGCACAAAGCTAGCTGCCTTGCCTTGTTGTCTTCGTTCCAGATAGATGGCTTCTTGGGATTAGTCCTGAAGTCTGAAAGCTTCTGGGAAAGAGGAACGGAGTTTCAGCCACTGCGACTGCCTATTTCACACAGGAAAATATTGTAAGGAACCTGGCTGGTAGAAAGCTTTTATATCAGCACAAGTCATGTGACCAGAGAGAGGAAGGTCAGTAACTGAGCACAGTCTCCTCTTCAACCTAAAGAAAAAGGCGCCAGCATCTTTCTTCTCATCCTAGAAATCCTGACTTCCAGACCCCGATTTTCTGTCCCTCGTTCCTGAATTTCTTTTCAGTCCCAGGCATTTTTCCCATTTCCTAAGTCCGATTCTCTTCTCTTTTCTAGGCGATTTCTTCTGTAATTCTACTCATTCTTAGAAAAGAGGATTCCTTCTTCCTTCTATTCTTCATTTTTTTTCCTTCCTATATGGTCTCCTGCCCTCTGCCCCCAGTAAGTTTCTTTTACCCTCTCAGTTGAAACAGATTGGTTTCTCCTAGCCTCGGTCTTGTTTTGGTAGAAGTAGCGTGGATTTAGAGTCAAGCACAAGTAGGCTCAAATCCAAGTCCCTTCACGGTGACTTCGGAGAAGATCAGTTTTCTGAACTTTGGTTTCCTTTTCAGTCAAGTGAGGATGGGAATACCTACATCCCAGGGTTTCTGTGAGGAGTCAGTGAGATAGCATATATTAAGCATATGGGCCAGTGCTTAGCTCTTCGTGGATGCCCATAAATGGAAATGGTCCCTCCTCTAAAGCCTGATGGACAACTTCAGAGAGAGTGAGCCACTTGGTAAAATATCTGTTTATTCCCTCTCCCTGTGAACTGGGCCCAACCTCTGAGCCCTATGAAGCTCCAAGTTAGAAGCTCCTCATAATCCTGTTAAAACACACACCTGAGGAAACAAAGTCGAAACATGTTTTCCTCTGTTTTGTCATCTGGTCATCCCTGTTCACAGAATCTCCATTCTTTCTTAAGGACATACCTATTTCCTATTGCTTGCTCATTTTTTCATTCGTTTATTCATTCATTCATTCATTCATTCACTCATTTCCTAAAACCCCAGTGTCCAGGTATCTTAATGTTTAGCTTTTGTTTCTCTTCAGCTCTATTCTCCTCTAGAACCTGTCTTTTTATTTATTTTCTTCCTCAGTGCACACTTGCACTTCCCAGATAAATAGGGGAACTAAGGATGAGACCATTCTCTGTTGCTTGCTACCAAATGTATTTGTGTCATTTTGCTTTTATGATTTTCTGTGAATATGCACAAGGATCTGGATTTAACTGTCAACTGGAAACTTACCAGGAAGCAGAGATTGAGGAATAAGACTGCTTCTTTAGTCCTGCCTGTTCTTCCCCCACCTTGTGCCTTTCTCATATCATGATTGTGTGTAACCTATGTTGAAAGTCCCCCAATGAACCCCCTTTTCCATGTTCATGGTTGTTATGAAGATAATGTAATAAAGAAATCTTTTGGACTCATGATTCACGATACCCACCTACCATGTTTCCCCCAAAATAAGACCTAGCCGGACAATCAGCTCTAATGAGTCTTTTGTAGCAAAAACTAATATAAGAAAGAACCAGTCTTATTTTACTGTAAGACCAAGTATAATATAATATAATACCCAGTCTTATTTTACTATAATATAATATAAGACCAAGTCTTATACTAATTTTTGCTCCAAAAGATGCATTAGAACTGATTGTCTGGCTAGGTCTTATTTTCGGGGAAACACGGTATGTTGCAAGAAAAGGAAATGCAACCTCTCAGGTTGAATTCAAGGGCTGAGCATTCACAGAAGTAGTGTCTTTCACAATCTCTTCCAAGTTCAGTTTTTTTTCCATCATTATTATAACCCAGCTTGTTATACTAGGAAGTTGGACCCGTTATCTAAAGTTATGTAGAATCACTTTCTCCACTTCCGTATTTCTCAGTCACCCCTCAGGCCGCTCTAATCTTGGTTACATCCCTATTTTTCCATAAGCTCTGTTCTTCCTAAGGTTAGCAGTGACCTGTATGTTACTAAACTTAGTGGACATTTTCTTATTATTTTATTAGCATTCAATACAGTTTCCACACTCATCTTGAATTCTTCCCATGAATTCTGATGTGTTATGCTGTTCTGGTTTCCATTCCTTTTCTTTGGTTGCATCTTAATTTCCTTTCCTAGCTCACCTTTCCCTCCTTACTTATTCTTTAATTGTTGGAGTTCCTTAAAACTTGGTTCTAGATTCTTTACTGTCTTCATCCTTTGCTCTCTCCCTAGACTACTGCATCCATTTCTACAATGTCAATTACCATCTTCAAAACACCCAGGTTTGAATCTCCATCTTGGGCTTCCGTGAGCTTTCACATCCATATGGCCACCTGGGAGACTTGGGTGTCTCCCAGGCATCTCAAATTCAGTGTGTCCAGAACTGAGATTAGACTTTCTCCACCAAACTGGACCTTCTTCCAGCATTCTCTGTGTTGGGGAATAGGATCTCATCCCATTCCATCCCCTGAGCCATAACCTTAGAGTCAAACTTAATGCCATCTTCTTCCTGATTCCCTGAGTGCAACCCAACATATTTCTCAAATAGTTGTGGAATCCGTTCATCTCTCTCCATCTCTATCATCCCATCTCAGTGAAAGCCACCATCATCTATTACCAGGATTTTGACAGGGGCCATGACTGGCTCCCTCACAGCCACTCGTTCCCCTGATAGTTAGTTCTCCATACTGTAGTCAGTGGGATCTTTTTAAAAATGTCAAGCCAGTTATACCACTCTTTTGCTTAAAACTCTTTCAGAGGTTTCTTATTGCTTTTAAGATAAATATCAAAAGCTATAGCAAGGCCTGCATTGCATGGCCCATGCCAACTTCCAGCCTTAACTCACGTCACTCTTCTTTCTCCTTGCTCTCTAAGCAAGACCACCTGTGAATGTGCCACCTTTCCTTCTGCCGGGGCCCTTGAACAAGCCTCTGCCTGAAATGCTTTTTATTTCTCATTACCCACTCCAACCTGCCCACTTAATCCCAAGTCTTCTTTCAGATATCCACTTCTTCCTTTAGAAAACCTTGCCTGACTTCCTAGATTCCGCTAGAATCCTTTATTGTATATTCTCATAGCATCTTTTCTGTTGCCGAATAGTATTGTTTTTATGGATATTTTATATTTTATTTATCCATTCACCTGTTGATAGACATTATTTTTTCCTTCAGGTTTTGGCTTGTGTCAGTAAAGCTGCTATGTACATTGTTGTTTAGGTCTTTGTGTGAATATGTGTTTTTAGTTGTGTTGGGCAAATACCTAGTGCAAATACCTAGGCGTATACTGGCTAGGTTGTATGGTAAACTTTTTGTTTAACTTTTTAAGAAACTCCCAGTTTTCCAAGAGGGCTGTCCCATTCATCTTTATTCCCACTAGCAATTGTGAGCATTCCCACTGCTCCACATTATCACCAACACTTGGTATTTGTTAGTCTTAAGTTTTAGGCATTCTAATTAGTGTGTCATGACATCTCATTGTGGCTTTAATTTGCATTTCCCTGATGACTATTGATATTGAGCATCTTTTCAAATACAGTAGTACCTCGGTTTTCGAATGTCTCCGTTGACGAACATTTAGATTTACGAACGCCGTAAACCCGGAAGTAAATGCTTCGGTTTTTGAACACGGCTCAAAAGCCGAACATGTTATGTGTCTTCTGCTGAGTGCAAGATCCTGAGGCCTAGCTGTCCGCTGTTTTTGAACGTTTCAGAATTCGTACGGTCTTCCAGAACGGATTACATTCGAAAACCGAGGTAGCACTGTACTTATTGGCCTTTTGTGTATCTTCCTTTGTGCAGTGTCTGTTCAAGTCTTTTGCCTATTTTTTAAAATTTGGATTATTTTCATATTATTACATTTTGAGAGTTCTTAATTATGTTCTGGGTCATCTGTTAGACATATGTATTACTAATATTTTCTCCTGCTCTATGACCTGCCTTTTCATTTACTTAATTGTTCTTGAAGAACAAAAAATTTAAATTTTGATAAAGTTTAATTTATTTAGTTTTTCTCTTATGGTTTGTGTTTTTATGTCCTGAGAAACCTTTGCCTACCTATCCAATTCCAGACTTAACTTTCCCTGTTGAATTGCCTTGACTCCTGTACTAAAAAAGAATTGATTGTAAATGGATCTATTTCTTGAATAGATTTTCTGCTTTAGTGATCTTTATGTCTTTCCTTTCACCATTTCTACACAGCCTTTATTACTGTAGTTTTATAATAAGTCTTGAAATCAGGGAGTGTAAGTTCTCCAACCTTGTTCTTCTTTTTAAAAATTTCTTTGGCTTTTCTAGATCATTCGCATTTTCATATAAATCAATTTCTACAAAAAAAGCCTGCTGGAATTTTGATTGGGATTGTGTTGAATCCATAGATCAATTTGGGACCATTCAATACTGGAACAATTTTGAGACTCCTGATCTATAAACATAATATATTTCTCCATTTATTTAGGAGTTTAATTTCTCTCAGCAGTGCTTTCCAGTGTTCAGTGTAGAGTTTTTCCCATCTTTTCTTAAATTGATTCCTAAGTATTTTTGGTGCTATTGCAGAATTAATTGTATTTTTAAAAATTTGTTTTCTTATTATTTATTGCTTGCATAGCATCTTAGACTATTCTCTTCATAGCACATAGCTCAGTTTATTACAGCACATTTATTTGTGCAAGGATTTGCTTCATGTCCATTTCCCTTACACGAGTATCCATGAGGGCAGGGAACATAGCTATTTTGCTCACCATTGTATTCTCAGGGCCTGGCATAGAGCCTGACATATATTAGACACTCGATAATTGTTTCCTGGTTGACATGTGGATGGCTAAGTGGAAGAATTGGAATGGAGAGAAGTCAATTTTCAAAAGCTCAGACATATTTGTCTTCAGATGCCTCATTTTATCTTATTCCAGGACCATCATAAGAAATCCCAGCCAGTGAACACTTGAGAGCTCTGTTGTACATTAAGGCACTCCCAGTACTTTTGCTGGAAGCCACGGGAATCTTTCCTCAGGGTGAGTATTAATAATTCAGGCAAACATACCTTTATTATATAGATACTGCTTAGCAACTATGAGGAACGTGTAGATATAAAATATTCAAAGTGAAAGGAATGCAGGATTTCACCAGTAGCAGCTCTAATGATAAAAAAGAGCTGTCGTTTCATTCATTTATTCAACAAACATGTATACACTTCCTAGGATGTGGCGGGATCTGTGCCAAGTACTGGGGATTATCAGGGTAAAAAAAAAAAAAAGCAAGCTGTGGTCTGGCATTCATAGAGGGTAGTTACATTCTAATGGAAGGAGATAGACAATAACAAGTAAATATGAATACAGGAGTAATTACATAAACGTTATGGAGGAAATGAAACAGGGTGATGATAGGGAGAGTGGTCAGGGAGTGGCAGGGGCTTCTTTGATCAGAGGGATCTGAAAAGTCGTTTCCGAGGTTACTGTTGAGCTGACGTCTGAGAGGTTGAGCTGAATTCTGAGAAGGAGCTGTGTGAAGTTCTGGCAGAGGAGTGGTCGAGGCAGAGGAACTAGCAAGTTCAAGGCAGAAAGCACCGTTGTGTTTGGGGTACAGACAGGCCAGTGTGATGAGAGCGCAGTGAACCAGAACGGTTTACGAGACTGTGGCAGAGCCTTATTGATTACAGTAAGGAGTTGGAATTCCATTTGTAAGCAGTGGGAAATCACTTAAGGGCCATGAGAGGAGAGCGACATAATGAGATTTTTGATTTGAGAACATTGTGCTGGTTGCTGTGTGAAGAATGGTCTCCAGAGGGAGTACGTTGGGAGCAGAGAGATCCACTGGCAGTGCATCCAGCGGAGGTCTGACGGTGGCAGATCCAGGAGAATGGGGGGGGAGGGGATCAGTTGTGATTTGGGATACATAACTTTAAATCAATAACAATAAATGAAGGACTGCAGGGTGACAGAGAGAAATAGAACTCTCCCGGGGAAGGAGAGGGCAGATGATTCTACACCAGGGCATCCAAACAGACGGAGATTTCCTTGCTCTCCTATACCAGTACAGTCACCCTACTTCCACTTGTGTATTACCCTTTTGGAGGCCTCGCCGTGACCCGATGAAGGTGTGAAGTGACAGTTGATGACCTTCCCCGTTGGCATCTCCTCAATTCGTTGCCACTCGTCCAGCTTTCCCCGGTCATTCCAATAGCGGTACCCTATAATTCTGCAGCCTTTACATACCCATCCCCAGGGCGGGTGCACTACAAGAGAGGAGAAATAAGAAAGAGCAGCACAGGACTAGCGTCTTGGAAGTCCTCTTCAGGCCCTGTCTCTGTTGGCCTCTGTAGTGGGACTGTAGGTGTTTGCCACCCATTGCTGGTAACCATAACACACCCTCCTTGTGCAGAGACCTCTCCTTCCTTCACTCTCTGTCTACCTGCTTATTGCCCATCAGATTCCATTGCTGGCCAATAATACCAGTTGTGGTGGCTGATACCTTTTGTGGTCCCCCCAAAAGATATCCACGTCCTAACTCCTGGAACCTGTGAATGTTACTTTACATGGCAAATAAGGACTTCACAGAGGTGAGTAAAAATTTTACGATGAGGAGATTATCCTGGATTATCTGGATGGGCTCTAAATGTAATCACAATGTTTTTATAAAAAGGAGGCAGAGGGAGATTTCAGACGGAAGAGGAGAAGGAAATGTGATCTCAGAGGCAGAGATTGGAGTGACGTGGCCACAAGCCAAGGAATACCAGCCGCCACCAGGAGCTGGAAGAGGCAAGGGAGGGGTTTCCTCTACAGTCTCTACAAGTAGCATGGTCCTGCCCACACCTTGATTTTAGCCCAGTGATACTGGTTTTGGACTTCAGCCCTCCAGAACTGTGACAGAATAAGTTTCTGTTGTGTTAAGCCACTAAATTTGTGGCAATCTGTTAGAGCACACATAGAAAACCAGTTCAACAACCAACATTTACTGCCCATTCTGATTCTATGTAACAGGCACTGGGCTAAAGAGCTTTACAAAGATGATCTAGGTTTTAATCCTTAAAACATTCTGTGGGGTTGGCACACTCGTCCCATCTGACAGATGAGAAAAGCGAGGGGTAGAGGGGTTAAGTGATTTACCTGAAGTCACACAGCTGGTAAATGGAAGAGCTGACCTCTGAACTTGGGACCCAGGCGGTCTGGCTCTGGAGTCATGGTGTTTACCACCGCACTACCCTCCCCACTGTACTGGATGGTGCAGGTTAGACTCAACTTCCCCAGCAGCCCCCAGAAGTCCTGTAGATGCCACACAGGAAGATATAAGGGCACAGGCTAGGTTGTCATGTCATCTGCTTCCCACAGGGAGTGTCTGCATTGTCACCAGGCTTCTTGGCAGTGGCCTTCACTCTCTCCCTGAAACCAAGAAGGAAGAAATGAACTTCAACCCCAGTTTCCCAGGATCCAGGCAACTCTCAGCCTTTCACATGTTCTAGTTCCTGCTCTAACCCCAGATCCCAGATGTTGTGATCTTTCACTGGTCTCTCCTGCCCTCCTTGTCTCTAAACATTTTGGATACACAGGGAATAGAGGGAAGGTATCATTTACTGTTTCTCGCTACTAAATTTACTGTGTCATATATCATTTATGAGCATGAATGTTTTGTAAGAATCCGGATTTGATCGTGAAACAGGAATAAGAACTTGGAAGAAGACTCTTCTTTTATTACTGGAATCTTGAAGAGGTTGTCTGACCTTTTCCTTCCTCGCTGGCCCCCTTCTCCATCTGCTGTCCATGCAGAGCTGACCTTTAGACCAGGAACAGGACTTAAAAAAGAACACAGAAAGCCCCATCCCATAGTCCCCTCAGCCACACACACAGCTTCCAAGCCAGACCACCGGGGAGTGTTCAGGGGCTCAGGCCACCCTTCAAAAAATGCAGGAGGCAGCTGGTAACCTTGGACTGCCTTTCAGTGTTGACCTTGAGCAAAGGAGAACAGACAGGAGACTCTCTGGAAGTGGAAGTGGTACAGACTCCCTTAGTAAGGATGGATATGCTTGCAGTCAGGTGCAAAAGGTGAGCTTACTGGGGCAAAACTGTATGTGTTCTGTGTTCCTTTTCCCAGCCCAGACTTCCCTCTGCTTTCCTCCCTTTACCTGCTTCTGTCACATATGTGACTTTCCCCACTAGTTGTGGCATCACCGAAGTTACCGGAGTTCCTGTCTGATTTTCAGACTCTTAGTAAACTTAAATTTGACCGTCAAGCCTCAAGAGGTGTGTGGGATTATCAGAAACTCCTGGGTGCGGGTCATGGTAGTTCATGTGGTTTGCAATTCTTGGGTATTTTCCAGGAGAGCGGAAAGCCCTCTTTTTCTTAGTACAAATTGTAGAAAATACAGTCTGTGTTTATCAAAAGCCGGAACTGGTTAAAAAATAGATTGGGAAATAGTGGTGCAGTTGATGTAATACTTTACTACCAGCTCTCAGAAAAGTTTATATGAACCAAGGTCCTTTGCATGCTGAGTCATCCTCCCCTAGCTCCTTCCATTGCCAGAAGAGTTCAGCTCCCATAATGAGCTGGTAGCTTTCATGGGCTCAGGCCACGGGGGGACAGGAGCTTGCAGATGGAGGCTCCATTTGGAGATGTCTCAGAAGTACCCCTTTTGATGCCTCAGGCCCTTGCTATGCCATGATATGAAGCCACAGCAAATTAGCACCTTTGAGTCTCCTTCTGTCTCAAGAAGTCTTTGCCACATATAAAGCTAAAGCCTTCATATCTCAATTGAGGATTGCCCAATGGGCCTGGAAACCCAAATCACAGAGGCTTAAACACATTCTTTTTCTCAGGTCACGGGAAGGAAATAGGGAGTCGAAGACTCATATCGCAGCTCAGGAGCAGTCCTCGACAACCCACGGTCCTTCTAACTTTTCTGCTCCACCTTCTCTATATTTTGGATTTTTGTTTCATGATCTTAAGAAGCATCTATGTTCTGAGCAGAAAAACAGGAGAGAATAGAGAGCAAAGGACACATGAGGGCCAGATCTATTCTTTAAAAATTTTTTTCAATAGGCTTCATTTTGTAGATCACTTTTAGGTTCACAAAAAAAAATGAGAAGCAGCCACAGACGTTTCCCATATACCCGACACACGCACAGACTCCTCCACTATCAACACCCCCACCAGAGTGCTATGTTTTTTATATTTAATGAACCTACATTGACACATCATCATCACCCAAATCTGTGCTTTTTAAAAACATTTTTATTGGGGAACAGTGTGTTTTTCCAGGACCCATCAGCTCCATGTCAAGCTGTTGTTTTCAATCTAGTTTTGGAGGGTGCAGCTCAGCTCCACATCAAGTCATTGTTTTTTGTTGTTTTTCTTTTAATTAAAATTTATTGGGGTGACAATTGTCAGTGAAATTACATAGATTTCAGGTGTACAATTCTGTATTACATCGTCTATAAATCCCATTGTGTGTTCACCACCCAGAGTCAGTTCTCCTTCCATCACCATATATTTGATCCCCCTTACCCTCATCATTCCCCTTTCCCTCTGGTAACCACTAAACTATTGTCTGTGTCTATGGGTTTTTGTTTCTCATTGGTTTGTCTTGTTCTTTTGTTGTTTTGGGTTTATATACCGCATATCAGTGAAATCATAGGGTTCTTTGCTTTTTATCCATAAAGACATGTGTGCTCCAATGTTCATTGCAGCTTTATTTACAGTGGCCAAGACATGGAAACAACCAAAATGTCCTTCGATAGATGTCACGTCCAGCGCAACACGGGCAGTGAGGGTGCGAGAAGGGGCAGCTTGGGTTAAGTTTTTAAGAACGAAACAAACAGAGACTTAATGCAGTTAAATCTCTCCGAAGGCCAGGGGTCTCTCACTCTCAGAGGACTGGATCCCAGAATAAGGCGGACTGAAGGTTTTTATTGATAGGTATACAAATACAAGAAAGTAACATTGTTTCTTACATGGTTTGTGAGACTCATACATCATAGCAGAAAAATGTTTATTCCACTCACCCTTTGTCTGTAAACAGCCGAAGCACAAGGTCCCATGATGTCCTACCTAAGGTATTGTGGGGACAAAGCCCCAAAAAGCAGTTTCCAGGCTCTCGGCCTCACATAGAAAGGTGCTGGCTCAGGTAGTAAATGGCCATCAACTGTGATCAGATGGCCAGCAGCTGTGGCTAGTTGGCCGTCAGCTGTAACCCGTAAGCCATTGGCCACTAATATAACTGCTGTGGCTATGCTAGCAGAAAAATGGGGGCTAGCAAGAGCGGATTGCAGAGAGGCGGATGCCACCGGTGAGAATATAATGATATGACTCCCCTACTTATGGCTCCGTAGGTGTTCCTTTTTGGCCTCACCATGTCCTGCATTCTTATGTGGGGATCGAGAGCAGAGACCCTGCCTGACACGCTGCGTGACAGGTATGTACCTTCTCAGGGTCAAGTCTTTCATATTGTAACAGCTCCGTTGAGATAAGTGGAGAGAACTGATCTTTGTTGTCCTCATGACTTCTCTCACAAACAGGTGCGAGGGAAAAGCCAGAGCCGGCAACAGACTTTCCCAGGCAGGGGAAAGGGGAGGCAAGGCCCCTTCCCATATTTTTCTAAGGCAGCTCATTGGGGGTCCCCACTCGGTTCTGCCTGGCTTAGGTTGTATCTCCCGTGAGATATCTTACCCCTCTTTGGCTACAAACCATCTTTTGGGGACCAAACAGAGAGACATAAGGTGTAAACACAAGGATGGAACAGAGTCCCAGAAAGCCACAGTTCCAGAGACTCTTCTTTCCTTAAGGAAAGACACGGGGGACAGTTGGCTAGGCTGTTGTATGACTACGGATAGATGAATGGATAAAGAAGTTGTGGTATATATACACAATGGAATAAGAAAAGATGAAATAGGACCATTTGTGACAACATGGATGGATCTTGAGAATATAATGCTCAGCGAAATAAGTCAGACAGAAAAAGCAAGTCATTGTTTTTAATTTAGTGGAAGGTGCAGCTCACTGGCCCATGTGGGAATCGAACTGGTGACCTTGGTGTTATGAGCACTGTGCTCTAACCACTGAGTCAACCGGCCACCCCCCCCCCTTTTTTTTTTTTAATCCAGAAGACAATAGCTTTTCTAGAGGTCCTACCCAGCAGACTTCTGCTTATTTCTCAGTAGCTAGCACTGTATCTCATGACAACTCCTGGCTGCAAGGGCATCTGGGAAAATGATTAACTGGGCACTTTTTCAATCTGACAAAATTGGGTGAAGAACGGGAGCGTACCAAAATCATACAATTCTTGAATAGCAAATAAAATACGGGGAGGAAAATTACTTCTAAGACTAAAATATCTATGGTGGCCGTAAAAGGGGTAGGGTTTTAGAAAGAATTTTTATAAATTACTTTTATCGAAGTGTAACATATATACAATAAAGTGTACTATTTTAGGGGTACAGCTGATGAATGTTAACATATGTATATATTTGTGTAACCACCATGTAGATCAAGATATAAACCATTTTTAATGCCCAGAAGGCTCCTTTGTGCCCCCGTCAGTTAGCAACCCTCCCTCCCCAAGGTAATCACTATTCCAACTCCTACCACTTAGAGAGGGATATTAATCATTATAAATGCTGGAAGAAAACAAATGATGGGCCTCAGGGTTTTTTGAGAATTACTTTGGGGAACTTATTCAATAGTGTTTGGGGATTTTGTTGGGTGTCCGATGGACATGTGTCCTGTTTGGGAGACCACCTCAGGGATGCTGTGGATGCCTGGTCATGGCATTGTACACCAGAGACTGGACATTAATGAATGCCAACTATAATTTTACGTGTATAATGTGATGGCTCGGTGTGAGGTCGGGGTGGTGGTGGATGGGGGGAGGGGGATTCACGGTGTGAGGGATGTAAAAATAAAATAAAATAAAACTATAAAAACAAAAACAAATGATGGATGAAGAGGAACAAAAGGGAAGAAGAATAAGGCCAAATTAATGGTTGTTTTTGTGATATTGTTGTTCTCCTATGCCTCTTAAGTTATTCTAATTCCACTTTTAAAACCTTCTATTTAAAACGTCATCAAAATGGAAGATAGAAATTTCAGTTTGCTCCATATGAAGTTGATATAAGAGTGCTGAAACTCCAATCAGTTAGTATTGGATTCCACTGCACGTAATAGAACAACCCCACGTAATAGTGGTGTAAATAAGATCAAATTTTATTTCTCTGTCATGCAAAAGCAGCCTGGAGATATGTAGCCCAGGATTGTCTTTGGCAGCCCCAGGTAGACTTCAAGACTCGTCCTTCTCTGGCTCTCTACCAATCCTAGGGTGGCCTTTTTTCTCATAGGCCAACATAGAACCTGAAGCTCCAGCCATCACATTTGTACTCCTGGCAGCAGAATAGAGAAAGGGAAAAAGAACATTTTACCCCTTCTCAATTTAGTAAACTTCTTAGAAGTCCACACAGCACTCCTGCTAATAACTCACTGGGAAGAACTTAACCAAATAACCACACCTAGTTTCAAAGAAGGCTGAGAAGCAGCCTTTTACCTGCGTGCATTGTGCTGTTAGAAATCATGCTTTTTCACTAAGTGGAGAAACTGGCAATCTCTTCCAAATTGCACTTTTGTGGCTTTTGCAGATGAGCTCCTTCTCCCCCAATTCTGCAGCCTTTACATGGCACCCCAAAGGCCTAGTGTATGCCCAGGGAAGAGTCTGTCTCTGCTTACACCATCTGATCTGGTCATCTCAGGGAAAACCTTTGCAGATGGGAAAGAACAGCGCATTGCGCCACTCTGGTTCTGCTGTCTGGTTCTGTGACCCCTGCCGTCCCTCCAGGGGTTGGGTGAATAGAATTCAAACTAAGGTCTGATAGCAGCGGTCAGTTTTATCTTCGGGACACAGAATTAGATGTGAACATTCTGTTAGCACCCCAGTCAACTGTCACTGGGAAACATTTAGATGACTTTTATTTGAAGTTTCTTTAACACAAGTGTCCTTTGTTTTTCTATTAAATTGAGAAGGAGTGAAATGTTCTTTTTCCCTTTCTCTATTCTGCTGCTAGGAGTACAACTCAACCACAGCACTGTGGGCTAGGAGCCAGGTGCCTGGCCACCTCACAGGGTGGATGGAGGGAGTGCACTGGTTGTCCAGGAAAGCCACACTGCTGTCCCTCAGTGATGGTCCAGCCAACAGCTACGGGCTCCAGAAGATGCTACTGGAAGCAGAGGCAAGACTAGACTTTGAGCAGAGGCCTTTGAAATGGGCCATGGCCATGGCCCTAGCTGCCTTGAAAGGGTGGAAGTAGCAGGTCTGGCAGCACTGGGCTAAGGATGTGGATGAGGCCATGCCATGCTTGTCATAGATGAAGAGAATTCTAGAAGCTTCTTTGAAACATCTGTTAGTGCCTTCTTTCCCACTTCCTATCGAATGATTAGTGAAGTTCCTTGATGGAGTTAAGAGTCTACTTGTCAGATTTCCCGTTCTGTGTCTAAGGGAAGGGCTGACTCCTTGCTTGCCCCAATTCCCCTCCTAGACGCTTCAGACTTTCCATGCCTACTCTTCCTGGATAAGAAGTGTTCTTACAAGGATTTTGAAGTTTCAGAAGTGCCCTCCTGCCACATAAAGATGAGGAGATAACAAACATGATTGTCTGTGAGTTGTACCGTGCCAGATTCTGCCTTATTCTCCCAGAGGCCTCTTGGGCTCTCCTGAGAAGGGTGAACTTGGTTTGAGGGAAGAGACGAGTTTGATGGCTCTTTTCTGAGTAAGATTATGCCATGGGCAGTTTAGGATAACAACCTGAGCAGAGAGAGTGTTTCCTGTCCTGAGGTCCCAGCCGAATTCTTTAGACTGACTGTGCCAGCCAGACACAGGGCTGGGGTCAGCCCGGCTTGAGCCACAGAACGTGAGAATGGGAAAGGGTGACTTCTGAAGGCACCAAAGGAGGGAGTTCTATGTCAGGACCTGCTATTGTCCTGTCCTGTGCAAGTTCCAGTCTGCACTGCGATGTTTCCCCTTCTTGCTCCCTTTAGAAAGTGTAATGGAATACTCCTAACTGAGAGTGATATTAAACAGCTTACCTTGTATCTGCTCATTTCTCTGTTTACTTAAACTCACAAACCCTGGTCCTTTCAAAATTACCAGGAACCACTCACTGATTTGTATTTCTTGCCTCTGCTTGCCACATACCAATGTGTCTCAACACATCTTTTGAGAACTGCAGTGTTAGAGGACCAGACGAGTGGAGAGATGTTCCTGGCCTGGCTAGGGATGGACCGATTCGCCTGGGGCTCCTGTCTGGCCTGGCACCTCTGTAAGCGTCTACCTGCATTTATGTTCAAACCCTACCTGCTTTTCTTCACTGCTGCCACCCGTCAGGTTGTTCCCAAGAATGACACCCTCTACTTAGTCCTCCACAAGTCCCAGTGTCCTCTGGTGTGCGCCCCAGCACCCCTCTTCCCCAGACACAAATAGTGGTCAGAGTTTTCCCACAGTGCTCCCAGAGAAAGTCTCCAGGCTTCTGGGAGGGGTGCAGGCCTACAAACACCTCCATGGCTGTTCGCTCTAGTGCCACAGAGCGCCCCCATCCATAGAGTCACTCATCAGAGAGGAGAAGAGGACTCGATGAGCTCTTCGGAGGCAGTGGGTACTCTTTGCTTCTCCCCAGATCTCTGCCCCTGTGAATCTAATTATCTCTCTCAGCATCCAAGTTCTGACTGTTCTCTGAGGCTTCTCTTTACCTCCGTAATCCATGCAACCCATGCTTTGGAGGATCCTTTCCGATCATTGCTATTTACTCTTCAGTTGTTTTTTACCCTTTCCTTCCATTCTTTCTTCACCTCCCTTCCTCTCCACCCCCACCCCAGACTAGGCAATTTCATCAAGTTCCTGTTCCCTTCCCAGCATGAATCAGTCAAAGCAGGTTAATCTCTCCAGTTTTGCATCACATGTCATTCCTCAGCCAGCAGAGTACCTTTCATAGAAATTGGGGATACTGACTTTCAAGTTCAGGGGCTCCAGCCAGCCCAGAAAAAATGTTCTGAGTCCAGATGGCTCCACAAAGCTCATTGCTCGAGGGAACCAGGCTCAGCTCTTGTGCCCACACATCCTCTCTTCCCCTGTCCTGGTCTCTGTGCCACCTCCTCTCTCCTTCCCAGTGTCCTTTCTCTGAGCGTTGTGGGCCCAGGATAGCCCTAGCCTCCTCAGACGCACCTAAAAGTCTCTTGGACTAGGAGCTGAGGGCAAGGTGACAATCAGATCAGCTGTTTCATGTCTCTGTGAATGAATGGGGATAGAGCATCGAACAAGACAGATATGGTCCTTGCCTTCATGGAGTTTACATCCCAGTGGGGGCAGGAAGAATAGACCAGTATCTACAAGAATATAGAGGATAACTGATCGTCCTTGCACATTCTATGACAGAAGTAAACTAAGCCGATGTAATGGAGTAACCTGGGATGGGCGGTGGGTGCTTTACCTGAGGGGCAGGGAAGTACTCCCTGAAGGGGTAACACTTGAGCAGAGGCCTGAAGGGGCTCTCTATGTAGAGAGCTGGGGGATGAGCACTCTGGACAGACCAGGCCCTTTGTGCAGAGGACAACACAAAGCCTTGTGTGATGCAGGAACTGAAAGGAAGCCAGTGTGGCTGGGGCAAAATGAGCATGAGGGAAAGTGAGGGGAAATGAGGTCAGAGACATGACCGTGGGGAGGGAAAGCTCACGTAGGGTTCCACAGTCCAAGGCAAGGATTGGACTTTAGTCTCAAAGTAATAGGAAGCCATTGAAGGGTTTTTGGCAGAGAAGTGAAATGATCTGATCTGTGGTTGTTGAAGACCCCTCTGCTTACCTATTGGAGTGCAAGGGTGTCTTGCTCCACTGTCTATCAGAGCTTCATTCCTCCCCAGTAGTTAGGAGAGCCGAAGGATTCAGGAAGCCCTGCAAGCACCTGGCATCTGTCCCTCCATTCTCTGTCCAGGCTTTACTTTTTGTCGCCCCCAGAGAGACCCACTTCCTGGGTTAGTAGGACCATACAGGAAGAGACTGCTTTTTGTCTCTTGACTAACTTCATTTGCTTCATTTCACTTCTATTATTTTCTATAGATGTTTGTAACATTCTGTATTTGAGTGAACAATACAAACTCCCTGGCAAGGAAATATTGAGAAGGAAGAATGCTGTTTTTCTCCTTGAGTCTACTCTTGCCACTTTCGCCCACACAGAAGGGACCACAGGCTGTGACTATCACTGAGGAACCTCGATTCTGGAGCCGAGGTCGAGCCGCAAGTGGTCCCCATGACCTGAGACCCCTGCTGGTACCTCCTTTCTGTCCCTGGTCACCTAGGGACATTCCTGTTCTGCTCCTCTCCAGGTGTTCAAGCCTGGATCAGCAGGAAGAGGAGGGAGAGTTTCTGACCTGGGAGGGCCAAACTGGGGCAAAGCCAAGTTCTTCCTGCTTTCCGGCAGCTGGCCTCTCTTCCTTCCTTCCCCCTTTTATAGCCCTCCAGGCTGATATGGTAGAGAAGTGCCACACTTCCATGACACCCCCACCCCCAACCCCATCCAGTGTTTTCCTGGGGTCACTGGGGAATCGTACTGAAGACAGACTCTCCTCTGGCCTGCAGAGTCTTAAGAAACTTTTATATAGGCCAGTGTTTATTTCCCAGTCCTGGCTGACCGCCCCCTTTAACATCTCTGAAAAGCAGAGAGTGGTGGGACATTTGGGGAGGGAGGGTGTGGGATGGTAGGAAGTCAACACTTTGAAAGAGCCTATTTAATGTAATTTTATATTTGAAAAACAAAACCCAAAACAATTGTTTTCATGATACGGACCAATGAACGTTAGCTTTTGGTGTATTTTCACTAAAGATTAGGAGGTACTGAGAAGGCAAGATGGCATCTCAAGCCCAACTCAGAGGAGGGAGCTGTCTCCAGGGTTTCTTTAGGTGAAGCGCCAAGCTCCTGTCCACGATTCCACCCCAGCTCAGCACCCCCTTTGTCACCATCACCATCCATGACCTGTATGGGAATGTACGGGGAGCTTAGGACTCAGGTTTTAGAGTCATTCTCAAATTCGGTTCCCATCCCATTGCTAGCTATGTGTTCTCTGACAAGTTACCTAACTTATGGTTAACCCACCAACCCCCTAATTTCAGGGGTTAAGAGCATGGACTCTGGAGCTAGCCATGTGGGTTGGAATCCTGGCTCTGCTACTTTGTGTGACTTTGGGTGGGGTTACTCATCCTCTCCAGGCCTCAGTATGTTCATTTGAAAAATGGGGTTGCTGTGAGGATTGAAATGAATACAATAGACGCATGCATGCGTGTGTGTGTACACGTGAACCTATGTGTATAAATGTATGTATGTGTGTGCATGCCTGGCACATAGCAAGCACTTATAAGCACCGGCTGTTACTATTATTTTAGTTTTGTTTAGGATAAGACCATATGTGAGAAAAATAAGTTAATTAAAAAAATCCATAAGTAAATCATAATGCAGGTGCTATATGGACATAGCAAAAGTTGAGATACTGCTATTTGGTAACTGAAGTGAAACTCTAGGCAAGACCACAGCATTCTGTCTTGTACTTTATATCACACTGGTTCCTACAGGCTTTTTTGGATCTTACCTTGCTGCTACTTTTCTTTTTTCTTTTTAAATTTTTTATATTGGGGAACAGTGTTTTTCCAGGACCCATCAGCTCCAGGTCAAGTCGTTGTTTTCAATCTAGTTGTGGAGGGTACAGCTCACTGAGCCCACGTGGGACTCGAACTGGTGACCTTGGTGTTATGAGCACTGCGCTCCAACCACTGAGCCAACTGGCCGCCTGCTACTTCTTTTCTTTACTGGATTTTCTGTGCGTGCCTCATGAAAAACCAGCTCCTTAGGTCTCTGTTGAATTCTTCTAGCCCTCTACTCCTCCACCTGAAGAGGAATTCTTCTCATAAGGATTCCAGAGTCCCATAACCGCTCTTCCCTCTAAGAGGGGAAGAAACCCTATTAGGTCATAGATCAGTGGTTCTCAAAGCGCGGCCCCTGGACCTGCAGCCTCAACATCACCTGGAAACTTGTTGGAAATACATGTTCTTGACTTCCTAGCCCAGACCTGCTGCATGAGAAGCTCTGGGGCTGAGGCCTATCCATTTGTGTTTTAAGCAGCGCTTCAGGAGATTTTGGTACACGCTAAGCTCCGAGAGCCACTGTAACAGAGGAAGAGGGATCTGGTAGTTGTCTTGGGGTTGTTCAACTTCACAGTCCTGTTCTAGACACCCTGTCCTCTGTGAAACTAAAGCTCCGTTTTGTGAAGATAGGGACCAGAGGCAGAAGGGGAGCCAGCTGACCACTCTGAATGCCTTTTGGCTTGGTTCCTTCCTGAACCTTCCAAAGAGAGAGCTCAGGGATGTTAGCCAAGCATTTGGGGAGGTACCCTGGATTCCCACGTGGGCTCCGTCTGATCAGCTAGGGCATCTCGGGAAGTCACTTAACCTCTCTGAGCTTCATTGTGGGTTGTAGCCCTCAGTGAATAGAGCAGGATTGTTTGGAGGAATAAATGAGGTAATATGTGAAAACACTTTTCACAGCTGCAAATGGTAAATTGTTTTAAATTGTAACCAGACAACTAAACTCTTTACAGGAGCAATTATCATCTTTTTTCCCAGTGGACACACGGGATAAATTACACTTATATGCTGGACAGACACTCGAAGCCTTCCAGCTGCAACTTCTCCCATCCCTCTCCTGCTCTAAAGAGAAAATGTCCACAGCCTGAGTCGAATGTCCCAGTGGGCAAATGACATGTGGCTGTGATCTTCTCTCTCTCCCACTCTAGCCCATGGCAGCTCGGTAGTCTCTCCGTCAGCATCTCTGGCTCTGCTCTCTTTCTGTGACCTTTCTCCTCCCTGGTTCTGTCTGCCCCTTGGAACTGAACCTCTTGCCTTGTCCCCAACAGTGTGACCCTCTCCTGATTCCTTCTAGTCCATGCCACCAACAAACCTTTCTCAGAGCACAGGCAGCCATCTGGCAACCTTGCTTTATTTTGATTTTTCTATTGGGAGAGCGGGTGGTCGTCTGCAAAAGTAAGTCTTCGGGCTCCTTAATAAAAGGGCAGAGTTGAGGCTGCTTCTGCCTCATCTGGCTCTGCCCCAGGACCAGGCTTTTACGAAGATTGCCGTGTCATCAGCAGAAATTCAACAGTCGATTACTTCTCTATCTTTCCTTAAAAAGCCCTTCTTTGGTGACTGTGGGGACAAAGCCCCAAAAAACAGTTTCCAGGCTCTCGGCCTCACAATAGAAAGGTGCTGGCTCGGGTAGTAAATGGCCATCAACTGTGATCAGATGGCCATCAGCTGTGGCTAGTTGGCCGTCAGCTGTAACCCGTAAGCCATTGGCCACTAATATAACGGCTGTGGCTACGCTAGCAGAAAGAATGGGGGCTAGCAAGAAGATGGTGGCTGGCAAGCGCGCACTGCTGTTAGGCAGATTATATAGATCCTGCTTCCTGTGTCTCCAGCCCAGCCGCCAGCGAGAACATATTGGTTTGACTCCCCTATCTATGGCTCCATGGGTGTTCCTTTTTGGCCTTACTGTGTCCTGCGTTCTTGGGCGGGGAGTGGGAGCAGAGACGCCGCCGGACGCCCTGCATGACAAATGGCGCAGCGAGCAGGGTCCCCTGCATGACACATGGCATAGTTGGCAGGATACGGTGCTGGCGAGAGCTCTCCGAAGGGCAGTGGAGCAGTTTGTGCGTATGAAAGCTCAGTCTGAGGAAGACCAGGAGGAGCAGCTGCCGGAGAGCTCGATCCCTGTGAAGGGGTGGAAAGATGCGGACGGTTCCCCAACCAGCAGAGGCCAGAGAAAGCGAAGGTTGTTGCCGCCCTGTGGGCTGGGAACTGCTTGCTGACGCAGCCCAGATGCGGGACTTTTAGTCCCAGGAGGAAACGCTTGCTGAGTCCTCCTTGGGAGATGAGGGTGAGGTCAAGGTCATCTCTCACCCCCAGGACAGCTCTGGAGAATGACTATGGACTATGGGGAATTGCCTTCCATCCCTAATTTAATGGACGCTTGACTGTTTGGGAACATACCACCATGTAGTGGGACTGGCGGATGTTTGCTTTTGTGTCTTGACTGGCCGCCATTGATAATATGTAAGCACCTTGATGTGAGCCGCTGTTGTTCCAGCACAGTACCTCGAGAGGCCCAGAGAGAGAGTGGCAGTGCCCTGAGAGCCCTGGCTGTGTCCAGGCAATCTGGCTGTGTCCAGAGAGTGGCAGTGCCCTGAGAGGCCCTGGCTGTGTCCAGGAGGTCTGGCTGTGTCTAGAGAGAGTGGCTGTGCCCTGAGAGGCCCTGGCTGTGTCCAGGAAGTCTGGCTGTGCCCAGAAGTACTGTGGTGGTGCCCTGAGAAAACCTGGCTGTGCCCGGGGAGACTGGTGGTACCCTAAGAAGCCCAGGAAGTCTGGCTGTGCCCAGAAGTACTGTAGTGGTACCCTGAGAAAACCTGGCTGTGCCCGGGGAAACAGGTGGTACCCTAAGAAGCCCAGGATGTCTGGTTGTGTCCAGAAGTACGTGTGGTGCCCTGAGAAACCCTGACTGTGCTCAGAGAGCCTGGCTGTGTCCAGGATATTGCATTCACCTCCAGGCTCCTCGCACAGGGACCCTCGCGGAAGACACTTGTCGCGTAGATTGTGAGGCGAGAGCGAGACCCTGTAGTGGTGGAGTGTGGGGACAAAGCCCCAAAAAACAGTTTCCAGGCTCTCGGCCTCACATAAAAAGGTGCTGGCTCAGGTAGTAAATGGCCATCAACTGTGATCAGATGGCCATCAGCTGTGGCTAGTTGGCCGTCAGCTGTAACCCGTAAGCCATTGGCCACTAATATAACGGCTGTGGCTACGCTAGCAGAAAGAATGGGGGCTAGCAAGAAGATGGTGGTTGGCAAGCGCGCACTGCTGTTAGGCAGATTATATAGATCCTGCTTCCTGTGTCTCCAGCCCAGCCGCCAGCGAGAACATATTGGTTTGACTCCCCTATCTATGGCTCCATGGGTGTTCCTTTTTGGCCTCACCGTGTTCTGCGTTCTTGGGCGGTGAGTGGGAGCAGAGACGCCGCTGGATGCCCTGCATGACAAATGGCGCAGCGAGCAGGGTCCCCTGCACGACACATGGTGTAGTTGGCAGGATACGGTGCTGGCGAGAGCTCTCCGAAGGGCAGTGGAGCAGTTTGTGCGTATGAAAGCTCAGTCTGAGGAAGACCAGGAGGAGCAGCTGCCGGAGAGCTCGATCCCCGTGGAGGGGTGGAAAGAAGTAGATGGTTCCCCAACCAGCAGAGGCCGGAGAAAGCGAAGGTTGTTGCCGCCCTGTGGGCTGGGAACTGCTTGCTGACGCAGCCTGGATGCCGGACTTGTCCCAGGAGGAAACGCTTGCTGAGTCCTCCTTGGGAGATGAGGGTGAGGTCAAGGTCATCCCTCACCCCCAGGACAGCCCTGGCGAATGACTATGGACTATGGGGAATTGCCTTCCATCCCTAATTTAATGGACGCTTGACTGTTTGGAAACATACCACCATGTAGTGGGACTGGCGGATGTTTGCCTTTGTGTCTTCACTGGCCGCCATTGATACTATGTAAGCACCTTGATGTGAGCCGCTGTTGTTCCAGCACAGTACCCCGAGAGGCCCAGAGAGAGAGTGGCAGTGCCCTGAGAGGCCCTGGCTGTGTCCAGGAAGTCTGGCTGTGCCCGGAGAGCGTGGCAGTGCCCTGAGAGGCCCTGGCTGTGTCCAGGAAGTCTGGCTGTGCCCAGAAGTACTGTGGTGGTGCCCTGAAAAAACCTGGCTGTGCCCGGGGAAACAGGTGGTACCCTAAGAAGCCCAGGATGTCTGGCTGTGCCCAGAAGTACTGGTGGTGCCCTGAGAAACTCTGGCTGTGCTCAGAGAGCCTGGCTGTGTCCAGGATATTGCATTCACCTCCAGGCTCCTCGCACAGGGACCCTCGCGGAAGACACTTGTCGCGTAGATTGTGAGGCGAGACCCTGTAGTGGTGGAGTGTGGGGACAAAGCCCCAAAAAACAGTTTCCAGGCTCTCGGCCTCACATGGAAAGTTGCTGGCTCAGGTAGTAAATGGCCATCAACTGTGATCAGATGGCCATCAGCTGTGGCTAGTTGGCCGTCAGCTGTAACCCATAAGCCATTGGCCACTAATATAACGGCTGTGGCTACGCTAGCAGAAAGAATGGGGGCTAGCAAGAAGATGGTGGCTAGCAAGCGCGGACTGCTGTTAGGCAGATTATATAGATCCTGCTTCCTGTGTCTCCAGCCCAGCCGCCAGCGAGAACATATTGGTTTGACTTCCCTATTTATGGCTCCATGGGTGTTCCTTTTTGGCCTTACTGTGTCCGGCGTTCTTGGGCGGGGAGTGGGAGCAAAAACCCTTCTGGACGCCCTGCATGACAAATGGCGCAGCGAGCAGGGTCCCCTGCACGACAGTGACTCCACCTAAAAGAGTCCTCCTTTCTTCTTTATTACTGTCCTCTGTTTTGAGTTCTTCTTCCTTCTTTCCCCAAGTCCGAAATTGTTCTATTTACTTACCTTTTGTTTGTTAATAGTTCCTGGTGACTGGGAGGTGAAGCTCAGGTCACACTCTTGGTTTTTTATTGCCCCGGTAAACTTTTTGTTGCATCTAATCATTAGAAATGCACATACAGACATCTCTTCAGGTTAAATAAGTTTTTTTAAATTTATTTTTTTAATTTGCTCTCTCTCACCACCCCTTGGCCCAGAAATAGGGGGGAGAAGCCACACTTACATTTATCAAAACCACTTTATTAACTATCGCAGGTCTTTTATTGGTTTAGTCATGTATTGGTCACCTAACGTGCATCTCGTTCCTGGGGAGCCCCGATGCTAGTACTGAAGGTGTGTTCCAGTATTCCTCAACTCCACTGTGCTTCCAGAACGTAAACTTCACAAGAGCTGGTAGCTTCTCTGTCTTGTTCACTGTTATGTTCCCCATGCCTTGAGCAAGGCCTGACATAGAGCAAGTACTCAATAAATACAGTTGAATGAAGGTAAGAAAGACAGGCAAATAATGATGCAGGCAGGTGTCCATCTCTGGAGAAGGATGTGAATTTTTGTCTTCCTGAAGTCCTGCAACCAGAGCCTTTTGGGAGGGCTAGCCCAGTGGGTTAGAGCATCTGAAACATTTAGGATAGGAACTTCTGTTAGAGCATTTGAAACTTTTAGGACAGTAACTTCTCTATGTTTTCTGTTCCCCCAGGACCCAGGCAGAAGCGCCAGCAGACCCAGTTCCCCTCCTAGGGCCCTGGCATTTAGCTCTTTAGTGTTCCTTGCACCACACCCAGCTGCTGTTGGACAAAATTCTGTTCTGTTGTTCCTGAGTCCCACACACTGGCTCCTGATTTTTGAGGAAGCTGGTGGAATAAAAGGAGCCCTGGACCTGAAAGACTAACAAAGGTTTGTGTCCAGGTGTGACCCCTTTGTGGCTGTGTACCTCTGAGGAACACAGCCTCTCTGGACCCCAGAGTCCTCCCTTATGAAGATGGCATAAGAAGCCAACCTCACAGTGTCACTCAAGTGTGATACTGCACGGGAAAGCACTTGTAAAACTGCAGAACACACTTCGTCTGATTTTACTTCTTGTTGCTGGCCAGGAATGCAAAGGCAGTTACCTGCATGCCCAGAGCTGCGTGCCTTTCTCAGCCCTTGGACTGGGGCTAACCCTTGCATGTCAGAATACAAGTAAATCAGTGAAGTTATTATATAGATAGCCTTGAATCTAGTTTATTTGAAAAATATCATGAGATATAATTTAGGAACACCTATTCTTTATTATTAGTGACAAGTTATTTACCAACTATATTAATGTCATGACTCTAGGTGACAGAAACTTGCCCCAGCTGATTAAGCAAAAATGGAAATTCATTGGGGATGGTATTGAACAGTTTCGGGGCAAGGTGACTTCAGGAATGGCCATATTCAGGTGCTTCAATTAAACTTAAATGAAGCTTTGCTCAAATGAACTCCAGATTTCTGCTCACAGGAGATCACCATACAGCAAACAGGCTGGCACAGAGCTGAGGACTGTTTAATCACTGGCCAGTTGAATACCAGGGCATTTCTCTACTCTGACAAGGAAGACCAGTTCTGCTTGGTGTCTCCCATCTCAGCTTGTTTAATCCCTCCACCAGTTTCTTTCTTGAGTCTCCATTCAGTTTTCTTGATCTTTTATTATCTTGGCTTCACTCCTCCACTGGGAATGATCCTCACCTTATTTCCCAGCTGGGTGACCCTGTGGTCACTTGGGCCTCACATCCCTTCCCTTTTCTGGGGCAGATTTTAGGGTGCCTTCTTCCAGGACGTGCTCACTAATTTGGGTATCTAGCCTCATCTTGTTCCCAAGCAGACAGCTCTCGGAGATCAGCCTAAATGGATATTTACCAACTTGTGGAATAAGGTGCAGAGACACAGACACTTCTGCCATCTCAGGGTCTTCCATGAGCCGAGAACATTGATACTTGAACTTGCTGTGTGTCAAAAAGAGGAAGGTCAAGAATTGAGCTCTTTCTCAGGCCACTTAGCCCTCTGTGTTTCTCCCAAAACTGTTCCCATAAATCTAATTGATCTCTAGATCTCCAGCCATAATTAGTCTTTCAGATATTGTTCTGCTTTCATAATTCAGGTTTCCTCTTCTACGTCATTCCCTGGCTGATTCTTCCAAATGAACTTGGATACTACCAGTGTTCTCATGTACTCCCATCTCTGCCTTTGGTCACACGTCTTGCTCAGCCAGTTTTCCCTAGTCAGGATCCAGTTGAATTGGGTATTCTTCAGCCCTGCCTTGCAAAACCTCTCTGGAATCCCTAAACACATGAGCTCCTAAGAAGATAGTGGGGCCACATGTTAAAATGTCCACAGAGGGTCAGGGGTCCTCACATAGCCCATCACTGTCTGAAGGCAGCTCTGATCCTGTCACCCAGTGTCCCATCCCCTGCCTCTGCACTATCTCTGCCCCTTCTCACCTCTTCTCTGCTTAAACCAGATAGAGCCAAGGTGGCTCCAGTTTCCATGGAAGCCATCTGACACAGACACATGTGACACAGACAGACAGATTATGCTTTATCTCTCCACAGGAACTGTGTCTTGTCTTGACCCACGGTATACGGCCCAGAGTCAACAGACACTGTGTTCTCATCCCCACGAACCAAGACAGGATCCCAGTACCTTATTTTCCCTTCACTCCGTTGTCAGGCTATGCTCTCCTCTATGACCAAGATTTTCTAAGCTTCTAGACACCGTTTCTCGCTGGCATATGTGCACTTCTATATACAAATGGGGGAGAAACCTTTCTCTGCTGTGTTTAATTGTATCATTTCCCCATTATGCTTTCCTTGAATCTTCACAACAATGTGGATTTGGTTAAGAAAGGTGAGGAATGGGGAGATGGACTACTCCTTTACCCCTCGAGTCCTAAGGAGGGTGTTTGTCCCCGTGTCCCATCATTGTCTTTGTATATGTCCAGCACATGTGCCAATCCACCGGGTCACATCAAGGGTTTCAGGCCTCCTTTGCACTCCTTTTCCTATTGGCGGGTAGTACATGCCAGGCCTGTTCCCTCCCATTCATCACCTTGTGTCGGCAACAGGGCCAGGGTTGGGAGAAGAGCTAGTGGGAAGGTGGGGCTTCTGGATTGTGAGCCTTTTTTTTTTTTTTTAATTTTTTTTAGAAAGAGCTGGATTTATGTTCACTTTGAAGAGTAGCTTGGCAGCTTCTGCTGAATCTGAAAATGCACATACCATGTCACTCAGGATTTCCCTCCTTGGAGGAACTTTCCCACATGTGTACAAAGAGACATGCATCAGGATGTTGTTCAAAGCAGCATTATTATGCTGGTGAAAATGGGAGATTATTGAAATGTCTGTAAATAGCAGAATGGAAAAAAGTAGAACGGTTTAATAATGTGAGGGAATATTATTCAGCAGACAAAAGAAATGAATGCGATGTGTAAGCTTCAGTGATGAATATCAAAAAGGTAGATATCAAATACATAATTTTGGGTGGAAAGTAGTTGGTTACAGAATGACTTATACCATATGATATTTATGGGCATTTGAAAAAAATACAAAAGAATACTAAATGGAGCTTATGGCCTTGAGTGCAAAGTATGTTTCATGGACAGGACACGGACCAGTCCATGGACAGGAAAGACACACTTGAATTCCAAAATAATGTTGCCTCTGGCAAAGAAGAGGAAATCCAGTCAGGGAAAAATATAATGGGAACATCAACTTTAAAAATCTCAAGAAATGTGACCGTTGATAAGCATCCTTTCTGCATGATGGGTACATGCATATTTGTTGTTTTGAAGTTTCCATACTTAAAGTTTTCATCCAAATTTTTAAAATAGTGGAGGAAGACTTACAACCGAGATAGCTTGTGAAATGACATATCTCTTGGCTGTAAGTGATCGAAAACCCGATTCAAATTGGTTTACGCCGAAAGTGGGAGAATTTTTGGTTTTCAGCTGTGAAAAGCCGAGTATATCTGCTTTGAAGGGACATCAAATTCCTGGACTTGGTGTTCCTGGACTTGTTGTTTTGCAGTTCTGCCTTCCTTCAAGATGACTTCAGCCTGTCTCCTCAAAGTGGCCTCCAAAGCTATGGCCAGCATTCATTTCAGGTTCAGTCCCGTAGAAGAGAGGTCCTTTCTTCTAAAGGGTTAGAAAGGAAGGACTGGGCTAGCTGTCCTTGGCCTGGATTGAGTCACATGCCTGTGTGGGAACCATCACTGTGGTCAGAGAGGAAGTAGGCTGATGGCCCCAGTTCTGGGTCACACATCTACCCCAGGAGCATGAAGTGGGGAGTGAGGTCATGCTCATCAAACCACATCACAGAGGGGTCGGCAGTGTGCTGTCAGAAGGTCAAAGCAACACATGCGCACTTCTGATTGCCAGCTCATTTTGGAGAAGGGATTGCAGAGCACGTCAAGGAAAAGCTAAAATCTTTAAGTGCACTGATCAGTTATGTCTTCCCTGCCTCCCTCTTATCACTCTGCACCCTATCCCAGTAGTGGGGCTCCATCATGGGAGTGGTATTGTCAATGCCAGAGCTAGGCTCTTAGTAGACTTCCTGTAAGCCATCCATTCACTGCCCAAGTTGGGGTGGGGTCATAGCCTCTGCCAAGTGAGCCGGTTAGAATCTCAGGGGGTATATTGCAAGTATGATGGAGCGGATGGATTGAAAATGCCTGTTTAATATAATGTTATCTTTGTCAAACAATACTTGTTTAATGTATTACAGACAATCAGCAACTTGTTGTCAAAAAGGCATGCATTCAAAGATCCTGACGTGTTGATTGGGGGTGTGGTATCTGGAGCCCAGTTTAAGGAGAAAGCTGTCAGGGAAGTTCATAAACAAGTGACTTGACTTCAAGTCCAAGTGCTTTCCAGTGGAAGCTTACCCTCCCCACCATGAACCTGAGAACCACAGAGAGCTGAGGGAACTTTGCTAATGGTATCCTCAAGCCTTCCTTGTTTCCCCTTAACACAATGTTCCAGGAGCCATTTATTTGCCAGCAGGTACAACACTTGAATTGAACTAGTTTATATGAACCAGGCATTATCAAGTACTCGAGCAGCAAACATGGGGCTTTCACTGGGACTTTGTGAAGCTCCCCTTCCAAAAGAAAACACACTGGGTCACACATATGGGTCACACATAAAAGTTATATGTTCGTAACTTTTGCCCTGACAAGCTTTCTTTAATCTTTGCTGATAAGAGTCATATGTACAGTTCTTTTTCGGATAACATATGTACGGATGACATAGAGCAAATATAATTAATATTGAGCTTTCCCCCTTCGTCAATTCATACAATTTCTAAGCTCAGAAATCCTACCTATAGTTTGGATCAACATACCACCACCTAAATGTAGGTGAAGTAATCCTGCCCCATGAAACAAAAAGAAAAAGCCCAGTTCAATAATCTTTAGAACAAGAATCCTGACTAGCATAAAATGATGAGCATACTGACCTGAGCAGAGCAATTATATCTTGTTCATCTACACTGCTTTTGTTTCTCTTTATATCATGGTGCAATAGTTCCGGTTTTTACGTGATACTTAATACATCAAAAAGCTTTATAGACGATGTAATACAGAATTGTACACCTGAAATCTATGTAAATTTACTAACAATTGTCACCCCAATAAAATTAATTAAAAAAAAAAAAAGCTGTGCATTTGACCATTCAGACTTTAAACTCACATCTCTGGATGTTTAAGCAGCGTTTAACTTTAACTACAAAATTTTGAATCATGAAACGCTTATACACCATGTATGAAATGTTTCATATACGTACAATTGCATCCAACAGGCTAAGCATAATTTATCATCTCACTAGATGGGCAGCTCTCAAACTTACTGATTTTAGGGCACTTTATATTCTTAAAATTTACTGAGGGCCCCAAAGAGCTTTTTTATGTTTATATAGGTTATAGATATTGACATTTACCATGTTAGAAATTAAAACAGAAAAATTTTAAAATATGTATTAATTTATTTTAAAATAATCATAAAATTGTAACATGTTAATATGAACAAATTTTCATGAAAATAAGTATATTTCAAAAAAACTAGTGAGAAAAGTGGCATTGTTTTCCATTTTTGTAAATCTCTTTAATGTCTGGCTTAATAGAAGGCAGATAATGTATTCTCATATCTACTCTGCATTCAGTCTGTTGTGATACCACATGTCAGATAGCCTCTGAAAAACTCCACTGTACTTTCATTCATGAGAGAATGAGTGCTAAAAAGCAATTAGCATCTTAATATCATTATGAAAATAGTTTTGAACTCACAGATCCTTGAAAGGGTTTCTGCCCCCTCTCCTTCACTCCTCCAGGGATCTTCAACACACTTTGAAAACTGCTCGGCAGGATTCACATAGGAGGTCTGACAAGTTCGTGAACTTTGTTGCAATGATGTTGCTAACCTTTTTTGATATCAGAGGGATTATTCATTATAAATTTGTACCAACTGGACAAACAGTTAACCAAGTTTACTATTTGGAAGTGCTGAAAAGGCTGCATGAAAAAGTTAGACAAAAACTACCTGAACTTTTCACCAGCAATTCATGGTTCGTGCATCACGACAATGCACCAGCTCACACGGCACTGTCTGTGAGGGAGTTTTTCACCAGTAAACAAATAACTGTATTGGAACACCCTCCCTACTCACCTGATCTGGCCCCCAATGACTTCTTTCTTTACCCAAAGATCAAGAAGATATTTGAAAGGAAGACATTTTGATGACATTCAGGACATCAAGGATAATATGATGACAGCTCTGATGGCCATTCCAGAAAAAGAGTTCCAAAATTGCTTTGAAGGGTGGACTAGGCGCTGGTGTCGGTGTATAGCTTCCCAAGGGGAGTACTTCAAAGGTGACCGTAGTGATATTCAGCAATAAGGTGTGTAGCGCTTTTTCTAAGATGAGTTTATGAACTTAATTGTCCGACCTCATAGTTAGATGTCATCTGCATTGATTTTTCCTTGATGTGTGGTTTTTAACGGAATATTCTCTGACTGCAGTTTAATTTAGTTAGAAGAAATAACAAAAGGATCAAGAAAAATCCATATGTTTGAAAATTAAGAAATATTTCTAAACTCAACTGTCAAAGAAAAAGAAATTATGTGGAAATTAGAGCCAACTTAGAACTCAAAATAATGAAAATTCTGCAAATCAAAACTCGTAGCATCTCACTAAAACTGCTCTTAGGGGAAAATGTATAGCCTTACATACTTATGTTAGCAAGAAAAAGGCAAGAAATTAATGAGCATCCAACTTTAAAAAGTTACAAAAAGAACAACTGAAAATGTAACCGGAGGCCAAACAAGTCCAGGGATGGTGCTGCCTGCGCTACTCAGCCCATAGACCGACACAGGAGCTGGGCCATAGAATAAATGTTTATTATCAGAGCACCGGTGGTCTGAGAAGGCAGCAGGTTAACACCTCCAAAAACTGCCTTATATTCTCAAACTGGCTGGCGGTATTTAGGGAAAATCAGAGCATTCTCCCAGAGGCTGCATGACGTCCGGGAGGTTGTTCTCCTATCATGATGCCCTCCTCTGTCGTCGTATCTCTTGTGGCCCAGCATTCTGTCCGGGAACAGTGGCGGAGTAACCTGGGAAAATGCTAAGCGATAGAGTTTGTAATTAGCAAGCATCACAAGGTGATCGTCTCAGATAAGGAGCCAGGGACAGGGCATCCCGGAGGCATTCTGAGCTCAGCCACAGGGGGTGTGAAGCCCACTTGGATGGGGGCAGGGCACCCCAGAGCATTCTGAGTACAGGGGGCCCGGCTGGGCCCTGCTTCAGGACTCAACAAAGTAGAAGGAAGGAAACAATAAGATAAAATTAGATATTAATGAACTAGAAAACAAAGATAAACGACAGAGAAGATATTGGTTTCTTGAAAAGACAAATTAACAGACCTCTGGCAAGACTAATCAAGGAAAAAAGAAGACACAAATGAAGGATGCTGGGGATTGAAAAATAGGACAGAACTACTAAAAAATATCCTGACTCGAGTTTCTTCACACCAGCACTGACTCCTCTCTCAAGGACTGCTTCTTATCTTGCATGTTTTATAGACCTGAGCCAGCAACTGCTTTGATTGGGCTGCTGGTCCTTCAAGTTCACACGCAGGATTCTGTCTGGCTTTTCAGACTATTGCCTGTGCTGGATGTTCAGACTCAGCATGTGGAAACACCACTCCCTTCCTGAATCAGAGCCAAAGAGAGAGCAAAGAGCTTTATAGAAGATAAGTGAATGCTACTATTTAATAGATACTGAGCGGAAATGATAAAGAATTCCAAGATAACAGGGCTTATGGTTTACCATGAAGCAGTACCCACCACAAATAAGGCAACGTCATAAACTACAGGGGAAAAACTGAAAACATTCACCCAAATGGATGCGTTGGATTTGAGATGCTCACTGCTCTTCCCTGTTTCTTAAACTAGACATAAGAGTCCTCACCCCAGTTCTGTTTCATTGTTTCCCTTTTTGAGCCCTCTTCCACAAAAGAAGTAACACCAAGTTGGCAAATTGTAGTCTCCTGTGAAGATGACATTGGCCATCCCTAACGAAGCTACCAATCCTTTCTCTGCAGCCGGCTCTCCAACTCTTCTCCTCCAGCACCCTGACAGTAAGGCACCTGAGCTCTGCAAGTCTCTGTAGCCTTTTATCAAAGGTTTTGTGGACAGCTGAGGAGGAAAAATAGAAAAATCCAAAGGTCAGTGCAAACACTGAGAGCCCTAAGCAACATGGCACACACCCTCCAGCTTTGACTTCCCTGGAAGAACCCACCACATGAGACATATTGTAGGGCCCCAAACTAACCAGGAAATTGAAGAGGGTCACAGTGGCCAACCCCACCGTGCACCAGTGTTTGTAGGTCCCCACTTGGGACCAGGAGAGCATGATATGCGCAAAGTGCCAGCAGTAGGTGACTACTGTGGGGCTGTGAGACACAGCTCCAGCCGCACAGGAAGCACCAGGCCCAGCTGTTCTTGGGTGGAATTCTCACAGCAGACACGGTGGCATCACTCATTGTTGGTTGGTCAGTATTGGACAATGATCACAATGCTATAGTGACCAAAGGACATGATCCAGGTGATCACAGCAGCGATCACTCCATACAAAGGCCGGCGGGACAGCTTGTACTGCACGGGGAAGGCCACTCCCAGGTAGCGCTGGATGCTGATGCCGGCCAGGAGCCACGTGCTGCAGTAGATGCTGCTGTAAAAGCTGAAGCCCGTGAGGGCACAGACTATCTCAGGCAGATACCAGCGGAAGTCAGACGCAGCCTCAGCGATCTTGAAGGGCAGCAGCAGCAGCAGGAGGAGGTCTGCCAGCGTGAGGCTGAGCAGAAGGATGTGGACGGGTGCGGGGTGGGGCTGGCGGACCCGCCCCAGGAAAGCGCGAAGGGCCAGGAGGTTGGCAGGGAGACCAATGAAAAAAGAAATGTAGATGAAGAGAAATCCCAGGCTTTGGGACTTGGGGCCCTGAAGAAAGAAAGGATGGGGGCAGTATCCTCTCTGACCATGGTTTTCCCAGCCCTAAACCAGGGTGAATGCATTCTTAGCTTCATTACATCTCCTCTCCTTGCTTCACCGAGTGATTATTGCTAACCCTTCAAACCTAGTACTGTTCTGCTTCCTGCGTGTCATGGAGGAAAACCTCCTTGCTTCCCAACCAAATTACTTCTTTAGCACCTTCCTCCTTTCCATTTCCACCCTATGAGAGAGAGAGAAAGAGAGAAAGAAGGAAATATAGTCTCCTAAGAATTTTGATGTCTCAGCAGCTCCCACAGAGAAGTTCTGAGGTCTCCAAGTTCCCACTAGAAAGGGCACTTTGTGAGGGCAGTGACATCATCTGTCTTGTTCATCATTGTGTCCCCGGCACCTAGAATTGTGCCTGACACTTAGTAGAAGTGCTCAACGACTATCTGAATGGCTATATAGACTGCAGAAGGATACAGTCAGCTTCATCATAAAGAGGGAGGAAGCCTGAGACTGTCTCTTGAGTTTCTCCAAATTCTACTCAGCCTAGTTGTGGCTTTTTTTCTCTCTCCTCATCTTTGCATGTTTTCTTTTTCTTTGCTCTCTTTAAGTCATTGGGCTTGAACACAATTTTCTCAGCTCCACCTATAAAAATGGGAATTTGAGTAAGCCCGAGGGAAAAGCAGGTTAAGCCCAAAGTGAGTCCCAGATGCCCAGTTTCTTGATTCCATGCTGAACCATCCAAAGAAAACCTGTAGGTTTGGATGGGGTAATGGAAGGGTCCTGACCTCGGCCAGGTAACCAGGATTACATTCCCCGCCATGCCTCAGATCAGTCATGTGACTCTGGGAAAAAATCACTCTAACTCCTCTCTGCCTCAGCTTGTTTTCCTCTGCACCACAAATAACCAGTGATTTCACCAGAACTCCCACAATCCCCGGTATGCTGCCTGCAAATTCACCAAAAAGGATTTATTCGGGAAAAAGAAAGGATTGCAACCCAGTGTATGCAGACATGGCAAGCCACATGCACGCTCAGGCCTGCGTGTCAAGATGGAGGGGTATATAGAAGGGAAAAGGAAGTTAGAACCATAGAGCTTTATTATAAACATGGAGTTCTTCCTGTAGTGTTCTTGCATGTAGGGTTCTTGTGATTATGTAGAGCGTGAGAACTTCCCCAAATCCTAGTTCCACCTGATTATAGGCTCTTCCAACTGATTATGTTTGTTTCAAGTTCCAATTAGTCTTTATCAACCCTTCTTCTCCCCCTGAAGAAAGCATATGTACGTGAGATTTTTGTCAATCAAGAGTCACATTTAATCTCTTCTAACTTATCATTAATGTAGATGTTTAAAATAAAGCTTTAAGTCCTTAACCTGTTACTGGTAACGGATTAGTGGTACCCATCTGTGCAGCTCATTTCCGAATTGGAGGATCTCAGAGTAGAGGACCAGATGAACAGGAAGGTATCCACCTAGTTGGGACTGAGCTTGCCTTTTATTTTCCTCTTGCTCTTACCTGCACCATCTCTGCGTTGCCTTGTCCTGGCCCCTTTCCTATTTCTGTGACCTCTTCCCCCTCCTCTTGGATAGTTAATCCCATATTATGCTCCCTCTTCATAAGTTTATCTACATGCATTTCTTCTATCTGATCTCTTCTTAGGGTCGTGATCCCAATAGCCTCTGCCCTGAGAACAAGCAAAGCTGGGTGCCTTGCCTTTTCCTAGAGGCAGACAGATGGCTTTTCAAATATGTCAGGTCTCAGAAGCAGATGAAACCTTGTCCAACTGGGCCACCTTTTCCTCTCCCACGAACAACAGACTTTTTTATACCTGGAAGAGTACATGGTCAAAAAGAGGAAGAGGAAGGTCAATAGTTGAGCTCGTTACAAGGAAGCTTGACCCTGGGTCCCTTCCACCAAATTCTGTCCCCACCAAACTTATTTTTCCCAGAATCCAGATCATAACTGTTGTTTTGGGCTTCTTCCTCCTTCTGCATTCCAAATCATCTATTCTTTTTCTTTTTCCACGGATAGTTATTTCAAACAATTTTGCACATGCATTCACTTCCTGCTCCCTCTGCTCTTTCTTTTGTTCTTCCCCCATCTTTTCTCTCAAGGCCCCTGACCTGGTCAATTTCCCATCCTCTTTCTCCAGCTGAAACTGGTTAGTATCTGAAGTACAGTTTTTCAGCTTTTGAACGTAATCCGTCCTGAAAGACTGTTCAAGTTCTGAAACATTCGAAAACCGAGGTACTACTGTATTGCCTGGCTTCCGTTGTCCCATCTGGTCCCTTCTTACAAATGTGTTTTCTTGAACTCAGACTATCCTGAGTTGCTTCCAGGGCAAGTTGGATTCTTTTTCTTCCGACTCATTCCCTCTCCCCGTGGACCATGTCCTGTCTGAGTCCAACCCTCTCTTATCGCTGTTGGTCTCTCACCAACCTGCATAGGGGCTACACCACTTCGAGGTTGACACATAAAGATTTGGACACTCACTGAGGATGCTTTGTCTCTCCTAAGGGAATGTGTGTGTCTTTCCATTGGCTGCCTGACCCTGCCAACAGAGACCCTTGTTCTTTCCCCTGACCCAGGAAGAGTGACCCTCATCACAATTTCTCCAGCAGAAAGGATCTCTTCTCAGTTAGCTCATCACTCCCCACCTTGGTGCCCAAGTGGTTTCTCTACATTCTTGTAGGCTGGTCCTCCCTAACCCACAGAGTGCCTGTCCTAAAATGGGCACTCAGGAAGGGTTTTGATGCTTGATATACATGGGATGAAAGCAACATAATAATCTTTTGTTCTCTACCAAGTTAATTTGTGTCATTTTACTGTCTGCATTTGATTGAGCAATAGAACTTACTGGAAAGGCAAAAATTGCTGGATAGGGCTGCTCATATTATCTTAAAATGTTAGGGGAGTGGCCTATTTTCTCCATCACTATCTCCAGCCCTGCAGAGCTGATTCTCAGGTCAGGAACAAAGCTGCAGAATCCTCTCTCCTAGCAGTTTCCAGGACCGTGGACAGTTTCCAAAACTTCAGGAGTCTCTCAATAAGCCCTCGTTCAGCTTGGAAAAGGACAGTTCCTCCTGGGGTGACCCCACTTCTTTTCATAGGGTGCTAGTGTTGAGTCTAGGTAAGATCGGCTCTTCTGGAAGTAACTTATTTTGAAGTTTGTCCCTAGAAAACAAACCTAGCATAGTCCCTTGCATAGAATAGGCACCTGAATATGTGAAATTAAAGGATGAAAGTTGGAGGTGCGTGTCAGAGCTTGCTAGCTGATGATATAAGCAAAGGGTAGGTCGGAACCTGTGCTTGTTGCCTTCTTTCTTTTATTTTTATTCTGTCAGCCAAATTCTGGTATTGGGACATTCTTGGTGCTGAGGTCCTGGGATCACAGGGGTAGAAAGGGGAATTCAGACGAAGTTGTTTTACAGAATAATAAGGCTGCATTGACCTCACACCCAGCTGTATCATGGGAGTGGGCAGTGCAACATCTCAACTAAGTCAAGCTTCAGATTGATTAGCACTAATTATGTATGTGGGTTTCATCTCCACAATGTCACACCTTTCACTGTCACTCTACTCTTCCCATTCCTCAAATGCCCTGAGCCCTTATTCTGGGACATGAGTGAATAAGACAGACAGTAAACAAGTGAATAAACCAACCAGGTCATTTCAAGTGAAGGAAGGAAGTAACAAGGGAAATCAAGAGAGAGACTGGCATTGGGCTCTTTTTAGAGATAGCTGTCAAAGGCCTGGGCTGAGAAGGGATATTTGAACTGATGAGAAGGCGCCAGCCCTGGGAAGAGTATTCAAGGTGGAGGGAACAGCAAGTAGCAAAGGCCTGTGGTGGCAACAAGCTCCCTGTGTTGGAGGAACAAAAAGGAGGCCAGTGTGGCTGCGTAGAAGACAGACCGAGCTGTTCAGGCCGTGGGGCGAGGACACAGGAGCGAGCTTGAGAGTGCTGACTTTAGTCTGCCGTTGGCTGACCTGGGTGATGGTTGTCTCATCTGTTGATCTTATCTTCCTCTCCTGATCTTTGACACTTCCTGATTAGCTGTTGTAGCCGGTCAGAATCTGAGAGCCCCTTACTGGTTCAGAGCCCTCCTGATATCATGACAACACAGAGCCACAGCTGTCCTCTTCAGCGTCTAGCAACAAGAGATGGGGTGAAGGCCAGATAGGGGGACACTAAAAACGGAATGAAGAGGAAACACTTAAAGATGGTAGGGAACAGAGGTGTGCAGCCATCCATCCAGCAGCCTTCACTGACAGGGAAAGCAAAGAGAAAGGAAGAACGTGGGCCCCACCAGGGAACTGGGTCCAAGGTCGTCACTGTTCTCACTTGCCTTTTAGCTGGGCTCACTGCACTTTACCACGCAAACAGTCTAAGATCAAGAAACCTCACCTGTTAGGAAATTGAGGTTTTCCCGATGCCTCCGCTCCACCAGCTGCTGCCTCTCCAGGCCCTCACGTCCAGCATCTCAGGAGTGGGACCCCAGGTGATACAGATTTTGCTTCCCCATCCTTCCATTTGCTCAGGCTCCAAACTTGAGAGATATCTGTGACTTTTCTCTTTCTCTGCCATTTACTCCACTGGCGAATCATTTCTAGTCTGTCTTCAAAATAGATCCCAAATCCAACCACGTCTCATTACATCTACTGCTACCAACCCGCCGTTCAGGCCATCATCGCCATCTCTCACCTGCATTCCTTAGCAATCTATCCGGTCCCCCTGCTTCTGTTGTTTCCCCCTTCAATCTGTTCACACAGCAGCCAGAATGATCCGTTAGAGGACAAATAGGTCCCATCCCTCCACTATTCAAAGTCCCATAGTTTCCCCTTCTCTCTTGTCAAAGCCACAGTCCTGACCGTGGCCTCCGAGTTCCACTTGTGTCAGCTTCCTGCCCCCCTCACTCTCTCACCTCCTCTTCTGCTCATCTCTCTGCCTCTGTTCCTTGGGATACTTCTCGGGGGGTGCCATTTGATGATATCTTTCAAAATTAAAAATCCCATCCATCAACTTGACATCTATTTTATTGTGCAGTTATCCTATCCCACGCGCACAAAGAAGTATGTTCATCACAGAGTTTTCTGTTTGTTCTTCGATAATAAAAGATTGGGAACACCTCATCTCCATCAATAAAGGGTCTGGTTGAATAAAAACTATGGGGCATCCAGCAGTAGAGATACTCCGCATCTGTTTCAAAGAATGAGGCAGATTTACCTATGCCAATGTAGACCGAACTCCGAAATGTGCCGTTAAATGAAACAGGAAGGTATAAGAAGAATGAGTTAGTTGTAAGAGTCGAGGGCCCACATGTTTACACCTTAGTGAGTACTTGGAGAGCGGTCCCCACTGGACAGCATTCACTGGTGCTGGGCCATCAGTGGTGAACAGACCATGCTTCATGGAGCTGATCTTCAGCTGTTGCCCTTTCACAGCAAGACAGGCAATAGACTGAGATACGGACACATAACATCAAACCGGGGTGGGGGGGGGATGCTAAGAATGAGGACAGAGACTGGAAAAGCAGACTAAGGGGCCCAAAGTGAGGGCAGTCCGAGACGGCCTCGCAGAGGAGGTGATGTTTGAGCAGAAACCTGCAAGAAAGAAGAGCATGAGGTGTGAGACTGTCGGGGGCAGGTAAGCAAGGAACAGCAAGCCCTGAGATGAGCCACAGTGTGTGCAAGGAGATCAGGGAAGCCAAAATGGCTGCGAGGGGACTGAAGGAAGGGAGAGCCATGGAAATGAGGTCAGGACTGTCAGCAGGACCCAAATTGCGTGGGGCCCTGTGGCTGTGTCAGGATGTGGAGATATCCGGAGTATGGTGGGCAGAGGTGTGCTGTAATCTGCTTTAGGTTTCTAGAGAATTCCTCTGGATGCTGGGTGAGAAACAGATTGGGGGAAGGGATACCCAGGAAACTGTTAGCAGTTGTTTGTCTTTGGGAAGGGGAACTGGGTATTGGGGTGGAAGTGAAACTTACCTTTCTCTGTATAGCCTTTTATACTGTTAAAAAAAAAAGTTTTCTGAGTGTGTGATCTTGCTCAAAAAATAAAAGCAAGAAAAAATATTCACAGCTAACATATATTGAGCATCTCTTATGAGCTATGCTGCTCGTGAACACCTAGCATTAAGGTGAGATAGTTAGTGGAAGTGGCAAGCAGCACACATCCCAGCCACAGCATTTTCTGGGTGAGTGGATAGGACCAACGTAGACAGAAAAAAGAAAAAGGGCAGAGCTACCAGCTTCACAGCTGGTGAATCTCTGAGCCACACTCCCATCCGTACTTGGCATTGTTCCGCTTCTGGGTCTTTGCCGGCTAAATGGATATCGAGCAATGTCTCTTTGCTATTTAACACTGTCCCATTTTTCTGATTACTAATGGGTTGAGCATCTCTCAGTAGAATGAAGGCTTTCTCAGATGATAGTCATTGTGCTGGAGAGTATCTCAGTGATGGCTCTTAAGTACAGCAACAGAGGTTACCTCTCTGGCTAATTTAGGGATTATATGATAAAAATGTTAGATGCCTCAGAGATTCGCCAGGAAGGCTGGAGAACAAGGCTTGCGGAATAAAGGAAGCTGTGCAGCCAGGACCACATTAAAAGTCATGCCACTACTCCAGTCTAATGAGGACATGGGAGGCCATCTGCCCAAACACACACACATACACACACACACACACACACACGGAACACTGGGCCCTACAGCCACATTCTACTTGCCACAGTTACTGTCACCACTGCCACCAGAAGTGATTCTCCACTGTCCCTCTTTCTTGTACCATTTTGTAGTCTCAGATTTAGAATTTTGGCAGTTACACCTGATTGCCTAAACATGGAGGGATGCAGAGAAAACAAGGTCCTAGCATTATCAGCTTCTCTAACAGGAGCTGGGTTCTGCTGCCCACCAAGATTCAGAATTCATACTTGGACAGTTCCCTAAACATGGGAAAGAGTTCAGATGCTAGGCAACCAAAGGATGACCAATGTCCTTACAGCAGGGCCTCTCAGAGGCCAGAAGGGCCCAGACCACTTCCGTTTCTTGAGGGTCCCAGTATATGAAAGAAAAAAAAAAGTGATGACATGCTAAAATAGGATTATAACAGTAGACCAGCTTTTTTAACACACAATAAGAAATGTAATTGTACTGTTCTCAAAATAGTGTTAGGATTTTATTTGCTTATTTTTTGACAGAATTCATTAAAGTGTAGAGCCAGAAATGAGCCATGCGTTTAAAGTTGGGTCCTGTCAAGACATTTCTGCGACTGGATGTTTAACCTTATCTGGTAATCACATCCAAAGAGTAATTGTGAGACCTGGGCCAGATGCCCTCCGGGCCAGCACTGTGTGGGGCCCTGGCATGGGCAGATGGGCTAGGGCTGCCATGCTCTGATCTGCTCTCGGGCAGCAGCCCCTCTCCACGTAGGCAATCTGGTCATTCAAGAACCAAGAGCTGCCCTGGAGGTCATGTCGTGCAGACACTGAAAGCCAAAGAGGAAGATCGTTGCACCCTGAGGTCACAGAGAATCAAATATAATCATGTTATTGAATGAGCTGGACTTAATAAGATTCAAGTAAACCCTAACTTTATTCTTCCCCTGCACCCCTTCTTTGTGCAGCTTGCATGGCTCCTTTGCTGCCATGGCCTCTTCAGGAACCCTTAGATAAAAAAAGTCCAGTCCAGTTTAACAATCACATAACTCCAGGCCAGTGTAGTATCAAAATTCCCAATTCTATCCCAAGTAGAGCTTCTCCCTCCCAGCTCTGCAATGCCTCGGGCTTGCAGCCTGCAGAGGAGGGACGGGCTGCTGAGATTTCTCTTTTTGGGGCTCAATTTCATCTCCTCTCCCACTTCTTAGCTGTTATTTTGGACCCACCTACGGCCCTGCCCTATGGGCAGAGAAGCAGTGTGAGGGGCAGTGACTATCTAGCTGGCCTGGTACAGTTATGACCTGAAGCCAATGCCTTCTGGTCAAGACAGACATCTAGTGCTGCTTATTCTCCTGTGGGGACCTCTCATGGGGGTTCTCAGACCTTGGAGTACCTCCTTTGCTTGGCCACATTCCACCCACACTCAGCCCCTGGACGTCCGCTGTGTGGGATTGCATTGCTCCTGTAGGCTGACCCTTGGGTGGGATCATTTATAAAATGATGTTAGGCTGACTTCTCAGTAAAGGGCCCTCATTTGATCCAAGGGAGCCACACACCTTTGTGCCATTGTTGGTCGACCAGCAGCTCACTCCCAATGTAGCTTTCTTTCTCCTTTTGCTCTGCCAGGCCCAGCGAGCCTCTCCCAGCAAGTATCTGATACCAGCCCTGTGTCTTCTAAATTTCAGGGGCAGGGTCAGCCCTGCCCGTGGTTATCTTGGAGTGCCTCTCTTGTGAATCTTACCCGAGAGCGAGAGGCTCTCCTTGTCTTCCCACCAGGGTCAAAACACAATGCACTCAGAGCTCTCTAGAACCGTCCTCAATGTCTACCTCTCCCACTTCCCAGCTCCTTGTATTTGGCGTAGAGGGGGTCTCAAGCAAGTGCTGACACAACTAGTTTGCAGAGTCTTCACGAATGGTCTAACCCCTCCATTATGTTAGGCTGTGGTATGTTGATTGTTCTTGGTGGAAGCTGAAACAGCAAAGGCCCACTTTTTATACCCTGTATTCATTTCACACATATGACCCTCCATGCTGTCATCTGTAAAGAAAGCAGAATGATGCCAACCCCTTGAAATTATTTTACCAGTTAAAAAGAGGTCATCCATGGGGAAAATCTTTGCCAAATTGCAAAGCACTCCACCAGCTCTGCTGTCGTTCTTACCTGACAGACAACCTCACAGGCTAGTGCTACGGTCTCCATCTTTGTCAGCCACGCTATGCTAGAGAAATGACACCCCCATGTGTGACCCGGCCCTCAGGGAGACCAGTTTTGAGCAATCCCTAGTGCACCAGTTATAACTTCACCTCTACTCCCGCACTGAAGAATGTTTGTGAGCCAGGCTCTCCACACTACAGGGACAGCCTTGGCTCTGCACCATTGTTTTCCAAGTTACCATTTAATGTAATGTAATAAAATATTGTTTATTGCATTTAAAAAAAAATTCCTCTCTCTAGCTATTATGATAGAAGTTTCCTCCCAAAAGTGTATGACACTGTATCTCAAAAGCTGTTGTCGTGCATCTCAAAGGCTCACAGGAGCCCTCTAATTTGGAGGGAAATCCCGTGCTTTTTGAGTGTCTGGGGACCAGTCTGGGGAAAGACTGATGGAGAAGTGCCAGAAATCGGATCATGTTTTGAACTCAATGTAGATGATACCATTTGGCCGGCTCACAGGACACGGGTCAGACAGGACTCTGTCTGGGTGTGATTAGTCACCTTTGGGGTACATTTTTGATCTTATATCGGTGAGAGAAATGGCAGTGTCCAAGGCCATGTGCTGGCCCCACATGGTGGGTAATGAGACCCTCCCACACATACCTCAGGTGCATTTGCCCTTTTTTAAAAAAAAGATTTTTATTAAAATATAGCTAACACACAATATTACATTAATTTCAGGTGTATACCAGTTATTAACCTTTATATACCTAAAGAAGTGATCACCATAAGTCCAGCAACCACCTGACAATGTACAACATTGTGACAATATTATTGACTATATTCCTATGCTGTACATTACATCCCCCCATGACTTATTTGTTTTATACCTGGAAATTTGCACCTTTTATTCCCCTTCACCTTTCCCCGCCTCTTTAATTTTTCAATTACAGTTGACATTCAATATTATTTTATATTAATTTCAAGTGTACAGTATAGTGACTAGACATTTGTATAATTTAAGAAATGATCCCCCTGACTAGTGTAGTACTCACCTGGCAAGATACATAGTTTTTACCATATTATCGACTATATTCCTACACTTGACATCCCCATGACTATTTTGTTACTATCAGCTTGTACTTCTTAATTCCTTCCTCTTTTTCACTCACCTCCAATTCCCCTCCCATCTGGTAACTATGGATATGTTCTCTGTGTCTATGAGTTTGTTTCTGTTTTGTTTATTTTGTTCTTTAGATTCCACATACTTGTATAAGCGAAATCACATTGCATCTGTCTTTCTCTGTCTGACATACTCCACTCAGTACAGTACCTTCCATGTCCATCCATGCCACCACAGATGGCAAGAATCCATTCACTTTCCTGGCCAAGCAATATTCCATTGTATATATGTACCACCTCCTCTTTATCCATTTTTCCATCGACAGACACCCAGGCTGCCGCCACATCCTGGCCATTGTAAACAACACTGCAATGGACATATGGATGCACATGTCCCCTCGAAGTAGCATTTGGGTTTCTTCAGATAAATACCCTGAATTGAGATTACAGGTCCTTCTTTGTCTCTTGTTATAGCTTTTGTTTTAAAGTCTATTTTGTCTTGTATAAGTATTGCTACCCCAGCTTTTTTTTGTTTCTTTTTTTATTTCCATTTCATAAAATATCTTTTCCCATCCCTTTACTTTCTGTATGTGTGTGTGTCTTTCAATCAGAAGAGAGTCTCTTGTAGGCAGTTTATGTAAGGGTCTTGTTTTCTTATCCATTCAGCCCTCCTATGTCTTTTGAGTGGAGCATTTAATCCATTTACATTAAAAGTAATTGTTGACAGTTACTTGTTTACTGGCTAAAAACTCCCTCGCAGACAGTGCTGTGTGAATCTCAAAGACATTATGCTAAGTGAAAGAAGCCAGTCTCAAAAGGTTAAAGACTGTGTGATTCCGTTTATGTGACTTTCCTTGAAAAGATAAAAGTGACACGACAGCGGATCTGTGGTTGGCAGTGGTTAGGGGTGAGGGAAAGATGTGACCATAATGGCCCTTTATCTTGATTGTGGAGGTGACAGGAACGTATGTGTGTTAAAATTCACAGAACTGTACATGTGAAACGTGTACCACTGAAAAAGTTACGTTTTACTGTGTGGTCACTTTAAAAATAAAAAAGAATTACATCTTAAAAAAAGAAAAAAGAAAAACAACAACAACAACAACAACAAAACAAATGCCTGGGTTTCTGGCCTGGGCAGATAGATAGATGGCGTTGAGATTTACAGAGGTGGACAGGGCTAGGAGGTGGGGACAAATGTGGGGGAGGAAGTGAACTTGGTTTGAACTTGTGAACTTGCCATGTCTCGGTACACAGCTGAATACACAAGAGTCTGAGGCTGGAGATAGATATTTGGGTGTCATCAGTGATCAAAGCTACTGGATTGGATTGGAACACCTGGGGAGATGGTGGTGTAGAACAATTAATTAATTAGTTAATTAATTATTTTAAAAAGAGAATGACATTGGAGAGAAAAGCTGAAAACAGGGTGAGCCAGCGAGGTAAAGTGTGGAGGAAACAGTATGTGCAGAGGTTGGGAGTGTGGCCTGCTTGAAGCCAGCAGAGTGATGCCAGTGAGGTAGGATGGTCCCCGAGGAACCTGCAGAGAGAAGCAGGATCGGATGACACAGGGCCTGGCAGGCCATGAGGAGGGGATCAGAATGGGAAGCCATTGAATGGTTTTATTCAGGGTAGTGGCATGATCCAGTTTATGTTCTTCAAAGCTCCCTCTGGCTGTGGTGTGAACTGAAATTTTTATAAATAAAAGGAGAGCTTGCAGCCGAGACTGCCAGTTAGCTGATACTCGACCTTAAAAAGGATCCCATCCAGTAGATTTGTTTTTCGTCTTGTAATGCAGTCTCAACTAGTCAGCTTTCAAAAGCCCCTATCTGAATGAGGGGAGTCCCAACATCTTGGTGCCAGAGCTACTGACTGAAACCATAAGAAATCTCCTTAGGTCAGCCGTAATAGGTAAGGTAAACACCAAGATTTCATAGCTCCTACAAAACAAATAGTCAGAGTTCTAAAATTCCAGGATCACAAAATATTTTAAAATAAGAAAAGATGTCATTGGGTAGGTTCTAGTAGGATGTAGGTTCAAAAAGAAACACCCACGGAGCCATAGATAGGGGAATCATACTGCAATAGTCTCACTGGTGGCTGGGTTGGAGACACAGGAAACAGGAGCCACACTATCTGCAACCTGCCGTCCACTTCTCTCTGCCAACCAACCTCACTTGCTAGCTGCAATCCCCCATGTTAACTACAATCTGCTCTTTTTAGCTCAGCCACCATCTTCTTGCTAGCCCCCCATTTCCTGCTAGTGTAGCCACGGCAATTATATTAGTGGCCAATGGCTCACTGGTTACAGCTGACGGCCAATCTCAGTTGATGGCCATTTACTACCTGAGCCAGCACCTTTCTACGAGAGGCCGAGAGCCTGGAAACTGCATTCCTGGCTCTGTCCCCAAAAGAGGTAAATATGTGAGGAGCTGCCCTCTCCCTTCCTGGTTTGGAAGCTTTTCTGTGAGGATGTGACACTTGGAGCTGCAGCAGCCATTTTAGGGCCACGAGGCCACAAAGTTGAAGGAGAAAGCTAACAAACTAAGGGTGGCAGAGAAGAAGGATGAAAGGCTCTTGACCCTGATGACCTTATAGAGCTGGAGCCCCCAGCTCCAAACTCATTGTTAATAAACATTGCTATGGTTGACTTGCTGTTCACTAGATGCTCTCTGACTTGTAGCCAAAAGTGTCTTAACTGGAATGAATAAGCCTATGCCATATCTTTGCATGTAAATTAAGCCTCAATAAAAAAGTTGATTAGAAAAAGTCATGTCACCTCACCTCTGTGCCCATATTACAGGTGTATATAAAGTTGTCAATAAGTCTTCCCAAGTTTCAACAAGCCACGCAGGTCTCTGCTTTTGCTGTGCTACTCTGCAGAAGGTGTGACTGCTATGGGACAGCCCAAGTTACACAAAAGGGCAGAAACCGTGACACAAACAGGTGATAAATGGCAACCAGCTCTTATCCTGGTGAGGAAGAACTGCAGGAAGTAGTAAGGACTGTGGCCAACCGGAGAGGGCATGGTTCATCTAAATGTTAACTCCTGTTTCCAAGGAGCCTGTGGACTCATTGCTGCCATACCTTCTAGTTTTTCCAGTTCAAAGTCCAGCTGTTACTGCTGTTTGGAAATCTTATGTCCTGACAACCAATTCAAAATGTTTAAGTACTCTGTGCGGTGAAAACAAAACCGGACTGAGCATTGTGGCCTGGCTTCCAGGCTTGCAGTTTGGGGCCTCTCCAGCAGTGGAGGCTGAGGAGGTTCAGATGTTGGGGAAGCGTGGGGGAGGAAGCAAGAGGAAGTGTCCAGTGCAGCTCACAGATACCTTTGACCAGATCTAACGGCAAACAGCTGCAGAGACCTGCTCACTTTCTAACATCATCCTTACCAGTCCCTTGTTCTCGTTTTGAAGTCCATGCCACCCCAGCAGCCCTTCTCTGAGAGCCGTCTCCCTCACTCAGAAGACAGGTCTCTGAAGAACACAACCAGGCAGAGCAGAGTAGCTTCTAGTATTCTCCAACTCCAGGTCCCTCTCTCTCAACCCTTCCAAAGGGTCACACTCATAAACATATATAGTAGTATATTTGTTATATTAAAATTTCATGGGCAGGGAGGGAAAGGAGCTGAGTAGGAAAAAAGATCTAAAAAGGCTTCTCAGGGGCAATGATACAAAACTGAGAAACAGTGCTTTAGCTAATATTGAGTATCTTTTGGTGTCCACTGTGAGTTATTATAGGTGCCCAATTGTTGACTCTCAGTTGCAGCTAGAATTGAGTTCCTCCGACCTCTGTTTTGGGAGCTCCAACCTAGTTTGACCCCTTCTCGCACCCCTAGGACTTCCAGTCTTGACTGTGATCTCCTCACACTTGCTGGGAGACACACCTGCTTGCTCTGCCAAACGGCGAGATAGTGAGATGCTCCATTGCTCACACATGCACGCCCACGCCATCTCTCTCCTAATCTCCTTTCCTTGCTTCCATGGGCACAGCAGTCCCAGAACACACCCATTCTCCGAACACCCCTTTCCCTTGGCTTCCGAGAGATATGGAAAACGCCATCACACTCCCCTCACTGCCACTCGGACAATTGCCTCAGGCTCTAGTGACTTTTCATCCTCCCCACACCGAGCCTTTTGCTTATACAGACTGATAGGGGTAGGGGAATGGGGGATGCTGCATGATGTTTGGGGGCAGCTTAGCCAGTTAAGCCGCCTCTTATTCCCCTTTATAAACCCTGGGGGAGGGGTGTGTCCTGGGGCTGTTGTGCCCATGGAAGCAAGGAAAGGAGATTGGTCCTCCATAGCTCTTTTTAGAATGTGGGGTTTTCAATTCCCCTCAGCCTTGGGTCCTTGTTATCAGTTCTGAAGTCACAGGACTCACCTTTGTTCCATTTGTTCCCATGTCACCTTTGGTTCCTTTCTGAGCCATGTAGACCCATGTTCACATGGATGGATGCTTAGCAACCACCAGGCCTGAGTGCCTTGGGACAGACAGATGAGCCATGGGACAGACAGACAACTCATGCCTCTATCTATGCATAGAGATGAGATTTCTCTCCCTCCATCGGAGACCAGATCCCCCACCAGGAAGAAAGCAGATGCTAAGACAGCATTGAAATCCCTGAAGTTCTGGGCCCAGCCATCTGCACACACAATAAGTGTTTTTGAGCTGAAGCTGCCTGAGTGCAAACAGGTGCCAGCATTTCTCTGGTTGCCTTGCTGGGAGAGGAGGTTCTGACCAACTGTTTCTCATGTACCATCCATCAATAGAAAAGAAAAAATTGCTAAATGATCACATCTTGATAAAAAAAAAATAGCTCTTAAGAACGTACACCTGTCGAAGTCAACCGCACTGACTAGCTTAATTTACTTTTTTGAGAAGGTTTCTTTACTGGGAAGAGGCTATATCAATACAGATAGTCGATCTGCTTTGCATGTGGTTCTGTTTCTCACTATGACTTGACATATTTGTCCTGGCCAGGCTGCCTTACTGACTCTGGAAATTGGACTGGGGCAGTCATTGTGACTAACACACAGCTGGAAACAACAACAGAGTGGGTGTGGGTATGGGTATGGGTTTCAGAGTCAGCTACCGTGTTTCCCCCAAAATAACACCAGGTCTTGTATTAATTTTTGCTCCAAAAGATACATTAGGGCATATTTTCAGGAGGTGTCTTATTTTTTCATGTACAACAATCTACATTTATTCAAATACAGTTATGTCATCTTCTTCTGGAACATCATCATAACGTACTAAATGTGTCCATCTGGCTGACGATCTTAATTGGGGCTTATTTTTGGGGTGGGTCTTATTTTTGGGGAAACACGGTAATTCCAGCTTCCTGTCTTGCTTAATCACTCACTGGCCATAGGCTGTCGGGTAAGAGAGTTTACCGCTCCCAGCCCATTCCCACATCTGTAAAATAGAAATAGTAATATTACCTGCCGCATGGTTATTGAGAAGTTTGAAGAAGACAGCATGTCAGGCCAAGTCCTGAAGATGGGTGAGCTATTATTTTTATTCCTCCAACCCAAAACTTCTCCCAGCATCCAGGCATCTCACTGTTTAGCCCTTTTCCTTCAGAGTCTAGGTGTTTTATCCTTCCATCCACCAATTCCATACCTGACCCACACACACACCGTAAGAAAGTAGAATAAGGAAAGACCATTCTCTTTTGCTTGCTATCAGATTTATTTAGGTAATTTCTGTTCTGTCATTTTCTCACAAATGTCCCTGAAAATCTGAATTTATTAAACAATGGAAACTTTCTGGAAAAGCTCACGTGACAGCAGGATGTTCCCTGTGCCTGGAGTCCTGTGTCCCCTACCCCCGATCTACCAGGTCAGCAGCTCGGAAGGGTAGATTCTCCTTCTGTCTGGTCCCAAGTCACTGGGAACTCCCCTCAAACTCTGGACACTGCTCTCAACTCCTTCCTCTCAGTAAAGCACAGGAGCTGGCCTGCTGCCACGGGGAGCTCATTTTTCTCCAGAGCTCTCTCTCACCTTGACTACTTCCCAGAGCCTAAGCTAGAGCATGTGGGGGGATGGGAAGGGAGGACAGTGGGGTGAAGTCAAGAGTTGGGCTTGGTGAGCATATGCTTCGGAAGGCTGGGTGCCTGCTCTGCTCCGGCTGCATCAATCCCCAGCCTGCCGCTCCCAGGTCCTGCCTGACTTCAGCTAGGAACTGCCCTGTGGGTGATACGTCTTTCATTCCAGGCCTCTTGGCCGCCCACTCCACAGCCCTCCTAGAGTCACTACCTGTTCTCTAGGTCAGACAGCTCCTGAAGCTGCCCCTCACCTCCACTCTTCTCCTGAAGTTCCACACTGCCCTCCTGCCTCCACGGGCCTCGGGCCCCAGTCAGCTTCCGCAGCAGCCCCTGAAATTCAGCTTGGAACCCAGATGATGAGAAGTAGTAGACCAGGGGGTCAACACAGGAATTCAGGGTACTGAGGGGCAGCACATAACTTCTCCACGTCGGGCTTTCACCCTGAATGTAGCCCACGACATGGGACACGTTGTAGGGCCCAAAGAAGACAAGGAAGTTGAACAGCGTGGCTGCTATAAGCCCTGCCACTCTCTTCCGCCGGTGACGGCTGGCTCCCTTACTGAGCAAGTATATCAGGCGGCCGTAGCAGTAGCTGGTGATGAGCAGAGGCACCCCAAAAAGCACCACAGCTAGCTCCAGCCGGACAGGCAAGAGAACAGCCAGCTGGTCCTTCTGGAATTCCAGGTAGCAGGTACCCTTGCTGTAGGAGGAGTTCCTTGAGAGTTCAGTAATGTAGACCACACTGCAGTGTGTACCAGCCAGGAGCCAGCAGGCTCCGCTGCCCAGGCCAGCCTGTACCAGCCTTGGCCGGGTCTTGTACCACAGTGGGTAGGCCACGCTCAGGAAGCGCTCGATGCTCACAGCTGCCAGGAAAAGGGAAGTGAGATAGATGGTAGTAAAGAAGAGGAATCTGGAGAAGGGGCAGAAGATGAAGGGCAGGGGCCAGCGCATGCCACTGGCCGCCTCCACCATGCGGAATGGCAGGAAGAGCAGCAGGAGCAGGTCCGAGAGGGTCAGGTTCAGCAAGAGTATGTCCACGGCCACCGGGCGGCGCTGCAGCTTGTTGATGAAGATCACCAGAGCCACGAGGTTGAGGGGGAGCCCCACCAGGAAGGTGAAGAGGTACACGGAGAAGAAGAGCCAGTGATTGCCGGGGAAGGCGGACTCGTTCAGGCTTGTGTCCATGATGATAGCCACTGGTGGGAGAGAGAGAGAGATGGCAGTGTGGGTGGGGAGCTTGCACCAGCATCATCTCAGCTACTCACAAGGAACACCATCACCACCACCCCCTCACACCCCCGGACGCTTCCTCCCCCAGGGTCAACCTGCCTGTCTCCTGTGCCTTCCCCCAGTAAAGCAAGCGCCAAGCTGCTCCTTCACACCAAGCTGCTCCGCAGGGCCTTGTGCTCACCTGCTTATTCGAGAACCCAAGTACTCTGCCATGCAGCACCTTACCAGCTTCTCCAGAACAAGTGTGGTTCGCTATTTATCTGACAGAACTGATAAAGAGCTGGCAGTGCCCATGATGTCACTCACTGCTGAGCAGGACCACAAAAGGTGACTTTAGCTCTGTTTACAGAGCTGCATCGTATACAAAATGAGGAGCAAATTTCACAACTACAGGCCTTGTTCCTGGGGCAGCCTCAGATGGCACGCCCTAACCAGCTCCCAGCCAACTTCATCTTTCCCTCCCTCATCCTCCATTTGCATTTTATCTGCTCTTCTAGGTTGGCACCTGTCCAGTTTGCCTTGTAAGGGAGGCAAGTAGCGACCCTGTGCAGGAGAGTGGGGCTCTGGAGCAGAGAGGCTTGGGTTCAATGCCAGCTCTGTCACTTGTTAACCCTGATGTGGGGCAAGTGACTTAAATGCTCTGACTCTCTGCTTTCTCATCTGTAGAACACGGATGATCACAATATTAGTCTCATAGAGTGGTTGTGGAGATTAAAGCATTAATACATGTCAGATGCTTCACATGGAGCCTGGCATGTTGCAGTGAACACTTAACAGACGTGAGCTGCCATCGTCCCCGTCACTGGTGTGGGCTTGTCTCTGGCGTGATGGTAATAATAATGATAGTAATAATAATAATGGTGGCAATGATGATACCCTGTCGTGGGCACATAATCCACAGCAGATACTCTGCTTCTCAGGGCATCACCATTATGTCTTGAAATCCTTATACCGCACAGGGCAGAAAGGACTCGTTCCAGGTTATACAACTTGTTAAGTATCACCGCCAGCATTCAAACATAAGTTCTGTCCAGCGTCAGAGAGTATTTATTTATTCACTCAAATATTTATTGAACACAATGAGATACCATTTCATTCACATCCCACTGGAATGGCTACAAGCAAAAAAAAGAAATCAGATAATTCCAAGTGTTGGTGAAGACATGAAGAAATGGGAATTCTCACACATTGATAGTGAGAATATACAATGGGGTGGAGTCAGTTTGGAAAGCAGTTTGATAGCTTCTTTAAAAAGTAAACAGAAATTTACCATGTGACCCAATTCCACTATAGGTATCTACCTTAAGAGAAATAAAACGTAAGTTCACACATTGCTAAAGGTTCTGATAGTGTTAGTCGTAGTAGCCAAAAAGTGGAAACATCACCTGGTGGTCATCTGTTAGTGACTGGATAAACCAGGGGGCATGTTCACACGACGGAACACCATTTGGCAATACAAAGGAATGAAGTACGCATTTGCACTGTAACATGGATGAACTTCAAAAACATTACGCTAAGTGAGACAAGCGAGACGTAAGAGACCATGTATTGTATGCTTTCATTTATACAAAATGTCCAGAACAGGCACATTTATAGACAGAAAGTAGATTCCTGGTTGCCTGAGGACTGGGAGTGGAAATGGCATTAACTGTAAATGAGCCTGAAGAATCTTACTGGGGTGATGAAAATGTTCTAAATTGGATTATAGTGATAGTGGCGTACCTCAGTAAATTTACTACAAATCATTGAATTAATTGTACCTGGGTGAATTTTATGATATGTAAATTTTATCTCAAATAAGTTGTTAAAAGTACATCAGTGACCAAAGCAAAGTTTTTGCTGTCACGGTGCTTACATTTGGTGGTGGGGGGTTAGGGGATTGAGTGATGAAAGGATAATAAAGACATCAATAAGACAGAGGCAGAGAACCACTGGAGGAAACACTGCAGGCAGAAGGAATGGCAGGTGCATAGGCTTGACCTTTGGGGGAACCGGTAGAAGATTTAGGGCTCGAGGGACAAGGGTCAGGAGAGGATGCTGGGGATGGATCATGTAAGGCCCCAAGGGCCCCAAGGAGGAACCGAAATCTCCCCTGTGCCACGTGGAGGTGGCACAAGTAACTGGAAGAAGGGGCCCAGCAGCTGCTGCTCCAAAGCAAGGGGAGAGAAAGTAGTGCCTGGCATTATGGGAGTGGCAGTGGGCCGCCCTGGCTGGAGTTGGAGCTTTTACGGAAATCCTCTGGTGTCACCGCTGCACAGGGAACAAACTTGTTTCTGGCTCCTGCAAAGCTTCAGAGAGACTTAACGTCTCTGGCCTGTTTCCCTATTTATAAAACAGGTAATAAAACTTTCTCTGGAGCGCTATGGTGAGCATTCACTTATTCAGCAAACATTTACTGAGAGCCTGCTTAACTATGTGCCAGGCTCTCTTCTAGGGGCTCAGGATATATCAGCAAATAAAACAAAATTCCTTGCTCTCGTAAACATTGAAGCATGAAAAGAAAAAACTTGTATAAACCAGCCTACGCACGCTGGGCACGTAGCAACCATGTTTGGCGCTCCTATATATTCATGGCATTATTGTCATTAGAGGAGCGAGTCTGCTTCCTACTCCTGGCCTCGTCAGAGCAGAAGTTCAGCTGTCTGTCTCCCTCTGCCTGCTGTCTTCCGTGTTCAGGGTGCCACCATTCACCTTTGAAAAGTGGACCCCAAGGATAAGCATTAACTTGATACCCCAAGTTTTCCAAATGTCCCCTGACCCTTGGGGGTCCTGCCTAGAAGGATCACATCCTTCATCTACCCCTTTCTTGTTGTAGAGCCCTGGGCAAATTTCTTCTCCCAGCAAAATGAAGATGATAATGATACCTGGCCTCAGAACTCATGCAGCACCTCTGTGCAGATTAGGGAAAGGTACCCCCTCCAGGAGAGTGGAGACCTACTGTGCACCAAGGTGCTCTGTTTGAGGAGTGAGTGGTGTCTTTGTTCAAATTAAAATAAGATGTTGCTTCCCCTGGATGGAGGCTGCCCCATGCCAGGCACATGGCTTGGTGAGCAAAGCACAGGTTAGAATGTAGTCAATGTTTGCCCCTCTGCCTGGGATCCTTGTGCAGTGAACAACCTACCCATCTGTACAGCAGCTGCATGGCTAAATCGAAGGATTGTGTGAAGATTAAATGAGACAACACTTGTAAAGCACTTGACATGGTGACTGTCACATATTAGTGTCTCTATATTTGTTTGTGACTATTTCTGGTGTTGCAAGTATTTTCCCTCCCCCTGCTGAAGCATTTTTTCCTGCCAACTTCCTGTTCACAGTTCTAATGCTGCCCCCTTGTGAGTTCCAAATGGTATCACAGGGTCATTATTTTGCGTCCTGCCTCCTCTCTCAATCAGAAATTGTTCTTTCTTAGGAAATGATTTTGGAGCGGCATCCCCCAAAGTGTATCATCAGAGTGGCAGTTCCTCTAGATTAGAAGCAAACTTCCCTCCTCTTTCCCCACAGTAAAAGGCCTCTGTTCGTAGCCCACTGCCGATGATGGGCAGGAAAGGACCAAGGCGAGAAGAGACAGAGGTGAGAAGTCATGCTGTTGTGTGCAGAGGCAAACTTACCTATCTCCTGCGACCCAGCTCCTGGTCTCCATTCTTCCCTCCGACTGGGATGCAGTCTTGCCAGGCTCAGTTCTTCCCGTAAGTGACTCCAGGGGTGCCCCCCGGCAAGGCTACTCAGCAGCTTATTTGGAGCAGCCCCCAGGGGCCTGGTGAAGCAGCTGGCCTCTCCTGCTGCGTGTCCCTTCCCCCCAGCAGTGACGACTACTTTTGGGATGTACCCCCTTTTGTTCTTGCCACACATGATGTCCCTCGGCCAGGCCCCACTCCCAAGTAGCCAGTCACCAATGGGTTGAGCACCACGCTCCAAGCACCTGTGAGGAGCCCCAGCTTCCGCCAGCTGCCTCCCATGTTGGGGTGCAGGAAGCCAGCCACATTGGAAGCATTGTAGGGTCCCAAGCAAAGCAGCAGCGTCAGCAGAGCCCCGCCAGCCACCCAGGCCGCTCTTAGCTTTCGTCTGTGGCTCAGGCCGGAACCGGCCAATGCCCGGAGGCAGCCTACATAGCAGAAGGCTGTGATGATTAGGGGCAGAAAGAAGAGCAGGAGAGAGAGACTGAGGCGAGCAGGGCCGGCTGAGGCTGGGTCCCAGGCCTCCAGGCAGACAGGAGAGCCGTTGACTGGAGTGTTGATGCCCAGGGAGCTGGTGGTATTGTCCATCCAGCCTCCCGGAGCCTCCAGCCCAAAGACCAGCCCCAGGTGACAGAGGACAAGGGCCCATATGGCCACACACACGCCCCAGGAATAGCAGGGCCTCCGGGCGGCTTGGTAGCCCAAGGGGAAGGCAGCTCCTAAGTAGCGGCCAGCACTCAGGGCGGCCAGGAAGCCACCGCCTGCATAGAGTGGAGCAAAGTGGACCAAGGCAAAGGCAGGGCAGAGTGGGGCCGGCAGGGTCCAGGCCCCTGTGGCCAGGGCCTCCACCGCCTTCAGGGGCAGGGAGGCTGCCAGCAGGAGGTCGGAGCAGCCCAGGTGCAGAGCATAGACAAGGCTGGGGGTGAGGCGGAGCCGGGCGTGGGTCACGGCGCCCCCGATGGCCAGGGCGTTGAGTGGGAAGCCCAGCGCAAAGGCAGACACATAGAGGGCAAAGGAGAGCTGCGGGGGTAGGTCCATGGGGCCTGGTGGCTTCTTCAGCTCCTGCGTTCCTGTGGGACTGGAGAGGGGAGCTCCTGGAGTCACAAACTGGTTTCAGTTCTGCTCAGGGTATTTGAAGCCATCTGGAGACAGAGGCGCAAGGAGGAAGGTTAGCAGTGGAGCCTAGATTAGAAGAGAGACAGCTAGCCCCCAGTGTTTTGCTTTCTTTCTGAGGTATCACCTCTTAAAATGAAGAGGGTGATCATGGAGTAACAGGAGAAGACGGAACAAAAGTGTGTGAGTCCCCAGATTTTTGAGACTCTGGGAAGAGAAGGGGTAGAGAGAATTCAAAACAGAGTTGGGCTCCACAGTAGGTGTTTTTCTTAAGAAAAGGAGTTAGATTTCTGCTTTCACTCCCTTCCTCCCAATACCCCTAAGTGGAGAGCCTGCCCAGCAATGGAGGGTTGGTGGAAACTCCTAGCCAAGGGAAAGAGAAGTTGGGGTTTGGGTAGGGTGGAGGGCGTGGCAAAGAACAGGTGAAGGGGGTCCCTAGGGGAGAGCCCAAGAGAAGCCAGGTCCCGTCGTGTCACTAGGAATGACCTTAGCCGACTTCAGGGGCACCCTAAGCAGTGGAACTGGGGTTCTAGGGAATAACTGTTGGTGGAGAGAGAAGCCACAGGGAGAGGGACTCACCTCTTGGCGCTGCCGCTGCCAGATGTCTCTGAGGGAGGGTGGGCTGAGGGAGGGTGCCCCGGATGGGCAGAGAGCTGGAAAGGTGAGAAGGGCGGGGTGGCAAGACCATTAGCCTGAGGCACTAGCAGCCTGGGTGAGCAGCTAATGGGGCATCTCTTGCTGGAGCGGAGGCCAGATGGAAGGAGGTAAGGGTCCAAGATGAAGTGAACACAGGAAGGGGAGAGGACAGAAATGTTGGCTTTTTCTAGGTAGAGTGAGGAGTGCATAGCCAGCACGTTCGAGGAGCAGGGTTGGTGGGGTACACCCAGAGCGCAGCTCCATCTCCCACCCAGCCTCTTCAAACCTGCTCTGGGGGCCAAGTCTTCTGTACTCCTGGAGGAGCTCCTGGGCGGGCCCCAGGCCGCCGGTCAGTTCAATCATTCACGCTGTCTCCATTTGGTCATTCATATGTGGAATAAAGAAATAACTTCTGAGGTGTGGCCTGTGCCTTCCCCGACATGCGCAGGCGTGGGCACGTGTGTTTCGAGGAAAGCACTCCTCCATTCTCCCTCTCCTTTCCCCTCTGGCTTGATGACACTTGCTTCTGACCCCTCCAGTGTTGGCAGGAGCGGGAGGAGGAAAGACAAGGAACAAGCCAGGTCTCATTTGGCTGCACCGGAGTAACCGGGCGCTGGTCTCCACTCTGCTTCTCTGGGCTAAGTGGATGTCAAAGGGAACTCCTCCCTGGCCACTTGTAGGGACACTGGCTGGCACTCACTAAGTCACAGTGTGTGCCTCAGCTGGCAACTTAGCTTTCTTCTCTCAGCCTCTGGGAATTCGGCCATTTACCTCCTGTTAGGGCGACGTTGCCCTTCCAGGAAGACCTCCTCAGTGAGATTTCAAGTGGCCCGAGCCTGTCTCTGTGGTTTGCTGTCTCTCGATCTCTGCGTGTGTGTCTCCCTGTCTGTCTGTCTCTTTCTCTGCTCCTCAGACTGACAACACAGATTCTTTTTTTTTTTTTTTCTTATGTATTCCAATCTATTTGTTCTTTTTTTTTTTTTTTTTTATTAATTTATTTATTTATTAGTTTCAGGTGTACAAAACAAGGCAATACTTAGACGTTCATCATTTATATCCCTCATACTGTGAACCCCCCTCCCCCCATCCACTATCCCTCCGACCTCACACTGAACCATCACATTATATATATAAAATTATAGTTGGCATTCATTAATGTTTAGCTTCTGATGTACAATGCCATGATCAGGTATCCACAGTATCCCTGAGGTGGTCTCCCAAATAGGACGCATGTCCATCGGATACCCAACAAAATCTTTACAACATTATAGAATACCTTCCCCAAATTAATTTTCAAAAGAAAAACCCTGAGGCCATCTTGTGGTTACCAGCTGCTTCCAAATCCCTTCACCTTTCCCCTTATCCCCAACCCCCTCCCACACACCCATCTAACCACTCTCGGTTTTTTCTCTGCGTCCCCAAAACTGACTCTGATTAGTTCATTCACATAGTCTTTTCTTTAGATTCCATATATAAGTGAGATCATATGGTACTTGTCTTTCTCTTTCTGACTTATTTCACTTAACATAATGTTCTCTAGATCCATCCATGTTGCTGCAAATGATAAGATTTCTTTCTTCTTTATGGCTGCGTAATACTCCATTGTATAAATGTACCACAGCTTCTTAATCCAGTCATCTACCGATGGGCATTTTGGTTGTTTCCATATCTTGGCTATTGTGTAAAGTGCTGCAATAAACATAGGAGTGCATACAGATTTTTGAATTGGAGTTTTGGATTTCTCCGGGTAGATGCCTAGGAGTGGAATTACTGGATCATAGGGTAGTTCCATTTTCAGATTCCTGAGATACCTCCATACTGTTTTCCATAGTGGCTGCACTAATCTGCAGTCCCACCAACAGTGCACTAGCGTTCCCTTTTCTCCACATCCGCGCCAGCATTTGTTGTTTGTTGATTTATTGATAATAGCCATTTTGACTGGAGTGAGGTGGTATCTCATTGTGGTTTTTATTTGCATTTCTCTGATGGTTAGTGAGGTTGAGCATTTCTTCATATGTCTTCTTGCCTTCTGTATGTCCTTCTTAGAGAAATGTCTCCCCAAGTCCTCTGCCCATTTTTTAATTGGGTTGTTTGTTTTTTTGGAGTTGAGTTGAGTAAGTTTTTTATAGATTTGTGATATTAATCCCTTATCAGATATACCATTGGCAAATATCTTTTCCCATACAGTAGGATCCCTTTTTGTTTTATTGATGGTTTCCTTTGCTGTGAAAAAACTTTTTAGTTTGATGTAATCCCACATGTTTATTTTTTCTCTTACTTCGCTCGCGCGCGGGGATATATCAGTGAAAATCTTACTCCGGGTAATGTCCATGAAGTTTCTTCCTATATTTTCTTCTAGATATTTTATGGTTTCAGATCTTACATTTAAGTCTTTAAGCCATTTTGAATTTGTTTTTGTATATGGTGTAAGGAGGTGGTCCAGCTTCATTTTCTTGCATGTGTCCGTCCAGGTTTCCCAACACCACTTATTGAACAGACTATCTTTACCCCATCGTACATTCTTGCTTCCATTGTCGTAGATTAGATGGGCATATAGGCATGGATTTATGTCTGGACTCTCTATTCTGTTCCATTGATCTATGTATCTATTTTTATGCCAGTACCATGTTGTTTTGATTACTGTAGCCTTGTAGTATAGTTTGAAATCAGGTATCGTTATACCTCCCACTTTGTTCTTATTTCTCAAGATTGCTGAGGCTATCCGGGGTCTTTTATGGTCCCATATAAATTTTAGGATTATATGTTCTATTTCTGTGAAAAACGTCGTTGGTAGTTTGATAGGAATTGCGTTGAATATGTATATTGCCTTAGGCAGTATGGACATTTTAATTATATTAATTCTTCCTATCCATGAACATGGAATGTGTTTCCATCTATTTATGTCTTCTTTCATTTCTTTCTTCAGTGTTGTATAATTTTCTGAGTACAGATCCTTTACATCTTTGGTTAGATTTATTCCCAGATATTTTATAGTCTTTGGAGCAATTGTAAATGGAATTGTTTTTTTAATTTCTCCTTCTGCTATTTTATCATTGGTATATACAAATGCAACTGATTTCCGAATATTAATTTTATATCCTGCTACTTTACTAAATTCATCTATCAGTTCTAATAGTTTCTTGGTGGAGTCTTTAGGGTTCTCTATATATAGTATCATATCATCTGCATATAATGATAATTTTACTTCCTCCTTACCAATTTGGATGCCTTTTATTTCTTTCTCTTGTCTGATTGCTGTGGCTAGAACTTCCAGCACTATGGACAACACAGATTCTTGACTTCAGTTTTCTTGGGTTTGTGTGTCAGTCACCAAGCCACTATGCCCCTCCCAAATTCCAAGTCAGGTGAATAAGTAAATAAGCTTCTTTGGTTTTCTGGGAGTGCTTCTCACCAGGCTGCAGGTGGGGCAGCTTATCAACAGCTCCCTCTAAATAAATCATTTAATTTCCTTTTTCTACCTCAGTCACTAAATTGATTCCTGGACACCTCCCTTCCAAGTCCCACATGGGGGGTCCAGCACCTCCCTCAGAATATAAAAGAACTTGCCCCGTGCTGTTTAGTATTTTCTCTTTGGGAAACACTGAGAAACAGACAGAAGGGAGGGAAAAATCAAGAGGAGAGCCATTTCACCTGTAAGAAGCATTTGGAGGAGAGCAAAACTGGGAGTGAAGGGAGACATCATATCTTCAAGATCTCTGCTCCAGCCCCGCCCACCTGGTGGTTCAGGTCTCTGGACACGGGCACCTCCTCAGAGGGCCTTCCTTGTGCCCTCTATCCAAACAGGCCCCTCCCCTGCACCAGTCTCTGTGTACATCTTGGCGTTGTGTTTATTCAGAGCACTCACAGCTTGCAAAATCAGATTTGCTAGCTCCTTTGCTAGAATGTTGGTCGCTGTGGGCCAAGATTTCTGTCTGCTTTGTCCACTGCTTGCTGCACACATAGTAGGGGCTCAGACAGTCGAATGAATGGTCAGTTGTCTGGGTCCTAGGAGGACGGTGAGATCTGGGGCTGAGGGGAGGGCTGCTGGCCCTAGAGGACCCTGGCCACCCGCTGTGCACGCCTCAGCGGTGCCTGTTGATGGCCACATCTCTCGGTCAATTGATCATGAAATAGGTTTACATCAGCAGCAGGGCTCAGGGACAGGATGAGAAGGCATCTGCAGGTTGCCAGGGAGATTGTGCCAGGCCTTATCAGGCTCAGGGCTGCCTTTAGCTCCTTCAAGGGGACCCTGCTCTAAAACCCTTTGGGCACCCCAGACTAGAGAATCCCCAAATTAGGACTATGTCATATCTTGTCATACCCCAACAACTGGCTCTGTGCTGGATGCATTGACAAGTACTCGGTAAATGTTTGCTGAGTGAATAGCTGAATGACAATGGACCTCATCTTCAATATAGAAGTCCTCACCCCAAGCCCTTTCCCTCTCATTTAAGCAGTTCTTGACGTCTCCCCTTCCTCCAGAAAAGCTGTAGTGCTCTCCTAGGAAATCAAACTGGGGACAAAGTAGATTGATGAGAAATCAGTGCCACACTCTGAGTAATTCTGAGGATGACCAGAACCTCCTCCTCTCTTAGAGAGCATTCTGATAGTGAGCAAAGGGGAGAGGAAAGTGGCACTTTGGAAGCACCCACCACAGGAATTTTACAGTCCTCTTCTTGCTGATTGATTAACCACACGTTCCTGCCCCTAAGAAGAATGGACCTTAGCCCATTGACAGAACAGGAGAGAGCTCAAACGTGAAAAGTGGAGGAGAAGCTGCGCAGAGCGAACTGGAAAGTTAGAATTAATGAACATAATAGGAAACTGGTGGGGGTGATGGTGGAAGGTAGAAAAGCTATGAGGTTTCTTAAGACCGTTGGCCTTTGAGCAATTCTTAGGTAGCTGTGGATTGTGAAAGAACTTGGCAGGGTCCCTTGTGAGAATAGTTGTAATGAATTGGCTTCCCCTTTTTACATTCTTTGAGAGATGCAAGTAAGATGGGAATTTGTGTTGTAGGGACTTTTGGCTATTGCGTAAGGCTTCTTATAACCTGACTCTAGCCTCTGTAGGATTGTACATCACTACCAATCTTAAACCAGCTGCACAGTAGGTAGTGGCCTCGCCATTTTACAGAGAAAAGAAACTGAAGCTCAGATAAGCTCGTGAACTTTGCCCACGATCACTGGGCTCGTTAAGTAGAAGAGTTAGAATCAGATTCAGACCCCAGTGCACTCTTTGCAACAAGATAACGGACTCTCCAATCTGCTGATTTGGTGCTTTCTTCACATCCGCATCATACTCTGATTCTGCAGACTGTAAATAGCTCACTGGTTCTTTGAAGTGATCTCTTAGCCATTTTTATTGTGCTGCTCTGTGTTTGTTACATGTTTGTCCACACTGGTGCATGTCTCCGACCACGAGCCCCAGGTTGGGGCCGTAGCAAAGTGATCTTCTCCGCAGAATGTCTCGCTGATACGTCAGGAGAAACCAGCGCCAGACCTTGCCTCTTTCTACCTCATTTCTGTCCCTTTCCTGGGTTTTGCCCCAAAGGCAGAAAGTAAGCCTAAGATTAGTGGGTGGGGCTCTCAGAGGGGGGGGGGTACTGTGGGGGGAGTCAAGGAGATGGGGAGGGAAAGAAGAAACACTAGCAACAAGCTGATCCCAGCAGAGACACAGCCAGCTGGGGGTGGGATTATGGAAGGGGTGGGTGGTGGCAGATGGCTGGGGAGTGGCAGGGGGATTTGTACAGTGCAGGCTAAGTGTTTACATGAGTTTCTGGGTGGGGAGGAGAATGGCAATGAACCAAAGGCAGGCCTTTTGGATGGTTGGGGTTACCAGTGCTGAGAAGAAAGTCTGTCTCTGGGCCATGCCCAAAGTTTTCTGAACTGACTGGGGGTGCAATAAATGAGTGTGTGTGTGTGTGTGTGTGTGTGTGTGTGTGTGTGTGTGTAGGGGGAGGCTGTGTAATTTCTCGGCTGAGCAGCAGGAGCTGGGAAAGCTCCATGACCTCCCTGGCCCCTGCAGCCCCTAGGCACCTCCGCCTTTGCTGGTTTGGCCCATCAGTGCTTGAGGGTCACATATTCCACTGTGTCCTGGACCAGAGGCCGCTCCCCAACCCCCAAATGAATCAGCTCCGAGTAATGTATCCCTTCGTCTTCTGGAACAGCTGGAGTCACGTTCTCATAGTCGCCCTGAGAAAGCCACACTGTGATGAGTTTGGCCTCATGGTCACCAGCCTCCCAGCCTCTGCTTTCTCTGCCCACTCTCTCCTTGACTCCACCGGGGGTTCAAGAGCCCAAGCAGGAGTCCTCTGGTCCAGAAACTGGTTGCCGTCGGCATCAGACTGGGAGGTGCCTGCCCTGGTTCCAGCCACACTCGTGCCGGAGCAATGTCCCACCGCCCAGCCTTTGAAACCCTGAGTCTACCCAAGTCCCCCCATCTGGGACTCCCAGCTGAGCCAGGCCCTCCATCTCCCCACTTTCATAGCCCTACCCTCTTACCGTTTGAGGCTTCTGCACCACAGAGTAAGTGACTGTATTGTCCCTGTGTAGGGAAGGTCTCTGTTCCCTTGCATCTCTGAGAGGGAAAGTAGATAGAGGACCACAAATGAAACATTTCTCATGAGCTCTCCTTCTTGAAACTCTTCGAGACCCCAGGAGCACCCAGCCTCTCAGTCCCTTATGTATTGTGTCTGACGCTCACAAGACGAATGAATGTGTCAAATGAGTGGTTGGATAGATGGATAGGCCACAGTCTTAACTTTGGTGAGAGAGGCTGGCTTGAAGTGAATGTCCAATTCTTGAGACATTCACTTACCTGGCAGTGGTGGTGGAGGTGGGGGTTAGGGGGTGTTTGGGAGCTGGAATGAGGAAATGGGTATATGGCTGTGCCTGGCATGGGCCTAGCACAAAGATGGCAAGTGGGACATCAGTTTTTCCTCTCATGATTCAGGTGTCACCCTCCCGGTACCCTCAGTACCCAATCCTTGGCGTGTCAGTCTCGCCGACAGGAAAGCGCAAGGCCGCATAGCTGACAGTATCCTCTATCACCGGATTGTAGCAGCCGAGGGCATGGGAACCTTCAGCAAGGGGAACCCTTCGAACCTGGGAGAGAGACAAGGTTTTAGCTCTCATCCCTCCTTTCCCCACCCTGGTCCCCTTCCCTTGGCCTCTGACACCCCAGGCCTCCCCACAGTACGCGTTATCACCCCGTTTCACTTTGTTCGTTGCCTGGCTTCAAGATCTGCCCTGCACTTCATCTTTCTCCCATCCTACCTTTTGGTTCCTCACAAAGAAGCTCTGCCCATTGGAATTTTCCTGAAGTTCCTGCTGGCTCTGAATCCTCTTCCAGCTAAGAAATAAAGACCTGCTCTGTGAGTATCAAGGGAATGGGAGCAGGAGCCTGTGCAATTGGCAGGCTGGGGCCTACAGGACCCAGTAACTGGAGTCACTTCCTGGAAAGGGTCAGGGAGAGCTGAGGAGGAGGAGAGGAAGGACGAGGACAATGGGAGGAGCTCACCTTCGCTGAAGCCTGACTCCCCAGAATGCCAGCAGCACGGCAACTAGGCAAAGTATCACTCCCAGGGCCACTCGCCTGCCGATGGTCTCTGGGCTGTCTGATGGAGAAAGAAGGACCATCAGTCGATGACATTGCCTCAGTCAGATACCAGCCTGCTCTGTCCTGAGGCATTTATTTGCCTCGTGGGATCCTCAACTTCTCTCTGCAGAACCCTGTGCTTTTTTGTCTGCGCAATTTCTGCACCAGTGGGGATGTGATGCTGAGAAAGAGGGAGAAACCAGTCCCTGCTCTCTGGACCTGCCATTAGGAGGAAACAGCTAGCTAGCTCTTTCTCATGAGGAGCTCTTGCTTTGTGACAGGCATGACACACATAGAGCATGCAACCCTCATACATGGGTGCAGTTTTGGCCATGCTATCAGAACTTCCAATCACTGTGCTTTGACCAGCAATTCCATGTAGGAGTTTATCCTACATGGAATTGCTCAGGGATGCCCTGAGCAAGAGACTGCATGCGTCTTGAGGACAGCATGTCGTAGATAAGTTTTGCAGCATTCAAGCCCGGAATACAACGCAGCCCTTAGGAAAAGAGGCAGGTCTCCAGGGTGTCTGCAAAGTGGAGACCCAGGGAACATGTTTTTATACAATAAGTTACTTTTCCAAATAACACTCTCAGGCTCTTTCCCTTTAGTGTCCAGCTTTGCAGGCGATGATCCTCTAAATTTAAAACCATGGCTCCCATCATAAATCTGAAAAATGTATAATAAATAAATGACATATCTTTACTGTGTTTCCAGACTCTTTCTCTGTGCATACTCTCCAAGTGGTGATAGCACATGGAAAAAAAAGAAAGTTCAAGGCAAAGTGTGAGCCCTGCCATCATTTGCATAACGAAGAAGAGTGTGTAGACATAGATGTTATGCATGTACAGAATTCTCTGGAAGGAGATGTAAACGTTTGGCTGCCAACAGTGAAGACCTTGATGGAGGGGGTAGAGTTCTCAGGGAGCGAGAAAGGAGAAGTATCTTTCTTTGCACTATTTACCTTTCCATGCTGTTTTCATTTTTTTTTCAACATGTGCTTACATAGTCTTTTTTTTATTAAAAAAACACATAACCACTTAAATATCTAAAGATAAAAACAAGGGTGAGACAGAGAAAGAGAGAGACAGAGAGGGAGCCAGTAGGTGCTCAGGATGTGTGGAAGGTGGGGGCAGCCCGAGCGGGAGTCCTCCTGTAGAGTCAGGAGAGGCTGGGTGGAAAGGAGGGAAGACCAGTGAGCTGTGTGGGGTAGAAGTGTGCCTTGAGCACACAGGCTGGCCTGGCCTGGCAGGACTGGGAGGGAGGGAAGAATGGGTAAGTGATCAGCAATGCACAGCCTTGGAAGAAAGCCACAGGAATGGCCGAGGCCAGAGAAGAAGAGGGAAGGGACCTTACAGTAGACAGTGAGGGTGCTGGGGGGCGATTGGCCCACACCCAGTCGGTTGACCCCCTGGCACCGATAGGCTCCTGAGTGCTGGATCTTCACAGAATTCAATATCAGCATCTGATGATAATGTTGGAGGTTTTGGTTATTCCAGTCAAACCAGGTGTACTGGGAAATGGGAGGGTTGGCATCACTCTCACATGTCAGGACTGCTTTCTTCCCCTCCATCACACTGTCTTTCGGGCTAATGGACACCCGTAACTTCCTAGGTGCATCTGTAAGAAGAAGCGAAATCAGGATCCAGGTAGCCAGTCACCTGCCCTTCTCTGCTCCCCGCCTCCAGCTCCAGCTCCAGCCACTCACACAGCACTTGGAGCGTCCAGGCCTCCGACATGCTTTGTCCTATGGAATTGTTGACCAAGCAGTTGTAATTTCCAGCATCTTCTGGAGAGACTGAGTCAAAGCTCAGTTGTTTTCCTTCTCCCAGAAAGATTCCATTTTTCTTCCAGAAGAAGCGGACGTCTGTGGGGTAGCTACTTGAGAAGTTACACTGGAGGAGCACCCGGTGCCCAGAGTGAATCTCACGATGGGGACTGGCTGGCAGGACCTTGACACCTCTGGGGGCATCTGGAGAGCAAGGGCCTCAGGCTGACTTCTTGGGTCCTGTCCCTTTTTTTGAACCCAGGACTTCCTCTCCCTTATGCCCTGAGGCCTGACTATCATCCCTCAGTTCACTGTGAAGATTCTGGTCCAGGCTCCAGTCTCCATGCCCTTAGAGCCCTATATCCCACCTGGGCCACCTCCCAGATCCCCTTCCCGGGTCACTCACACTGGACATGCAGGTCGACAGGGGAAGCCCAGGAACACCATGGGTTACAGGCCGCACAGGTGAATGGCTTGGCGTTCCAGGCAACTTTCTGAATCATCAGCACCCCAGGTGCTAACTCATTCCAGGAGCCTTGGGGTTTCCATTCATATCGGGTAACACTGGGGTTACTGGAAGTGTAGTGACAGGACAAGGTGACATTATCTCCTTCGCGAATTGGTGTGAGGTTTTGAATCACTGTGGTTACCTCCTTGGGGGAATCTGGGAGACAATCAGAAAAATGGGTGAGGAAAATTAGCTGTCCCTAATTCCTGTACTTCCTTGCTTCCTCTTTCCCCCATTTGTTGCTGTACCCACACAGTTCCTGAATTAACCATGCATCTGTGTGAGAACAGAAACGCTGCCCCGCCCATTTGGCTTGGCTGTGGTTAGACGCAGAATGATACAGCAGTTAAGAGCGCGGCTTGGGCAGAGCACCCATGGTACTGTTTGTGGATCTCCATAAGGATCTAGGGCACAGAGCTGCGCCCCTCTAGTGCAGGTGGTAATAACAATTTTTAAAAAACAAAAAGCACAGCTCTGGAAGCAGACTGCCAGACCCTGCCACTTAGAGCTGTGTGACCACTGCCTGCAGGCCTCAGTTTATTCATCTGTCAACTGGGGTCCTAAGAGTACTTAACCTTGTAGAATTGTTGCCAGGATGAAATGAGATGATGTCCTTCGAGCAGTGTGGCATGTAGTAAACACCCCATAAACGTTGCTGCTGCTATATATCTGACTGCCTAGATATTTGGGATTTGGGCATTCCCACCAGCATATTTGGCCCAGGCTATGACGTCATAGGGTCTAAGGATCAAAACTATGGATTCTCTTTGTCCTGGGCTTGACTAAGTGACAAGATTCACTACGTTAAACAGAGTCTGAGGATGGAGAGGTAATGAGACATTTTGCCCCAGTTCTCGAAAACTTCCGGAACCCTTCTGGGACTCAGCCACTGCTTCATGATGCTAAGTCTCTGTGTCCCTCATGGGGCCCTGGCATCATGCAGTTTATTCATTCAACAAACACCTACTGAGCATCTGCCCTGAGCCAGGCCCTGCTCTGGTGCTAAGAATATAACCGTGAACAACTTCAGAACACCTGCTCCGAGAAGCTTACATGTCAGGAGCCCATGGCTTCTCCTGCATCCCATTCAGGACCCAGGAATCTCCTGTACTCATCTACCTTCCTCCTCCGCCCACTTCCATCTTTTCCCTCTAGAACCCAGAGGCTCTGTGACTACTCACATTGGACATCCAACTCAGCTTCCTGGCCAACGTATCCACGACCAAGACTGTTTACTGCCCAGCAGGAATAATTCCCAGCATGCTTGAGGAGGACCTTTGAGATCTGGAAGGTCATGCTTGTCTTTCTCGGCACTTCAATCCTATTGTGAAACCACGTGTAATTTGTTGGAGGAGGGTTGGCTGGTGATATACAAGTCAGCACTACTGTACCTCCCTCCTTAGCTGGTGAGGGGGAGATCTGAACCTTGGAAGGTTCCGGAGCATCTGGAAAAAGGGGTAGAGGCAAGTTGGGGGAAGGTGAGCAGAGGCCTCCATGGCTCACCTCTCAAGGGGCTTGGTGCCCCTCACGCTAACGCCCTGCCTGCCCCTCCCCAGTTCCCAGGAGGCTCACAGCGCACTTGGAGAGCCACTTCTTGCGACGTTTCTGAGCCTATGTCATTGTAGGCCTTACAGTAGTAGAATCCACTCATCTCCTTGGTCACATTGGACAGAGTTAGCGTGAGCCTCTTCTGTGCCCTCTGCAGCAACCCGGGCTCTCTCAGTGGGGTCCGATCCTTGAGCCAGTGTATATTCGTCGGCTCTGGGTTGCTGCTGCTGATTTGGCATGTCATGGTCACAGACTCCCCCTTGGTCACAATGGTGTTTCTAGGATGGACCTCAATCATCAACTTTGGGGTGTCTGGAGGAGCAGAGGGACAGTGGGGGAGGGGACAGGGGATTCTCAGAGGATGTAAAGCCATAAGAAATTGCTGGGCTTTTCTTCTCAGAAAGCAGCAGCTTAGCCCTAGCGTGTGGGTGTCTGCAGCCACTCATTGTTACCCTTGTCAACAAGCATGGGCTGGGGACTGTCACAGCCTCCTAACTCCTCTCTCTGCTTCCCCCACTCCCCAAGTCCCTGAAGGTCTGTTCTCCACTAGCAGCCAGCAGCATTTCTAATCATGTCACTCAGACCTTGTCACTCCCCTGCTTGAAACCATTCAACGGAGTCCACACTTAGAATAAAATCCAAAACCCTGACCTGCAGTCAATGAGCTCCAGCTCCCGGTCCCAACTCGGCTTTCCTTTACTTAGGTTGGGCCCCTCAGACACGGTGCTGGGGCTCTCTGACCTGACTGTCACAAACACCTCAAGGCCTTTGTCCTTGCTCTTTCCTCTCCCTGGAAACTTCTTGAAAATGTCCACCTGCCTCAGTCAGAGTCTCAGCTCAAGTTTACCTGCCTCACAGAAGTCTCCATCCCTCACTCCCTCTGTCCCAGCCCTGCTTTATTTTTTCTTAATACACTTAGCACTACCTACAGTTACGTTCTCCAGCTCCCTGTTGATCTATTTATTATTTGTTTCTCCCACTGCAATACTAGCTCCATGTGGCCAAGAACTTCGCTCACCGCTGTCTCCTCAGCAGCCGTAACAAGGCCTGGCACCTAGTAGGTTCTCAATAAATATTTATTGAATGAATGAATAAGGCACAAATAATGATGTAAAAAAAAAATTCCTCCTCCTGTTCCTCCAAAGGGGAACAAAAATACCTAACCAGATGATCCCCAATCATGTCATGGCTTGAGGCTAGATTCAATTATTTTATTCTGTTAGACCAAAGCACATGCTAAAATGAATCTGTTTCCTGACACACCAGGGCCGACTACAGAGATGGTGGAAGAGGAAACACAGCTTTGCCTGAACCATTCCCAGCTGTGGGGACACATAAACTGGTTATGCTTCCTTCCTGCTGCAGGCTCCTGCTGCCCTGGGTGCTCTGAGGGGTTGGGGAGAAGGGGCCAAGTCCCTTGTCCTTCCCACAGGAGCAGTAGGGAGACTTACGCTTCACGTCCAGCTGCACCGTATCCTGAGAGAGTAGCAGCCCCCCTGGTATGTCATTCCAGAGCTGGCAGGTCAGATTCTTGCCATGGTGGAACCACAGTGGCTCGAATGTGAGCTCGCTCTGGGTGGAGACAGCCTCGGTGGTCAGGGAAGTCGAGGTAACAGAGGTATATTGCAGTAACCCATTCAGGGACCACTTCAATTTGATCTCGTACCCAGGGCAGGAGAAATTCAGCGAGCAGGTCACACTGACTTCCCTGGACTCCCTGATTTCTGGAGGGAGTTGAATGTGAGGCGGAGGGGCCGTCTCTGTAAAAGAATAGGGACCAGCTGCTTCCAAATTCACATAGTCTTTTCTTTAGATTCCATATATAAGTGAGATCATATGGTACTTGTCTTTCTCTTTCTGACTTATTTCATTTATCATAATGTTCTCTAGATCCATCCATGTTGCTGCAAATGATAAGATTTCTTTCCTCTTTATGGCTGCGTAATACTCCATTGTATAAATGTACCACAGCTTCTTAACCACAAGATGGCCTCAGGGTTTTTTTGAAAATTAATTTGGGGAAGGTATTCTATAATGTTGTAAAGATTTTGTTGGGTATCCGATGGACATGCGTCCTATTTGGGAGACCACCTCAGGGATACTGTGGATACCAGATCATGGCATTGTACACCAGAAGCTAAACATTAATGAATGCCAACTATAATTTTATATATATAATGTGATGGTTCAGTGTGAGGTCGAAGGGATAGTGGATGGGGGGAGGGGGGTTCACAGTATGAGGGATATAAATGATGAACGTCTAAGTATTACCTTGTTTTGTACACCTGAAACTAATAAATAAATTAATTAATTAAAAAAAAAGAAAAAAAGAATAGGGACCATGCTGGCAGCCAGGGAGACTGAGGATTGCCTGTGCCCCCGCCTCTTACACCTGGCTTTCGATACCCTGCCCTAAATAACCCTTCAAGAGCGCCATGCCAGTCCATCCACCTCTCTCCAGGCCTTCTTTTCTCTGCTCTGAACCACTTTTTTTTTTTTAATTGACTCACCCAACTAAACACCCTAGGTCTAGGCTGTTAACAATATATTGTAAAACATTATATCAAATTTAAGTAACTTTTAAAAAAAAGGAATACAAGTAAACCTCCTGCAAAATCTTCTCATCTCTACATCTTAAATGTTTTCCATGTTGTCTTACAGTTCTTGTTCCTGTGTACACACATTTCACAGTTTAATTACAGTGCGCATTCGGTTTTACATTCTGCTACCATACTAGAGAACACATTGTTATTATGTCACACTTGACATACTGCAGGAATCTCCTTACTATATCCCTAGACCCAGCCTTCTGGCCTCTTCAATTGGCCCAACATAGTATCATCCACCCACTTACTGGTATCTAAATAACGTATATGCACTATTGCCTCACTCAAAGCCTCCAGTGGCTCTAATGGTCAGTCATGCAAGAATCAGGCAAATCTGTATTCAAATCCCAGATTCTCTACTTAAAAGTGTGTAATTTGAGGAAAGTAGCTCAGTTTTTTCTCCAGTATAAAATGGGGATCTTAATACATCACTTGAAGAATTATTATGAAAAGTAGTGACGCTTATCAGTGCTCAAAGAAGGGACCATAAGAATATCCGTACGATGTTTTAGAGTTTCCAAATGTGTGCCTTCGGTACCTCCGCTCTCACAACCCACATCTCACCACAAACTTCTGCTAATTGATGGCCTGCTCAGAACCACTTTTGCTCAGCTGAAGCACCTTCTGAAAGGGCTTGGGAGTGCTGAGCCTCCTTGGGAATTACGTTTCAGATTTGTACTTATTTTATTCTCACTCCCGAATGATTGCCTTCTAAATGTGTTCAACATCCTCCCCATCACCCCTAAGCGAATTTCACCAGTTTAGTTCAACATGCATTTCTTAGCTTTGATGACAAGCCTGCATTATTTAATGGTCTCACTATTGGAGCCCATTAAACAGTCTTTTAGGGGGTTCCTTTAGTAGAGCAGGCCTGTGGGCAGACAGTCCCAGCTCTCTCGGGGCTGGGCCACCCTCGGACTACAGGGTCTGAAGCCACATCTCTCACCCCACACATAGGGCTGCTTAGAACCACCCACCGAAGAAAGAGGCTATGGAACGGAGTGAGCACACGGCCTGTGTTTGATCCACCCCCTATACATGTGCCATTGAGCCTTGAAGGGCCAGTTAGAATTAATCACCAACTTTAACACATTGTGAGACTTCACTTGAAAATCTAACATTTTATCTTCTCTTGAAAAATCAGGTCACTTGGAACCCAGGTTCCAGAATGGGCAGGAGCTGAGTGGCAGGTGGGATGCTGAAGGAGAGACAAATGCTCACGCTCCAGTTGGCCACAGCCCCATTGTGTTGTGCTGCCCAAGTCCCTCGATGGCACCTCGTGCCTGGCCTCTGCAGGCAACCTGGTTTTCAGCCCCTGTGTTTCCCACCTCCCTCCTTGCCTCTGCCCATCCCCCAGAGCCTTACCAGAGATGTTGAGGACTATTTTCTCCATCCATTTGTCATCTGCCGATGTCATCCTCAGCCCCAGCACACCGTTGTCTTGGGCTTGCACAGGTTGGATAGATAGGGTGCAGTTGGATTTTATGTCTCCTAGGAATTTTACACTTTCCTGGTGAAACAGCTCCTCTGTCTTTGTCTTGTTGTAGAGGATTTTCCCACGGTATTTCTTGGCCTCCTTGTCATACGTATAATTGTGGTACACAACGAGGGTGTGCATGGTATTTCCATTTCCTGCGATTCTGTATTGGCAGGGAATCCAGACGCAGGCTCCCTCCCAGGCGTAGAGGGTCTTGGGGTGTTTAAACACCCAATGTGAGTCAGAGAAAGCCAAGTATTCTGGAACCCACCACAGTGATCAGAAAGCATTATTGAAGGGCATAGAGAGCGTTCAAGGAATAAAGAATCCCCTCTGAAGATAGAGGGAGACACACAAAGAGAGGAAGACACAAAGAGAGAAGCATATATACACGTGTCCACTGCCTCTCCCTACGCTACCCCACGTTTCCTCTTCTCTGACCCAGCTCTTTCTTCCTCCTCCAGTTCCACAGTCATCCCAGAAGCCAAGTGCCAACCCAGGCCACAGTCCTTACCTAGGAGCAGGAGTGAGGGGCCGAGGAGATGCATGGTATTTGTCTAGGCGGGAGCCTGGTGCAGGAAGAGTTTGTCTTTGAGTCATTTGGTTGCTTACTTCTTCCAGATGGCTTTTCTTGCTCACCCACTGAGCTCTGACCTCTTTTCCCTAATCCTAGGAGGCCCATGTGTGGTTGCATGGTGGGCTGTGGAATTCTGGATGCACATAGGGCCTTCTCTGGGTATGACATTACTCTCCCGTTGGCTTGAAAACCCTGTTGTTCTAGCCTCTCTCTCTTCCCAGCACTCCTTCCTTTTTTCCATCCATCCATCCATCCATCCATCCATCCATCCATCCATCCATAATTGTATAAACTTCCTATCCAGCTCTCAGGCTTTGAGTAGTACCAGACAACTGAATGTCTTGAATACCAAGCACTGGGTAACTTGGAGCAATTAGTGAAGGGTTTTATATAGGAGAGAGACATGGCCAAACTTTGACTTTAAAGACCAGGAAAAAAAATAACTTTAAAACCAATAATTAAGTATGATATCAAGAGAACATTTAGAGGGGTCTGGAAGGACTTAGGAGAATGAGGTCCAAGGGTCCCTCTTGGATGCCCCCAGGGGCTGGGTAAGAAACATAAATCAACCAGGTGAGGACAAAGATCCTGGATCATACCTTGTGTAAAGGTGATGACTATCTCAGTTCTAGCCAATTGCTGCCAAGTGGGAATGTGGGTTCAGCATTTCCTGATCTCCCACTGTTTTAAGAGAAGAAGCCAGATTGTCATGTGCAATGTCCTGCTCTAAAAGAAAAACAAATTTGGTGAGGGTCAAACAAAACCTGTCTGTGAACTAGAGGCAGTCCAAAGCCTGCCAACGTGCAACCTCTGTCTCTCTCTTTCTGCAGAGAGCTGGCCCAATGCCTTACTAGACATTTACAAAGTTACATTTACATAGAGTTAAATTTAAGTCCCAATTTGCATGGCTCTGCCCTCAGTGCCAGTCCCCCGGGAGCCAGGCAGGATGTGTCTACAGAGTGTGTCTCCGGTCTCAACCCAGACCTGTCCCCTCCCATCTGCCCAGTCAACATTTCCCACGCATGGCATCGCTGCCACCCCCGCACCCCCACTGGCTGTTTATCTCCTGAGGCTGTGTGTCTCCTGCCAAAGGCTGTTGGATACCCAGTACCCGATATACCGAAAGCTAAGCTACTTGCTGAAAGCAGGAAGGAGTCTATCCCCAGGAGTAGTGGCTGTGCTGGCCTGGCCCAGGCAGGGCAATAGGGGTGAGGTGTCTGAACTGAGGCTAATAGTGTTACACACAAAAAAAGTCTTCAAGATCACATCCATTTGAGAGGAGCTGGGTTAAAAAAAAAAGTTAAATAAGAGTCTTTACTGCAGGTCTTTCCAAACCCTTTAAACAAGTGTGTGTACATCATACATCTCCCAGCATGGGGATTACAGTATAGTACATTGCCCACACTTCTGTAGCCATGGGAACTGTTTTACGTTTTCCATGCACAACTTGGCTGGGTTGCAGGGTCAGTGTTCTAAGGGATGCACTTTGAATCCCCCCTGGTTTTCCACAAAGGCTATGGCAAGGGCCAGATTCTATGCCCGTGGCAAAGACTAGCCTCCTATATCGGGGCCATTGTGCCCCTCTGCCAGCGGCCACCAGCCTCACCTTCACTGGGGACTGGCTTAAGAGCCCCAGGACAAGTGGGAGAGTAGAGCTTCGCAGAGCAGGGCGGCCTGCTTACCATAAGGAGCGCCAGGCAGTCTCTGTGTCACAAGAAGTGGACTCCAGGTCTGGAACTGCAAGGCTCCTGAGGCACAGTGGAGTGTGGAGGCTGAGGACAGCAGGCATTAGGCATGAAGTGTCAAGACAAGGCCTGCTGTCCAGCCCTGTGGTCTGCTCAACACAGGCCTGTTGAGGGCCTCACAGGACCTCAGAGGTGGCCTCTGTGAGTCCATTCTTTCCTCCTGGGCATCCAGTGACCCACTCAACTCTCAGAAGATTTGCCAAGCCCGGCAGGGATGCTCAAAGACGAGACATGTTGCAACATAACAAGAGAGAGGGAAGGGAGGTCCCCACTGTGCTCCTAGCCCCAAGAATTGTGCCTGGCATGTAGCAGCTGCTCCATACTTGTTTGTTGAATGCCAAAGAGAATAAAAGAGTTTTTACCTGTTTCCTGGTGTCTTCCCTCTTCAGAGACCCTGGCAGCATCTAAGAGTGAAAGGGGAAGCACAGCGAAGACTCTAGTAACTGATTTTCACCCTCCTTGGCCACGCCCTCTGCCTCTCTGTGGCTCTGGGGGTGACCAAGAAGCATGGCGATCTGGGGATGAGGCCAAATAGGCAACAAGGGGGATGTGGGTTTAGAGTCAAATTGGAAGGAACCCTCGAGTATCTATCGCCAGTTTTTTGTTTCAGTGTATGGAATCTCTAAAGCAGATGAATTTCAGAGCCGGCTCCTCCACGACTTCCCCTCCGTCCAGCTCTCAGGAAATGCTAATGACTGAATACAAGCCGATTAGAACGCCAGCCTAATGAAAAAGAAACAAGTCAACTTGAAAGGATTTGTCGTTTAGCTACACTATCCAATTAACTCTTCTCATTCCCGTTACTTTCTCTCCATAGGCTTGAAAGGTAGGGGATCTGATCACTGACATTGATGCTTCAGCAGCCCCCAAGGGTTGAGGAGAGAACACGCAGATAGCAGGAAGGAAAAAGATAACTTATGTGAAGTGTGACTGAATGGGCAAGTCTTGAAACTAAAACCTCACCACTTTTATCAGGTTCCTAGTCTGTGAGTGTTTGAGACCAGAACTAGACAACAGGCAAAGCCATGCAAATCCTACAGATGATAAGGGAAGTTCTGAGAAATCTTCACTCTGGCACCTCTACACTCTACTGACTGCCAGGCATTGAGAAGGAAATAGAAAGAGTGAAGGACTCTCAACAGGCAGTGATGTTCTGGAAGGTTCTAGGTACTTTCACTGTAGCATCTTTGCCACAAGCATTTTTGCCACAAATGTTTTCACTGCATAACTAAGTGGCTTTAAGGCAATTTTGCCATTAAAAAAAATAAAATCATGAAAAATAAAAGAGGGATGTTAAAACGGACATAACCAAATTAAAAAGATTTTATTGGGAGATACAAGATATTTGAATACATTTAAAATGTATGGGGGAAAAAAAATAAAATGTATGGGGGAAAAAAATGAAACGTGTGTAGACTTACAGCACTACTGTGCAAATAACTGATTTTATTTTGCACTTAATTATACCTAAGCAGTTATCTTTGTCCTATGGGATATGTGGGTTCAACTCTGTGCCCTTAAAGAGGGTTCTTGGCCTCTTTCTTTCCTTCTAATGGAGTGTGTTTCGAAGTAAGAAACCAAATTTTGGTACAAATCATCACCTGAAAGAAATGCTATTTTAAAACCAGTGCTACATCTGCTTGTCACTGTATAGACCACTATGAGGGTTAGCTAAGATTTATTTAGAATACTAAAATGGGAGTAACTATGAAAACTTTGTCGATGAAGAAATGAAACCAAACAAACATATGTTAAAAAAAACCCAAACTGTCAACCAGTTATTTTTATTTTTTTACAGTAGTTAATTCAACTACTGTAGTTTAGTAAACAGAGAAATGAAACCAAAGAACCAAACAAACAAACAAAAAAACCAAACTGTCAACCACTGATTTTATCTTTTTTTTTTTTTTTTAATGGCAGAATTGCTTTACAGTCATTTAGTTATGTGGCAAAAAAAAGCTTGGGGCAAAGATGTCTACTACAAAGATGGTAGAGCAAAAAATACCAGACATGTTTCTGGGAAGATGGAGTAGGTGTATTTTTCCCTGTTTCTCCAGTTACGTATAAGTAAAAACCTGGACATTGTAAAACAAGCAAAAGAAGACATTGAGAGGTGGAGAGAAGGCACAAAGGTTAGGGACCTCAGGACCTGAGGAATGATATGGTGGTGAATTTCCTGGATTTTCTCTTTGCCTCATATATCCCAGATTGAATTCTGGAGAGGACAGCAACTGGAAATGCTAATGGGCAAAGACAAACAAACAAAAAAAAGTACCAGCAAAATCCTGCTCTTCTAGCCAAAGAACCAGGACAGGGGCAGCCTAGATTGACAGAAATCTTTCAGGCAATAACTGCTCTATTCCATTCAAATACCACAGAAATACTTGAAGCCTCACCCCCACCCCTGACAGTAAATGTTGAGGAGGGTGCCTAGACTTCTATAACAAACAACCTCAGGCTACTCCCTTATACTCTGAGTGGTGCTAGAGAAGGCTGAGTATGGAGCTGGGCCCTCCATCCCCACTGGGCTCATCCTCTTTACAGTGTTTTTGGGGACCACATGGGGAGTTGAACATCCACCCCCACCCAATGGTAATGAGACATTTCTCCCCTCCTCACTGAAATGATATGAAAGGAAGTCTAGTGGACAGTCAGGACTTCCATCATCACTCAGTGGTAACAAGCCCACCTCTTACAGTGGAATCTTTGTGGAAGCCATGTGGATGGCTGGAATAAAGTACTCCTCCCAACGAGGGTGGTAACAGTGGGTGCCGAATGAGGAAATGAACTCCCATATCTGCCCAAGAAAAACAAGCAAACTTCACCCCCAGGTGTCACAGGAGGATTCCTATCAGATGAAGAACAACTAACAGAATTTTTAACCAACAGAGGCCTTCCATAAAAGAATGGCTAAAATGAATTCTCTAAACAGAACAGAAATGATTTTTTTTTTAAAAAAGAGAATCTTATAACATCAGAAAAGAAGAAAGAAGATGGAAAGAGCAAGTCAGTGGATAAATACAATAGGCTTTTCTTCTTGAATTTTCTAAATTATGTTTGACAGTCAAAGAAAAACCTATTCTACTGTGTAGCTGTTCTCAGTGTATGTAGAGGAAATACTTGAGATAATTATATTATAAATGGGAGAAGATAAAGAGATGTAAAGAGTGGTTAGTTTTCTACACTTTACTTGGACTGGTATATGTTGAAACCAGTAGACTTTGATAAGTTATGTATAATATAATACCTACAGCAACCACTAAAAAAGCTGTACAAAGTGGTATACTCAAAAACACTATAGATGAATCAAAATATAAGTTTAAAAAATTGTTCCAGGAACCCACAGGAAGGCAGGAAAAACGAAAAAAAATTAAAAATAGAGAACACAAAAAATAAAGTGGCAGACTTAAGCCTTAGCATTAGGTAATTACATTAAATGTCAATGGTCCAAATACAAAATGAAAATACATAAATTGACAGAGTGGATTAAAAACAACATGACCCAATTATATGCTATCTATACAAAAATTACCCCAAATATATAACTATATAGGTAAGTTGAAAATAAAATAATGTAAAAGGATATATCATCCGAACATTAGTCAAAAGAAAATAGGAATGGCTATATTAATAACAGATAAAGTGGGCTGCAGAGAAAGGAAAATTACTGATGCCAGAGAGGGATATTATATAATAAGAAAAGGATCGATCCACCAAGAAGACATAGCAATTCGAAATATGTAAGCACCAAACAACAGAACTGCAAAATATGTTAAGCAAAGACCAAGAATGGAGAAATAGGCAAATTCACAATTATAGTTGGAAACTTCAACACTTCTCCCTCAGCAATTAATAAAACAACTAGACAGAAAATGAACAAGGATATATAAAAACTGAACAAAACCATCAACAAACATGACCTAATGCCATTCATAGAAGACTCCACCCAACAACAGCATAATACATATTCTTTCCAAGCACCTATGGAACATATAGCAAGATAAACCAAATTTAAGAACATTAAACAAGTCTCAAAATTTGAAATAACTTGAATTAATTTAAATCATACGCAATATACTCTCCAACCACAATGGAATCAAACTAGAAATTAATAACACAAATATAACAGGAAAATCCTCAAACATTTGGAAACTAAGCAACACACTTTTAAATAATCTGTGGGTCAAAGAGATAATCTCAAGAGAAATAAAAATACATTAAATTAAAAGAAAATGAAAATAGAACTTATCAAATTTTGTGGCACAGGCTAAAGCCCAAGAGGGAAATTTATAGTAGTGAGTGCTTGCATTAAAAGAAAAAAAGTCTTGAATCAATAATATAAGATTCCATCTTCAGAAACTAGAAAAATAAGAGAAAAAAAACTCCAAAGCAAGCATAAGGTAAGAAATAATAAATATAAAAGCAGAAATCAATGAAACGAAAAATGAAAATAATAGAGAAAATAAAACATCTGGTTCACTGAAAAGGTCAACAAATTTGACACACTTCTAGCAAGACCAACAAATAAAAAAAAGAGAGAGGACAAATTGTGAATATCAAGAATGAAACAAAGCATAACACTACAGACCCTGCACGCAACAAAAGATAATAAGAGAATACTATGAACAACTCTACCCACATAAATTCGACAATTTAGATTAAATGGATAAATTCCTCAAAAAGTGCAAACTACCATAACTCATCTAATACGAATTAGATAATTTAAATAGCCCTGTAACTACTAAGGTAATTTAAAACCTGAAAAAGAAAACTCCAGACCCATGTAGTTTCACTGGAGAAATCCACCTAACATTTAATAAGAATTAACACCAATTTTACATAATCTCTTCCAGAAAATAGTAGAGGGAATGCTTCCTAACTCATTCTATGAAGCTAGTATTACCATGAAGCCAAATGAAAAACAAAACATAACAAAGATGGTACAAAAAAAACCCTGACAAATATTCCTCATGTACATAGATGCAAAAATCCTTAACAAAATATTAACAAATAGAATTCAGCTATATATAAAAAGAATTATACACTATGACCAAGTGTATTATTCCAGGAATGTAGGGCTGGTTCAATATTTGAAAATCAACTAATGTAATCTCATATAATAGGATAGAGAAGAAGAAGAAAAAAATCACATGATTATATAAGTTGTTGCAGAAACGGCATTTGACAATATTCAACACCTATTCATGATTAAAGAAAAAAAAATACTCTCTGAAAATAGAGAGGAAATTCCTCAATTTGATAACTTACAACTAACCTACAAAAAACTGTCGCACTAAAAGACTAAATACTTTCTCTCCCAGGTTGAAAACAAGGCAAAGATGTCCACTAAACCACTCCTACCCAACATAGCACTGGAAGTTCTAGACAGCACAATAAAGTAAGGAAAGGCCATAAAATGCATATAGAGCTGAAAGGAAGAAATAAAGCCACCCGTATCTATAGATAACATAATGGTCTCTGCAGAAAATCCCAAGGAACCTACAAAAAAAATTCTAAAACTAATGAGTTCAGAATGCAAAATCATGACAAAAATTAGTCACATTTTTTGTACTAAAAATGAACATATGGAAACTGAAATTTAAAATACAATTCCATTTATCATGGCTTAACGAAATAAACGTTTAGGTGTAATAAATCTAACAAAATATATATAACACTTTTAGTATACTGAAAACTGTAAAACACTGCTGAAAAAAAAAAAACCTAAATAAATACCATGTTTATGAATTGGAAGACTAAACATAGTAAAGATGTCAATTCCCCCCAAATTGATAGATAAATTCAATACAATTACTATCAGAATTCTAGCAATAATTTTTTTGTAGATATGGACAAGAGTATTCTAAAGTTATGAAGGAAGACGAAAGAAACTAGATCAGAAAATATTTCTGAAAAAGAAGAATAAAAGGGGAGAGGAATCATTCTACCTGATTTCAAGGCATATTATGAAGTAATATACAGTAACCTAAAACTGTGTGGGATTGATGGGAGTATAAACATATAGATCAATTGAAAATACTAGAGAACCCAGAAATAGCCCCACGCAAGTATGGCCAACTAAGTTTCGATGGAAGAAGGATAATCTTCTCAACAAATGGTGGCAGAGCAACTGGCTATCCATAGGCAAAATACAAACCTTAGCCTAAACCTCTTAATACAAAAATTAACTCAAACTGGATCATAGATTTACATGTGAAAGATCAAACTATAAACTTTAGAGGGTAACATGGGAGAAAAATCTTTGGGATGTAGGGCCTGATAAAGAGTTTTTAGACCTGAGACCAAACGTATGACCTCTAAAAATCAATAAATTGGACTTCATTGAAATTAGTTTGTTTGTTTTTTTCCTCTCTGTGAAAAATCTTGTTAAGAGAATGAAAAAACAAACTACAGACTGGGAGAAAATATTTGCAAACCACATATCTGACAAAGGACTCATTTTACAATGAACATATAAAGAACTCTCAACACTCAATATTAAATTAAAAAATCAGACAATCCAATTAGAAGATGGGCACAAGACATGAAGAGACACTTCATGGAAGAGGATATACAGATGGCAAATAAGCATAAGCAAAGATATTCAACATCACTAGTCATTAGTGAAAAGCAAATCAAAACCATGATATCACTGCATACCTATTAGAACAGATAAAATAAAAATAATGACAATACCAAATGCTGGTGAGGATGCAGTGAAACTGGATCATTCATACATTACTGATGGGAATGAAAAAAATGGTACAACCACTCTGGAAAATCATTTGTGAGTTGCTTGAAAACTAACAAAGTATATGTACCATATGACTTGGCAATTTGCACTGCTAGTTATCCCCAAGAAATGAAAACTTACATCCACACAAAAACCTGTGCACAAGTGTTCATAACAGCTTTATTTGTAATAGCCCAGAACTGTAAACAACCAACATATCCCTCATTAACCAATAGTGATAGACCCATACCATGGGGTGCTACAGAGCAATAACAAGGAACAAAGTATTGATACACACAACTTGGATGATTCTGAAGGTTGTTATGCTGAGTAAAAAAAATCTAATCTCAGAGGGTCACACACCATATGATTCCTCTTATGTAACATTTTTGAAATAACAAAATGATAGAGATGGAGAACAGATTATTGGTTGCCAGAGGTTAGGGATGGTGGGGGAAAAGGAAATGGATGTGACTACAGGGAGATCTTTGTGGTAACAGAATGGTTCTGTATCTTGATTACAATAGTGCTTACATACACCTAGGCATGTAATAAAAGGACTTAGAACTATACACACGTGGGACCAATGCCAAATTTCTGGTTTTGATTCTGCACTATAATTATATAAAAAGTAATCATCAGGAGAAACTGAGTGAAGGGCACACCAGACTTTTCTTTGCAATTTTCTGTGAATCTATAATTATTTAAAAAACAAAAACAAAACAAAACAGCATTCTCAGTGGGGCTTCAGGCTAGGGGACAGGGTCCCAAAGGTTTTTGGTGGGGAACACGCTGGGGACTTAAATCCCTGCACATTACCTAAAAGGAGTGTCTGAGGCCTCTTCCGGCACAGCTCCAGGCATTGTTCACGGTGCTGTAACAGGAGGAAATTGGACAGTAGGTTCATGGATATGCCTTAATTTTTGGAGGCCAAGGGTTGCACAGAGAAGGCAAGGGTGGAGGAGCAGAACTCCTGAGAACAGAAACTTTGGTGCCTTACTCTTCCTTCCAAAGAGGTAGATGGTCTCCATTTTGGGTGACTTGACTGTCATTACCCCACCCCTGCCACGGAAGCAGTGGAGCCAGGCAACTAGGTGCCACTGAGAGGTCTGGGCTGTCACTCCCTGCCTGGCTGTGTAACCCTCTGAGCCCCCTGCCCAGGTCTGTAAGACAAGGATAATGACAGTGCCTTCCTCACAGGGTTGGTGAGGTCACACAAGTGATACACTAAGCCACATGTACAGCATATGACAAACATGTGGTCAACAGACCTGGGTTCAAAGCCCATTCCTACCATTTGTCAGTTGTGATCTCCCTCAGTTTCCCCTCTAAGGGTGATGCTGATATGGGCAGTACTGACTTGATGGGAGAGCCGTGAGAAATCATAAGCACCTAAAGCACTTTCATGGTGGCTGTCATGGCATGAGTGCTCTGTAAAAGTGAGCTATCACTTACTGTCAGTTATGCACACTGTCAAATACTCTGCTTGACCAACGCTCCATGGTGACCTCGAGTCACACACCTCTGGCTACTCGGCCCTCGCTTGAGCTTAACAGAGAGGCCCTCCGAGACCAAGCTGTTGTTCTCCTCCCACTCCTCAGGGAAGTTGGGATCCCAGGCAGACCAAGCTCTGGGGTTGGGAAGGGGGTCTTCTGCTTGGCTTCCACCCAGCCTGTGAGCTGAGATTGTTACTTCCTGTCCAGGAAGCAGGCCCAAGTTGAGAGTGAGGAGGGTGGGGAAGAAGGAGGCTTGGAGCTTTGGCATAGCAGTGCTTTGAGTCCCGGACCCCAGGCCAAGAGAGAAGACTTTGGAGTAGCCAGCGCAGACCGGGAGCCCTTTGATCATTGAGAATGATGGAGCTGCCTGGCCCAGCACAGTCTTCACGACAGGGAGGGTCATCGTAGCTAGGAGCAACCTGGGAGGTTGATGGGAGGGGAGGGACCAGAGGTCTGCGTTGTCCTGACCCTGGCCTGTTGCCTGTATGTTTTCCCCTCTGTGCAGTGTGGCTTATCCTCCCAACAGATGGGACGTGAGACCCGCTCATCTCCATTCCAGCGCGGGGAGATTACATCCTGTGCATGTCTTGCCATATCTCTGAGTCACTGTGTCATGGGTTATGACACTTCTTCAGCTTAGGATTTCCCAAGGCACTTGGCCAGAGAAGAGCACGCTGGTGTTCACTGAACGTGTTCCTTCCACTTTCTTCAGCACTTAGAAAGTAGCTAATCATCTTGGACTCTGCTCTTTCCTTCCCCTCCAGCATTAGCAAACCCCATGAGTTCCTCCTCCAAAACAGGCCCTGATCCTTTCCCCTCTCATCATCATCATCACCTCCACTTCCTCCCTTTTGGACAACTGCCGTGGCCTCCTAAGCCCTCTGCCTCCACCTCCTGACCAGCTGTGGCTATTGTCCACACAGCTGCCAGCAAGGGGCTTTGAAACCTCAATCCCTTCCGCAACACTCCTCTGTGTATAATTCTCCAGTGGCTCCCCAATTCGTGCAGAGTCAAAGCCCAAGTCCGGACAGTGGCCTACAAGGCCCTCTGTGTTCAGACTCCCTTGGGCAACCGTTTCAGCTCCATCACTCCACTCCAGGCATGCTGCTTTCCTTCTTGTTCCATGAACATAACAAGTACATCCCCACCACGGCCTTTGCACCTGACCTTGGCTTTCCCTGGACCCACATTCCCCAGAAATCGACAAAGTTCCCTCCCTCCCTTCTCATCTCTACTCAAATGACCTCTTTCTACAACGGCAGCCTTGCACAGCACACTCTGTCCAATCTGACCAACAGTTGTTTATCTGATCATCTCTTCCGCAGTGTCAGCTCTGTGAGGTCAGTGTTTCTTCTTGGTCACTGCAGTGTCCCTAGAGCCCGGCATAAGCCTGGCACACAGTAGGTGCTCAGTAAATATGTGTCAATGGAACAGAGGAATCCGGGGGTGGAGGGTTCCAGGAGCTGGGTGGGGTGTGACACCTGAATTCTGGTCCTGCATGTGTGTCATCACTATTAATCTCTTCTAAGAGATAGTCTATGTCTCAGAGAATTTCGTTGTTTCCCAAACTTTAGAGTTTTGCCTATGACCTTCAGGACTTTTCTCCTGTCTGTGCACCCCCTAAACTATTTTTATTTCATACATTTTTTTAAATCAATTCACTTGATCAATTTTTTTTTAAAAAAAAACAGCCTCATCCTAAGCTTTTATAAAAAAAAAAAATCACCCGTTTGGTATCCTGGTTTCCTTTTCTTCTGACACATGTTAAATGAAACGTAAAAAGAACAGTCACTCCCCACCCCTCCTCGGATCACCTGGCTGGCTGTCACAGTGCTCAGGTGGCTCTTTGGGCAGCACAGGGTTACTCGAGTCCCTCATTATTGACATTGCTCTGGACCTCAGGGCAAAGTCCTTAGGGGCATTCCTACCAGGCCAGACCTGCTGGAGCCAGGGTCTGTTGTCAGAGGACAGGTGTGTCAGGGTGGGGGCCCCTGCCGTGTGCAGATCTGGTAGGAACTTGCATTGAGGCTGCCGTGAAGCCCCGACTGTTCCCCAACCTCGTTCAGCTCCTGGGATTCCGCCAAACACATTCCTACTTGGGGCCGTCATGCAGGGTGTTCCCATGACTTTCCTTCCACAGAGACCCCTGACCCTTAAGACCTTCAGGCATACTTCCGTTCTATGCTCTAAAAGCCCTCCTTGTACTTCCCTTGGCAGCAGGCAGGAGTGGCAGTCAGGCTGAGGTGACTTATTTAATGTCCTTCTCCCTGCAAGACTGCCAGCTGCAGGAGGAAAGGGCTTGGGCAGGCCCCAGGGCAGGGGCCCCATCCCCACTGCTCACCTCCTGCTACCACCGCACCTCTTCCTTTCTCCTGCATGGGGACAAAGCAGCCTCATCACCTTCCTTCCCACATGGTTTGGTTATTCCTGCCTCTAAACCTTGATTTTGGCCTCTCTTGTATCCCCTGCCTTCTTTGAAAACCAGGGGAGAGGCTCCTTCCTCAGGAATAAGCTGAATTTGCCCCAGCTCGGCAGCTTTCTTTTTACTGCTCCCTCAGCACTTACCTTTGGGCCCTCAGGGCTCCTGTGGCTTCTTGCTTAGATGGCAGTGCAATGGTTAGAGCATAGGTTGCAGAGCCAAGGCTCTGGGTTCAAATCTACACTGCACAGTTACCAGCTGGGGCACCGGAAGAAGTGATTTAACCTCTCTATGCCTTGGCTCCTTCAGGTTCTCAAACATCAGCTCATTGGAAGGAAGTACCTGGAGGCCCCATGAAAACCAGAGTGCTGGGCCCCTCCCCAGAGTTTTTGATTCCTGTAGTCTGGGGTGGGGGCTGGAATGTACCTTCCTGACAAGTGCCCAGGTGATGTTCTTGCAGCTGGTGCAGGGACCCCCACTTTGAGGACCCTGGTCAGAGTTGTTAGGGAAGGTAAATGGAGAGGAATTAATGTAAATCAAGTAGAATCACACAACACGGAGTAAGTGCTCCACAGCTATTTGTTATTAACACTTGTACCAGAGGGTCCAGCCCTCTTTAAATCCCTGACAGGTATTGTAGAAAAAGAAGAACTGAGTTCAGAGCCTGGCCACACCATTTCTTAGCTCTGGGACCCTGGCAAAATCGCCTAGCTTCTCTGAGCCCCAGTGTACTCATCTTCGCGGGGTTGTCCTAGGGGTTCCTTCCCAGGATAGCCTGAGCTTCCTGAAGGGGCTCAACACACAGCTGGCACCTGAGGAATGTTTCTGGAACCAAATGGAGTGAAGTTTGAAGACAAGCTGCAGAGTGCAGCATGACTGTGAAGGACGGCAGTCAAATCAACACAGGCTCGTGAAACATTGAAATCTGGGGTCCCCCCAACCGACCTGTAGGGCACAGGAGGGAATGTGTGAGTGAGTGAAGCCAGCCAGGTGTGGGAAAACAGAGAAAGGTGGCGACTGTGGCAAACAGGGAGCCCGTGCCCCTCCAGAAGGGGCAGCCACCACCTCTTTCAATAAGTCACAGCTGTGGGCAAGCGTCAGGCCAGCGCTGTCAGTCGCTGTGACTGTGGCAGAGGCAGAAATAAAGTGTTGTTCTGTGAGTGGGAACAACCAAATGGCAGTTGGCCTGGGCTCAGGGCTAGAATCCCTGGGCCCTTGCCCGCACACAGGGCCCAGCACAGGGCAGGAGGGGGTGGCAGGCTCCCCTAGGACGGGTCAGAAATCATCAGGATCTAGACAGCTGTTTGGCTTTGGGGCATTTATTTCATGTCCCTTCAAAACGGACCCTGGGGCCAGGTGTGGGCAGGAGACCAGGCAGGGGGTAGCAATAAATAACACGGACAGACGGAGCTCCCCTCCAGACAGATGAGGTTAAAGAAGGTTAGAGGGGAGCCGCATTGTAGGGGTGTGGTGCTGGCGGGGCTGGGGGCAGCTGAGAAGGAGGGAGAAACCAGGACCCCAGGACCTCACTGTCACCTGCCCCATCCCTTTCCTGCCCCAGCCCCGACTACTTTTGGGAGGAAGGAAGCCCGCAGCTAGTGGGGGCCAGCGAGGGTCCTAGGGGGTTGTGGCCACATAGGCTGCCCCCAGCTCCCTCACTTGACACGGATTTCAGCATACTCGGCCAGCTCCTCCGTCAGGGTGTAGCTGTCCTTTGTGGGTCGTTTTCCCAGGTCCGAGTGAGAATAGCTCAGGTCCAGCTCTGGGGGCTCCCCCCGAAGGCCCAGCAGCCTCCTCTCAGATCCCAGGCGCCTCTCACTCTACGAAGGAAAGCAACCCATTAGAAGGGTCCCGTTCCACCATTTCCACATGCAAAGGCTGGAGTCACTTGCACTCCCACAGCTTCACAGTTGAGTCCCTAAGCTCCGTGTGAATCTCCTTTCTCAAGTGCCACCAGCCCAGCCAGCCCTACCATGCCCAGGTTCCACTCTGGGGCCTTTGCCCACGTGGATCTCCCTTCGCAACACCCTGCTCATTGCTACACCTGAAAATTGCCCACGAATTTAATGTCTCCAAGAAGCCTTCTTCAACATAGGAACTTGGGAGACCCACAATTCAGTCCATAACACTTTCCCAGATTCAAGCCACCTGGATCCCACCTTTCCAAATGTTTGTACATGCCTGCCTCTGTAAGTTCTTCCCCTGTGTTTGGGTCTGGTGTGGTCCCCCTTAACCTGGGCGATCCTGCAGCTGCAACTTTGGCTTACCCCTCCTGCTTACCAACCCCACCCCCCACCCCTACACGGGCCTTTGGACACACACACAGGACAGTGGCCACAGACAACAGAGGGAGCAGCAATGGGACAGAATAGGCAAGGCCAAGAGCGCTGGGCAGGGCAGACTTAACAGGGAGCTATCCTGGATGCCTGACCAGACGCACACACATGCATGCCAGCCCCAAGGCCCGCGAAGGGCCCAGAGGCGAGCACACTGAGGCCCCCGGAACCTACCTCCTGGGGTGCTCATTCCAGGGTAGAGACCTCTCTGGACTATTGGAGAAGGAAATGCAGTCATAGACCCAAGTGGGGAGGAGGAGGGCTTCCCTTGGGCCTGAGCCCTCAGCCCCCTTCACAGCCTCTGCCCCATCACCCCTCCCAGCCCAGGCCTCAGCCGGTCCTCCACACTTCCTCCCTTTCCCTTTTGAGGGGTCTGGCCTCCTCTATGCCCCTTGGCTGCCCAGGTCCCCCCCACCCCAGGCTCTCCGTGGCCCTGACATCCATGTTCTCCAACTAGCCTGGAGCTCTGACCCTCACCTCATACTTTTCCGGTGCCCCAGAGATGCGGAAGTCGCTGCTGAACAGGACTGGGGGGTTGTCCCCTGCCGAGAAGCCAGGACTCTCTGTCACGTTCTTTCTGCAGGGCACGACATGGCAGCCCCTGTGGGACTCCCAGGACTCCCTCTCCCCTCCCTTTCTGCACCCTCATCTACTTTAAGAGTTTGGCCGAGGAACCCCAGAGTTGTTCCCACCCATCTCTCCAATGTGGGGCAGATGGGCTCTTCGAATGACCAGCCTTTTCCTGTCCACCCCTGCCCATCCCTCCCCTGCTTTGTGGCTCAGGATGAGCCACCTAGACACTGGTCTCTGCCACTTTTCAGGATCCCAGCCTGGCTTCTCTGGGTTTTCTTCATATGCTCTGGGTCTGTCTGTCCCTCTTGCTTCCAGGATGTGGGGCAGGGAGAGTAATTCATTTTCAGGAAAGCCACAAAGAATTAAAACAACAGCATGGTTGTGGCAGGTGGCTGTGATTTGGGGCTGGGGAGAGGTTTTTGTTGCCACAGACGTGTGTAATCACTGGGGCTTCTGGAACCAACTGTGACTGACACTAGCTGCAAGCCAGGGGCAGATGGCTTTCCCCATCACACCTCCTGGAGGGCAGGAGGTCATAGCAGAGCGCGTGGGGAAATAGGTAATGACTGGTGGAAAGCGTGTGGCCCAGCGTTGGCACATGCTGCCCCACAGTGGCTCTTATTAGCAGGAGGCCTCTCTCTTCCATCCAGCTGAACATTCTCAGAGCAGAATCCACCCTCCCACACACATACAGGGCTGTCCTCCCTTGCCCACCCTTCAGTCTCCCTCCCCACACTTGGAGACTCCCCACGCCCCAGGTCAGCCCTGGCAGGGCACTCACTTTCTGCGTGTCTGAGTAATGTAGCAGACGATGGCAATTAGGATGGCAAAGGCGACCACAGCTCCCACGGGCCCGATCTTTGCCCACATCAGGCGGTCTGAGAACAGAAAAGACGCAGGTGCCCTCAGGGCTGCTGGTGGGAATGAGGACACCTGGATTCTTAACAGACGCGCTGGGGCAGGAGTGATAGTACCTGCACAGCTGGCACATCCTCGCACTGACATACTAGCCCAGAGGGCCTGGGGAGGGGCCAGTGCAGTATAGGCAAACTCAGGGCAGCCTCTCCTTACTGACCAGAAGGGTCTCTTTACTACCTGATCAACTTGCATGGCCTGACCCATGCTCGGTGGCTGATGGTCAGTCAGCCTTGGGCAAGGGAGCCTGGATTCAAGAGGAGTCCCCTCTGTCTCTGTGGCTCCCATGCCCAGGCCACACGACTCACGGGCTCCCTGGAAGGGCAGCTCCAGGCTCTTGGTGCCGTAGAGGTTGCGGGAGGTGCAGATGACCCGTGGCGGGGCCTGCGATTGGCCCCGCAGCGTGAGGATGCTGGTGAGCAGAAGGCCACTGCGCTCCGAGTACACAAACTCCCGCTCTGTCTCGTTCACGGTCACGTTGCGTGAAGGCAGCTCGAAGGCCACGGAGGGCTCCGGATTGGATTTCACCACGCACAGGCACTGAACTGTGTCTCGGGCTGCTGCACAGTGGGACTCCAGAAGGATCACAGGAGCAACTGCATGGGCAAAATCAAGACTGAGTGAGCTGAAAACAGCCCCAGGCTAGGACTCCTTGGCTGAGAGCCAAGAGCGGGGTGGTAGCTATCTTGGAGATGAGCTACATTTTCTTCTTACATCCTCTCTACCTCTGTTCACCTTAAATAATCAGATCGTGCTCAAATCCTCCCTCCAACTGCTCTGTGTCACTTAGAACACAATCCAACTTATTTGTGAAGCCCTGCGGGACCCAGCCACATTCTGATCTCCTTTTTTTCACCCAAAGACTCATGCCTTGGCAGTCACACTGGCCTCCTTGCTGTTTCTCAAGTTTATGGAGCTCTGCCCCACCTTAGGGCTTTGTGTTTCTCATTCAGCCTAGAACACTCCCTGGAGATACCTTCCTAACACCTCTCCTCACTCCATGATGGTTCCACGCAGACTACTCGGACTCTCACTCTTTCTCTGACCACCCCACGTAAACGGCACCTCACTTCACTCTGTGTCCCACTCGGTTTTCTCCCCAGCACTCACCCCTACCCATGTTGTATATTGATATGGCTGGTCTCTCTTCTCCATCAAGATAGGCTCTTGTTCTGTCTCCACTCTGTCCCCCACACTTAAAATGTGCATTTCACATAGCAGAGCTCTGGGAAGACTTGTGGGGTGAACTATGGAATTCTGCTGGCTCCCCTTTCTGGCCATCTTGTAGATGACCCTACTTACTCCCCAGAGCCCCTTTGCATCTTGACCCTCCCTCCATCATAGGAGTCCCCATTGCCACTACCATGTTTCCCCAAAAATAAGACCTAGCCGCACCATCAGCTCTAATGTGTCTTTTGGGGCAAAATTTAACTTCAGATCCGGTCTTATTTTAATATAATATAACATAACATAACATAATATAATAATATAATATAATATAATACAATACAGGGTCTTATATTAATTTTTGCTCCAAAAGACGCATTAGAGCTGATGGTCCGGCTAGGTCTTATTTTGGGGGAAACATGGTAGCACCAAACACCACCCTCCGCCTAAGATCATTTGGTTGAGCTTTGCTTTGCTGCCATTTGTGTTCTAAAAACTGGTACAAGTAGGATCTTTTTCTTTTATTTTCTACAATATGAAATTATAGTACATTGAATGTTGCTTTTTAAAACTATATTCTCTCTTCCTCCTGGAGGGTCCAGCACTCCCCTTTGCTCACTCTAGACTGAGCTCTGGTTCTCAGTTCTGACCAAAACCCACATATGCACAGGCAATCCACCCTCAGCCCACCTAACCCACTTATTTTCAATTTCCCACAAAAAAGAATATGCGGATGACAGTGATGGAACAGGGAGTCATGTGACCAGATGTACTTGCAATAGATATGATTCTAATCTAAACCTCACTGTGTACACGTATCTAAGTCTAGCAATTTACAAGTTATATACCCCAAATTCTGTTTAGGCAGACATGCACCATGCTTGCTGTAGTGATAACAAATGAACACACCACAGAGTAAATCAATAATGACAAACCTGAATTGAGAGCGATTAAATTTCTTTAAAACCCTTTCATTCAAGACTACACTGCTGCTGCTCGGGGAACAACGTCTGCCCTAGATGCTGTGAGAATGCAGACACCCTGCCTGCTTGTGCTCAGCGTCTGTCACGGCAGCTTTACAGGCAGCCTGGGAGACCTATGAAACCCTGATTGACACTAGACACCCCAAGTGCTGCCATCTACCGGTTAACGGCCCCCATCAGGCCTTCAGCTTCTTTGGGTCTCCAAGATGGAGTCCTCATCTGTGCAAACAGGAGTAATGGTCCTTAACCAGCAAGGGTTTATGGGGACTCGGAAGATAGGAACATGAGGGCGCTGTAAAGTCTTAAATTAACATCCACCCAAGGAGTTAAGATTAGATACATAGAACCGTTCCAGCAGAGGGAGCACATGAGCAAAGCCTTGGCAGCAGAATGCTGGGTGGATATGCAGCCTGGCGTCCAAAGGAAAGGTGAGTGGGGAATGAGGAGGATATCTAAGACTTACGGGACACACAGGACATGTCAGGTGCTGTGGGCACGCACCATAATTTCCTTAGTCTTTACACCATCTTTGGAGTAAACATACTGTTATCACACCCGTTTTTCAGAGGAGAGAATTTAGGTTCAGCAAAAGTGAAGTCACTTGTCTGGGATCATGCAGCAAGACAGAGACAGAGCTAATGTTTTCACCCAGGTTGGTTCAGCTTTGTCAGGTACTTGACCCCTGTAACACCTCAGTTTCCTTCTCTTAAACTGGGGTGAAGGACAGTCCCCTCCCCTCATCATATTGTTGTGAGAACTAAACAGGTCAATGCATACAAAGGGCTCAGACTGGTCCCCTGCATGTCACAAGCACTGTGTAAGGGCGAGAGCCTCCTGCATTGTCCACGCCATGCTGGGCCCTAGGGTTGGCAGGTAGACAGGGAACCCCGCACCGGGGACACTCACCATTGTCAGTGAGCACTAAAGCCAGGTGCTAGGTAGGGGACATAGACTTCAGGGACAGAAGAGAGCTGAGGGACAGCTCTGCCCAGCAGCCTGAGGCTGTACTCCCAGGAGGGAAGCACTGTGACACAGGCCTTGGTGAAGCATGAAGGGCTCAGCAGGTAAGGCTGGGGCGTGGGTCACAGCTGCTCCTCAACTCCAGTGGATTGAAGGTCTTGCACTCCAAGTCTGTTTGTTTGTTTGTCTTCAAAAGAAACTAGATTAAGTGAGTCCTTGGGTGCCAAGGGCTGTGGGGGAGGTCAAGCAGCCAGAGGTTTAACAGCTGGGGCAGCCAGAAGAATCCTGGCGCTGCCAACCTTCCTACTAGCTGCACGGCTGGGGAATTCTGACCTTCATTGCTCCTCACTTAAGGGATAATGATAACACATACCTGCTTCACAGGGTGGCCACAAGGGCTCAGCAAAATAACATCTACAGAGGAGGTTATCCTGACCCAGAGTAGGCCCTTAATGGCGGTTTGCTGCCACCACTCTTATTGTGCAGGCAGAGTGGGGTCTGTGACTGACAACGTGCGTGAGACGGTGTTGTGGGTATGTTCAGGGCCTGCCATCAGATTCTCAGAGGCTCTGACTCTTAAAGTTAAGGACCATAGGCTTGGGGTGTGACAGGGAAAAGGCTGCAGCAGAATGGGGACGCTGGGCCCAGGAGGGTGCGTATGGAGTACTGCACAACCCATATGCCATGATCACATAAGGTGCTGTGAGTGACAGATCAGAAGGAATGACGAATGCTCCTGGTGTGGGGTTCCCTGTCTTACCAAAGATGAAAGGTTAGTGGAAGAGTGGACGGCCATGGCTTTGCCATGGAAGATGGCACTCCAGGAATAATCTGGAGCTACCACGTGCTGATTATCACCATATCTAGAGTATAGAGTATAGACTGTGCTCCATACCTCCTGGCAAACTTGTGTGGTGGGGACAATTGTAGGTGGAGTATGGAGTAATTGAAGCTGGAAATAGTGAAGTTTGGGGACTAGTGTCGGATGTCAGGTCGGAGCTGAGGAGGAAGCAGGGGCCGTGGACGTAGGGAGGTGACATGCCAGAGGGGGTTGCTGGAGCGGGGGGAGTCAAAACTGTGACTTGGGAACTATGACCCAGAATGGCGGCCGGGGTGTGGGTGGGAGTGTTGGTGGTGCTGTCCATAGAAAGGAGGTCAGGAGAGGTGCTGGCTGGCAGTGGAATGAGGAGTCTCATTTCCAAGGCAGTTACCTTTTTATGTGCGTCCATCTCATCTCTTTGGCTATAGTCTGTCTGTTAATAAGCTTAGTGTCCTCTTGGTACTATCCCCCGCCTTCCACAGAGCCACACAGCCCTTTGCACATAACAGCTGTTTGATCACTGTATTCTGATGTAAGAATGCAGAATGAGGTCAACTTTGGGTAGTACAGAAGAATGTAACCAGACCACCTGGATTTGAAACTCAAATTCTGCCATTTTCTAGCTGTGTGACCTTGGGCAATTGGCATAACCTCTCTGGGTCTGTTTCTTTCTCTGGAAACTCGGGACAGTAATAGAAGCTCCCTCATAGGATGTCATGAGGATGAAATGAGTGGATCCCTGTACAGCACTTCCAACAGTGCCTGATACCTAACGACGACCACAAGGCTTAGACGTCGTGGTTATTATTTTAGTTAATGCAAAGGGGAGTGGCCACAGGATCCAGAATCTCCTTGGTCAAAAGTACACCCCAGGATATGGGGGCACAGTGTTCTCACGTGGGACTTGTATTTTCTTGCTGTGGATTCTGCTTCCCTGCCTTTCCCATCCTTGTCTGCTGGTGCAAAGCTAACCCTTGCTTGAGATGCACCTCCCAGGAACCCAGATGTCCCCCACTGAATTATCTACCTCAGAATGGAAGGGGGACACAAGTTCAGGCAGCCCTCAGCAGGGGAAGAGGAGAGGAGGGGGAGTACTCACACTCCACGGATAGGTTGAAGGCGGTAGCCCTCTGGCCATATTGGTTCTCAGCCACACACCAGTACTCGCCATCATCCTCGGGGGTGACAGCAGGCAGCTCCAACTGCAGCTCATTCTCATAGATGACTGTAGCCAGGATCTGCTTCTCCTTGAAGATGGTGAGAATAGGATCCGGGTTGCTCTGTGTGGAGCACAAGATGGAGACCGTCTCCCCCTCCACAGCTACCACTGTCCCGTTCACTGTCGGCTTCCAAGGTGCATCTGGGAGGCAGGACGGGGGTTGGGGGGGCAATGGTCAGAAGCCAGAAGGTGCCTCTTCTGCCAACCAACTCCCACCCCTAAATGTGACCTCAGACACCTCAATCCAAGCACACGAGCTCAGGATGGCTCAGGTGACTCCAGGCCTGGCTGTTCTGTTTACAAGAACAGAGGCTCTGCAACCATAGTGCTTGTTTTTGAATCCTGGCCCCACCCCTTCCCAGGTATGTGTGGGCCCATTTCTTAACCTCTCTGGACCGCATTTTTCTTATCTGGAAAATAGGCTTGATAATAATCCCAAGTTCATAGAGGTCACTGAGAACCGAAGTGACAGGCATTGTTTTAGCCTGAATAAGGTAGATGAAGATCCCTGCACATGTGCCTAGGTGCTGTGTAGGGAAATAAACACTGGGGGTGCCAAAAAAATGTATACAAGGAGACACTTTGGTCAACGCTGCTCAAGCAGTAGTTTGCCATAATCAGAAGTGTCTGGATGCTGATGGTAACCACTTTGAGCACCTCTTGTAATTGCAGTAGTTAAACGTGACTTGTATTCCTCTTTTGTTGTCGGTATATATTGAGTATTACAATTTTAATAGTTTTCCTTTCTTAAAATGTGTATACATTTTTTGGCACCCTCTGTTTATTATTGGCAAGATAAGTACTTTGGAGAAAAATAAAGGAAGGGTGGGAAATGAGGGTGGTTCCAGTTTTAACTAGGATGGTGAGAGAAGGCTTCAGTGAAAGGAGGAGGTGGGAGGAGCCAGCCTCTGTGTACGCCTGGGGGAAGGAAGAGCATTTGTGTAAAGCACTCAGAAACTGCTGAGTAAATGTTGGCTGTGGCTGTCATTATTATTATCCCCAGCCCTGGCATTTTGCCTCAATAAGTATTTGTGAATGAATAAATGAATGAATGACCTCTCCTGGGTTCCTAGCTAAGAATCTTGTCTGACCAGCCCCCTTGCTGGGTGAGGCCTTGGGTCCCATCAACCCTCCCGTTTAGAACTGCAATGGGACTGCATTTATAAAAATGCAGATTCCCAGGGCCAGGCCCAGATCTTCTCCCAGAATAGCCAGGGCTGCCCCAGGAAATGGAATATAACCAGCTTTCCTGGGTGACAGGGCCCGCATCTGTCTTCTCCTCTTGTCCTAGGGATGCGATTGGTGCAGAGTAGGTGCACCAGATACTTGTGCAAAGAATGAAGGAACCGGCAAGCCTCCACTCCATCTTCCCCTCTGCCTCGGTTCTGGCCCCGACTGGCCCAACGCCCTGGGTGAGGCCCCTTTCCCCTAATCTCCTCGGCCAGGACAGTGACTGGCGAGTGTGCGCACTGGGCGGCCACTCACACATGACGCTGAGCCCCACGGTGCGGTTGTCCTGGCCATAGGCGTTCTCTGCCAAGCAGGCATAGACGCCGTCCTCCCCGGGGGTCACTTCGTCCAACTCCAGGAACAGGCTGTCGGCCACGGCCTCCTGGAGCACCGTGCCATCCCGCATCCAGGTCAGCAGCGGCGGGGGGTTGCTATCAGCCCCACAGAGCAGGCTGACGTGCGAGCCCTCGATGGCCTCCACCGAGGAGTTCATCTCCACAATCACTGGGGGGTCTGAGGCCGGCGACACCGCGGGGTCAGAGGGTTGATGCCGCAGGCCCCGCCCCTGGTCCTGATCCCTCCCGGCCCCGCCCCGACCCCGCCCCCCTGGCCCGCACCCAGGCTCACACTTGACGTCCAGGCTGGCGTAGCCTTCGAACTGCAGAGTGGTATTGGGGAAGGAGGCCTGGCAGCCCAGCCGGTGGCCATTGGCCTCCCTAGTGGGCACGAAGTGTAGCAGCGACACCTGCACCCAGGTGCCCTCGTCCTCCCGCAGCCGACCCAGCACAGCGGGCTCCCCTAGCCCATCGTGGCCCAGCCAGCTCAGCTCTGGGCGCAGCTCCGGGCAGTTGTCAGGCACCATGCAGCTGACCTCCACTTCCGTGCCTTCCACCACCTCCGGGGGGACCACGATGTTGGGGGTGTCTACATGAGGCAGGGAGAAGGAGGGTTGAGGAAGCAGACACCCCCACCTTGTCTGACTCCAATCCTGGTACCTGGTTCCCTCCCCTGGGATACAGAATTCCCTACAGCCTTCTCTCCTCCTGGTTACCCTTCACTCAGAAGCCCTGCATAAATCCAACTAGGGATGTAATAGGAATGAGAACAGCAATATAAGAGTCTGAATACTTGAGTGTTGAACTTGCCAGTCCTTCCAGCCATGCTAGCGGGTGGGAAATATTACTTTACTCATCCTGCAGTTGAGGCAACTGAGGCCACAGCTAGTTCCTGGTGAAACTGAGCTTCAAACCCTGTCACTCTGGCTTCATCATCTGTGCTCTTGACAGCATATTCCTTAAGAAACATCTCTCCTCCCTACTGGTTTGGTTTACCTTCCACTTGTGGGTGTGTGAGTGTGAGTGTGTGTTGGGGGGGGGGGCTTCTCTTTCTGCACCAGGGCTGTAATCGGGGTCCCCGTATACACTCGGTGCTGATGGGGAGCCTAAATCTAAGAGCTCCAGGCAGTAGGGCCTCTCAGAAAGTAGGCAGTGGGAATGCCTGAAATCAGGCAGTGGGCCTAATCTGCTTGCCAAATCTGGCCAAGAGCTGCATTTTATTTGGCCTACATTTAGGAATTAAAATATATATATATATGTATATATCTGAACCAGCAGTTGAAGTTTAAGCAATAGAAGATCATAGGAAAATACACAATTCTGGGTGTGTTTTTTTTTAAATTCAGACTGCCTGACAGCCGAGGCGCTGTATCTCACCCAACACCAGTCAGCCAGAGCTGGGAGCTGTGTGCCAGGCACGGCTCTAAGCACTCGACAACCTGTCACTCACTGCGCTTTAAGTGCTGCTCTTATCCTTGTTCTACAGCAGAGGAAACCAAAGCTCAAAGTTAAGTAACTTGCCTCTAGTTGCCCAGTGAACACAGGGATCCAGAGGGCGTACCCCTAACCCCTGAGCCCTGCTGCCTTCCCCCAGGTGTTTCTAGAAGAGTAAGAGCACCCCTTTTCCTCTGAGAGCAGCAAGTCTATTTGAGGCCCTGCTTTGCTCATTGCTGCCATCTGCCTGGTCCATGTGGGCAATGGGCTTTGCACCTCGCCCCCCCCCCCAACCAAACCGAGTCCCAGGGTCTGTGTCAGGGAGACCTCCCGGAGAAGTGCTGGTGAGGACTTCCTGCCTGCCCCACACTACCCCAGCCCACCCCCCCACCCCACCCCCCCGTGCAGCCTTGGGGCGACTCACTGATAATGTCCAGGACGCTGTGCTCCGAGAAGGTGTACTGGTTGTAGCCCCCTAGGTCCCCGCGGAAGTAGTACTTGCCGCCCAGCTCCGGGCTGAGGTTGCTGAGCAGCAGGGTGCAGTTGCGCAGGCCCAGGTCCCCCAGCAGGCGGCTGCGGCCCTGGAAACTCTCGTGGACAACTTGGGTACGAGACTTGAAGACAACTGGGGGGTAGTTTTTTGGGTAGGGGCTATTGAAGTACCAGACACCATGCACGACAGCAGGCCGCAGCTCGTCAGGGAAGTCGAAGCGGCACGGGATGGAGACACATGTGCCCTCGAAGGCCGAGATGGACGAGGGCATCCAGGCACCCCAGTGACCCCCTCGAGAGGCTGTGGGTGAGCAGGACTGCTGAGGCTGAGGGACATGTCCTGCTCTAATCACCCACCCACTACTCCCCTCACCTTCCACCGGTCTGAGGGGGAAACAACCCCCATCTGGGGCCAAGGCCCCAGGACCCCCCACCAGCCCCCGACCCATTACCTGCAATCATAATCCAAAACAGGGGAAGTGCTGTGAGGAAAATCATTTTGTACAGCGAGTGAGTGACAGCTGGAGAAGGGAGAGGAGGGAGTTAAAGACCAGGGGAGATAAAAAGAGGTGCTTCTATTAAAGCTTTAGGAGGGGGCCTGTTCTGACAGTAGCCGCTGCTGCTATTAATATTAATAATTACAAATATTTATATGGCACTGACCACGTACCAGGCCTCAGTGCTTTATTCTGCTATGTTAATTCATTTGATCTCTCTTTGAGATAGATGCAATCATTATCCTCATTTTATAGCTCAAGTCCAGAGAGGTTAAGTAACTTGCCCACGGCCACACAGCTGGGAAGTGACAACTAGGATTCAAGCCCTAGGTACCGGCTCCAGGTTTGCAGACGTAACCACCCAACTGTCCTGTCTCTCCATGACAGTGACATGCTGATCATGATCTTCATCACCACCGTGCCCCTGGGGATCCCCAGAAAGTAAGGACAAAAGCCAAAGCTGGACTAGCAGTAAGAAGAAGAGGGAGCAAAGAGGAAGGAACTCTGCCCCTCACCTGACTTGGGAATATCTTCTGGTCCCACTTGAAGTGGTCAGCCAGCCAACCTGGAAAAAGAGTCAGACAGGTGCCAGGGGGCAGGAGTGCCCTCTGCCCCACCCCCCCTTTCGGCATCTGCTATGAGTTGTGGTCTGTTGTAAGGCTTCCCATGGATGCTTGGGACACTCCCACACAGCCTGGGAGGTACTCTACATAGGGTCACCCCCCAAGCTGCCATCAAACTGTGGGAAAGGAAAGGGGAGTGCCAGAGCATTGGGGTCGGGGGACAGGCGGGGGGTGTGTGAGTGGGGTGAGGCCTGGGGGTGGCAGGCAGGGACCCAATGCCATCAATGACTGGGTTTCACAGCATCAGCATTCCCAACATGCCGCGTGAATTCCTGCCGCCCGCTCCCACCCCACAGACGATCCCTGCTGTCCCCACCCTCAAGAGAGGCCAGTGCCCAGTACAAAAGAGCCCTGTTCCCTCAGGGGGAGGGTACCACATCCTGGGGGGTCCTGGGTTAGGTGGGATGAGAGAAGAGTCGCACACTCCTGGCTGGGCTCTGCATGGAGCCAGGAAGGACCAGGGATTGAGAGGTAGGGAGCCCCTGGCAACCGCTGCTCTGTGGGTTGCCTCAGGGTTGGAGCCAGGGTTTCCAAGTGGCTGCCTTTCTCAGCCTTCATCACCCTCTTCCCACGGACACAGATGCATGCAGTCAGACACATGCAAATGCTGCTATGAAATGTGATAGATCTAAATTCAGCCAGAAGCGCAGGCTTGTACACTATACTCACGTGGACACGCGGTCAGGACCCTGCACACATAGACAGGCACTGAGACCCCTGTGCCCGCAGAATGTGCTGGCACACACAGTCACAGAAGCATACCTGCCTGCTTTCCCTCCTGTCCACCTCACACCTGCCCTGACATGGGCATGGCCTTCAGGCACATACGCATACCTGCCTGCGTGCCATGCTCAGACACACAGACCTGCCCACACACATGCTGAGGGACACAGGGCAGGCGCCACCCTCGCACCTGCAATGAGAAGGTACAGGACACAGATGCCGGGCCTGGGCAGACATGCGAGACAAGCACGTGGACCAAGCATTCTTAACGGGGGTGAAAACTGGTTATTGGGGTAGAAGCCAGAAAAGTCTTAGCTATGATAGTGATTTGTCAGTTGTGGTTCTCTCCAGGACCACAGTACGTACACATATGTACAGAATGTCTGTAGTAATCAAATTATTAGGGGGAATACGATTAGGAAAAATAGGTCTAAAAATTTCCCTTAGTGGGGTGTAATGAAAGAAAAAGGTTGGCAAACATTGATGTAAATTAAGAGCCACCCAGGCGAGGTGCATGTGCGCACACACACACCTAAACACACACACACACACACACACACGCACGCACGCACACACACACTCTGTGTTGCACCCAAGTGCTGGCACTTGCTCAGTCACAGCCCACTGCCCCCACCCCCTCCCAGAGGGCAGGATGCAGGTGTCTGATCACCTGGGCATCACTGTTCTCTCCTCCCACCACCAGGCTGCTTCCACCCCATCTGCCCCAAATTTGGGAGCCCAAGGGCAGCTGCTCATACAGAACCTCCACCAAGAGGGGTGCAGATGAAGGCCCTTGGCTCCCTTTCTCTGTGGTTTCTTCCCAAAGCCTGGACACTGTCCTGCCAGGGTCCCAGCCGATTGCCAAAGTCCTAAGGAACACCTTCCCCCATCCTAAATTAGTGGCAGTTCACAGTGACCATCCTCACCTTGCACCTGCTTCAGGTGCCCCTGCTCCACCCTCTCCTCCCAGCCCTCCAGCCATGTCCTCGGCACCTCTTGGCAGCGTACTCACCAAGATGCTCTTGTGTCTGCACCCTCTGGTCTTCGGCCCAGCTCACAGTCCCCTGGCCTCCCAGGGTCTAGGCCCCCACTTACTGGTCCCTCCCCTCCCCCACCACCGGGTGCCAGGGGCCGCCTGCCTCCAGGGCCCAGCTCCTCCCTGTCCCCGGGGGAGGGGGGCACAAAGGGGCCCTTGTCACCACTGCTCAACTGGGCAGCCTGATGCCTGGGTTCTACTAGCTCCTTCCTGGAGGGAATGGGGTGCGGCTGCCTTACTTGTTCCCCCCTCCTCCATCTCTGTGAACCCTGGTTCTGAGTCCCTGGGAGGGCGTTCTAATATTTCTCAACATCTCAGACTGAGAAACAGAAAGCGTTGTCCTCAGCTTCCAGGGAATCTTGGTGGCAACGAGAGGTCTAACCCGGGTCCCCAAAGGCAGCAGAGTCTAGTGTGGGTGGGAGGAGGAGACAGGACCTGCCACTCTCGGCTTCAGTGTCACGTAAACCCTCTCTTAGAGTCACTTCCCTGGGTCACATCTGGTGCCTGCACCCTGGTCTGTTTTCTTCTTGCCTTCGGAAATGACCTTAGGTATTAACTATCTCCTCTCGTGAGATCATGACCTCCAGAAGGACAAGGGCTTTGCCCGCTTATTGCTAATCTATCCTGCTTGTAGAACAGCTCCTGGCACAGAGCTAAGCTTCATAAATGCGAAGTGGACGCATGAAAGTGTCCGCCCAATACCCTGGACACCTTCCGGCCGGAGGCCTCTGCACCCGTTTCTTCCTCCTGGAAAGCTCCCCTATCCTATCCCACGTCCCACTCCGCCCTAGCCACAGCCTGCTCACCCTTTCAGCTCCCTGAGTGGATGCCCCTGCCTCTGGAATCCTGCCTGCCTTCTCACCAAGCCAAGCCCCTCCGTTTAAATGCTGCCCTGTCCTTCCACAGCCCTCAGCACGTCCGTCTGCTGACCTGCACCACTGGTGAGCTGCTTCCTTACTAGCCTGGAGCTTCCAGAAGGCAGCATGGCCACCTGCTTCTCTGTCTTGTTCACCCTGTGTCCCCTAGAACAGAGCCAGGTGCACAGAGAGTGTTCAGCAAGGGCTGTGTTGACTCTGAGCTGAGTGGGGACCCTTTGTGGGCAGATTCCACAGTGACTCTCCTGCCACCCCAACCCCTCCCATTGGGGATGATCTTTGCAAGGTCATGGCGGGGACCTAGTGGTGTGACTGAGTGTAGTGGTGGTTTGACCATGAGCTGTTCAGTCACACTGGGGCATCTCCTGTTCTCCTTTAGGCCAGAGTAGTGCAGAGGGAGAGAGGGAGGGTCCTTTCTCCCAAGGCAGAACCTGTGTGTAGCGGGGCGGGGGCTTGGGGGGGTGAAGGGTAGGGAATCCCTCAGACCAGGGAGTGAGCAATCAGAGGGCTGGATGCAGGGGGAGGGGGAGTCCCACCCCCACCTCAGGCTTCATGATGTCAGACTCGGCCCGTGCCTTTCCCAGTCAGGGACAAAGGCCCATTGAGAGTGGGGTGGGGCTTGAACGCCTGGGTCCTGGAGAAGAGAGGGGCCTGGTGCCTGGGCTTCGGGGGTGGACATCAAGTACTATGTGTCACAGCCTTCAGTGTCAGCACCAATCCCCTTAGGGTCATGTGTCAGTGTAGTCTTGGGGGTTCATCTCCTCTCTGGGTATGCACTGAAGGCTGTCCCTGGGGAAAGGACGCACAGGAGAGTGATCCCACACACAGCGCCAGGAACTAACGCTGAAATCTGCAAACTTGGGTCTCCAGACCACAGGAGGACTGGGGGACCGGCGGGCACGTGCCTGCCTCAAGGGCAGAGGTGCCACTCGTAACCAGCTACCAGCGCTGCCGCACCATCTGATCCTTCCAGCCAAGGCAGGGGTATTAGCTTGCTAGGGCTACTGGAACAAAGTACCACAAACTGAACAGCTTGCAAAACAAGAGTTTATCGTGTCACTGTGCTGGAGGCTAGAAGTCTGAAGTCAAAATGTTAGCATTTGGTTCCTTCTGAGGGCTGTGAGGGAAGGATCTATTCCAGGCCTCTCGTCTTGGCTTGTAGATAGCCCTCTTCGTGTTCACATGACCTTCTCCCTGCGTGCGGGACTCTGTGCCCAAATGCCCCCTTTTTATAAGGACACCAGTCCTATTGGATTAGGGCCCACCCTAGTGACCTCATTTTAACTTGACTCTAAGGACCCTATCTCCAAATAAGGTCACAATCTGAGGTGCTGGGGGTTAAGATTTCAACACATAAAGTTGGGGGTGGGGAGCCAATAAGTTTAACCCATAACATTAGGAGTTCTGATTTTTATGTGAAATATCTTGCTTTTTAGGTATCAGCCCGAGTTTTTCTCAAATATTGTGCAGACCAAGCAAAACTCACCCGAGGGCAGAATCAAGCCCTCAGGCCCCTGTGCTTAATGCTTTCTTGAGTGGGCACTGGTGCTTGGTCCAACCAAGAGGCACTTGCTACCCTCAGCCAGAATTGGCAGCTGCGTCCCAGTGTCTGCAAAGTGTGGCCCCCAGGCCCACAGCATCAGTAACATCTGGGAGCTTGTTAGAAATGCAGGTTCTAGCCCCACCAGCGCCCAGACCTAATCAGCCAGGAGCTCTGTCAAGCTGCACTTTACCAGTCTCTCCAGGAGATTCTGGAGCACGTGGAAGTTTGAATATCTCTGCCTGTCATCTCCAGGACCACATGCAGAACTTGCTAAAATGAACAAGGAGGGCTGGTGTCATTAACTTTAATTAGCAGTTTCAAGTTTCCCACCTCCCAGGTATTTATCGAGGGGGTCCGAGTGTCTTCTACCTTCCCCGTCAATACCGGTCCTTTACATCCATGAGACATCTGACAATTTCCAAAACCATTCCATCCTCATCCCTTGCTGAGGAGCTCAACAGCCCAATCAGCGAAGCACTGGAGAGACACTGCTGCCTTTTTACACATCAGGAGGTGGGGTTTCAGAGCCAGGAGAAAAAGCCTGTGAGATCCCGAAGCTAATAGGAGGCCAGGCTCTCCACCTTGCTTTCCTCTCCCCACCCCTCAGCCCCTCAGCCTCTGTTCTGGAAAACCTTCCCAGAGGAGGAGGCTTTGGTGGCTTCAAAGCAGAGGCAGAAATGAGTGAGTTACGGTACTGATCCAACTCCCAGTTGGGTTTAGTTTGGCTCACAGAGTATTGATTTAAAAAAAAGAAAAAGTCAAATTCCTTTAATCAGTTGCCAATATTTTAAAAACAGAAATTTCACATCAAAGTAAGGACTGCCACCTTCTCTTGAAAAGAAACTCTTGCCTTGTTTGGCCTGCCTTTGGGTATGACAAGCATCCCTGGGAGCACACTTTAGATGGGATCCAGGCCTCCCCAGTTCAATCCATATACAACACTGAGGCCTACAGGCCAAGGTCCTTTAGCATCACACTGTTGCTGATGGTTTCCTATGGGCTAAGAAGACAGTGAAATGCTTCTCTGTTTCTATCAAAAGTGGGGAAATCAGATAAGTTGAGAGGCATGCGGTTTTTAAGCAGAATGGCAGGGACCTTAATTCCTCGTGGAGGTGAACAGTGTTCTCCTACCGTGTTTCCCCGAAAATAAGACCTAGCCGGACAATCAGCTTTAATGCACCTTTTGGAGCAAAAATTAATATATAAGACCCGGTCTTATTTTATTGTAACATAAGACCAGGTCTTATATAAGACTGGGTATAATAAATGTAATGTAATGTAATGTAATGTATGTAATGTAATGTAATGTAAAATATAATATAATATAATAAATACCAAGTCTTTTATTAATTTTTGCTCCAAAAGACGCATTTGAGTTGATTGTCCAGCTAGCTCTTATTTTCGGGGAAACACGGTATGTGTCTCATGTGTATAGTGTGTCTTTACTGAGAGTCTACAGCCTACATGCTCCTATGAAACAAATCCATCACCCCTCACTCATTTACTGCCTCTGTCTGGAAGGCCAGTGGTTCTCAAACTTTTTGGTCTCAGGATCCCTTTCTGCAAAATTGTTGAGGATTCCAAAAAGTTTTTCATTTAAGTTATATGTATAGTTGCTTAACATATTAGAAATTGAAATTGGGAAACTTTTAAAGCACAAGCACACAATCCATTGGCCACCAGAGTGATGATGTCATCACATTCACAGAGCTTCTGGAAAACTCCATTGCACACTCATGTGAGAATGAGAGTGAGAGATGAGTAACATGTTAGCCATTTCCACCTGGAGCCCTGCATGGAGCCAGGGACCCAACTTTGAGAACCTGTGCTAGGCATTTGAGTTTGTCACCCGTTTCAAAAAGACTTCAAGGGGAATAAACTTTGTTTGGTTTTCATTCCCTGCTGTTGCAACATAAATTCTAAGTCTTATGAAGTGAGGCTTAAAGGGAAAGAACAGAAAACAAATTTCCTTCACCAAGCTTCCTTGTAATCCCCAGTACACACCAACCACACATACCACATCTAGTACCAGTCCTTACAAGACAGTGGCCAGAAGAAGTCTGTCATAGGCCTTTGGCGGGGAGAAAGGGCAACAGACACTCTGGTTTGGAAAACAAAAGCTAGAACCAGCCATTTTATTCCAAGACCATTCACTTAGTGCTGGAAGGCGGCAGGAATAAATAAGGGAGAGGAGGGGCAGGGAGGCTCTATGTCTTGCAGCAGAAGCCACACCTCGATTTGTAACAGCAGCCACAACAGTAGATGCAGATGGGGAAGTGGGTGTCTCGCCTCCTCAGCCTCTGGAGCCCAGGCTGTGGGAAGGAAGGAAGAGTGAGTGGTTGTGTGCCCAGGGAAAGTTGTGGGAGGCTCAAAAGGGAGGCCCCCATGTTCTCACCGTCAAGCCAGCCTTGGCTCCAGCTGTGTCCTGGGTCTGTAGGTCAGCAAGCTGTGTTGTCTGCAAAAGCAGAAGGGGTATTGAGGATGGCAGCAGGCCCAGCAGAGCGCTCAGATTTGCCCCCACTGACCTGCTCCTCCCCAAGAGGCAGGTGTCCCATGCTCAGCTGGAATCCTAGGAGTGGCCTAGCTTTCTGGCCTTTTCTCATCTTTCCACAAACACCCCTGGTCTGTCTCCTGCTCTCTCCACAGCCACTGCTCTCCTTTGGGACATCACCCTCCCTGGCCTGGATGCCAGCTGCCACCCGTAACAAGTCTCCCTCATCTTGTCCCTCCAATCCATTCCCCACACAGTATGTCAGATCATGCCTTTCCCTGTTAGAAAAGCCTGCAGGGCTCTTCCTGCACTTGGAGGAAAATCAGTGTTTGCATGATTGCCTGTAAGACTTGGCATGTCCACCCCTCCAAGTACCGTAGCCTGCACTTCCTAAAGCCTCTGATCTGCGAGGACACCGTGCTTGCCCCCAGCGTGGGTCTCTCCTTGGCCATCTCCTTCTCTCATCCTCCAAGTGATAGGTCAAATAACGTTTTCTCACAAACATTCCAGCTTGACTGCCAGCCTTTATCCTACCTAAAGCCCCACCACCACCACCGCCACCATGGGCACTTTAATACACTCTTTTATGTTATTTGTCAATAACACTTACTAAACACCACAGTCTTATGTTTTGTTTATTGGCTAGTTAATTCCCTGACCAGGGCGTAAGCTCCATGAGAACAGAAATCTTCTCTCGTCTACCTCGTTCATTGCTTGATCCCCGTTGTCTAGAACAGGACTTAACACAGACTAGGCACTCAATAATTAACTGTAGAATTCATTCAGGGCCCTCAGGCCCTGCCGCTTGAGACCCCATTTCTGTACTTTAAGCAGCTGTCCATGCCCCTTGCCTTGCCCCAAGCTCTGCCCAGTGCTGGGGGTCTCCTGCTGCCCTCAGCAGGCCCCTCTGCAGTCCCGCTGCCTGCTGGGCCCCGGCCGGGTGGGCTCTCACCTGGTGCGAGAGAATTGAGGCGCTGGTCAGGCTGGCCAGGAGGAGCAGGAGGAGGCAGGTAGCCTGGATCTGTGTACTCAATGCCATTTTGTGCCGTCTGGCTGGCTGTCCTGCTGTTAGGTCTAGGACGAGTTCTGGTGTCTGGGCCCAGTTACAGTTGCTTTTATGGGGCCTGCTGGGGGAGGCGGGGGTGCTAAGCCCCCTCCCCTTTGTCCTCATTTCCAAGAAGGTGGTGGCGCCGAAAAGGCGCGGGAGAGATAAGCGGGAACAGAGTGACAGGGAACAGGGTTGTGTCACCCGCAGCCAGCAGAGGTGTGGCCAGGGATTAGGGCAGACAGGGCCACACACACACACCTCTAGCCAGCCACCTGGGAAACACTTTCCCTGATGTGACTTCACCTTGTTGATCTCAGAAAACAAATGCCCTCTTTTGCCCCAGAGGTTGAACAGGTCGATAAGTGGGAGCGACGTGCCCTCATCCCCCACCCTTCTGAGTCCTCATTCACATGGGGGCTGGCTGTCACTTACTGGGCTCCTCAGAGGTGCCCCACACAAGTCCCCCAGCGTCGGGGTCCCTTCTGTAGAGAACTGCGACAGCCAGATGCGCGAGTTTGAGTCAGCACGAGCCCCAAGCACGCAAGGTCTTTTCCAAGTGTCAGAACCTTAAGATGTGGCCCTGGTGTCTGGAAACTCTTCAGAGGACAGGAACCGCAGTGGCTACCCCTCATGACTGCACCTCCCTCAGGCACCACAGCAGGAATACTGACTCACTTCCCTGTTAACTCAGCCAGAACCTCCTGTCCTCTACGCAGCGCCTGCCCACCCCACGCTGGGCTCTGCCTTCTCAGCCCCCAAACCCAGGGTCCTGGCTTCCTTGTTACTGCTCCCTCTTTGTCCACCAGTCTTGTTTTCCTCACTTTACAGGAGAGGAACCAAAGGCAGAGATTGGGGCACTGCCCAAGCCACTGGCAGAGCTGGCATTCCAGCCTGACGCTGGGCTTGTGCTCTTATCACCAGGCGTCCTGGCCTCCTCAAAACACAGGAGGCACAGCGGAGTGTACTAGACCTGGCTCATCAGAGCCACTGCACGTCTTACCCCAACTCCATTCAGTGGCATCGCTTGGCCACATTCAGACACCAGCGTGGGGTAGGAATACCCCACTGCCATCAGCCAAGCCTACAACCAGCGCTTTTCTTTGGAGCTCAGCCCACCAGCACAGCCCTGGATGGGGAGATGAACCACGGTTGCCTGACGGTCCTAGGCAGTACCTGAACCACAGGTAGTGGGTATGCACGGCCCACAGGACCCACAAACTTGATTCTAGAGATGAGACTTTGGTCATTTTGCCTCTGACTCTAGGCTTATCCAGGGTCAACCCTACCACGCAGTGTGGGGCTGCTGCTGCCAAGGAACGAGCACTTCTTCCGAGCCCTGAGTAGTTGCCAAAGCAGCTTCAAAACCACCCAAGTGGGGGGCCCTGGAAAGTGAAGGCTGCTCCCAGCCATCTCCTCTGCACTTACTCCATGTTAGGCTCCTACTGCACACCCTCACTCCCTCAAGATGGCCTCAGAGGCATGGTCAGGGAAAGAAACCAGGGCTCCCGAGGGATGGAACCAGCTGGGGGCATTTGCGGTATGTGCAGGGTGGAGAACTCAGCAAGGTGGCGGCTGGCAGTGTATGGAGTCGCATGGGGCTGCAGGTTGAGGCCGAGTCCAGTAAAGGGCTGCATGTTCCACCCCAGGGACACACAGCATCCCCCAGCACTGCCGGGCGTTCGCGGCATCTCTGCTCAGGCCAGGTTTCATCATCAGCCAGGGGCAGGGGTCACAGCACAGGCGCCAGAGCCACAGCACAAGGCGACAGGCTGACGGGCCAAGCCCGGCTTCCTGGCCATCTGCCTTCCTTGGGGGTGGGGGGCTCAAGGCCAGTCCCCACCATTGGCTGGTGCAGAGGGAAGGGCTTCAGCCCAGAAGGGCAGGGCCAGGAGCCAGTCCTGTTTTGGGGAACTGGTGACACAGGGGACCCCAAACTCTCCTCCAAAAACATGGGTCATGTTCTTAACCCAACGTCTCCCCCTGCCCTCACACCACATATACACACCTGGGGCCTCAAAGAGGGTATTCGTTCCTTAATTACTCCATTCTTCCAGCCAACAGACTGGGTACTGGGCAGTACAGGATGGCAGGGACTGGCACACAGCCACCAACACAACAGCGGAGGCCCTGCACCAGTGGAGTTCTGCACAGACCCCACATCCTCTCCCCACATCTCAGACAGACAGATACACAGACAGACAAGGCGGGGCCACATGGGGCCAGTTTATTGCAGTTAAATACCTCTCTCTCTCTCTCTCTATTTTTTTTTGTCCATTTTTCCATAAAGAAAATTAACACACACGCACACGCGCGCGCACACACACACACCCACACACACACACACACCCGAAGGGGAGCAGGGATCCAGAAACAAGAGGTGCAGTGGGACACAGCCTCCCTGCTTAGGTCCAGGCCCCAGGGATGGCCCCCCAAAAGCTCCCCTCCTTCCCGTAAGCACCCTGTGCCAGTACCTCTAGAGACCAAGGAGGCAGCGGGATATGGCAGGGCCTCTGTCCTCTTCCCTTTTGCCTCCAGGCGAAACCACTAGAAGTGCTGGGGCTTAGTGGGGGCGGGGAGAAGGGACACAGATAGACGGGGGAGGGAGGATATCATTTCCATGTTGAAGAGAGCAGTGGGTGCTTATCCACAGAAATGCATTATTTCTCCCCGTTTTTGTTAAAAATCTACTATAAAAAAACGCAGCTGGGGGAGGGGCTTCTGTCCCTCTCTGTGCTAAGGGCTGGGGAAGGGGGCAGCAGAGGCCGGGAGGAGGCCCCCGCTGCCGGTGAGGGTGGGCGTCACTGCCGGGTGCTCTCGCCCACTATCTCCAGGTTGTGCTGCTGCAGCTGGGCACGAAGCACGGCGTTCTCATTCTTCAGCTCTTCAATCTGGCAGACAGGACAGGGGACAAGGAGCCAGGGGTGGCTCCCTGCATCTTGGGGTCCTGGGTCCCCCACCCAGCTCCCAGCCCTGGCGCTCACCTGTTGCCTCAGGAGCTCATTGTCCATCTGCAGCCGCTCGGCCTCCTTGAAGGTCTCCTGCATGCGTTGGTTGGTCTGGCGTAGCTCCCGTATGTAGTCACAAGCCTTCGACAGGATCCCTCCTTTACTCTGGGGGTGGGCAAGAGCATGAGAGCAAGCACTGCCCGCGGGTCTCTGCTCGCTGGCTCCCCGCAGGACAACTCCCGTGCCCAGTGGACAAGCAGATGTTCTGGGAGGGGCTGGGGTACTCACCGCGCCAGTCTTGCTATTGTCTGCATTACAATCTGGAATGATTTTTGAAAGTTGGACAATCCAGTTGTTGATCTTGTCCCTCCGCCTCCGCTCCACTGCAGGAATAACAGTAATACCGAGAGCTGGGTTACAGCACTTCTTGTGCACCTAGGGGATTGACCCCGAGGCAGATGCCATCAGACCCTCGGCCCTGAGGCCGAGTGCAGGCCCTGCCCACGGTCAGCCACACTGCAGGCAGATGCAGAGCCAGGATCTGAACGCAGGTGGCCCGCGTCCAGGCCCGCTTCAGTGCTTCAAGAACAAAGTCTTTCTCTCAAGTGCCACACACCTTTAAAGCAGCATCAACAGTGTTCCAAGGACTATGGGTTCATTTTGTTTGCCTGCCCGGTATATTTTAAAGAATTTGAGTCAACATTTAAAAATTAGGAGATTTCACATAATTAGCATCTTTGGAAAAATGGAGTTGTGGCTACAGTGGGCACATGTTCTTAGGAGGTTAAGAATGAGCTTCAGTCCCTTTACATGGGACCCAAGTGCCCCTCTTTGGTCCCCACAGCCCCTGAATTTGAGTCTCCAGTCCTCAGGTCTCCCCAGAGCTCTGGGTCCCATGATTCTGTTTTCTTTCATTTTTAAAAGTCAGTCTGACCATGTCCCACCCGCTTTAAACCCTTCTCCAGGGCCCTAGCAACAAGTCCCAGCTCCCTGGACTGGCACTTGTGGCTCTCAGGGGCCTGGCCCAGCAGGGCATTGGGTCAGCCAAGAACATGAACCCTACCTTGAAGGCCAGGGATGGCAAACTAGTAGATTTCACTTGAAAAGTCCAGATTTGTGATTTTCTAAAATGCCACCACCTCAGTCTACTAGGTTGAGAGGCAGCTGCTTCCTTCAGACAAGGACATGTCTTCTCTCTGCACTGGAGGCTGAGACCCCTGGTCCAGGGCCTATTGGAGGCAAAGTTGTCCCAGCTCTTCCTTACTTCCAATCCCACAGGTGGGGACATACAAAAAAGCCCAGTTACCCAGCTCTCACCTACACTCTCACCCCCTTGCCAAGATGGCCCATGGACAAAGGCCCTGAAGGGGAGACTGGGCCTGTCGGTGGGATTTGGAAAGGAGGGTGAAGGGATCTTTTTTCAGGGGTGGGTGGTGCTGATGAGATTGGGGCGGGGGGTCTGGGTGAGAGTGAGAAAGGAGGGAGGGCCAGAGGCATGCCTCACTCATCTCGTCTGAGACCAGCACTGCCCGTCCCTGGTGGTCCCTCAAAGAACACACTTGGCCACTGACAGGCAAACCCCACTGTCTTCTCTTGGCACTTGGTTTCATCCACTCGTTGCTGATCAGTCCTTTACACCTCCATGCGCACCCCCACTTTGGCCTGGGTGACAACACCCTCCTATATGGACATTCCTCCTCCCTTTCCCCTCTGCCTTCCTTGCATTCCTCCTTCCACAGAAATCTCTCCAATACCATGGCAGGAATAGTGACCAGCACAGCGCGCTTTGCCTGACCCCCAACCCTGGACCACTGCTGTCATAGTGAGTAGAACCTTCCCATTGAAGACAGCCATGTCTTACAGTCTTTTGGAACTAGGCGGTCAAAAGCAGCAGCAAAGCTAAGAGTTCAGCCCCCCCACCACGTCCCTTAGAAGCATGCTCCATTCCCACGGTTTCAAATGAGGAACCCAACAGCAGATGGCTTCCTGGTTTTTCTCTACCCTCATGCAGTCCAGCATTCACGAACCGGGGCACCAGACTACAGACCTATCTCCCATGTACTCCTTGCTTCAAGCCACCAGGGGGCAGGGAGAGGGGGTGTGGCCCATCTCCAGCTTGCATTTACTTCTTAAAAACGTACTGTCTGCCCTACCATGTGCAGGGCACTCGGAAAGTCTGGAGTCCAGGGTGGACTCAATCTCTGTCCCACTGGCACTCACAGCACCCCTGTGAACACATGATACCAACACTGCAGGTTGTGCTATAACTGAAGATTGTGTCAGGTGCCTGGGGAATGCCAGGGTGGAGCAATGATTTCTGCCTGGGAATGGGGGCGGGGGGGTGTATCTTCAAAGACAGAGGAAACATTTATTTGGGCTAGTTTCCGAGGGGAGGGGCATCAGGCAGACAGGTGTCAAGATCCCAGAAATGGTGACATGGAAATATTTTGCATGGTGGTAGGAAGGTTGTAAAAACAGGTTGTGAAGGTCTTGAATGCCCAACATATGGGTCTGGACCTCATCTCTTACTCTAGGGGTCTAGTCCCTTGAGTTTGTGACTCTCACTAAGCAGGTAGCAATGTGGCCAGGCCTGTGGCTGGGAAAGACCACTTTGGCACATCTGAAATGGAGGAAGACCGGTTACGACCAAGGCCACGTCCATTCCACAGAAGTGCTTCAGTGACACCCATATAACATTTAAAACACAATTTAGAAGTAAAATCTGTGAGGACTTAAGGGAGAAATGGACAAATTCACAAATAGACTTGGGAGACATCAACACTCCTCTCTCAATAATTGATAAAACAAGTAGACAAAAACAAAACAAACAGGACAGGAAATCCGAACACTGTCAACCAACTTGACCTAACTGACGCTGAGGGAACTCTCTGCAATGGTAGCAGATATGTATTCTTTTCAAGTGCACACAGAAACTTCCACCTAGACTATATTCAGGACTATAAAACAAGTCTCAATACATTTCAGAGAACTGAAATTATATATAGTATGCTCTCTGATTAGAACAAAACTAAATTAAAAATCAGTAACAAAAAGAGATCTAGAAAGCCTACAAATATTTGGAAATTAAGCAACACACTCCTGGGTAAAAGAAACCACACAGAAAACTGGACAGTATTTTGAACTAATGATAATGAAAACACAACATATCCAAATGGGAGGTAGCTACAGCAGTTAAGAGTGAAATTTGTAACTAAAAAGGCTTATATTAGGAAAAAATGGAAGGTTTATACTAACATTTAAAAAGCTGGGGGGGGAGGGGTGGAAATCTAGCAAATTAAGCCCAAAATAAGGAGAAGGAATGAATTAGTAACATGAAGAGTGGAAACTAATGAAATAGAAAAAGAAATTCCATCCAACATTTAAAAATCAGATTTTACATAAAGATCTGTCTTTCTGACTTCTCAGAGGTTCCGGCAAGAGTAGACCCAAATTCTGACATAGCAGCAATGGGCTGGCACTGCAAATGCCACCCTTCAGGCAGGACACTATGCCCCAGCCCACAGGGTGGGCTGGAGATGGGCTCCTGCAGTAGCAAGAAATGGTGGGAAAGATGTAAAAAGGAGAAAGAGAAGCTGACTTGAAGTTCACTTCAGCACAGACTCTCAGGGTGTGGGGATGTGAGGGAAGAGAGGACAGAGATGACGGGGGCCGGCTTTCGGTCTTGGCTTGGGTAATCATGACAGAAGGTACCTTTTGCTGCCCTGGAAAAAGAAATGTTGCGTGGAAAACTTTTGGAGAGGGGAGACAGCAGGTTCTGTTTTGGACAAATTGAGTTTGAGGGTGTCTCAGGGTAATCCGGAAATGGAGATTGTGAATGAGCTGCTCAAAATACGGGACTTGGGTTCAAGAGAGAAGAATGGAGTAGAAACACATCTGCACACTTCCCATATCCAGGGGATGGGGAAGTCCTGAGGGGCCGTCACAGAGCAGGTCTCCCCTTTCTGGACTCATACAGGAGAAAGCCAGAAGAACCTCATCCCCAGAGAAACGATGAACTACTAAAACTGAATATGGGGCTTTGGAGGTATTGACAATCCCTAAGGCTGATGGGAGAGGAGACCAGACCTTAAGAAACACTGATAGCCGAAGCAGTTTTCCAGCCTTGCCCAATGTGAAGAATCCCCTGAGAAACTTGTCAAAATACAGACTCCTGGGGCCTCCCTCTAATCTACCCATTCAGAACCTGCAAAGACAGCCCTGGAGACCTTGATTGTTAGCAAGCTTCCTGGAGCATTTTGGAAGCCCTGCTCCGAGGAGCAAGCTGGGAAGGAGAGGAAAAGAGTGTAGGAGAATCAGAGCAGGTAGAGCAGAAAGGATCATTACGGAAAGGAGCGGAATAGGCAGAATCAGATGCTTGGAGCACAAACAGCAAAGGAAGCCAATGGATTTGGCAATGAGGTTGTCATGGATGACCTTAAATGGAGAGGTTTCGATAGAGAAAAGAGCCAGAGACTGCCAAAGGTACAGGGAGGATGGGTAGAGGGTGGGTCCAATATTGTGCAGGTTAGGAGAGAGAGGGCAGGATACAGCTGGAAGGTAAGGGCAAGGTTATGAAAAAGACGGATTTTCATAGGAGCAGGATTCCAGACTGTTTGCAGGTGGAATAAGCCAGTCAGAGAGAGAGTGAGAGAGGGGTGGAGGGTGGCTAGATGGTACACCAAGAATGGTTTGCTGCAGTATCACCAGGGGTGTATCACACGGCTGCGGGGGTTCACATGTCTTTGATTGGCACGTTCTATTAGTCTCCGCAGAAGTCTGGTTAACACCATCTTACAAAGGAGTAAACTGGCGCAGAGATTAAGAACCAGCCTGAGGTCATATGATATAAGCAGTAGGGACAGGATTGCCGAGTAGCCTACATGAGGCTCCTTAAACTTGCCACACCCAACAACCAAGCTCAGATTCACCCTCTCCCTTTTCAAACTAACCTGATCCCATCATGAAACCCTGATTCGTCAGCCTTGGAATCTTCTCCCCATACCCCACCACCCTCCATGACGTCCTGACTCTGGCCTGACATCTGCAGTCACCTATTTTTCTACCCTCTGGTATCCCATCCCCCTTACTGTCTAGCCTCTGTACATAAACTCCTCTGCTGGCTTCCCCTCAAACAACAATCAAAATCAGGAGCAGGGACACTGGGAGGGCCTTTTATAAGGCCCCGTGTGATCTGGCCCTGACCGGCCCTCCTCCCAACTCCACTGACTTCCTTTCTCCTTTTCTGAATTGTTCTTCAAACATACCCAGTCTGTTCCAGCTCAGGCCTGGGTGTTTGCACTTGCTTGTCCCTCTGCCTGGGACTCTTCCCCAGTACTCGGCTGGCCCATTCCTTAAGGTCCACTCAGTCCTCTGCTAAAACGTCACCTCAGAGGCCTATACTCCTACCATCACCCTCCATCTCCTTACCCAGCTTTATCTTCCCTCATGTGACTTATGCTATCTGATGTCACATTGTAGTTTGGTGTAATCTGTCTCTTCCAACAGAATAAACACATTGAGAGCCAAGACCTCATCTAATCTATTATCTGCTGTTATCTGAGGGCCCAAAATGGGCTGGTAGTATATACATGCTAAATGAACGCCTGAACTTAGTGAGCTTAGATCACAGCTGCATAGACTCATCCCAAATCGAACACTTTCAGGATTCTCAGGGCCTCACCCCAGCATTCAGGCCTTCCCTTGACCCTCCCGGCTCCCCTCCCAAGCACTCCATATGGAACCTCTGCAACAACCAAACCAGCACCCCCCGAAGCAACCTGACTCCACTCTGCCTTCCCCCTTCCAGCCTGTGCTCCCCTCTGCCTGACAGGCCCTCCCAAAGACCACCTCCCTGGGGGAGCACACCTGATCCCCTGGTCAGAGTTCAGTCAGCCACCAGCCTGAATTCCTCTGAACCTCCCTGATACTCCAGACGATGCCCCATACCTGACCCAGGCACATGCTGCCCAGCCTGGAATCCATCTTCAGGAAGTATTTGAAGGACAGTTGTTTGGGCGTTAAGTGTACTCCTGGACTTGCATGCTGTTATGTCCAACATAGTGGCTACTGATTGGGGACAGGGGTTGGGATTGGGGTGGGGGACTAGGGGACTGCAAAGATGGCCAAAATGACCTTTGGGTGGATTTGGTGTTTATGGAAAAGGCAGAATGCTCTGGCCTCTGCCAGCCAGAGGCACCGCTTCCTACAGTTTCATTATCCGATGTGCTATCAGAACAGAGCTACTTCTGGAAGCCAGGAGGGCAGGGGAACAGAGGGATTTGAACACAACAGCTGTCACTGGAAAGGTAGGTCCAGGGGAGCCAGACCAATTCCATTTTTACTTGTCCCATGCCTGGTGATCTGTGAATCCAAACACCAGGCCTCGCTGTGCCTGTGAGGTCGAGGCCTGGACTGGCCCAGGGCTTCCACCTTGACCTTACCTTCATTGTGCTGAGCTCTCCTTCTCTCATCTCGTGGTGTTCTGGTTCCATCAATTTTCCTAGAAGAGGGAAAAAATGGGCACACGTTATTTAAGGCCCCATTCGTCCAAGCATATTAAGCAGTCAGACTTGAAAATGATCTTTGCAAGACAAATCTACATGTAGAAAGAGGAAATGATACTTTATTTACACTGAAGCAGAAACAGACCAAAAAATACACCAAGTGCCTGCTGTGTGCTCAACCGCCAGGCTTGCTTTCCAGAAAACTTTCCTTCTTTCGGCCCCACACCAGGCCCTCCCAGTGTCCCCTGCTACTGGGCCCAGGTCTCCCGCACATACGGGGAGTAGGGGTGTGTCCTGGGTGCAATCGTCCTTTGAGTTCCCGTCTGAAGCACGTCTTGGGGCGTCATCATGACATAGAACTGGCCTACAGAGAAAGCGGAGGTTAGAGATAAAACTGGAGGCAGAGTCAGAACTGGCTGGGGGCTCCCTCCCTGCTAGGCCTGTTGCCTCCCCTGCTTCCACCTTGGCCCCTTCCTCCCTTTACCTCCAGCCTGCAAGCTCTGATCTGTGGTCTGTACCGACACAGCCGTGGTATCTCCCACACTGGATGCTGGGAAATAGGCAAATCGTGCCTCCCCACTGACAGCCTCAGCTGCTGGGCTGCCGCCATTGCTGAAGGGATTTTGGATTACAGCCTGGGGAGTAGGAGGACACAGAGGCCACCCTTAGTTATCTTTGTTCCCCAACCCATCCCCTTGTTGCCCTGTTTGATATTTACATGGAAGGGAACCCCTCTGTAATGTGCCACTCTGCCCTATGCCTCAGGTGGTCCTGGAACTTTGCAGAAACTCAGCAATCACTTGATAAACTGACCGATTTTTACCTCTAAGATCCTTTCCTATTACCATTATCCCCACTTTACAGGAACAAAACAAAAAAAAGATGTTCCAAAGATCTTGCCCAAGGTTTCATTATGCAGAACTGGGATTTGACCCACACAGCCTGATGGCCTGTGTCCCACCTTTCCCACCCCATGGGACTCCCCAAGAACCGAGTCAGTGTCCCCTCTCATCCCCCCAGGAGTTGATGGGCACCTACCAGTGGGAAGGGTGCTGCGGGACCTGGGGGCACAGAGGCAGCAGTGGGACCAGGGCGCTGGGCTGCCCCATCCACACCCACCTGGGTCACAGCCTGCTGCCCCCCTGCGAAGGCAGCCGTAGACACGACGCTGACGGCGCCTGCTGTGTCGCCCTGGCCATCCAGCTGACCATCAGTCACCTGGACTACGCGGTATGTCACCTGCAGGGGGCGGCAGAACAGCGAGACCAGCGCTGGGACCCAGGCAGGGGCCAGGGCCGAGCCCCTCCCTCCTGGCTCGCCCGCTCGACCCTCAGCTCAGCCCTCCACTTGCCCACCAGGCTCCCGGCCCGCAGCCTCACCTGTCCTCCATTATTCTCTGTGCGGAACTGGTACTGGATGTTATGGTCGCCGAACGCCGCCTGCTGGACGCTGGCGATGGCCACCGCCGTCTGCTCCTCTGCCCCAGGGCCGTCCCCGCCTGCGGTCGGAGGAGGGCAGGGGGGATGGTCAGCAGTTGCATGGGCCTGGGCACCCCCGTGTGCTCCCCGGATGCAGGCCGCAGCCCCAGTGGGCCCCGCGAACACTCACCCTCCTGCAGTTCGACGCCCTCCTCGGCCTCGGGTCCCTTGTCGTGACTGCGGGGAGAGCACGAAGGGGGGTTATGGCCGCCCCCGCCCCCGCCCCTTTACCCAGGTGCAGGGTTCCCATCCTGCCCCGCACCATCTGGGGCTGGGGCCCCGCGAGGACCCCGGACCGGGGGTATTCGCGCGCGTCCCCCCTCCCTCGCGGCCTCCATTTTGAGCTGGGCCCAGCAGTCGCTCGGGATCATGGCGGCCTGGCCGCCAGGCCGAAGGGCCGCAGCCAGGGCGCGCGGGGCACGGACCGGCCAGGCGCCCTTACCTGGCGGCGGCAGCAGCGGTGGCCGAGGCAGCGGGATCCAGACCCGGGTCCAGCATGTCCATGGGGGGGTGGGGTCGGGGGGGGCGCGGGGCCCGGGGGGAGGGGAGGGGTGGGGTGGGGTGGGGAGGGGAGGGAGGGGAGGGGGCGGGCGGCCGGGGGGGCCCCCGAGCCCGGCGCTCACGCCGCGCGGCAGGAGGGGACGGAGGAGACACGGGAGCCGCTCGCGCTGATCACGGGGACAAACAGTGGGGTCATGTGAGGAGGAGATGCCGCCGCCGCCGCCGCCGCTTTTCCTGCAGCCGCCGCCTCCGCCCGCCTGTCTGCCGGCTCGCGGCGGCTCTAGGCTCCGGGATGCAGCGCGGCCGACCCCCGCTCGCTGCACGCGGCCCTGGGGCCTCCTTCCCTGAGCCGCCGCCGCCGCGACTTTTTTTTTTTAAACCCGGCCCGCCCTGGACGGCCGCCGCCTCTCTCCTGGATCGCCGGCTCGGGCGTCCGCCGCTCGGCCTGGCCCAGTCCGGCGGCGGATCGCTGCTGCAGCGGCCGCCGCTTTCTATTTTTTCCCCCTTTTTTTTCCTCCTTTACTTGAGCTGCGCGCGCGCGGTGGCGGCGGCAGCGCGAGCCCGGGGCAGACGCGCGCGAGGGGAGGGCAGCCCCCGGGGAGCGCGCGCGGTCTCCGATGGCGGGCGGGCGCGCGCCGGCCTGGGTCTCGGCGGGCGCGGGGTCACCGCCGCAGCCTCCGGAGCCGCCCGGCCGTCCGAGTAGAACGCGGGCCGGGATGGAACGCCCGGGGTCCCGCAAGAGGGACTGTGGTCGCCGGGGACGAGTCAGGCTGTGGGGTTTAGAGACAGTAAAGTAGGTCGGAGGGGAGGGGTGAATGGGGGAGAGAAGAGCGCGCGCGCGCTCCCGGCGTTCGGGCTGAAGTGCACGAAGGCGGAGAGCCGCAGCGCATGCGCACGCCTGGGCGGGGTCGGGGCGCGCACGTAGGGCCGGGCGGAGCCAACGTGGGGCACGTAGTCCCTTCCTGGGGGAGAAGGAGAAGGCCGGGCAGGTCCTTTCCAGCTGGCCCAGAACGCAAGTCCCAGGAGAAGGGGACACTGGGCTTTGTGCGGACGCTCACGGCAGCTGCCTGGGCTCCCCACGTCGCTCAGCAAAACAAACGTTTCCCTCCAGACTTAGACTTTGTGATCACGTATTTTATTAGACTTAGAAAGGAAAGATCATCAGTAGTCCCTCAAATTTAAAAAAAGTACAAAAACTGCATACAAAATGTTAGGTCAGACGACTAAACTTTCCCGACTCAGGGCCAAGTTCTGCAAAGGAGAAAGAAAAGGGTGTGAGCTTAGGAGGACTGGAGGAGAGGGTCCAGGAAGGGTCTTCGAGCCACGAAAGGGTGTTCACTCACCTTCTTAAGCCTCCGCTCCCGCGAGGCCTGGGACTCTGTCTCAGAGTAAGGGGGAGGTGCCGGAGGGTAGTAGACCTCCTCTTCCTCCCTGTAAGGTCTCCTCTCTGCGGGCACCTTTTTCCTCAAGGCCTCTTCCAGAAGCTGCCCATCGTATTGGGGGTCCCTGGACCTGGAACCATCGTCCCGAGGGTCCCGGGAGCGGTGGTGGCGGGACCTAGGGTCAGCGTGAGGGCGGTCTCTAGACCTGAAGTCATCATAGTGGGGATCCTGGGAGTGTGGAAAGCCCCTTGGATCATCTTGATCGTAGAGGTCATCACGGCTGCGGCTTCGGGGGGGTGCATAAGCTCGACCTCTTCCCCCTCTACTTGGGGGGGACCTCTCTGATTCAACAGAGCCAGGCCGCGTGAGGTCGTCCAAGGCATCCACGGAGCGGGCCCGGGGCCGCCCAGCCCCCCAGCCACTCCTGGGTCGCTCGGTGAGGGGCTCTTGCTCCCACCTCTTAGGACTTTTGGGGGAGTGGTGACCCCATTCCTCATCCCGGATGGGGGTGAGGGCAGGGCCCCGGGAAGGCCGGGATCTCCAGTCGTCCTCATGGAGGGAGGTGACTTCACTCATGGCTGTAGGAAAAGGAAGTGTTACTAACTGCTGAGAGGTCAGGTCTTAATGCCATTAGCTCAGGGGTCCAGCAGTGCCATGACTTGGCTCATAGATGACATGCAGGGTCCTATACACTTCTCACTGTAGCCATGGTAAGGAAGGAGGGACTATGTCCGGGATTTGCAGAAATCCTGCCTGAGACAGGTTTCTCGGGGAGACATGCTTCCCCTTTCCCTCTCAGTAATCTCCCCCACTCACCCCGTTCAAGACGGCCATTGGGGGGGCCCGGCCGAGAAGGGTCAAAGTTGGCCAGCTCTTTCTCCATGTAGTACAGGACCCGCATGGAGTCATCCTGCTGGCTGGCCTGAATCCTGTAGCCACTACGGACTTCTAGGGACAGGAGATGGAGGGGATCAGTTCAGGTGCTGACCTAGCCTGCCCCCTACAGGTATGTCTAAATTCGTAACAATTGGTTCTTACCAGAGGTCACACTGCTATCTGTGTCACGTAGCAGGGGTACCTGGGAGCTGTGGCCACCTACTGAGGGAGACTGGCTGTGAGTGGCTGCCCACCTACGGCAAAGCGTTGCATTCCCAGCCCCAGCCCCTCTTCCTTCCAGCCCCACACCCCTTAGTGCCCAAATGCTCAGCCTACCACTGCTCCAGACTCCCACAAGCCTCACCTGAGCTATTCCTGTCGAAGTCTCCAGAGTAACCATTGTAGACAGGGCCCATGGGAATCATGGCTGCTGGGGGTGGGGTCTTGGCAGGAGACAGGTAAGCATAGGTGCTGGGGGCGTAGATGCTTGGGACGCCTGAGGTGGCTGCTTTGCCAGCAGCATACACTGGGAGGAGACACACAGTTTGAGAAGGTAGCTAGAAGCCTTGCTGCCCTTCCCTGTGATAGAAGGTTGGGAAGCATGTTACTAGACTTCCTCCCCAGTCCCCCAGCCATGGAGCTTCTCTAGGCATGTGGTTGGTTTCTGCAGGTACGTCTTCATTGAGTCCACACCTGTGTGACTGCTCAGAGCTTTTAAGGATGTGTGCACACCAGCAGCCTGTGGCCCCAATCTGCCATCCCAAGAGGTTTTGTTTGACAGTGATGGTTCAGCAACATTTGTCAAGGTTTTACATAAAAGTCCAACTTTCTTGCCACCTTACCAGAAGATGTGGCCACCTTGGGCGTGCGTTCTTATGGAGCAACAGGAGGCAAAGATGCCCTTTTAAATAAACCCCATATGCCAGACCCACAGGCCGGAATTAAGTATTCCCATTGGTGAGCCCCTGCTCTCTTACGCCTGCTGGGTCCTCCCCCATGGGGTCTTCCATACCGAGACACTGTAGGGGTCAATCTGAGGCAGGAGCATGGGGGCTCAGAGTTCACTTGCTTCAGCTGAGCAGCAAAGTGTCTCCAACTCAAGAGCACACCCACTTCTGGGAACTCCTCCCCGCCCCCACACCCTCCTGGTCCTAGGCTTGACAGCTCAATGGCAAATCCTCCTCTCTGTCTTTCTCCCCAGGCAAGAGGCTGGGTTCTGGTAGCTGCACTTGCAGCAAAGCCACTGGGCCTAGGCAAGTCACTTCCTCCCTGGCCTCCAACAGGAAAATGGGTGGTGAGGGGGGAACAGGCTCAGAAAGATCCCTTCACCTCTGATTCAGTGGGGAAGCAGGAGGCCCCTCAGTAGCTCAGGTGATGCTGTTTTATAATTAGCAGATGACCCAGCAGGGCTGTGGCTGCAGAAAAGTAACAGGAACTCTGGCAAGTTAATGCGGCCTTGGTTTTGGGTAACGATTCAGAGGGAGGGAATTTGCAGTCTTAGCCCCAGCCTTAATTAGTGAGGTAACAGCAAATCTGGTTGCAGCCCTCTGTTCCTCCACCACCTGAACCAGCTCTCAACTAAAAATGACAGGCGTGAGGGGATTGTTTTTCAGGGGAGCTATATTTTGAAGAACCAGGTTGCCCACCACTGAGCTGCAGCCTCATGCTGGGCACTCACAGTCTTCCCTTAATGCTCATGGCACGCCATGAGGTCAGAGAAGGAAAAGGTTCAGAGAGAGAACACTGCTTGTCTGAGGTCACCCAGTGTGAGTGGCAGGGCTCTGATTTGCACCCTGGCCCTCTGTCATTACCGATGTTGACAGCAGCAAGGTCCAATGGCTGGCTAGTGAACGTGAAACACTTTCTGTAGGCCAAGCCCTGCACTAAATTCTCGACACACCAGTTCCCCAGACTCACCCTGTACAGAGGGCTCTGCCCACAGCCCCATTTTACAGAAAAGGAGACTGAGGGCTTCTAAACTGGTAAGGCGGCAAGCCAGGCCTCAAACCTCAACCTGCCCAAGTTGGCAACAATCGCATGACTCCACTGTTAACACAGCTTGGACTGTGTTACCCTGAAGGAGTTATGGCACATATGTGTAAGCTTTAAAGTACACAAACATACATCTCTCTGGAGTACATCGGTCATTCTTTACACAGCCTATTCATTACTGGCCTAGAAATGGGCAGGTGCCATCAGAGGATCTGGTCTATCCCTCTTTTGGTCTCACGTTCTAGGTGCTCCTTTCATGTCAAATTATTGGTTTCTAGCTGTCGACGTCATCTGTTCATCAACCAAAGATATGGTGAATTCGGCAACGATGAAGGAAAAGGTGAAAGTGTTGAACTTACTAAGGAGTAGTAGAGAAGTATGCTTCCATGGGCAGCATTAAATGCAAGAGACTAGGTATCAGATCGATATAGATATCAGATATGTCTGCATATAAGAACGTGGCCAGCATAAACTTCCATATCAAAGTTGATGAAAATAGACGCAAAAACTTCACAACAACTGCGTGCAGAGGTACTGATATACCAGAGGGTGCCTGAGGAGGGGCAATGTGGCACTGGGAGGAGGGAGACTCACTTTATTCCTTTATCCCCTGTCCTGTTTGCTTCCCTCCCCCTCCAGCTCTGGTCCCACTTCCATTCCCAGCCCTCCAGGTGCCACTCATGTACTAGATATGTCTTTAAACATAGTGTCCATGTAAAAGCCAAGTGCTTGTGTGGGTATGGGTTTTTTTAATTTGCTTAAATTATGTGGTACTTTAAACCTTGTTTGGTTTCTTACCTTTTTCACTTAAGACTTTGTTTTTAAAGAGAGCTTTACTGTCTAGTCAATGTTTTGTACTATTTGAATATTTTTTTCCACCATGTGTATAGACTATACTTTCAAAAAGAAAAACTCAAGTGAAGATTACAAATAAATGAAAAGTTGAGGTATGTAAATAAAAATCTGAATCAGCTGGTCCTTCTTGGCCCACTTTCTCCCCAATCGCTCACCTCATAACCTCCAGACCACTGGCTCCTCCTCCCCTTGAACCCAGGTAGGATACCAAGTGAGGGTGGTCACGCGAGGGGCACTTACGAGCCTCTGGGCAGCAGCACCTCTCCGGGCAGCAGGGGCACCTGACGTAACAGCAGCAGGTGTGGGGGCAGCACTGACACCAGCAGATGCCCAGCAGGAGGAAGACGAGGAAGACAGCCAGGCAGACGACAACCACGAACAGCCAGTCTGCAGAATGAGGAGAACGGGCCCTGAGCCGGGAAGCCTGGCTGGGAGCCGGGACACAGACACGGCGGGGCGGGGCAGTGCAGAGACGGGTAGGGCCAAGCTATTTGCAAAGCTTGGTAGGAAAGCCATAGCCCTTGTTGGATTCTCCGTGCCGGAGGCTGGGGCCCAGCAGCAGAGGGATGCCCTCCACTCTACAACCCAGGCCAGTCCCAAAGTTAGGGAACTCACCCTGGGCTCATGGGACAAGGCAGAAAACGAGAGGTGACCTGGCCAGAGCAAGACAGGCTGTGGCCTCAGAGCGGAGGAGAGAGCGAGCCAGCTGCCCAGATCCCAAACCCCAGAAGAGCACTATAAGCACCAGTCACAAGAGCCTCCTGCCTACACTCCAGGCCCATCTTCAGCCATCCCAGCCCACCCCAAAGCCCAGAACCAGGCCAATAGATGCCAGTCGGAATCAGGCGAGGTTAGTGGGGGGTCCACAGCGAGCAGCGTTTAAGGTGGAGAATACTTAGAAGCGTAAGTGTGTGGGGGACTCCACCCCCGTACCTTCCATGGGCCCCGCCTGAAAACCAGGTAAGAGCTCAGCCACCCCCGAGGTCCTGCCTGGAGGGACAAAAGAGAGACAGATTATGCTGGCAAGGGCCAGCCCAAGCCACCCCTCCCCTGAAGCCCAGCTCCAGGCTCATCTGGGTGAAGGTGTGCCCTGAAGCAGAGGACAGGTTGGTGGCCTAAAAGGGTCCCAGCATGTGGTTCCTGCCCTCCACCCCCTTCCTTCCCTCGTGTGGATGCTGTTTTCCAGAAGGCTTCCATCACATAATTCACCCTCTCTCGTGCCCCAGGGTTTGTTGCCCAAAAGGGTTCTAGTACATCTCCCATGGGTTCTGAAGTTGCAACCACAGTTTGGGCACTCCATCTTTTTCACATGCACACGTCCTCTTGCCCCAAAGGGTGGCATTTTATGATAGGGACAGTCCTATGCTATCAGGCATAGTAGGCACAATGTCTTAGGGCCCATGAAAGTTTTAATTTTATTTTAAAATCTGAAGAAAAAATATCCCAAATAGATAATGAATTGTCTTTATAGCAAGGCAATCATAAATTATAATTTTTTTATTACAGAGGAAGAGGCCCGTGAATGCAGAAGTGCCTCCAGCCTCTACAAGTTACAGAGTAGCCCTAGTTCTTTGGCCCACAAGGGTCCCATGTTGGTCCATGCATTCTGTCCTGTCCACAAGTTTCACAGCCCAGCCAGTGCCTTCCCTCAGGTGCCACAGTTGCTCTGTGCCCACAAGCATATCACAGGGGCATCCACACACCCAGCTCCCTGCTAACCAACCTGTATCCAAAGCTCATGCGCTCCAAGCCACATGCCCCCACAAGAGGGTTCCAACATCCAAACCAGCGGTTCTCGAAGTGTGGTCATGTCCCCAAAGCCAAAACTATTTCATGATCACACTAGGCCAAACTGTGCCCTTTTCACTCTCATTCTATCATGGGTGTGCAGTGGAGTTTTCCAGAGGCTCTGTGACACGTGATGACATCACTGATCTGATGGTAATGAATTGTGTCCTTGTGTACCTTGCTTTAAAAATTTCCTGCTTTCAATTTCTAAGACATGAAGCAACTATAGATATAACCCACAAAAACATGAACAAAAACTCTTTGAGATCTTCAGTAAGTTTTCAGAGTGTAAGCAGGTCCTGAGAGTGTATTTTGAGAACTGCTAATGCAGACTGTACATTTTACCAAAGGACACAGAGGTTCTTTGGGTCACTGGTGCATGCATTTTGTTGCCCATGCATGAACTCTGCTGCATGGCCTGAGTGCCCTGGAGCATGCTCCCATCGTGGGTACTCATTCACACATGCGTTTCCTTGCATCATGAATGTGATGATGGCAATGTATGGCCTGGCGGCATCTCACATTCGGCACATACCACACGAGCCTGGTATGTGTGGGCTGAGAACAAAGCATCTGACCAATGGCAGCACCCCTTCCATACCTGGTGGGGGGGTGGGGGAGCTCCTGGCCAGACTGGGCTGCTAATAACTACCCTACCCTGGCCCTGAGCATCTGGAGGGCCTTGTCTGAGGGAAGCACTCACTGTATAAGCCACACAGTGCCATCCCAGCAGGGCAGCAAGGTGCCTGTCTTTGGCAAGGACCTCGGGGTCAGATGTGGCCCTGGACATGGGACAGAAGGTGGGTCCAGCTTCCTCCTAATTTATACACCATCAACCCTCCTCCCTGTCAATCAACTCTGACCATTTCTGTACTTTTAGAAAATAAGATGGAAGAGGCCGAGTCCCCAGTTCTCTCCACTCGTAGTTTGGCTCTGGCTTATTTGAAATGTTGAGGGCGGGGAGTGTCTCTGCCTAGGGTGCAGGGCACAGGTAAGCCCAAGTGACTGGTGGTGCCATGAGGGCAGAGCAAAGCAGGCGACAGAGCCCAGAGAGTGGGATGGAGGGCGGAGTGAGACACAGAAGTGGTAGAGAGGCCCCCCTTACCCTCCCCTTCCCAGGCCCCCAGGGCTCAGCCCTCTTACCCAAGACGATGAGCTCTGCATAGGCCTCGTTGTTCCCCTGGAGGTCCTGTGCCGAGACCACGGAGCAGTAATACACACCACTGTCCCCCCAAGCTGTCTGCTCAAAGGTCAGGTCAGCATCTGTATCAGGAGAGTGTGAGGCCACCATGGGGGAGGCCAGAGCCCCCCTGCATGGGGACATCAGGGAAGGGGCAAGGGAGAAAGGGCAGCAGATGTACCAAGTGACAACAACATATTCATACCCAGGCCGTGATTCCTCTTAGGCTCCGTATTAAACACTTAACATGAGGATATTTCAAGAAGTCTGTGAGGAGGGCAGTGCTATTTTCCTGGTTTACAGATGAGAAGACCTGACCCGCCCAAAGTTATCTAGCTCATTCGTGGAGCTGGGATGGTCTAACTCCAGAACCAGCACTTCAGAATTATAACCATGCTCTTTACCATCTCTCAAAGCGCAGGTTACCTCCCCCTACATGAACCATGTAGGCCCACCAGGGAGCCTGGTGTAGGCCCAAGGGTGTGGGTCCAGGGTAAGGAGACGCCCAGGCATGAGAAAGAGTGGGTGTGTGGGGGAGGGGGGCAGTTAGACAATCCCAGTTCACACAGTCCAGGTCAGGCCCAGGGCTTGGGGACGCTCAGGTGTGAAGCAGCCCTGGGGCAAGGAGCCTATTAATTACACCAGTAATGAAAGTCTTTCAGCACATCCGGTTTCTTCTCTACTCCTCAGGCCCTAATTGGTTAAATCCCTACAGCCATCCACCAGTAGGGGACAAGGTGGGACCCAGTGGGCAACTCCACCTGAGGCCACAGAGGAGAGGAGACAGGAGAATCCTCACAGCCAGCCGGCCACTTTCCTCCCAGCTGACCTGCCTACCACCTTGCCCCATGTATCCACTGCCCTTCTCCATGCCAGCTGAGGGCAGTAACTGTGTGTGCCCCAGCCTGCAGCAACCGGCATCCACCAGGGCATCAGCCAGTTGCCAAAGGAATGAAAGAACCCAAGCCTTTCTCCTTTGGAAGACCTCACATCCATACAAAAACCCTCCTTTCAAAGTCTCTCTCTACCACTCCAAATGCCTTACCCTGGCCCTTGGCATGATCTGGCCACCAGTCCCCACACTGGCCTCATCCCCGTCATTCTCCTTCACTCTCTAGACTCCGGACACACTGGCCTCATCACTGCGCCCCATCATGCTGGGCCCACACCTGCCTCGGCTTCTGCTTGTGCTGGTACCTTTGCCTGCGTCCTCAGACTGTCTCTGGGCTGGTTCCATCCTGCTCATACAGCTCCCCACCCTACTGTGGAACTGTACCGGCCAGCTCAGGGGCTGAGCACCCCAATCCCATCCCCAGGAGAATGTGGGCTGCATGCAAGCCAAACCTGACCTATCTCGGTCACCGCTGAGACCCCAGTCCCTGACACAGGGCCTGGCCAGGATCTGAAAATGAGGCCCTTCCCTCCTTATGCTGACCTCACACAAAGCGTCTGTAGTCTCTTCCAGTGCTCTGCGCTCATCCTCTATGCAAACAGGCCCTCGACACAGTCACTCAATATTCAACACATAATTACTGAAAGCATCCTGTGTTCCAGGCAGTGTCTTGAGGTACGAGGTATACTCCAGAATAACAGTTCTCCATGGACGCTGGGGTTCTCCCATACCTTTTCAGAGGATCCTAGAGGTCAAAGTTACTTACACAATGATACTAAGATGTTATTTGCCTTTTTCACTTAATCTCTGAATGTCCTACGGAGTTTTCCAGAGGCTATAGGACATGTGCTATCACAATATATTGAATGCTCTGAGGATACAGCTTCTACTCTGCCAGACTTCAAGATGTGCAAAAATATAAAGCAATGACACACCTTTCGTTAAAGTTTTTTTGGGAAAATACGGTAGTATTTTCATAAAAAGTATGTTATCTATATTAACCTATAAGGAGTTTATCACTGTCATTTTAAGTATTTTTTAAACTTCTCTCAGTTGGCTACGTATAAAAACAAAGCTCTTTAAGGACCTCAGTAATTAAGAGTGTAGAGACCTAAGACCCTAAGACCAACAGTGAGAACCCCTGCTATAGAGAGCAGATATAATCCCCGACCTTATAGAGCTCAGACCTTAACTTGGAAAGAGAGACAAGTAAAACATGTAAATAGAAGGCATATCAGATGGTGGTAAGCAGTATAGAGAAAACCAATCAGGGAAGACAGACAGAAAGTGCCAGTGTGGAGGTGAAGGTTGTGCAAGTAGGGTGACCTTACGAGCAGATACGAAGGCGTAGAGGACACGACTCCACTCCGTGGTCAGGCATCTAGCCACTAGTTATTGAGTTCTCTGTGCTGGGTCCCTTTGCATGTATTCTGTCATCGAATCCTCATAAAACTCTGACCTACATTCTCCCAAAGGCTTCAGACTATCCAGAACACCACGATTTTCCCACCTGATCTTTAAACTATACTCTGACCACACCTCTCCAAAACCAGAGCTCAAGGGCAGGTCCCTGACCCACTCTGAAGACATGGACAGGAACCCCCACCACAGCAAAAGTTCACGGGCCAGGAGTTGAAAACTGGGCTCCTGTGGCTCAGATCCGGAACTCAATGCATTTTCTTTGGCCTGCATGATGTTTCTACTAAAACCCGTGAAAAATATGGCTTTCTGGCTTCTTTTGATCAATTCAAAGTCCTGGGCCCACCTCCTTCCTGCAAGGCACGTCCTGTTCCCGGTCTGTTCTACGTCTGATCCTGACACACTGGGCTGGGCATTGCTCTAATTGTTTTAGGTGCAGGGAGAAGACGCCGGGTCTCCGATTGGGAACAACAGCTGGGTCTCCTCCACACCTCTGGGCCTCTGGTTCCTTATCTGCATACAGCAGAGGCTGCCTTCATGATCTTGGGGGTCTTGTGGGCTCTCTGGTCCAGTGTTACTGAGTGGGGGGCAGGTGAACTCCAAGCAGCATGAGGTAGAAACAGGGCTCCTATCCAAGTGCCCCACACATCACCCAAAGCAGAGAGAAATGTAAGGGGGAGTTGGGACCCACCTGCGTTGAGGACACAGAAGATGAACCACCGTTATATGTAGTTTGCACAGGACTACTTTCACTTAAAACCCAATGGCTGGTGACCCTAGGAACAGCACAGGGAGTCCACATTTCTCCGTCCTCAAAGCTGAAACGGAGGAAGCTCCCATGGCTACTGGGCTTCCTGAGAGGGCATACACACAATGGATACTTACAAATCACAGCCTGTATCAAACACGGGCCCAGGCCAAGGCAGCTTGAAAGACTTGGGCCTGTGAGGCCTTTGGAAGATGACGACTCTTCTCCAGGTAGAGCCCAAGGGTTGCTTTGGAGTTTTGGACTCAGCAAAGCACAATTACAGCCAGCCTTCAAGAGCACTCTCAGGACTTGGGCTATCCTTACAGGGCTGCTGGACAGTCACGGCTGGTCCTGGCTAGAGAGGTCCCTAGGATATAGGCGAGGAGGCCTGGACAGGTTGAACCCCCAAGACACCCTCCATCAAGAACAGCAGAATGCTTTGGACTGAACTGCCTATGGAAATTCAGGACAAGTAGGTCTGGTTCCTCCCCAAAACAGGACTGACAGGCTGGGTCCCTGGAACCTTGCCTTTCGCTCATGGTCTAAACAGAGTGAGGGAAGAAGTGTGCCCCATGGCCTGGTCTCGTGGGGTCTGTAAAGGGACACCCCTTCGCTCTTCGGTCCCCATGCCTAAGATTAAAACCCTAATCTTGTTTAAGACAGTAAAGTATAAATCCATTAAGTGGGTGAGCCTTCACTTCTCACCCATCACCTTCCTCTCGGCTCTCTGGATTCTTTAGGGCTCAGTCCCAGTCTCTCCTCAGATTACATGTGCAGAGATCTTAAGACATGTGCCCGAGTCACTCCATGAAGCACATCACCCAGGTCTGTCTTATTGTAGCACTCAGTACTCTCTAATATTCTTACTCTTTCTTTATCTGCACGTTTACTGCCTACCTCACCCCACCAGCACGTCACCAGCATGAGGGCAGGTACATCGACTGTTCTGATCACCACAACGCCATCCCCACCACCTAAACAGCACCTGGCCCTTAGTAGTTGTTCAATAAATACCAACTGAATGGATGAATGAATGAATGACTTCTCCACTGCCCCTTACTTAGTCCCACAGGCACTTCCTATCAGTAGGCAGCATTAAGGTTAAGGTCAAAGGCTCCAGGGCTGCCTGGGTTCAAATCCTAGCTCCAGCTCTTTACTAGCTGTGTACCCTATGAGCTACCTAACTCTCTTCGCCTCAGTTGTCAAGTGCAAAATGTGGCCATGACGACCCAAGTGGGAGAATGTGTGTAAAGTGCCTGGCATGTCGTAGACTTTCTCCATTAAACTCTCTTGGCCCTTCAGTTCACTCATGTTACCTCCTCTGTGAGAGCTTTGCTGATGACCCTGGGCAAGCAAAGGGGTTAACAACTTGGAGACTAGTCCCAACACGGCTGACATAGAATCCCAGTTCTTACCAGCTGTGTGACCCTGTGCAAGTCACTTTGCCCCTCTGGGCTTCGGTAAAATAACAGCAGCAGAATGCACTCACACAATTACTGCGTGGTCTAAATGAGTTAATCCACGTAAGCATGGATTAGAGACTGGCACATAGGAGGCCCTTTATAAGTTGTCACTTACATAAACTTCACTTGCTATTGCTGGTAGTATTAGTATCATAAAACCCTTTCCGCTCTTTCCATTACCCACTTGTCTTTATTTCCGAGCACTTGATAGTATGGGTTGTGTTTATCTTATTTGTTTCCCACATTGGAATGTGAGCTCCACAAGGGAAGCGATTTGATAATTTTGTTTACTTCTGTATTTCCAGGGCCTCAAACAGCGCCTGGCATATATTAGCTGCTCAATAAATCTTCATTGTTAAATAAAGGAATGGGTGGAAGGATGGAAGGATCCTGCTTTTGTCAGTCTTTTCAGACATGAGCACTGATGAGCTTGAGGTGGGCACTCCAGGTTGTGCACAAGGGAGCCAGCTCGCGCCTGTCCGTCCCTGTCCCCACGCCTTCTCCCTTGCCCCACCCAACATACTTCCTGTTATGGTGATCCTCCGGCCCTGGTAGTAATCTCCCAGGGTAACGGCATTGCCTTGCTTGGTGGCCACAACCCTGACAGTGCGCACGCTGTCCTGGCACTCCACATAGGGGTTGTAGCCGGGGTTACCAGCCGCCAGCTGGGCATTGAGCTGATTCTCGACACTGGCTGGGGAAAAGGTGTCAGCGATGCGGTCCCGGCAGAAAGATTTGTACTTCCAGATCACGATGGGTGCCGTGGGGGTCGTGGTCAACTGGTAGGTGCAGGGTAGGGTCACTGGCTGGAAGAGGATCACCACGTGGTAGGGGTCTGACACAGTCACCTGGATGGCGCTGGCAGGAGCTGAGGGCAAGAGGAGAGTAGGCAGGGACTGCTATGAGCTCTGGGAAGTGCTTCAGCAGAAATGAGGAACATCACTTGTCACCAACTTGACACTTAACAAGTGTATGGTTTTACAGAGCGCCTGGCACACATTGTTCCTTAATCCCCAGAACTGGTGAGGCAGCTCAGATAATCATGCCCATTTTATAGACCCAGGGGGCTCAAGTGGCAGGTGCAAGGTCAGATGGCCAGATTTCTTGGAACATCCTGTCCATCCCTCTTTCTCAGAGTGTGTCCTTTGAATCACCGCAGCCCCCTTTGCCGTTGGCCATTCTCTCACAGAAAGGCCTTATTCTGTGGTCTGTACAGGCAAGCCCGAATGACCACCGCAAAGTACTGGAGGCCCCACTTCAAAAACCACCACCAACGTTCCAAGTTTACCCTGAGTTTTGTGAACTTTGGGGGGGGAGGGGGCGTAAATTTTGGAGTTGTTTGACTGAACGCTTTGCCATCAGCCTCCCACCTCACCCTACCCAAAGCCATCTCAAATGAATACGCCGAAAGTCCTTGCAGAAAGACAAAAGTCCCCTCATGCCCTCACCCAAACAAACATCCGATCCCGTGAAAGCTTGCCCGCAGAATATGGTTTCAAACCAAGTCCAAAAGTCCATCCCACCAGACCTCACACGCAGATCCTTCGGAGCCTGAGGTACCTGGGTGGGGAGTCCCCAGCCCCGCACCCACCGGAGGCCTGGGCGCTGTTTCGTGATCATTACCTCTAGGAAGCGTCGGATCCAGCCCTCGAGAGCCCGTCCCCCCGTTACCCCAAGACTCAGAAATTTCGGCTTGCGCCCAAGTCCCCATCCCGGCCTTTCCCAGTGATCGGGTGGTCCTTCACCCCAGGCCTACAAAGGGTCCCATTCTCCTTGCCGCTCGCGGTCCCGGAGTTTCACTTCCTGCTATCTCTGAACAAGGGCGGGGGAGCGCTGCCTACACGAAAGCAGGCATTCCCCTCACTCTGGCACACAAGGGATCTCCCGAGACCCTGGGGATCGGGAGGCCCTGGGCTCTGCGCTGCCCCCTCCCCCAGCTCTCCTGCCCCCTGGTCGGTGTGGAACTCCATCCATCCCCCTTCTCTTAGTGCCCTCCCGCCCTTCCACAGCACCGGGGGCCCCGCTCTGAGTACCTGTGCAGAAGGTGCCGAGAAAGAGCCACACGGAGACAACCGCACCCCAACCCGGGCTGGCCGGGTAGAAGCCCAGTCCCGAGGAGAGCCCCAGGGCCATTGGCGCCAGCGCGGCCATCTGGGTCCGTCCGGTGCGCGCGTCCCCTCCCGGGTACCCGGAGGGTAGGGGGCGCGGCGCGCACCACGGCTGGGAGGGGTGCATGCTCCTCCCCTTCCCGCTTCCGTTTCTTGTCCCTATTCCAAGCCCACCCTGCCCAGTTCTAGAATTCTAATGAGCGGAAACAACATGGATGAAGAATGCTTCCAGCTTTCGGGGAGAAAGTTGTTTGATTTACTTGGGTGCTCTCAGTCACTCCACCCCCTGGGCGCTTTGGGAATGGATTGGCCCAGGTACACAGGGTGCGAACGGAGGGCTGGGCAAGGGGGTGGGCGGTGGAAGGGGTTCCTCCGCCTCCCCGCCCGGAAGTGGGTTGACCCAGGTGTGCTCCGGCCCCTGGGGTCGGAACCAAGTGTCCAGCCCGCCGGGAGGGCGCCGGCAGACCTGGGATCCCGTCCCGGCCCCTCCTGCTCGGGCCGAGACGAGTGGAGTGTGACTCACGAGGACCGAGACTCAACTGGCGTGATTCACCTGTTGAGGGGGGCGGGTCCCGGCGCACACCTGTTCCCTCTCACCCCTCTCCCCGGCCCGCGATGGACCCGCCTAGGTGCAACAGGCAGGGCGGGGCGAGTCTAAAGGAGCTTGGGGTAGGGAGACGCTTGTCTGTAGCGCCTGCTTTTTCCACTAGACGTGGGGTCCCTCACATGCCAATGAATCGAGGCGCTGCGGACCTCGTGTGTCTTTCACTTAGATGACTTAAAGAACCAAGTGAAGTTCCCAGAAGGAAAGCTCTGCCCCCTTAGGGACCCCCGAGGGGCATCAGGCCCAGGAAAAGCTGGAATTCTACTTCGGAAGTTTCCTCCGTCTCCCCCCATTCCCATCTCGTGGTTTGGCCTCGGGGCATCACTAGTCCCAGGTCTGGCCTCCGGAAACTGGCTCTTAAAGGGGCCGAGCGGAGGACGGGTTTTTGCTTAAGTTTTTCGTGGACTGTACTACCTGCGACCTAGGGCGAGGCGGGGCAAGGCCACCAGCACGCCCGAGGTGCAGCGCGGATCTGCTGCCCCCTGATGGCGGCTAGGAGAAGCGCGTCTTGGGAAACACTAGGCGCTTCCTCTGAGGAGACCCTTAGGAGGTCTCAAACTGACCACTACCCGGCCGGTTTGGTGAGTAGGAATTTTTTATTGGACCGGATCTTGTTATAATTCAAGTAGAATAACGTAGCTGTGTTCAAAATCTTCCTGTGGCACTCCTTTCCAGCAGAAACCAAAATACTCTAGCTCCCTCTCTGACCTCACCGCCTCTTAATCACGCTGGCCTCCTCCTGTTCTGTAATGTGCCTTTCCCACTCTCCCTTCAGGCCTGTTACACTTACTACTACCTGTTGCAGAAGGTCCTTACCAAGGTGGCCACATGATCCTCTACCTCCTTTAGTGCTTCACTCAAAGATCCCCTTTGCAGTGACACATGCCCTGGCTACCTTTTAAGAAAATTTCAACAATCCTCCCGAACTTGCACATTCACTTCTTTAATAAAATATGTTTTATGTGGCAGAATAGACATACGAGGTCTGTCAATTAAGTTCGCGAACTTGTTGCAACGATGTTTGCTAACCTTTTTGTTTGACATCAGAGGGATTATGCGTTATGAACTTGTACCAACTGGACAAACAGCTAACCAAGTTTACTATTTGGAAGTGCTGAAAAGGCTGCATGAAGAAATTAGAGGACCTGAACTTTTCACCAACGATTCATGGCTCTTGCGTCACGACAATGCACCAGCTCACATGGCGCTGTCTGTGGGGAAGTTTTTACCCAGTAGACAAATAATTGTATTGGAACACCCTCCCTACTCACCTGATCTGGCCCCCAATGACTTTGTTCTTTACCCAAATGTCGTGAGAGCCTGAAAGGGCAGTCACCACATTTCAGTCTCTTCCTGAAAGTCAAGGGGACATTAACCCCTCCGCAGGGCCCTACATCCCTGCATGGTACTCGTGACATGAGTGGGGAACAAAGCCCCGACACACAGGTTTAGATAGAGTGAGTAACACAGCTTTATTTGGGAACCAGTGTCCCTCCAAAGGCCAATGCTCCGGTAAGCACCATAGGTCATACAAGATAAAACAGAATTTAGTAACGAACCAAGTCCCAGAGTCAATCGAGGTGGAGAAACGTCCCTGCTCTGGGAGAGACGGCTGGGCCCCCCACGAGTCTGAGGCAAGCTGGTCTTGCAAGAAAGAACTTCGGAAAGTTCTGGAATATCTCAGCTTGCACCTTACAGAGGGTCTTAGCCAGAGCGCCCAGTCGGACTACTCACTGCACTGCTCTTGAGCTGTGCTTTTATGGTCTTTTTTTTGGACTTGTTTACTTCGTAGGTGATAACCAGAAGTTGTTTTAGTGAATGTGTTTACCACTCAATTTTGTTATGCTAAGTTTTACACATAAATATAAACTTGTTTACTTTCATGTATATGCATAAACATGTTTACTTTCACTTCACTCTTATCAGTTTTACACCTACTAGTAAACAACTTGTTTTGCAAACCTCAATCCAACAGCAACCTTGTTTATAGTATATTTTATATGCTCTATACACCCAAGATAAAGGAAATATTGAAAGGAAGATCTTTTGATGACATTCAAGACATCAAGGGTAATACGACGACAGCTCTGATGGCCATTCCAGAAAAAGAGGTCCAAAATTGTTTTGAAGGGTGGACCAGGCGCTGGCATTGGTGTATAGCTTCCCAAGGGGAGTACTTCAAAAGTGACCGAAGTGATATTCAGCAATGAGATATGTCGCACTTTTTCTAGGATGAGTTTGCAAACTTAATTGTCTGATCTCGTACTGTAATATGTATCCTTTTACCCATTTGTAAGTGTGCAGTTCAGCTTTAATTACATCACAATGTTGTGTACTCATCACTGTCTAAAACCTAATCTTTTTCATCATCCCCAATATAAATTCTGTGCCAATTAAACAATAACCCCACTCCCACCTGTCCCCAGTGCCTGGTTACCTCTATTCTTTCTCTGTCGGATTGCCCATTTTAGATATTCTATATAAGTGGCATCATATACTATTTATGTTTCTGTGTCTGCCTTATTCACTAAGCATAATATTCTCAAGACCCATCCATGCTGTAGTATATATCACCACATTTCATTCCTTTCTATGGCTGAATAGTATTTCACTGTATGTATATACCACATTTGTGTACCCATTTATCTGTTGTTAGACACTTGGGTTGTTTCCACCTTTTGGTTATTGTAAATGATGCTGCTCTAAACATTGCTGTACAGATATCTGCTTTTTAAAAGATTTTTATTAAATATAGTTAATATACAACATTAAATTAGATTCAGTTATACACCAGAGTTATTCAATATTTATATACCTAAAGAAGTGATCATCATAGTAAGTCCAGCAACCATCTGACACCGTACCACGCTATCACAATATTATTAATTATATTCCCCATGCTGTACATCACATCCCCATGACTTATTTGTTTTATATCTGGAAATTAGGACCTCTTATTCCCCTTCAAGTTCCCTCCCTTTTAAAAATTTTAATTACAGTTGACAATATTATTTTATATTTCACGTGTACAGCATAGTGGTTAGACATTTATATAATTTAAGAAATGATCACCCTCACTAGTCTAGTACCCACCTGGCACTATACAAAGTTATTACCATATTATTGACTATATTCCCTGTGCTTTACTTTACATCCCCATGACAATTTGTGACTATCAGTTTGTGCTTCTTAATCCCTTCGCCTTTTCACCCTTCCCCTAACCCCCACCTTTCTATCACTCCAACAACTCTAGTACCCAGCTGCACCATACATATTACAATATTATTGTTATTACAATTTTATTGACTGTATTCTTTATTCCATACCCTACATCCCAATGATTACTGCATAACAATCAATTTGTATTTCTTCATCCCATCCCCTTTTTCACTCATCTGCAGATGGTAAGGCAACCTCCTTCCCATCTGGCTACCATCAAAATATTCTTTGTATCTATGAGTTCGTTACTGTTTTATTTGTTTATTTTGTTCTTTAGATTCCACATAGAAGTAAAATCACATTGCATCCCTCTTTCTCTGTCTGACACTCCACTCAGCACAGGACGTTCTATGTCCATCTATGCGCTGCAGGTGGCAAGATCCCACTCTCTTCCCTGGCCGAGCAATATTCCATTGTATGTATGTACCACCTCGTTTTTATCCATTCATCCCACTGACAGACACGCAGGCTGCCTCCACATCTTGGCCATTGTAAATAATGCTGCAATGCACAGACGGATGCGCATGTCCCCTTGAAGTAGCATTTGGGTTTCTTTAGATAAACACCTTGAAGTGGGATTACCGGGTCCTTCTTTGTCTCTTGTCTTTGTTTTGAAGTCTATTTTGTCTGGTATAAGTATTGCTACCACAGCTTCTTTTTCTTTCTTTCTTTCTTTTTCTAAATTTCCATTTTCATGAAATATCTTCTTCCATCCCTTTACCTTCTGTCTGTGTGTGTCTTTCACTCTGAAGTGAGTCTTTTGTAGGCAGCATATGTAAGGGTCTTGTTTTCTTATCCATTCAGACCTCCTATGTCTTTTGAATGGGGCATTTAATCCATTTACATTTTTAATAATTGTTGATAGATGTGTAGCTATTGCTATTTTATTATTCATGCTTTGAATTTTTTTCCATCTTAAAGAAGTCCCTCTAACATTCCTTGTAATACAGGTTTGGTGGTGATGAACTCCTTTAGCTTTTTCTTGTCTGGCAAGCTCTTTATCTGTCCTTTGATTTTAAATGATAGCCTTGCAGGGTAGAGTAGTCTCAGTTGTAGGTCCTTGCTTTCCATCACTTTGAATATTTCCTGCCAATCCCTTCTGGCCTACAAAGTTTCTTTTTCTTTCTTTTTTTTTTTTTTTTTTTTAAATAAAGGATTTTATTGGGGAAGGGGAACAGGACTTTATTGGGGAACAGTGTGTACTTCCAGGCCTTTTTTCCAAGTCAAGTTGTTGTCCTTTCAGTCTTAGTTGTGGAGGGTGCAGCTCAGCTCCAGGTCCAGTTGCCGTTTCTAGTTGCAGGAGGCACAGCCCACCATCCCTTGTGGGAGTCGAACCAGCAACCTTGTGGTTGAGAGGACGTGCTCCAACCAACTGAGCCATCTGGGAGCTCAGCGGCAGCTCAGCTCAAGGTGCCGTGTTTAATCTGAGTTGCAGAGGGTGGAACCCACCATCCCTTGCAGGACTCGAGGAGTTGAACCAGCCACCTTGTGGTTAAGAGCCCACTGGCCCATGTGGGAATCGAAATGGCAGCCTTCGGAGTTAGGAGCATGGGAGCTCCAACCGCCTGAGCCATCGGGTCACCCAGCCTGCATAGTTTCTGTTGAGAAATCAGCTGACATCTAACGGGAGCTCCCTTTTAAGTTACTAGTTGCCTTTCTCTTGCTGCTTTTAGGATTCTCTCTTTGACTTTCACCTTTGTCATTCTAATTATAATGTGTCTTGGTGTGAGCCTGTTTGGGTTCATCTTGTTTGGGATTCTCTGCACTTCTTGAACTTGTATGTCTATTTCCTTCTTCAGGTTAGAAAAGTTTTCAGTCATTATTTCTTCAAATAAGTTCTCAATCCTTTGCTTTCTCTCTTCTCCTTCTGGTAACCCTATGAGGTGAATGTTACTACACTTAAGGTTGTCCCAGAGGTCTCTTAAAGTATCCTCATTTTTTAAATTCTTTTTTTTCTTTTTGCTATTCCGATTGGGTATTTTCTACTACTTTGTCTTCCAAATCACTGATTCAGTCTTCTTCTTCATCTAGTCTGCTAGTGATTCCTTCTAGTGCATTCTTCATTTCAGTTATTGTATACTTCTCTTCTAACTGGTTCTTTTTTATGGTTTCTATGTCCTTTCTTTTATGCTTGCTATCTCTTTGTTGAAATTTTCACTAAGTTCCTTGAACTTATAACCATTGTTTTGAATTCTGATCTGGTAGGTTGCTTGCCTCCATTTTGTCTAGCTATTTTTGTGAATTTTTCTCCTGTTCTTTCATTTGGGATGTATTTCTTTGTTTCCTCATTTTGGCTGCCTCTCTGTTTGTTTCTATGTATTATTAGGTAGATCTGCTACATCCCCCAGTCTCAGCCAGGTGACCTTACGTAGTAGGTGCCCTGTGGGGCCCAGTAGAACAGTCTCCATAGTGACCTGAGCCAGGTGCTCCAGGAGAGTCCCTTGTGTGGTTTGTGAGTGCCTCCTCTTATAGTTGAGCCTTAGTTACTATTGATATGTCAGTGGGTGGGTTTGACCCTCTGGCTGGTTTGCTGTGGGGTTTGGCCACATACACAGCTTACCGGCTGCTGTTCGAGGGGCTTACCCCACTGAGTAGGATTTGCCCCAGTGGGCTTTGGTGCCTATTGAGACTGCCCTTTGGGTGTGCCACTTGTGGGTCTAATTGGGTGGTGCTCTACTGTGGTCTGAAGAGAACCTCCAAGTATGTTCGTTCTGGTGCCTCTTGTGAGAGGCTCTGGTGCAGGCCCAGGTCACCCACTGCCTGTGACCAGTCAGGGACTACCTGGTAGGAGCTACAAAGCTATCCGTGGTTGTTCGCTGCCTGTGCTAACCCTGGAGGTGCATGGGAGAGGCCAGGCTGCGAACTGAGGACATCTGCCACCAGTACCAGGTCTGGGGTAGCTCCACAAAATACCAGGACGCCTCGAGGCCTGCTGCTACCTGCAAGTTCCCTTAGGTTAAAGCTGATAAAGCGTTGTGAGGTATGCACATTGGGTGAGGCAGGGTCTCAGGGAGTCACTAAAGTGGGAAGAGTTGTGGTGACCAGGTTAATGTAAATTCTGGTTTGGTGCTAGTGCTGAGCTGAAGCTACTCAACAAAAGTCTCAGAGCACACCAAGGCTGGTCACCACCTGCCTGGGATCTATTGGACTCCAATAGTTTTCCAAGAAAGAGTGAAATGGGGGCAGGGTTGGCTGCTCTCGCAGAGTGTACCTTCATCATTGGGGGAGTTGGGTGGGGTGAGGTCTCAGTGAGTCAGTGGGGCAGAGCTGTGGATCTCACCAGACCAATCAAATTCAGATTTGGCTGTAAGTGTAGTGGGAGGGCTCAACACAGGAAAGATGGTGCCAGCCAGCCGGCTGCATGGGAGAAGAATCCCTCTCAGGGAAAATGCTGACTGTCCTCCAGCCCTCGCTGTGAAGCCACACAACTCAGTTTGCCCCCCGTATGTCTCTGCCACCCCCTGAGTTACTGTCCCTCCTCTGGAGCCCAAGGTGAATGCCTGGGGGTAAGAGTCTGTGCACAGGCCCTTTAAGAAGAAGCGTGGGTTTCTGCAGCCTTCCATCCAACCTGGGTGGTTGGAATCCCCATTGCTTTTCACAGCCTGATTTTGAGGTTGCTCCTCTTCCCAGCACCAGCACTCTGGGTTGGGGAGGCCAGTATGGGAGGCTGGGGTCCCTCACTCCTCTGGAGGGAACCTCTGCAGCCGAGATATCCCTCCCGGTTCTCAACCACCACACAAAGGTTTGGGGTTAGCCAGTTCCACGTCTTGACCCCTCTTGCCAGTCTCAACATGGCTTCTTTATATCCTTAGTTATAAAACTTCTGTTCAGCCAGACTTCAGATGGTTCTCCAGGTTGATTGTTCTATAATTTAGTTGTAATTTTAATGTGTTCCTGGAACGAAGCAGGTACAGTGTTCATCTACTCCACAATCTTGGATCTTGGGATCTAGATATCTGCTCTTAATTCTTTTGGATTATACCTAGGAGTGGAATTGCTAGATCCTATGATAGTTCTATTTTTAATCCTGAGGAACTGCCAAACTGTTTTTCACATTGCTACATCTTTGACATTACATTACAGCAATGAAGGAGAGTTCCAAGCTTTCCACATCCTTACCAACACTTGTCATTTCCTGTTTTCTTGATTTACAGGCATCCCAGTGTGTGGGAAGTAGCATCATGTGAAGATTTATTTCTGGATTCTCTATTTTATTCCATTGGCCTATATATCTTCCCTTTAATGTAGATATAAATTTCTCTCTTAGCACTGCTTCTGCTACATCCCACAAGTTTTGGTATATTGTATTTCCATTTTCATTTGTCTCTAAGTATTTTTTAATTTCCCTTGTGATTTCTTCTTTGAGCTATTGATTGTTTAACAGAGTGTTGTTTAATTTACACACATAATTGTAAACTTTCCAGTTTTTCATCCATTATTGTTTTCTAAATTAATCCCATTCTGTTTGGAGAAAATACTTGGTATGATAGCTATCTTTTAGAATCTACTGAGACTTAATTGGTGGCCTAACATATGGTATATCCTGGAAAATGTTCAATGTGCACTTATATTTCATCATTGTCTGGAGTGTTCTGTATATGTGTTAGGTATAGTTGGTTTATTGTGCTGTTCAAGTTCTCTATTTCATTACTTATCATCTATCTGTTTGTTTTATTAGTGAAAGTGGGATATTTAAGTCTAACTATTATTGTAGAGATACTCTACAAGTGTTTCTCCCTGCAATTCTGTCCACAATTTGCTTCATATTTATTTGCTCACCTATTTTTAAACTCCTCTAGTGAATTTTTCATTTCAGTAATTGTATTTTTCAGCTCCAGAATTTCTTTTTTTAATACTTTCTACCTCTTTATTGATATTCTCATTGTGTTCATAGATCATTTTCCTGTCTTCCTCCATGTCTTTGTTAGCTCTTTGAGCATTTGATGACAGTTGTTTAATTCTATATCTAGTATGTCTGCCACCTGGACTTCATCAGTGATGGGTTTTTATTTTCCCATACTTTCCTGTTTTTTCATGCCTTGTGATTTTGTTGTTGTGGTGGTTGAAAATGAACATTTGACATTTACAATTCCGTGTTAACTATGGGAATCACATTTCCCCCTTCCCCCAGGGTATGATGGAGATGTTTGTTTGTTGGTTGGTTGGTTGGTTGGTTGGTTTGTTGTAGGTGTCTCTGTGCTGGGGACCAGACTGAGAAGAAATCTTAAGGTATCTCAGATCTTATCTGAGGGTGACTCTTTACTTGGGCTTGTGCAATGACTTTCTAAATTCCCCTGTATGCTGTATCAGTTATTTTTTTTTATTTAAAAATTTATTTTTTTATTTTAGTTTCAGGTGTATCAGTTATTTTTGAATGCCCTAATCCCTAAACATCTGGCTCCCAAAAGGGGAAGTAGGGGAGATAATCCAGAGGCTTTCCCTTTAAATCTCCAGGAAGTTGCTTCAGCCAGTTGGGATTGAAACAATGGTGGCCCACTTCTGTGTCTGCACCTCTGTGATCAGAAGCAGTAGTCTGCAGTCAGGACACAGAACCCTGATATTTAGAGGACAAGGTCCTCATTGCCCATCCTCCAATAATAACACTGGATGAACACTTTATATACAGCATCTCATCAAAATCCTCAGAAGAAACCTGTGTTGGCCAATACCATTAAAATCCATATTTTAAAAATGAAGAAATTGAGGTTCACAGAAAGAAAGCCATTTGACCAGGCCAACTTTCCAAGAGAATTGCAATTATTCAAATAAGCAGCCTCTGGTAGCTGGAAGCTTACCTGACACTAATAACTGGGTATTAATGTTGCTAGAAGGTGACCTAGAACTCACAGCTAGATCATGGTATTCTCCTGTTGAAAATAAACAATTTCACAGAACACCAACATCACATAAGGCCTCTCGGTAACAGTAACGAACCAAGAGAAAAACAAGACCACTCCATAATCATGTCTGAACACAGACAGAAATAGAAGCATTATCCAAGCCACAAAATACCAAACATCCCCCTCTCTCAGCTAATATGAGTGACTGCTGCTTTAGCTTCACTGCATTCTTCTCATCTTAAAGATAATAAAGGGGCCAGCCCGATGGCTCAAGCAGTTGGAGCTCCGTGCTCCTAACTCCGAAGTCTTCTGATTCGATTTCCACATGGGCCAGTGGGCTCTCAACCACAATGTTGCCCGTTCAACTCCTCGAATCCTGCAAGAGATGCAGCTAAGATTGAACATGGCACCTTGAGCTGAGCTGTTGCTGAGCTCCCAAATGGCTCAGTTGGTTGGAGCATGTCTTCTCAACCACAAGGTTGCCAGTTGGACTCCCGCAAGGGATGGTGGGCTGCGCCCCCTGCAACTAGCAACGGCAACTGGACCTGGAGCTGAGCTGCGCCCTTCACAACTAAGACTGAAAGGACAACAACTTGAAGCTGAACGGCACCCTCCACAACTAAGACTGAAAGGATAATAACTTGACTTGGAAAAAAGTCCTGGAAGTACACACTGTTCCCCAATAAAGTCCTGTTCCCCATCCCCAATAAAAAATCTTTAAAAAAAAAGATAATACAGAATTGCTCCCACTTCCTGACAGTACCCAATCCAAAGCAAATCCCAACTTTCTTGAACCCTTCCCTAAATCACATAACACAAGCCCAAATTCTATAAGCCTTTTCTAACACCCTTTTTTTACTGAGACATTGCAACATTCCCCATGGCTGCATCTTCCTCAGTGCAGTTGGTCAATAAACCCAACTTTGTTCAACCACAGGTGCATACTTGATGGCCTTTGGCTGAAGTGCATTGATACATGCCAAACATGTTCCCACCTCAAGGCCTTTGCATGTGCTGTCTGCTCAGTCCAGACCTTGCTTCTTCTGGAATCGGCATGGCTCCTCTTATGTGGGTCTGTTCAAATGTCAATTCTTCAGAGAGGCCTTCTCTCCTCACTCCCTTAAAATAGTCTCTGTATTGATAGGATTGCCATAACAAATAACACAGACTGGGTGGCGTAAACAACAGAAATTTATTTCTTCACAGTCCAAAGGCTAGGAGTACAAGATCAAGGTGCTGGCAGGGTTGGTTTCCTTCTAAGGCCTCTCTGCTTGGCTTGCTGATGGCCATGTTCTCTCTGTGTCCTCACACAGTTGTCTCCCTGTCTGTGTTGTCTGTGTTCTAATCTCTTTTTATAAGGACACTAATCGTACTGGATTTGGGCCCACCAAAATTTTAACTTCATTACATCATTTTAACTTAAGTACCTCCTTAAGGCTCTATCTCCAAATAAGCCTAAGGTACGAGGGTTAGGGCTTCAACATATGAATTTTGGGGAACACAATTCAACCCATAGAAGTCTCTATCCCCATCTCTTTCACACCACTCTCCACCCCTCCAAAGCAGTTGTCTGCTGTTTTTTCAGTCATTTACTTGTTTACTATCTGTTTTCCCTCAAGGCAAAGACAATATTGCTCAGCAAATATTCTAATGGGCTTCTGTACATTTCCCAGCCCCTCCTGCAGTTAGGTGGGGCTATGTGATTACTTCTAGTCAATGGCCTGCAATCATAAGTAATGTAACTCTGTCCCAGGCCAAAGCATGTAATCATCACTATCCTCCCTTCTCTTGCCGTAGCAGCTAATGTTGTTGCTGATGGTACAGTCTTCATAATCCATGGCATTTGAAGGGACTCTGTGGAGTAGATCTCTCCACCAACCCTCACTGGACATGTAGCACAAGGAAAAAGAAAATTGTGTTAAGCCACTGATATTCCAGAATTCTTTTGTTACACAGCATAACCTCGCTTATACTGATTAAAACGTCTCCACTAGAATGTAAGCTCCATGAGGACAGGGACTTAGCAAGTGAGTAAGAAATAATTATTTGTGGAGTGCATGAATGTGTCAGGCACAAGAAGTCCCCCTGCTGAGTCCAAATTACTCTAATAAAAGGTAGATCAAGAGATGAAACTGATTCCAGAGTCTGGGGCTGAAACCTTGGCCACATTCTAATTATCCTAACCACAGTCTTATTCCAAACCCAGACTGTGCCAAGAATTTGACATGAATAATCTCTTGAAAGCTTTATAACCACCATAGTTTGTGAGGGAGAGTGCTAATGTCCCTATTTGACAGATGGGGGAACCGAGGTTTAGAAGTTTGAGCACTTGCCTAAGGTCATGCAGTGCCCATCATAATCCTGGAATGAGTAGTTTTTGCCCTCTGTGGATACTGTGGAAGACATGGTTGGTTACACCAAATAAGTATTCTCTTCTACGTCTTTTATGCATACACAGCCCTGATTTTGTTTAGGTCTTCTCTGACTTCTTTAGTCAGAGAAAATTGTACTTCCCCAGTCCCAGAGAGCCACTTCTGATTGGCTTAAGCCAATCATGAAAACTTCCTTTCCTTTCAGGGATTGCTTTGGATCTGCACATGGGAACTAATCCTGGCCAATGAAACTTTAGGAGAGGTCTGATGAGAAGATTTTGGAAATGGTTTTAACTTTATGATGTAAAAGAATAGTCATTGTAGTAGATGTTAGCTGTGGTAATTATTACTAACTGCCATTTGCCAAATACTTTAGGGACATATAGAATTCCGTTTCCTTTGTTGGATTAGTGAATTGGTGATGCTTTATAACTGTTTCTAGCCAATGGTTTGTGAACAAGTGACGTGTCATTTAAGGCCAGAGCATTTAATTGTACGCATAAAATACAATAAGAGCTCTCTTTCTTCCTCCTCTGGCATGAAATTGGAAATGTTAGAGATGGCAGTTGCTCCATCATTCTGGATCCCTGGTGATTATAATGCTAACCCACAATGGACATGGTACATAGGTAAGACATAAACCTTTGTCTTTGTAAGCCATTGAGATTTGGGGGAAATTTATTACTGTATAGTAGCAAATAGCCTATCTTGAGTAATACAGAAATCAGTATAAGGAGTGGGGTGCTGCTATAATTAAAAACGCATGGCATTGGTTTAGACACAGAGTAAAGGGAACAAGGAAACTTATTTGAAACTAGAAGAATGGAGACTGTTGCCTGAGATACCTTGTAAGGCAGGTACAGTATTTAATAAACTTGCAGTTTTAGGGGAAGTAGTTGAAATACGGAACATTAGGAGTGAATGTTGGCTAGAGTTGGCCAATAATTGGGAAGGCCTAATTGGGAGCCCAACTAGAACTCAGCTTTTGTCAGGATAAAATCAAGGGTATATCACTAATTAAATAATTACTGACTATTGTTAAAATCTCCAAATGAATTAAGATACTCTGCGAAAATCCTTAAGTTACTCCCAGGTAGACAAAATGGCTCAGTGAATGAGAGATGGAGAATATGACTCTCCATGGATGCCTGATAAACTTCAAGGTGCTTGCAGTGATGGGGTGGGGGGTGGGGTGGTCGGAAAGGGAGAAAGAGATAGCAGTGGGAGGGGAACATCTTGAACAGAACTGTGAATGTGGTTTTCTTGCACAAGGAGTTGACTGGAGGCTTTTCAGAATCCATAATTCCCAAACTTTGGGAGACAGCAAGCAGGCTGAGAAAGTGCCAAGGAGCTCACATGTTCTAACGCCACTTCAGAAGTAGCCAAGGCAGACAATGGAAAAGGAGATGCCTCCCTGGAGGGTGGAGACATGAGCCACTGAGAACATAGGTTTGGGAAGCCCCTCCCCCAAGAAGCTGATTTGGTGCTAATTAAGGAATTCTCCCCATCTACAAGATAGGAGGCCTTTGCAGTATCTTATCACAGGATTTTTAAAATGGTGCAGCCCAGTGATTTCTGTGTGTTTGCCCTTCTTCTCCTTCCTGATGTACATGAAGCCATTTTTCCCATTCCACCGTTATCTATTGGGTATGTGGACGACAAAGAATTTAGCTTCTTTGTTCACTTGTTCTGACTTAGGTTCACTCATTCTGTTTCCTGCCCAGCTCTTGTGGACATTTGAGGTTTTGGCCCTATAACCTACACCCAGCTGTTTGATGGCATGAACTGAATTGTACTCCTAGAAATGCAGTGGACCAAGGCATTCCACTGCCCAGGGCTGATGCCTGAGTTCTGTGGGTGACTTCACAATGCCCAGGGTCGTTCCAAGCCTCCTTCTCGGGCGACAGAGCAGTAGTCTCGGGCGACAATGCTGAGTACATTATTGCTGCTTAGCCTCTCTCTCCCCACTTTGTGGACCCAGATATTAATCAGCTGTACCTACAAGAGTGTCTGCCAGCGGGCCCTCCTCTCGGGCAATGATGTTGCCCTGCAGTGTGACGATCCAAAGGCAGTCTGGTACTTCTCTTCCATTCTGGAGGAGGATCCCTTGCTGGTCTCCTCAATGCCTAACACAAGGAAACTGCCTGGGGGCAGCCTCCAACTGACCAACCCTCAGCCCTCCCAGACAGGCCTCTATCGCTGCCAGGACAGTGACAGTGCCCTCATAGTGGAGTATGAGCTTGATTTTCAGGATGTCACCACGCTGCATGTTACACACAAAGATCTGGGCCAAAAGCCCCTTCAGAATGAGACTCTGGGGCTGGGTAGCAGTGTACTCATCTTCACCCACTGGGAGCCCTGGCAGGACTGTAACCGCTGTGGGGAGCCAGGTGAGCGCAAACGCCTGGGGTACTGCCACATTGAGGAGCCCCTGGAGAAACCCATGCCCTGTTGGCTCTATCTGAGAGGGGAGAACGTACGATACAGCCGCATGCGGCCTGAGCTGCAGGTAGAAGCCTGCCATGTACCTTGCGACCACTTCAAGGAAACCGACCAGCCATTCTTCGTCTTTGACATTTACCAGCTGGGCAAGTTGACCAACAACATGTGGCTCACCTGCCCCTTGGCTTCCATCTACAGGTGAATGATCCAGGGCGTCAGCCCAGCCTTTGACCCTCACCCAGGCTTTATTTCCTGTGCGCACCTGGGACCGGAGTTTATCTTCTAGTGGAAAAGCAGGTTCTGTCTCCCAGCCCATAAGCCTTCATGGTCAGTCTATGCAGTGAGGGATCTCTTCACTGGCTTGTTCAGATGTTCATTCATCTGGAATTGCCTGGTGCCCCTTCTGAACCAGGCCCTATATGGGTGGTAATGTGGACACAGTGGTGACCAATAGAGACCTACTCCCTGCTCTCACAGGCTCCTGATAGTACAGGGGAGACCAAATATAAAAACCTAGGGACCAAGACACTCTGTCTCATGCTCATGTCAACATAGACACTAGTGTGGTTTCTGTCTCCTCATTGAGCTCTGACTGATTCAATTTGTCTATCCATCCTTGCACCAATGTCACAGTGTTTTAATTATTATGCCTTCATAATAAGTCATGATATCTGGCAGTATATGTCTTCCTTTGTTGTAATGCCCATATAATGTTTTGATAGCAGGCATCATAGAAGTGTAGAAGTGTTCCATCTTTTTCTATTTCTGGAAAGGTTTTGAAAGATTTGATGTCATTTCTTAATTGTTAAGAAATGCGTGGAAGAATTCACTAGTAAAGCTTTCTGGGCTTTGTAGGTTTTTTTGTGCATAGGTTTTTAATTACAGATTCAATTTCTTTAATAGTAAGTATAGAACTGTTTAGATTTTTTTTCATGTGCCACTGTTGCTGAGTTTTCAGTGAATTTATCTATTTCATCTAAATTTTCAGAAGTTTTGGGCAAAAGTTGTTTATAATACACTCTCATTATCTTTTTATGCTTCTAAGATTGGGAATAATGTCTCATTTTTCATTATTGATATTAGTTATTTAGGTCCTCTTCCGTTTTTCTTGATTAGTCTTGTTAGGGCTTTATCAATCTCATACATCTTTTTTAAAAAACAACTTTTGGGGTTTTTTATTTTTGTTTTTTTATTTGGTGTTTTTAAATTGTACTTTTGTTTTTTATCTGATTTCTGGTATTTGAAATGCTTGCTAAACTCTTTAGTTTTTATCCTTTTCCCCCCAAAGTATATATTTAGGCTGTAAGTTTCCCCCTAATCACAACTTACCTGCATCCCATGGGTTTTGATATGTTACATTTTCATCTCTAGTCAGTTAAAAATATTTTCTATTTTTCAATTGTGATTTCTCTTTTGATCCATTGGTTATTTAGACATTTCATTATATCATTTTCAAATATCTGAGGATGTTCTTATTATTTTTTTATCATATGTATCCAGCTTAATTCTACTGGTGAAAAATGTGATTAAATTCTTTTAACATTTATGGCCTAGAATATGGTCAATTTTAGCAAATATTTCATATGAATGTGAAAAGAATGTATATTCTAAAGTTGAGTACAGTGTTCTATATATTTAAATTAGGTCAAATTTATATCATATTGTTCAAATCTTCTATATTTCTACTAAATTTTTGTTTGCGTATTCCATTGTGGATTTGTCTATTTCAACCTTTGGCACTATTATGTTTTGCTTTATATACTTTTAGGTTCATACAAACTTAGGATCTTTATATCTTTCTACTGAATTGACCATTTTATAAAATGTCTCTTGTAATCTCTAGTAATACTTTTGGCCCTCATGTCTACTTTTTGTTATAAGTATGGCTACTGTACCAGTTTTTTTTTGGTTACTGTTTGCATGATATTTTTCCATGTTTTTACTTTCAACTTTCAATATTTTTTATTTAAAGTGAGTTTCTTTTAAGCAGCATATATTTAGATGTTTGTTTTTCATATTAAGTCTGAAAATCTTTGTCTTTTAATTGGAATATTTAGTTCATTTACATTGAATGTACTTACTAATATAGTTGGGTTTAAATCTACCATATTCCTATTTGCTTCCTACTTGTTCTGTCTCTTCTTTGGTTCTTTTGTCTTTTCCTGCTTTTGGATTTACCAGTTTTTAATTATTCCATTCCCTCTTCTGTTAGCTTATTAGATATGCATTCTTTTATCATTTGCTCAAGAGATTACATTAATTCTCACTCATTAGAATACAATATGAATTTGTACTTGTACATTTCCTTGACAATGCAGAGACCTTATAATATTTTAGCTCCATTTATTCTCCTTTCATCTGTTGTGTTCTTGTTATCAAGTATTTTTTTAATGGTTTTTAAAATTAGTTTCAGGTGTACAAAACAACATAGTGATTAGACATTTACAAACCTCACAAAATGATAACCCCAACAAGTCTACTACCCATCTCACACTATACATAGTTATTACAATACCATTGACTATATTCCCTGTATTGTACTTTATATTCTGTGACTATACATTTATTAAGATTATAGTTGACATTCAATATTATATGTTTCAGCTGTACAGCATAGTGATTAGGCATTTATATAATTTATGAAGTGATTCCCTCCAATAACTCTCTCATCTGACACTATACATAGTTTTTACAATATTATTGACTATATTTTCCATACTGTATTTCACATCCCTGTGACTATTTTGTAACTGCCCATTTGTACTTTCTAATCCCTTCACTTTTCCCACCCATGCTCCCAACACCCTCACTTCTAGCAACCATCATTCGTTCTCTGTATCTATGAGTCTATTTCTGTTTTGTTTGTTTGTTTATTCTGTTCTTTAGATTCCACATATAAGTGAGATCATATGGTATTTGTCTTTCTCAGTCTGACTTATTTCACTTAGCGTAATACCCTCTGGGTCCATCCATACTTTTGCAAATGGTAACATTTCATTCTTTTTTATGGCAGAGTAATACTCCATTGTGGCCAATTGTCCATTGATGGGCATTTCAATTCCATATCTTGGCTATTGTGAATAGCGCTGCAGTAAACATAGGGATGAATATATTTTTTCTAATTAGTGTTTTGGATTTCTTTGGAAAATACTCAGGAGTGGAATTGCTGGGTAGTTCTATTTTTAATTATTTGAGGAACCTCCATACTGTTTTCCATAGTGGCTGTACCAATTTGCAATCCCACCAACAGTACACAAGTGTTCCCTTTTCTCCACATCCTCGCCAAGACTTGTTGTTTGTTAATTTATTGATGGCCATTCTGACAAGAGTGAAGTGGTATCTCATTGTGGTTTTTATATGCATTTTTATGATGATGAGTGATGTTGAGCATCTTTTTATATGTCTCTTGGCCACCTATGTGTCCTCTTTGGAGAGATAGCTATTCGGGTCCTCTGCCCATTTTTTAATTGGAGTGTTTGGGTTTTAGGTGTTGAGTAATATGAGTTTTTTTACATATAAATTTTGGATATTAACCCCTTTCAGATGTATCATTAGCAAATAACTTCTCCCATTCAGTAGGATGTCTTTTTGTTTTGTTGATGGTTTCCTTTGAAGTGAAAAAAGTTTTTAATTTGATATAGGCCCATTTGTTTATTATTTCTTTTGTTTCCCTTGCTTGAGGGGATATATCAGTGAAAATATCACTAAGAGTAATGTCTGAGAGTTTACTTCCCATATTTTCTTCTAGGATTTTTATGATTTTGGGTCTTACATTTAAGACTTTAATCTATTTTGAGTTTATTTTTGTATATGACATAAGAAGATGGTCCAGTTTCTGTTTTTTTGTTTTTTGCATGTGTCTGTCCAGTTTTCCCAGCACAATTTATTGAATAGACTATCTTTACTCCAATGTAAATTCTTGCTTACTTTGCCATAGATTAAGTGATCATTTAGGCATGGAATTATTTCTGGGCTCTCTATTCTGTTCCATTGATCTATGTGTCTGTTTTTATGCCAATACCATGCTGTTTTGATCACTATGTCCTTGTAGTAGAGTTGATATCAGGTAGCGTGATACCTCTAGTTTTGTTCTTCTTTCTGTGGTTATTTGTGGTCTTTTATAGTTCCATATAAATTTTGGGATTATTTGTTCTAGTTGTGTGAAATGCCATTGGTATTTTGATAGGGATTGGATTGAATCTATAGATTGCTTTGGGTGGTATGGACATTTTCACTATATTAATTCTCCCTGTCCATGTGCATTGTATATGTTTCCATTTGCTTGTATCTTCTTTAATTTCTCTCTTCAAGATTTATAATCTTTTGAGTACCAGTTTTTTGCTTCCTTGGTTAGGTTTATTTCTAGGTTTTTTTGTTGGTGGTGATGGTGGTGATTTTTTGATGCAATTGTAAATGGGAGTGTTTTCTTAATTTCTCTTTCTGACATTTTGTTATTGGTGTATAAAATGCAACTGATTTCTGAATATTAATTTTGTATCCTGCTACTTGTCTAAATTCATTTATCAGTTCTAATAGTTTTTTGGTGGAATCTGTAGAGTTCTCTTTATATAATATCATATCATCTGCAAATAATGACTATTTTACTTTCTCCTTTCCACTTTGGATGTCTTTCATTTCTTTTTCTTATCTGATTGCTGTGACTAGAACTTCCAGCACTATGTTAAATAAAAGTAGTGAAAGTGGGCTTCCTTGTCTTGTTCCTAATCTGAAGGGGGATGCTTTTAGCTTTTCCCCATTGAGTATGATATTAGCTGTGGGTTTGTAATATATGGCCTTTATTATGTTGAGTTATGTTTCCTCTATTCCCATTTTGCTGAGAGTTTTTATCATAAATGGATGCTGGATTTTGTCAAATGTTTTTTCTGCATCTATTTATATGACCATATGATTTTTATTATTCATTTTGTTTATGTGGTGTACAACATTAATTGATTTGAAGATATTGAACCAACCTTGTATACTAGGAATGGTTATCAGGTATCTTTATTTCATGTATATTTTAAACCCTATGAGACATTATTTTAAAACACTCTCAATATTAATTTAGTTTTACCCACATTTTACTCTTCTGGGGCTTTTCATTCCTGCACCACCTCGCTTCCATTTGGGATTGTTTTCCTGCTGCCTGGAGAATTCTCTTTAGTATCACTTTTGGTGTGCTCTGCTGTGGTGAATTCTGTTTTAATCTGAAAATATCTTTATTTTTCCCCTCATCTTTGAAGGATATTTTCATTACAGTATACAGACTTTTATATAGAGAGTTCTAGATTGGCAGTCATTTTCTTTTAGTGCTTTGAAAATGTCATTCCATTGTCTTTCAGCTTCCATTTCTTCTTTTAAAAAGTTAATGTAGGGTCTTATGATTGTTGCTTTGAAAGTAATGTATCTTTTTCTCCCCTGGACATTTTTAAGATTTCCTCTTTGATTTTCAAGAATGTTTTCTTATGAAGTGCCTATATGTGGTTTTCTTTGTGTTTATCCTGTATGGAGTTTGAAGACCTTCTTGAATTTGTGGCTTGATGTCTTTCATCAGTCTTGGAAAGTTTTCATTCAGCATCTCTTCAAATATTGCTTATGCTCCTGTCTCTCATTTTCATCTAGGTCTCTATTTACATGAATGCTAGAACTTTTCACTGTGTCTCATAAGTCTCTTACACTCTTTTCTGTATTTTCCTATCTTTATCCTTTACATGCTTCAGTATAGATATTTTCTATGGACCTATCTTTCATTTTCCTAATCCTTTCTTCTGTTGTGTTTAATAGATTGTTACCCTTTCTAGTGAATTCTTAATTTCACACCTTTTATTTTTTACTTCTATTATTTCCATTTGATTCTTCAATATAGATTCCAAATCCTCATCTTGTCATGTCTTAGACATATTAATCATGTTATCTTAAAGAAAATAGCATTTGCTATCTTCAAGAGTGTTGGTTTGGTATAAGCTACTGAATTATAGCAATAAGCAGAAATCCTACCCACATTATTTATAGACTGGCAGGGTATATGGATTCTTGTATGAAATCTCTTAGATTTTACATATTGAGTGTGCTCATTTAAATATATAAAAACACCTTATGAGACCAATGAAAACATTTCTTCAGCCAGTTTGTGACTTCTCACCTAGATAAAATGAAAATTAGAAGTGGGCTTTCCCACAGTCTCTTCATAGCCCTGCTCTCCTCTTTAGAAAAGATTCTCTGGGATGAGGTGAAAGACAGAGATGGAGGGAGATAAAAGGGAAACAACAGGGGTATAGACGTTAATGTGTCTTAGATATAAGGACTTTATAAGACACACAAATCTAGATGGTTTTGTAGACCTGAGAGGAGAGAGAATGTGAGAGCAGAGGGGATCTGCCACTCTTGGGGTGGCAGCAAGATACCATAAAAGAAACAGTTCCAGAGTCTAAGCATACAGCTTATGCCAAATACAGCCTGTAGAGGTCCCTGCATGGGGCAGCAGCATGGCTAAGAGAGCCCCCAGCCTTAAGGAGCCAGGTAAAGAAGAAGGCAGAATGTCTTAGCAAAGACTAGGTGAACTCAGATCTGACCCACTCACCATTCTTCCCCTTGTCCACTCCTCCTTAGTTACTCTGGCCTCCACACCCTTTAAATATACTAACCAGGCAGCCATATCAGCATCTGAACTTCTCCTGGGCATAGAAGGCTGTGATATGTCTTATGAAGAAAATATATGTGTTAGATTAGTTTTGTTCAGAAATGAGTTAAAGTGATGTTGGCTACAAGTTCAATGTTAATGAATCAACAATATATAGTAAATAAGATGTAAACCAAGGTCGTGTGTTGATCAGTTGACAAAAAAATTTATGACCGAAGGCATGTAGGACCCTAACCCTGTATTTCTCCTAAGAGCAGTGTTTCAGTATTTGCTAGCTGAGCAACTTTCTAGAAAAGTAATTGCTGTGCATAACAAGAATCTACTGTATCTGACATTATATATTGTATATTTATTATCTGTCTCTTCCACTAGAAGGTAACAGGCTTTGTCTAATCTGTTCACTGCTGTGATTAGAATAACAGCCGGCACATGGTCGGCATTCAGTAAACATGTGTGAAATGAATGAATGAAGGCAGATCAAGCCTGCACAGTAACTATTTTTAATTTTAAGGCTAAGAAGGAGTTTAGGAAAGGGTTTGGGAAGCAACCAACTGAGAAAAAATATTTATAGTTGAAATGAATTGAGCCATGCAGATATCTATGGGAAGAGCTAGGGACCAGCATGTGCACAGGTCCTGAGGCAGGATCCCTTTGCTTGCCTGCTGTATTCTGGGGACAGTGTGAGGCCAGCATGGCTGGAGAGAAGAGGTTGGGGTGGGGATGGGTAAGAGGTCAGAGTCATAAGCAGAGGCTTTATTTACCTCCACCCCCAGCATTGAAAAGTGTGCCCAGAACCTAGTAGGTGTTTGGGCACCTACAAAATGTGTTGAATATTCCCATGTGACACTTCAATGCCAAAGCATGGGGATGGTAGAGAAAATCCTGAATAGACAGATTAAGTTTGTCCACCAGAGTGGAAGGCTTGGAAGAGAAGTGAAATACGGTTGTTAACTTGTCCCCAAACAAATAGGGAACATGACTTTACACACGCATGGGGTGAACTGCAGTTCAGTTCATTCTGCTGCCCGGGTTGAAGCCTGAGTTTCAGGGGTGACCTCACAATGACCAGGGTGATGCCTGACCCACAGCCACAGTCCCAGTCCACCATGCTGACCACGCTGTGGCTGCTGCTGAGCTTTGCTGTCCCAGTGCTGGGGCTCTATGTTTCTGTCAGATGTCCCCATGGGAAGCAATGCCAACGGGCCCTACTTTCCAACAATGATGTCTTTCTTCACTGCAACTCCTTTGGGGCACAGTGGCATTACTTCTTCCTGCAAGATGAGACCAACTGGTACAGCCACCCTCCCACTGTTTCAAATATAGAAATAATGCCTGAAGGCAGCATTCTCATTAAAAGTCCATTACCATCCCAGACGGGCATCTACAACTGCCGGGACAAGAATGGCATCCAAGTGGTGCAGTATGAGATTGACTTCCAGGACGTCAGCACCCTGCACATTACACACAGAGGCTTGGGCCAAAAGCCCCTGCAGAATGAGACCCTGAGTCTGGGTGGCAAGGAGATCATCTTTACCTACTGGGAGCCATGGCAGGACTGTAACCGCTGTGGGAAGCCGGGTGAGCGCAAACGCCTAGGGTACTGCTACATCCAGGAACCCCTGGAGAAACCCTTGCCCTGCTGGTTCTACCTGGGAGATTCTAGGCTGTGGTCCAGCCGCATGCGGCCTGAGATGCAGGTGGAAGCCTGCAACGTCCAGTGCAAAACATCCCTTGGGACAGACATCATTTTTGACAACTTCGAGCTCAGTGAGGAGTCAGGATCTGCGTGGCTCACCTGCCCCCTAGGATCCATCTACAGGTGATAGAAGCGGGCACCAGCCCTGCCCTAGGCTTCTAGCCAGGCTCTCCCAGTCTGGGAGCCTTTGTGGTTAATCTGTGCTGAGAGGGAGGGGTTCTTTGCAGCTCAGCCCCACAGGCTCTCTACACTGGCTTCTTCAGATACTTTAGCAAGAATGCCCTAGTGCCCACATATTATTGCATCACAGAGGTATAAGAAAGACAGCTAACACTCAGGGAGGGCTCAGCTGACTGGCCCTGCCCTGGGCGATGCTGTGGATATGGTGTTCATCAGACTTGCGCCCTCAGGAAGTCCCCAGCCCAGCAAGCAGACAATCCAAGGTGGTCAGGGCAGGGATAGGAGAAGCCCAGGTGAGTGGTGGGGCTGTGCTGGGGGAAGACTGGGAAGCTGTGGGGCTCTGAGGCCTCTGACCCATCTGGGTGGGTCAACAGGCTCTGGGGGGAGAGGACAGTGTCTCGGGCATGCCCATCAAGGCTTGCCTCCTGGAGCTCCCACTCATGTTCTTAGCTTTCTGCCCGGAGCCCCTGGAAAGTTTCCCCATGTGCCGCCTCTTCTCCAATCCACCCAACCCTACCCTGGTTATAAGCACTACAACCGCTCATGCTGCTCCCCTTTCCTGGGGGTCCAGTCCCTGGGCAAACTCTCTTCATGGACCACATCATCTCCCATCCCACCTCCCTGGCCCCAGGAGCTGTGGACTCCAAGGAGGTCCATTTACAGATGGGGAAACGAGCTTGGAGGGATGCAGTCCTTCCCCAGGGAAACCTGTGGTGGGAGGTGGCAGCAAAGACCCTTAATCTCACATACACCAGGGGGTCCCCATGCCCTCCTTTTCTAAGTGCCAGCGGCAGCCTTTCCCTTGCAAGGAGGGAGCCCTCACAACCTCTTGGGGCCTCTGCAGCTATAGGCTTTGTGGAATCTGGCCTCACCACCTCCATCTGGTCTTCTTTTCCTTGTTTATTCCAGCTGTAACTTCTGTTCTGTTTTTCTCATTCTGTATCATTTTGTCTCCTTCCCATCCTTTCTTCCTCCTCCTTTAAGTATAAAAAGTAACACCTAAAAAAAAGAAAAAAAAAGTGACACCTGCTCCCTAAAAAATGCCACCATTTAGAAGTGCAGGAAAGTGCATGTGACCCCTCCTCCCATCCAGACTGGGACACCTACTCCAGGTCATTTGCTAGACAAGGAGTTCCTGAGTGCCAGTCATTGGAAACCTGAGACAAGAATCAAGAGAGGTCACCGAGGCTTCAAGAATTTCCCATGTCTCTAGGGAGCTGAGTGGAGTGGTGCTTCTTGTGAAGTTTCTGTTTCAAGTTTCGGGTTCAGCCAGGCCCAGGTTCCAATCCCAGCTCTGCCACTTTCCTGCTGTGGGCCTGTGGCATCTCTCTGGGCCTTAGTTTCCCCATCTGTAGAATAGGGGTTGTATTAGTTTGCTAGGGCTGCCATAATAAAGTACCACAAATGGAGTGGCTTAAAACAATAAGTATTTATTCTCCTATAATTCTGGAGGCTAGAATTCCAAAATCATGGTGTCAACAGGGCCCTGTGCTATCTGAGATGCTGCTTCTAGTGGTGGCTGGCAGTCCTGGGCCTTCCTAGGCTTAGAGGCTTCCTCTCTCCTCCTCCATCACCACTTTGCATTCTCCCTGTGTGTCTGCATGTCTGTGTCTTTTATAAGGACATGGATCATACTGGATTTGGGGCTCACCCTACTGCAGTCTGACCTCATCTTAACTATTACATCTACAATGATGCTATTTCTGAATAAGGTCACATTCTGAGGTCCAATTGGAGCATAAATTTGGGGAAGACACTATCCAACTCAGTATAGCGTCTTGCTGGCCCTGACTTCATGGGGTACTTGTGATGTTTAAGGGGACAAATGACTGGAAAGACACATACAACAGTGTCTGACAAGCAGTTCCACCCTGATAGGTGTTAGTTATCGCTTGTATGATAATTGGCCTTGTCAAAGGAGCCTGTTGAGTGTCCCCTCTGTTCCTCAGCCATGATGGGCATGTTATATACCTGATTCACTTACTCACTTTCCACATTATTCACTTACCACTGAGTGTTTATAAGTCAAGCACTGTTCTAGGTATCTGGGATGCCATACAGAACAAAACTGAAAAAGATTCCTGCCCTCGTGGAGCACTAAAGGAATCACATGAATAAAATATACAATATTTTAGACAGTGATAAGGGCAGGGATGGGGGATGGGACTGGGCAAGGCGAAAGGTCCCATAAGAAGGGCAGGGAAGGTGTCGCTGAGAAGGTGCCATTTCAGCCAAGACTAAGGAGGTGAGGGAGCTGCGTGCACTGAGGGCAAGCGTTCTAGGCAGAGGGAGCAGCCAGGGTGAAGGCCCTGAGGCAGCACTGTGCCCCGCATGTTGGAGGAACTTCTAGGGGGTCAGTGTGGCTGGGGCAGAGGGAATGAGGGGGAGACTGGAGGACATGAGGCCCAGCAGGTAAAGGGGGACACAAATTACTGAGAGAGCACTCTTACGAATCCCTCCAAATAACTCTCTGCGGTAAGTATAATTGCTACACCTCCAGTGTTCAGATGGGGAAATGGAGGCTCAGAGGGCTGCAAGCATTTGGCTAGGTAGCCCGCTCAGTAGGGAGCAGGGCTCCGAGAATTCCCAGCCGTCGTGCCCCCACCTCCCCTTGCTCACTGCTATGTCGTGCTTTTTGGATGGGGTGCTGCTTACTGTTCTCCAGAGAGGAGGGGGCCACTGCCTCCACCTCCTTCAGACATCTGTCCCCGTTTTCCTTGGGTGCTGCAGCTGGTCTTGTCCTCCTTCGCAGGCCCATCATCTGGGAAGCCAACAACACAGCCCTGACCTGGCAAGGCCAGCTCTCCGGTCAGGATGTGACCACCATCCTGGACCCCTCCAATGGTGGGAGACGACTGCAAGTCTTCCAACCAGCCATTTACACGTGCTTCGTGCAGCAGGAGTTCATGGCTCGATTCAATCCCAAGCCTGGTCTAGATATGCAGGAGATTCTGCAGCAAGAGGAAGCTGGCCAACAGCCGGAGGCAGGACAGGCCCGGAAAGGGAAGGCCGACAATGTCTTCAAGAGGCTGGAGCTGATGTTTCTGGTGGGCACCATCCTGGGCCTGCTTGGGGTGCTGCTGCTCAAGCTCTTCTACCCTTCACGGAGCAAAAGAAGCAAACAAACGCTGCTGGTGAAATAAAGCGAGCCTGCGGTGGCCAGGAAACCCGGCCTTCTGTGCTTTAATTGCCTCAACTGTCCTTTCCATATCCCCTGCCCTGTACCACACTCTGAATGTGTGGGGGCCAAACAGACCTGTGGCCACAGCGAAAGGTGGCTGAGCTCCTCCCTGTTCCAGGTCCTGCTCTGGTAACTCATTAGCAATCTCCATTCCACAGATGAGGAAACTGAGGCAAGACTCTGTCCAGTAATTGGAGGGGGCCTCTAGTTCAAACCCAAGTTGCCTGGCTCAAGCCCTGTATTCCTCCCAGGAAGGAAAGGGGGGGTGAGTGAGAAAATGAGGCCATTTTCTGGGTGAGTCTCTGGGGATGGTAAATCATAGCCACCTCACTCACTGCAGTCTCCCAAGGACGGGCAGAGATGGGGATGGGAGTGGGTAACCCCCAGGGTCCCCCAGATCTGCACTGGGTTCTGCTTTTCCTTGCCCGTCCCTTGCCCCACCCTACCCCAAATATGCCTAGGGCCTTTAGGCATAGCTCCCCACGTCGGAAAGTGTTGCCAAAGTGGTGACAGAGAACAGTGAGACATGGACCACCCTTCCTGGTTCTTGCAGTAGAAAGAGCCTCCTCAGACCCCAAGAAGGGGAGACAGGCCCTTCCACCGGACAAGGCACTAGGCCTGGTCTAGCTGACCCACGGAAATCACCAGACCTGACTGTTCCCAGAAATTATATATACTGTTTAGCAGAGTGCAACAGTGAAAAATAAAATATTAATGCCTTGTAAAATCTGTTGCCCTGATATTCCATTGTGAAGCAACTGCAGGACAGATTTGAAACTTCCAGAACAGAACTTCTGTTACTGAGGAGAGGACAGAGCTCACCCCTCACATACAAGACACTGTTGCCAAAACACTTAAGGTTTCATGTGGTGCCCAGGGACCCCAAAATTCTTGTAGAATGGGGGAATGTTCATGGAGAACCTAAAGGGGGTCCATTGGGAAGCAGAGGCACAGAACAACGATGATAATAATAGCAAATATTTGTGGGCCTCCTGGCATGGTCAGAACGTACAGCCTTCACACACATTTTGTTCTCACAGCCCACTGTGAGGTTGGGGTTACTATAAACCTCATTTGTAGCTGAGGGCTCAGGGCAACCTACCTGAGGTCACACAGGGAACTTGGAAAGGGGCCAATAATGGGAAAGTGAAAGATGATGTCTGGGCCCCCTCTCCACCTGCTCTCCGGAAACCCCTGGTGTCCTGCACCCCACAGCAGCCCTTAGCGTGTAGTGGCTGGAGGTGAAACATCCAGAGTCAAGCCTGGGTCCAATGCCCAGGCCTGTCACCAGAAGTCACATAATCCACACCCAAAGCTCTTGGTGCCCCACTGTGGCATGCAAACCCTAAGGTGGCGCCAGTGAGTTCCTCCTCCTGGTGTCCCTGCATTTGCATGATTCCCTCTCCTTCAGTGTGGACTACACCTGTGACTCGCAGAATATGGTGAAGGTGTTGGAATGTCACTCCCTTGATTGGGTTAGATTATATAAGCCTCTGTCTTAGCCAGCTAGAGTGAGAGAGGTTTGCTGGCTTGATGAAGTAAGCAACCATGTTGAGGAATCCCACTTGGTAGGGAGCTGTGGCCAGCCTCTAGGAGCGCAAGTGGCCTCCAGGACCTAAGGGTGACAGTCAGCAAGAAGCCAGGGCCCCAGTCACACAGCCACAGTGAAACGAACTCTGCCGACAACCCAAATGAGCTCAGAAGCAGATTCTTCTCCAGTCAGCTTCCAGATGAGAATGCAGCCTGACCAACACCTTGACTGCAGCCTTGGGACACCCTTGACAGAGAGCCCAGTCAAGCCATGTCTGGACTCCTGCTGCACAGAAACGGGAATTGTGAATGTGTGTTGCTTTAAGCTCCTAAGTGTACGGCAATTTGTTATGCAATGATAGGCAACTAGTATACCCACCCATATCTCCCAGCCCACCCTGAAAAACCCTGTAGCTTCAACAGTTATGTGGATGGTTCCCGTAGGCACCAGTGGCTTCCTAACTCCCCTTACTAGCCCACTGGGCCAGGCATGGTTGGGAGGGGCTGGCAGCCAAGCAGTTTAGTTGATGCCCCCAGGAACAATCCTTATCCACAAGGGATGGGAGTGGAAGCATAGACATCCAGCTTCCCCAACCCTGGATGGTACAACTCTGAGGCACATTCTACGCATCCCAAATCAGAGATTTAAAATAGCAAGCATTAATTGCTTATAAGCCTACAAACTAGCTTGGTCATTCTGGTCTCAATCATTTATGCTTCTCTGATAAGCAGTGGGTTGGGGTTGGCTCTGCTGATCTCGGCTGAGCTCTCTCACATATTCAAGAATTGGCTGCCTGTAGGCTGGACCAGGTGCCATCAGCTGGGGCAACTGGGATTTCCTCCATGTGGTCTCTCTTTCCCCAGCAGGCCAACCCAGGCTTGTCTAACATGTGGTAGCAGGGATCCTAGAAAGTGAATGGAAGCTGCAAGGCTTCTTGAGGCCCAGGCGAAGAACTCACACATGGTCGAGGACAGGGGCAGGGAGGCCTTGGTTAGCCATGTGACCTGAAGGCCAGGTTTGGGAAGGCCCTTGGGCAAGTGGGATTCAACCAGATGTATTGGTTATCTAGTGCTGTATAACAAACCAGCCCAAACTCCAAAGCTTAAAGCAACAAATATTTATCTTTCTCTCCATTCTGTAGGTTGGGTAGTTCTTCAGGTTTTGACTGAGCTCATTCCTGTATCTGTGGTCAACTTAGGGTGGCTAGCAGGCTCTGCTTCAGGGGACTGGATGGCAGTTGGCTGGGGAGCCTCCAGTCTCTTATCCTCCAGCAAGGGTCCAAGAGATCCAGGGGAAGCTGCAAAGCTTCCTGAAGTTTCAGCTTGAAACTAGCACAGCATCGCTTTCACCTTGTTCTATTATCCAAAACAAGTTATAAGGTCAGCCCAGATTCAACAGAGAAATAGACTCCATCTCTTGATGGGAAGAGTGACAACATCACATTGATCACATTGTAAGAATTTATACAGGGAGGAGTGAATGATTCCATCGATTCTGTAACCACTTTCCTAAAGGCAATGAGGAACACAGCTGGAATTCTAACCCAGGAGGCACCTTACCTTCACATGGCGTACTCTTCTTAAGCTTTATCACTTCTGTTCCTTAGCCTTCTCCCCTCCTCACATATCTTCCCTATTTGTTATTTAAACCCCCCAATAGCCTTCTGTATTAGTTAGAACACATTTGGCTGCAAGTAACAGAAATCCAAGTGGAATGTTTATGCTACAAGGGATTTATTGGCGCCTGGAATTGAGAAATCCAAGAATAGTGTCTGCTTCAGGCACAGTTAGATCCAGGTGCTCATATGATACCCTCTGAAGTTGTCTTTCTTCGTCTTTCTACTCTGCTTTTTTCTGCATCATCTTAATCCCCAAGCAGATGCTTCCCAAGAGGAGATGAGAGCAGCCCCAGGAATACATCACAGAAGTTTAGCAACCTCAATGGAAAGAGAGCACACTTACCACAATAGCAACAACAGGGTACCCACGGTGTGCCAGGCACTGTTCTAAGCACTTAGCAGGTGTTAATTTATTTAGTCCTCACAACACCCAATGAAGTCTAAGTAATCATCACCCCCATTTTACAGGTGAGGGAACTGAGGCACAGAGAGGTTAAGCTCCATATCTAAGATTACATATGTAATAAGTGATGGAGCTGGGAATTGAACCCAACCAGGCTGGCTCCAGAGTCCTTGCTCTTAACTACTTAACTAGATTGGGTAGAAAAGTAGTAATAATAACAAACCCTCTTCTGAGATGATACTCTGTGTCTGACACTGTTCAGAGCGTCAGGGTATAATAACAGCAACCACAATGATAAAATCATATCCATTTAATCTTTCCAGCAACCTTATAGGGTAGGCAATGTTCTTATCTCCATTTTACAGATGGGAAAATTGAGGCACTGAGAGATTAGATAAGCCTAAGGTTATATGTGGGGCAGCTGAGACTTGAACCCAGACAGTAGAGTCTAGAATCCGGATCTGTTGCCCCCAGGGTCCCACTCCTGAGTGAGGGGTGAGGTCAGCAGCTGAGAACTTCATGAAGTGAGATGCATGGAGGTCCTAGGACAACCCAGCACTCTCACAGGCCATGTGTCCCCCACTCCCTCCTCTCCCCTCCCCCTGTCACCTGGCACAACCTTCCCGGAGCCCACTTGTAAATGGACTTACCTAATGCAGTCTGAGTCAGACAGCTGAGTCCAGACAAACAGGCAGAGGCTGGGCCTGCGTCACCCGGCAGAGCTTGCCAAGGCCCAGAGTGGCCAGTGTGAGCCTGTGCCAAGGAGGGTATAGGGTGGTAGGGACGACACCAGGGGCCACAGAGCAGCTGGGTTCATTTTGAGCCATGACCTTGACGCTCACTGCAAACCAGTCCCACCCCCCTGACAAGGAGCCTGGGCAAGATGCCAAGTCATATTTCACGCATTTATGAGAAACCAAGACATGGCTATTTATAGCCCTTGGATTTGTCTGCTGAGAACTGGGTAAGTGTAATGACATTCAGGAGCAGAATCCAGGCGATGCCACCTGCCCCCTAACTCAGACATCAAGTGCCCTTGGCTGTATGGCTCCTCAGGTTCTCATAGCAACCTGTGGGCGTGGTGAAACTGAGGCTCTGAAGGCTGGATGTGGCAGGCCTGGGGATGTAATACAGGTGGACGCGTCACCTACCCAGCAAACTGCCTCATCTGCATGGCCAGGACCTTTAAGGACACCACTTTTTTTCAGTTGTTCATGGGGCTCTTTAAAAACCTTTTTGGGCGGCCAGTTGGCTCAGTTGGTTAGAGCGCAGTGCTCATAACACCCAGCTCGCCAGTTCGATTCCCACATGGGCCAGTGAGCTGCGCCCTGCACAATAAGATTGAAAACAATGACTTGACTTGGAGCTGATAGGTCCTGGAAAAACACACTCTTCCCCAATATTCCCCAATAAAAATTTAAAAACAAACAGAAACCTTCTTCTTTCATCCCCGACCGCAGCCCTTTCTTCCTTACTCTCTTCATTCCTCCTTGATATTAAAATGTTTCCTTCATTCTTGTCTCTTTTCTTCATTCCTTCCGCATTCCTTTTATCCCTTTGTTTATCTCTTTTAATCAAAGCAATAATCATAACACTAACAGTAGCTAGCATTAGAGAGGGTCTAGGTAACTCACCCAGACTCCACTGATTCTCTAGTAAATGCCATTACTATCCCCACCTTACAGATCTAAGTGAGTAATACACCCACATCAGTTAGAAGGCCAAGGTGGCTCCTCCAAGACATGTGTCTCCCTGTGCTTTTGGGATTTGCATTGTGGCCACTGATGCTTTTTGTACTTTCCTATCTTATGTGGTCGCTGCAGCTGAAATTCAAGTGAAGGCACAAGAAATGAGTCAAGAAAGTGATCCCACCTTTGAGGGAATCTAATGTTTGATTTATTCTTACTTTACGGTCATCTTTGGGGGCAGGAGGTTCTCAGAGGAGTCCGCAATGCTATGGCCTTTCATGCGGTCACTGTTCTGTGCCTGTTTCCACCCTCACCCTTATTGTTGGGAGGATCAAATGAATCAATACATGTGTAGTGCTTAGAACGTTGCCTGGCCCAGAGCACATGCTTCGTGAATGCTTGCCCGTAGGAGCTAGTGCTGTTGTCATTCAGCCGTGGCTTTGGAGAGCTGGGTAGGACACTGAGCGACGCCCCTATGCGTGTACCCACGTGGATTACTCCTGGCCTCTTGCTTTCATCTGGTCCTTGCCTGCAGGCAGGTTGTCTAGGCTGCAAAAGCAGCCTTCAAACCTCGATCCTCAGCTCTGACTTTGCTACCCGCTCTTCCCAGATACCATCAGTGGGGTGTGGACGCTCACATGAATGAGACATGCAGACACTTGGGATCTCAGAAGGGGAGACTGCCAGGTTCCTAGAGTCATGGCGTCCGGCCTCCTTTCCTGATGGCCCACATGCTGTTGTTGCCATAGTGCCCTGCCACCCTACTTCTCCATCCCTTTACCACTTCCTTCCTCTAGTAGCAAGCAGTTGTCACGGCTTCTGCAGTTACTTCTCCGTCACAATTTCCACAGCTCTTAACAAGATGTTTACGCCTCTGGTGTTTGATTCATTAGTGTTACCCACAAAGACGTTTGCCATTAACTTTCTGCCCTGGAAATTGAGGATTCCAATTCATACCATGCCCCTTCTGGTGTAATAATACCTCTCAACCTACCTGGACCTCAATTTCCACATCCATAAATGAGAACAGTAACAGTACCCACCTCATAAGGTTGTTGTGAGAACTAAATGAATTCATGCACGTGAAGTCCTTAGAACAGAGCTTTGTCCACAGTAAGGGTGATATGTTGGCTATCATTATCATTTTTATAATTACCCTCATCATTTTTGGTCTCTCTATTTGTTATCTTTGTAACTTTCAGTCACAGGCAGATCTCCATTTCATCTTCTTGCTTCTCCCGCCCCCCCGCCCCGCCCCATCCTGGAACGTGAGCATGGCATCTGTGAGCTACTGAGGACAGCATCTTTGGGTGGTACTGCAGCAGGAGAGTAGGGCTGGCTGGGCTGTCACTGAGAAAGATCCAGACTTCTGTCTGGTTTGAGCCACCATTACTTTGTGTATCTGCCAAAACAGTGGACCCAATTTCCTAACTATACATAGGCTTTTATTTTTCCCCCAACATTTAATTATGAAAAATCTCAAAACTACAGGAAAGTTGAATGAACTTTACCATAATACCCACATGCCCATCACCTAGATTCTACAATTGTTAATATTTTTCTCTATTTGCTTTATCATATATCTATCATTCCATCCCTCTACTTATTCACCAATCCATGTGACTTCTTTGATGGGTTTTTAATTAGCAATAATCGCGCCTCGGATAAACCTCATTGGCTACGATCCTGCCACTGCGCAAAAGCTAGTGGATTTTTAAATCAGCTAAAATGAAGTATTTGAAAACAGACATCAGTATTCTTAACTTCTCAACATTTCAGCATTTATGTCACTAACCAGCGTTTTAGCGTTCATAGTTCTTTATTGAGTAAAATTTGCATGCAATGAAATGCACACATCTTAACATGTTTGCTGAGTTTTGACTAGTTCATATACTCTCTAATACAAACCCCAATTAAGATAAAGACTGTTTCCATCATCCCATAAAGTTCCCTTTTACTTTTTCCCATGTTATCCCCGTTTCCACTTCACCACAAAAAGCAATCATGGTTCTGATATTTTTATACATTTACTGTTATTAATAAATTATCAGGGGTGATGACATGTATGTTCTGGGAGTGACCTTGATTAAATGTTGTGGGTTCCTGGCTGGAGTTAGAAAAAAATTGATTTAGATCTGTGACATTTGGACTATTTATTAAAACATAACCCACCTCCCCCCCCCCAAAAAAAAAAAGAAAAAAATGCACTGTTCCCTTCTACAGAATATGGGGGCCACAATCAACATTATAATGTCAGCAGTGATTGGGCCTGGAGAAGATGAGGGGCTTTCAGTGTTGACAGCCCAGGTCATGACAGCTGAGGGCAGTTGTCTGAGCACTGAACGGCCATATTGTTTAAGTTCCTGTTCATCGCTTCTGCATCATTCACCCTGAGTGTATCACATAGGATGCTATTGGCTGCAAGTAAGGGGAGAACAAATTCCAAACATCTTAAAAAATACGAGCCTTTATTATTTTATAAAACTAGTCGCCCTAAAGTGCGCGGTTCTACAGAGGTCAGTGAATCAGTTGAATGATGTCCTCATAAACTAACAATCCTTGGCATGTTGACAGCATGTGTCATCCCTCAAGGTGGCAACATAGCTGCCACAGTTCCAGCCATCGTTTCCTATCGGTGCAAAACATTACAACCTTACACTTCCTTGTGCTAAAAGTCTACTCTGTCTGTTACCCTCTCCCATATTTTAAGTGTTTAGGCCTCTCTGATTTTGCTCTTGGTAGGAACTAATGGAATTCCTGCTCTTGGCTTTAAGGATTACAGGCCTTTGTAAGTGCTGGTGGAAGAAATTGCAGAAAGCGAAATAGAAAATGTATCTTTCTTTGCAGGTGCAGAAAATTAGATATTCCTCAATATCACAAAACTCCTCTTGCAAATATTCTTTGTAGGCCACAAGGACTTCAGAGATGATTGATACGTCTCATGAAAGGAAACTTTAACCTTCCAAATCTGTAATTGTGATTTGTTGTCTTACTTGATCATTTATTACCCTGGGAATAATACTTAAATTGGCATATAGATTCTGAAAAGGATAAATATTGGTTTCTTTGTTAAACCAGAAGAATGTTATTTCCACCCCCCTTTCTCCCACATGGCTAACGGGAATACAAAACATAGACACTTATGATTCTGCTTTAGACTAAGAGTTTGAGCGAGTCAAATTCCATGTCAATGAATATCTCCTCACACTGCCGCACTTTCCATGTGAGGCAGAAAAAGAAGCTTCTTTCCCCTGCATTACAGTAGTCCCCTCTTATCCATGGGGAGTTTGTTCCAAAACACCCAGTGGATGCCTGAAACCATGGATAGTACCAAACTCTACGTATACTATGTTTTTTCCTATACATACGTACCTATGATAAAGTTTAATTTGTAAAGTAGGCACAGTAAGAGATTCATAATAACCAATAATAGCATAGTAGAACAATTATAGCAATGTACTGTAATAAAAGTTAGGTGAACGTGGTCTTTCTCTCAAAGTACCTCACGGGACTGGACTCAGCCTTCTCGTGATGATGTGAGATGATACAATGGCGACATAAGATGAAGTGAGGTGACCGACACAGGCGTTGTGACGTAGCTACAGCTGACCTTCTGACCGTACATAACAAGCACTTGGCAGCTTCTCTCTGGCATAGCCAAGTTGCCAGCATCACTCCTCTTGTGCTTTGGGGCCATTGTTAAGTCATATAAGGGTGACTGGAACATCAGCACTGTGGTACCACGGCAGTTAATCTGATAACCAAGACAGCTGCTAAGTGACTAACGGGTGGGTAGTGCATACAGCATGGAGACACGACAAAGGGGTGAATCACAGCCCAGGCAGGACAGAGCAGGACGACATGAGATTTCACCCCATTACTCAGAATGGCATGCAATTTAAACCTTAAAAATTGTTCTTTTTTGGAATTTTCCATGTAATAGTTTTGGGCTGTGGGTAAATGAAACCATGGGAACCAAAACCACAGATAAGGAGGACTACTGTACTTTTAAAGAGCAAAAACATTTTACCTCAGAAGCCTTCCACTAACCGCTCCCCAGTGACTTCCCCTCACATCTTCTTGGCCAAGAGCGTGTCACAGCACTTTCTAGAACCAATCACTAACAAGGAGAATGGAGAACTATGACTGACTTAGACCACTTTTCCTGAACACATGTGCAGAGCTAAAAACAAGCTAATAAAATCGAGGCTCTGCCTATAAAGAAGAGTGGAGGAAAATAGATCTGCTTATTAATAATGTAGATTGCCAGTCTTGCTGCTGTGGCGGGGCTGCTTTTGTAGTCACCCTGCTCCAGCTTGGCACTTAGATTCTGCTTTTCTGCCTCAGGTTAAAGGAACCCCACTCAAGCCTCTGGGGTGCGGGGGTAGGGGGGAGGTGGCAAGCGAGTGTCTTCTGAGTGAAGGAAGCACCTGCCCACATCCCACAAGGGGAAAGTACCTAAGCTTGACTGCCTGCATATCTTTGAGGCTTTATTATCAATCAGGCCTTCTATAGAAGTGACTAAAACCCAAACTAGCTTAAGTATAAAAGGATTTATTGGTTCTTATAATGGAAAAGTCCAGGCGGGGGAGGTTGGATTTCAGGTATTGCTTAATCCAGATTCTCAAACAATACACCCAGGACTGTGCCTCTCTTTCTCTTTTACATCTGCTTTCCTCAACAATTGATTTCATTTTCAGGCAGATCCTCTCCTCTCCTGGCAGTTCCAGCCCTACAGCCTACCAGGTAAGTAACCAGGGCAGAACAAAAATTCACCTAACCAAGTGTGGTAGCTGGTCAGCCTACACCACTACAAGGAGCAGTGGGAGAAACCAGGTGTTGATGGAGAAAAATGTGGGGCACAGGCAGGTGCTTCCAGCATCTGCTAGTCTTACCATGAGCAAGATAGAACCAACTTACCTGAGACCATAGATGGCAGAATGAGGATGATTAGGTGGTAATGATAATGGGGTAACTTTCAGCCCCAAATGAAGATCTTCTTGACCAGCCAGAGGCAGGGCTCCTCCCGTTCTACACTGCAAGAAGTTGATCTTGGCTAAGTTGTACTGGTGACGTAACGGGATGTGACCTTGCCCTCTCCCATGCCTGGGGAGTCTTCTCAGTCTGTTGTCAGGAAGCGGTTGGCATTCTTTTCCTGCTGTTGCTTCTTGCTTGCTGTGTAACCTTGAGGTGTCTGCCCAAGTTTTCTGTGCCTCACCTAAGACATAGGGGCAATTTGGGTAGCCACCACCTAGGGTTGTGGCCCTGTAAAAAACAATACACATAGTTTTTAAAGGGTATCTGGCATAGACTAAGTGCTCAATAAAGTTAGCTCTCATTGTTAATGGTATCTCCAGCCTCCTTACTTTCCCCTTAAGTCAAAAACACCTTAAATGGGAGGCAGATGTAAACAAGTTATTTTACGGAGGAATCAATTTATTAGTTTTGACTCTGTGGCAAGTGTCAGGACCTCCTTTCAAATAGACTCAAACAGAAAAAAATAACAACAAAGGAAATGGAACTTATTGGTATACTAAAAAGTCCCAATGTATTTAGCTTCAGGCATAGCTGGATCCAGGTATTTGGGGGATATTATTAGAAGTGTGTCTCTGTCCCTTTTACTGTCTCAATGAACCACTATGTTGGCCTCATTCTCAGGCTGACTCCCCCCTGCTGGGAGGAAACAACACCTCCCAGCAACTCCAGGTTCACATCCTAACAGCTGAATAACCCAAAGAAAATATCAGCAAAGGCCCCAGAATCATCTCATTGGCTGAGGTTAGTCATGTACCCATCGTAGAATCAGTGACTGTAGCCAGGGGTACAATTTGCCACGTGCATATGCCTATTCCTGAAGCTAGGAAAGGGGCTTATACCCGAAACCATGGGAGCTGAACATGGAGACACGGTTTCCCCAAAATAAAATATGGGTGCTGTTACCCAAAGAGGAGAAATTGGTTGCTGTGCACAGGGCAGCAAAAGATGTCCCCTATAGTCACATAAATCTCTGCTTGGAAGGCTTGAGGGTGTGACTGTATCCACCTTTCTTGCCTCCTGGAACCACATAAGGGAAGTGAGCCACCCAGGCTTGGCTCTTGAAAAGGAAGGTGACTGCAGTGACAGGTCCTCTTTTCTGCTCCCTCTTTTTCTCGTCTTAATCTTCCACCTACAAGCCTCTCTTTCCAGCTTTTGAGTCTAGTATTCTCCTTCTCTTCCCTGTGAAATTCCACCCTCCAATCCTTTTTGGGGGGATTGAGGCTTCAGTCAGATGCTAATAAAAGCTCTTCTGTGGCCAGATGTCCTACTTCTCAGAAGTCACGCTCATGTTCCAGAGTCTGGCTCTCTGAAGTGACAAGAATTTGGTGGGTGTATCAGTCAGGTTTCCACCAGAGAAGCAGAACCACTAGGACATATCTACAGAGAGGCAAATAGTTATGAAGGGATTTGCTACAGAATTGGATCTTATGCAATCTGGGGAGCTGGTTAAACAGACTCTGTCAGCGTGTTGTCTTTGAGTCGAATGATGGAACTTGAAGTCTATGGGGCAGGCGGGCAGGAAGGGAAGATGGATGTAAGCTCAAGGGGAGCAAAAATAACCTGGAACACACAGCACAAGTTTGAGTCAATGAAGATGGACTGTACCCCATGTCAGTTCTTCTTGCTTCTGATGACCCTGGTGATGTGGAGCCTGGCCCCTCAGAATGGGATAAACACACCCCTGGAGAAGCCCAAGGAGGATTGTTGGGGGGGGGGTGCAGTTGTAGGACCAATAAAGTGAGACAACAGATAAGAGACCACATACATAAGCATCCAAACGGCTGCTACTCCCCCCAAATCTCCTATAAGAATCTCTCCTATGACTCCACATAATTGGAAACATACCCAAAAAAGTATTCTGAGAAGTGTAATTCAATCTAAATAAGTACATTACAAAGCCACCACAGTTCTCCGTTGGTCAACTTACACATGCACATCTCCTTAAACTTGACTTAATCTCCAAATAAAAAGAATGACAGTCATACTTTTACCTAAAGTATATGCCCATGCCAGGTAAAACTCAAAACTTGCAACCCTTTCCTAAAAAGAGGATACAATAGCTTTTTTTTTTCTTTTTGGTCTTTGGATGATGTTCGTTCTTCTCTTAGTTGATTCTACACCTTTGAGATCTTCTAGCTTAAATACTGAGAAATAAAGTTACCTACTGCTAACATATCTTATGTTAGTTAATAAGCAAAAAGAGTGGAAGAAAATAAAAATATGTGATATATATATATATATATATATATATATATCACATATTTATATCAAAATAAGGAAGAAATACTTATAACTATTACAGTTCTTATTTCTGCACCTGGTCCCGTGGTCATGGTGGTCATGGCTGATATTATATTATATTTATAACTACCTTTCCTATGACCTATTTGCTATGGCATGAATTTTTGCCCCTTCCTCCCAATTCACGTGTTGAAATCCTTATCCCCTATGTAATGGTATTAGGAGGTTGAGACTTTGAGAGGTTCTTAGGTCATTATGGTGGAGGCTTTACGAATGGAATCAGTGCTCTTATAAAAGAGACCCCAGAAAGCTCCCTAGTCCCTTCTGCCATGTGAGGATATAAGAAGTCTGCAACCCAGAAGAGGGCTGTCACCTAACCATGCTGGTACCCTAATTTCAAACTTCCAGCCTTTAGAACTGTGAGAAATACATTTCTGCTGCTTATAAGCAAACTAGCCTGTGGTATTTTGCTATAGCAGCCAAATGGACTAAGATAAAATTCCATATTCACTTTGCCCTGAGCAACCACCTTGTCTCGTCATGGATCTTTGCCTGGTAGGGTGACCCAAACCTTCACTTCTGAAGGGTCTGGGCTGTTAGCAGCCCTGCTTTTAATCACAGACATGAGAGTGCTGAGACACCCAACATGATCTTCTGCCTTCTAGATATACCCTTCACTATTATTGTGCAATAGCAACCCAGTTTCCCCTTGATAGAATAAATCACCCCAGCCAGCACAATGACTCCCTTTTTACTGTTGATTCAGTGGCATTAGGAGCCAAAAATAGGCAGGTAGCAGTCTCAACTTCCAGTTCGATGGAATCATTGCTGTATTTCTTGGTGGAAGCATTATTCCCTTTGGAACTAAGAGCTCTAGACAAGCAGAAGCTAAAGTTGGAGGACAGGCTGCAAAAATATTGATGGTGGATCACTAAGAGTAATAGTGAGAGAAGCAACTCCCATTTTTGCACCATAATTCTTGGACCCATGAATGCTGCCTAAAGAAGAGATAATACAACATATTTACCACATCCTGGAGGGCACTGCCCTAGCCCCAAAGTTGCCACATAGCCAGCACTGTAACCAGAAGTTCAAAAGTCCATTCCAAGTTCCAGTTCTGCGTCAAAAGGAGTAAACATATACCACCCTTTCTCTACCACTGAATGCAGCTATAAAATCTGGACAGACTACATGACCCAGCTATTTGAAGATCCTGAAAAGTAAATTGCAATTGGTAGACTGGGGAAGGACACAAGGATTTGATGTACCATTGTGTGAAATAAATTTCTGTTTTTTATAAGCTACCCGGTCTGTGGTATTTGTTATAGCAACCGAATGGACCAAGAATGGACTAAGACATCATTCCATATTCACTTTGCCCTCAGCAACCACCTCATTTAGTCATGGATATTTGGTGAGATTTGAACCAACGGTGAGCTAGCTTACCATTGTATTTTTCTCCTGTATCCTCTGACCTGAACTCAACACAGTCCAAAACCCAGAAGTGAGTACTGCAGTGCAGAGAGAGAAAAATCTAGGAGATGCCTGGCTCAAGAAGCATAAAAGGGAATTCTTAAATCTCAGAAAGAGTAGGGAATTTTTCTTTTTCTTTGTTTTCTCTTTCAGGTGAGCCCACAGCAGCAGCCATGACAACAACAGTGCCTGGCAGTAGAAGTAGGCAGAAACCGAAACTGTAAGAGAGAGGGACATTTCTCTTCATTCACTGGAGCCCTGACTCCAAGAGGAGTGGCCAAACCTTATTGCTTGTTTCTTTCTCTCTCTCTGTTGTCCTATATCACCCCAGCCAGACCTGATACAATCATGGAAGTGACCAGTTTCAACAGCTGGAGGATCTAAAAGGGGAACTCAGAGGATCAGAAAGTACTGGGAAGAAATCAGAGAGGAAAGGGCTTGGGAAAATTACCCATAAAGTTGTTTAAGGCCTCCTGGTCTCCTATGGCCTTAATTAGCATAGCAAAGACTTTGAGAACTGAGTTAACGGCTAGACTTCTGTCCAGGCCCCAGATTGACCACCAGGTGACACACAAATGAGACAGATCAGAATAGCATTGCAAATCCTTCAAAAAATGAACTGATAGTGAAACCACAGACTACAGAAGGCAGGTAGGAACTTGCAGTATAAATTTGCCCAGGTCAATTGGCCACTAAAACAAAAATATCAACATTCTTCATAGGATTTAAATAAGACCCAAAGTGTCATAATATAACATTCATACTGTGCAGGATACAATCCAAATTTGGCATATGAAGAATTCCCCAAACCTTAATTCTCATGAAAAACAAAAAACAAAAAAGCCTACAATCAATAGATTTCATTGCAATAGCACAAATGTTGAAATTATATGAAAAGTACTTTAAATCAGCTATTATAATAGTGCTCAAAAAAGCAATTATAAACAGTCTTGAAATAAATATTTAAAAAAGAAAGTATCAGCAAAGAAATAGACTATATCAAGAAAAAAATGAAAATTGTACAAGTGGAAAAACAAAATAACCAAAATGAAAAATTCACTGGATGGGCTCAATATGGAGATGATGGAAAGGAGTCGGTAAACTTAAAGGCAGATCATCAGAAATTATCCAATCTGTACCATACAGCAAAAGAAGGATTTTAAAAATGAACAGAGCCTGAGGAACCTATGGGAAGACAGCAACATTTGTGTCTAAAAAGGATAGGTGAAAATGCAGTGCTGAAAAAAATGGGGGGAAAGTAGGAAGAAATGATGGCTGAAAACATCAGAAGTTTTGGAAAAAAACATGAACTTACAGATTCAAGAAGTTGAGTGAATCCAAGAATAGGCTAAACCCAAAGAAATCCATATACAGACAAATCATAATCAAACTGCTAAAACCAAAATACAAAGAAAAAATCTTGAAAGGAGCCAAAGGAAAACAATGCATTACCTACATGTGAACAACAACCCAAATTATGGCAGATTTTTTATCAGAAACTATGGAGCCTAGAAGGAAGTGGCCCAATGTTTTTAAAGTGCTGAAAGAAAAGAACTGACAACCCAGAATTTTATACTAAGTGAAAATATCTTTCATAAAGAAGGTGAAATACAAACATTCTCAGATTAAGTAAAACTAAGAATACTCATAGCCAGCAGAACTGCTCTACAAGAATTGCTAAAGGAAGTGCTTCAGACAGAAGGAAAATGATGCCAGAAGAAAGCTTGGAACATAAAAATAAAGGAGGAAAACAGAAATGATAACTATCTGGGTAAATAGAATAGACTTTTCTCCTCTTGATTTCTCTAAAAATACGTTTGACAAACTGTCAAAAGAAAAGAAAGAAAAAAAGTAACATTGTTAATGGGATTTTCAACAAGTATACCGTGTTTCCCTGAAAATAAGACTGAGTCTTATATTAATTTTTGCTCCAAAAGACACATTAGAGCTTATGTTCAGGGAATGTCATCCTGAAAAATTATGTTAGGGCTTTTTTTTCCAGTTAGGTCTCATTTTTGGGGAAACATGGTAGATGTAACACATGACAACTATAACATAAAGGGAGGGGAAGGTAAAGGGACAGATTAGTGGTAAATTTTCAAGTAGTAAAGTGTTGTTTCTAAACACATTGTAAAAAGTTCAGAATGCATTTTTAAACCATAGAGTTACCACTAAAAATTATGTAGAGCCAGTCAAAATTGTAATGGACAACTTAAATTGCAATACTATTCCTAGTTTATTAAGTGGTGTTTTTTTTTTTTTATCATAAAAGAGTGTTGAATTTTACTGTGCTTTTTCTGCATCAATTGAGATAATCATAGTGGCTTTTTTCCCTTTCATTCTGTTTATGTGATGTATTACATTGATTGATTTTTGTATGTTGAACCATCCTTGCATTCCAGGAATAAATCCTCTTGGTCAGTGTATAATCCTTTCAATATACTACTGAATTAAGTTTGTTAGCATTTTGTTGAGAATTTCACATTGATGTTCATAAAGGATATTGGTCTCTAGTTTTCTTTTTTCTTTTAAGATTTTTATTAAAATATAGCTAACGTACAATGTTATATTAGTTTCAGGTATACATCATAGTTATTCAACATTTACATACCTAAAGAAGGAACACCATAAATTCAGGAGCCATATGACACTGTACCACCCTATCACAATATTATTTATTGTGTTCCCTATGCTGTCGATTACATCTCCATGATTTTTTTTTTTATACTTGGAAATTTGAACCTTTTATGCCCCTTCACTCTTATCTCCCTCTTTTTAATTTTTCAATTACAGTTAACATTCAACATTATTTTATATTAATTTTCAGGTGTACAGCATTGTAGTTAGGCATTTATATAATTTAAGAAGTGATCCCCCCAACTAATCTAGTACCCACCTGGCATTATACTTAGATATTACCATATTATTGACTATATTCCCTATGCTTTACTTTATCTCCCCATGGCTATTTTGTAACTACCATTTTGTACTTCTTAATCCCTTCACCTTTTCCACCAACCCCCCAACCCCCTCCCATCTATCAACCTAATAAATCTAGTACTCATCTGACACCACACATAGTTATTACAATATTATTAAGTATATTCCTTATGCTATACCCTATATCTCCATGACTACTTTGTAACAACCCATTTGTACTTCTTAATTCCTTCCCCTTGTTCACTCACCCCCCCAACCCTCCTCTCATCCAGCAACCATCAATATGTTCTATGTATCTATGAGTTTCTTTCCTGATTTTGTTCTTTAGATTTCACACATAAGTGAAATCACATTGCATCTGTCTTTTTCTTTCTGACATACTCTATTCAGCACAATTTACTCCAAGCCCTTCCATGTACTACCTCCTCTTTATCCATTCATCCATTGATGGACACCCAGTTTTCCTCCACATCTTGGCCATTGTAAACAATGTTGCAATGAAAATATGGATGCACATAGTCCCTTGAAGTAGCATTTTGGGTTTCTGTAGATAATATCCAGAAGTGAAATTACTGGGTTCTTTCTTTGTCTTTTGTTATAGCCTTTGTTTTAAAGTCTATTTTGTCAGTATAAGTATTGCTACCCCAGATTTTTTGAGGTTTTTTTTTTTTTGCATTTTCATGAAATATCTTTTTCCATCCTTTTATTTTCCATCTGTGTGTGTCTTTCAATCTGAAGTTAGCCTTTTGTAGGCAGCCTTCCTATGTCTTTTGATTGGAACATTTAATCTATTTACAGTGAAAGTAATTGTTGATAGATATGTAGTTATTGCCATTTTATTACATGTATATGTATATATATATATTTGTCATATATATGTATATGTGTGTGTATGTATATATATATATATATATATGTATATATATATATATATATATATATATATATATATATATATATATATATATATATATATATATACCTTAAAGAAGTCCCTCTAAGTTTCCCTTTGTGGTAATGAACTTTAGCTTTTTCTTGTCTGGAAAGCTCTTTATTTGTCTTTCAATTCTAAATAATAGCTTTGCTGGGTAAAGTAATCTTGGTTGTAGATCCTTACTTTTCATCACTTTGAATATTTCTTTCCAATCCCTTCTGGCCTGTAAAATTTCTGTTGAGAAATCAGCTGACAGTCTTATGGGAGTGCCCTTGTAGGTAACTAACTGCTTTTCTCTTGCTGCTTTTAAGATTCTCTCTTTGTCTTTTACCATTGGCATTTTACTTATGATGTGTCTTGATATGGGCCCTTTCCCCCCCTGTGGTGATAACATTTAAGACCTACTCTCTTAGCAAATTTCAGTATTACTGTAATAAATACAATACTATTAACTATAGTCATCGTGCTGTATGTTAGATCTCCAGAACTTATTCATTTGTATAACTGAAACTGTGCCCTTTGACCAACATCTGCCCATTTTGCCACCCCCCACCCAACCCCTGGCAACCTCCACCTACTCTCTGCTTTTATGAGTTTGGCTTTTTTAGGTTCCACTTACAAGTTATATCATACAGTATTTGTCTCTCTGTGTCTGGCTTACTATTTATCATAGTGTCCTCCAGGCCCTAAGCCTTTAGAAAACTTCCTATATAGCGGGGGTCAATACATTGCCACCAAGGGCCAAATGTAATCCACAGACTGTTTTTGTATGGCCCACAGGCTAAAAATAGTTTTTATATTTTTAACTGAAATAAAATCAAAAGAAGAATAGTATTTTGTGACATGTGAAAATGATATGAGATTCAAATTTCAGCATTCATAAACTTGTATTTGAACACAACCATGCTTATTCATTTATAAACTGTCTTTGGCTGCTTTTCTGCTACAGTGGGAGAGTTGAATAGTTGTAACTGACACTGGTCTGTAAAACCTAAAACATTTACTATCTGGCATTTTATAGAAAAAGTTTGCTGACTCATTCTGTACAATATACCAAGGAACTTCTGACATTTCAACCTGGTATAGGCCACCTTTAGGTCCGTCCATACATCAGTCAACCAAGCAAACTATCAGAGCCATTCTTAGCCCCTCATGCTCAAACGCTGAGTCCAGAAACTCTGCTTAGTGGGCCAATATCAATAAACTTGTCCTGATCCAACTTTATATTCTTCCACCGTGGTTCCACAACCTTCAGATCCATTTCCACACATATTTTTCAGATTTGTGTTGATAAAAATTGGCAAACAGAAATTGGCAATTGTTTCGGTGTTACATTGCCCCTCCTTGTGGATCACATTTTGTCTCTTACCTTTTGGATTCTATTGAGACTTGAGTCTAGTTACAGGTCTTAGAAGCAAGAAGAGGTGATAGGAGTAGGTCCTAAGGAAGATCAGCAGGATCTTGTCTGGCAACTACCTTAGAGAAGGCAACTACAGTTTCTTCAGGCAAGAGGAGACTGGTCTCCTCACACAGGGGGACAGGCTGCTTCTATGGGCAAAGACTCAACAGCATTTAGGGATGTTAGGACCCTAGCCTTATTAGAATCTGCTCATATGTTCCCATCCCAATTGTCAGGACCCCATTTCTTCCGAATCAGTGCCTTAACTTTAATAAAAGAGACCCTGTGAATCTGTAAGTTCCACTTGTATTGTAATCCAGCCACCCACAGTATCTGACGTTGAGTGTGGTTTGCAGAACTCTCATGGAAGCTTTCAAGTCCCTTATACAGATCTTGAACTTGGAATTTAAAACTCTGAGCTCATCAATTTTCCCAAGTATTTCACCACAGTTAGAATGAACCAACCAACCCCATTACACTCTTTATTTTCACTAACATATTCTGTGGAAGCCAATACTTGGTCACCCAGAGCCTTTCCTTTTATAGAAACCTGATACCGGAAGCTACTGGTAATGATCTGAGTAACTGTTTTGCCACTTCATGCCATGGACTATCAGTGCTTCCTTTACCCCTGGAAACAGGGGCATCAATGACTTTAAATATAATTAGATCAGAGAACTAATTCCAGAAAACCCAGAACTCATCCTTAAGATTCTATTCTTCTGGAACCACTCGGAGACCAAATTCTGTGTCTGCAAAACAGAACCACTAACACACATGCAAGCACGTGCACACACACACAGACACAGACACACACAATTTGTTACAGGAATTTGATCTTTCACAGTTGTGGAAGCCAGTTAAGCTCTCTCTGTGAGGCTGTTATTTCTGTGCTTGATGACGAAACTTGAAGTCCACCGGGCAGACAGGAAAGGAAGATGGCTGTAAGGTTGGGGAGAGCAAGAACAATCTGGAATCCAGAAGCACAAGCTAGAGTCCATGAGGATGTACTGAACCCCATGTTATTCTTGTTGCCTCTGACCTTGATGGTGCGGGTGTCCTGACAAAGCCAGGGCCCCTCGTCACAGGGCTAAGCAACACCTGGCCCAGGAGATGGAGAAGCTGAAGGAGGATCCAGGGGGAGACGGAGCAGTTGCAGGCCCAGTTGCTGCCTTACGTACAAGCCACAAAATGGTTGCTGCTTTAACCTCTACCCAGCAAATCTTCCACAAGTACATCTCTTGTGGCTCTCCCTAACCATAAGCATACAGGCATACAGGAAGGGGAATTCTGGGAAATGTAGTTTAACCTAGGCAAGTGGACACTACAAAGCCAACTCAGAGGGTGTTTCAAATCCTATTTAGTCTCCTACCAGCAGGAGCTGGAGCTCATTTACTCACCAACCTCATTAGAAGCAAACACACCTCACTGAAGCAAGCATTGGAGGTCCCTCCCAACACCCCAAGAAAAGCACAATCTAGCTTCATATGAAGAAATCAGATCCCTTTTAGTTAATATGATTTGGCCTTAATTCTTCCAGAATAATAACCTTGTCAGTATTGTACTCAGGAGGCTGGCTGCAGTACAGGAGCCACTCCATTAGCTCTTGGCAAGAAATCTCTCCCTGATGTAAGAGTGAAGGAGAAGGCTTCAGTTCAGATGCTACGCAACAGAAAAAGGTGTCTTACACCAAAAGGGGTTTGGGTAGCAGATGACAGCCTTTGGAGAGCAGTGGGGGCATGATTGGATAGATTTCTAGATGTCTTTTCCAAGTCTGAGATTCAATGTTCTGTCCCTAGAGGTCTCAGCAAACTCCAATCTTAAGAATTACCTATTCCTCTCATGTTTGAATAAAAATGGTGTGACCCCCGATACTTGGCTGGGGAGAAGCTCAGCATCCTCCTCACCAAATTGACCAATTCCTCAGGGCTATTGTTTTCCCTGATGGTGTTCAGGATGTCCTGGCTAAAAGACTACATTTCCCAGTTTCTTTCTGCAGATAGAGGTGGCCAATCAGAAGCAAGTAGAAATCTTTGGGAGGTGATCCTGGAAACTCTCTTTAAAAGAAGCTGAGTCACTTAGTGGTGACGACCCCAACCTTTTTCTTTTTCTTTTTTTCCTAGAATATGGCATGATGGCTGAGGTTCCTGCAGCTTCTTCCTGATCTTGAGAGTTGGAGCCACATGCTAAGGATGTCAGAGCAGGAAGTCAACAGACATCTGTTCCCTTATGACGTCAGGAAACCCCTTCCCCAGCCTTGGACTAGACACTTCAGAGTTCTGGTATGTGAGCGAGAGATAAGTCACCTTGTTTGAGCCAAGGTTGTTTCAGTCTCTTGCAGTTGAATACAGTTTCTGCTTCCAGAATTCTTGCTATGTGAGATAATAAATTCCCTTTGTGGCAAGCTGTACTACTCTTCACCAATATCCAGTTCCCTCCCTATAAGGAGACTGTAGTTTCCTGCCCTCCTGAGCTCAAATAGGACCTGTGATTTGCTTTGGCCAATGAAATGTGAGCAGAAATGATGTTCCCTCCCTGACAGAGGCTACAAGGGCCAGTATGTGTCTCACCTGATTCTCTTTTCTTTTTGTCAGTGGTAATCAGAAATGTTTCTGATAATGGTTTCTCCATTACCTTAGGTCCCATCATAGCTTCCAGCTGACCCATGATAGACATACAGTGTGAGTGAGAAAAAAACCTTTGTTGTTGTAAGCCACTGAGATTTTAAGATTGTTTATTGCTGTCAATTTTAAGCAAAAATGGACTGGTTTGATACAGGGAACAAGGGGCTGACAAGTTCTTTGGAAAAGTTAGTAGAATGGGCTCTAGGCTAAGATTTTGCAAATGATTCCCAGAACATGACTGCAAGAATAAAAACTCCTCCTATGTCTCTGCTTTATTCTCACATGACTACCACACTCACAACACTTCTGATAGCAAATATGTGGGGGTTTTTTCCCCTATATTAAGTAATTCTCTGTGACACCAGCTGAGTATCCTACAATTCAATTCAATCTGACACTGACTGGAATCAGTGCAGACCCCACAGGTTAAGGGTTCAATTCCACAAGACCGCCCCCCCATCTTCAGATGCTAATTGCTAGTCGGTTTCCAGGTTACCCATAACTTCTGTTCAACTTGGCTACTAACTGGAGGTTCCCATGACTTCCCCCAACCTTGGATTTGACTATTTGCTAGAACAGTTCACAGAACTCAAGGAAACACTTACGTTTACCAATTTATTATACAATAAAAAAATATGATAAAAGGTACAAATGAGCAGCAAGATGAAGTACAATAGGGTGAGGTCTGGAGGGGTCCTAAGCACAGGAGCTTCTGTCCCGTGGAGTTGGGGTGTGTCACCCTCCCAGTACATGGATGTGTTCACCAACCCAAAAGCTCTCCGAAATCTGTACTATTGGGATTTTATGGTGGCTTCATCAGGAAGGTATGATTGATCATTAATTCAATTTCTAGCCCCTGTCTCCTTATCAGAGGACAGGGAGTAAAGATGCAAGTTTTAAGCTCCTAATCATGGCTGGTCTTTCTGGTGACCAGCCCCCATCCGGGAGCCCACTAAGAATTACCTCATTAGAGCAAAAGACACTCCTATCATATTGGAAATTCCAAGGGATTTAAGAACTTTGCATCAGGAACTGGGGCCAAAGACCAAATATTAGAACAAACGATGTTCCCAGCGTGCTTATCACTTAGGAAATTACAAGGGTTTTAGGAGCTGTGTGCCAGGAACTGGGAACAAAAACCAATGTATATATTTTCTATTATTTCACAATGACCAAACTGACCCAGGTGGGGAGTGTCTCCCTCCACCCCGGGAGGGCCACTTGTATATGGCACCCTCAGAATCCTGTTGCTCTGTCTCTGACCCACGACATGGAAGTCATCACCACCCGGGACATAACTGCCTTTTTGTTTTCAATTTTCTTGTGTTTTGTACTGCGGCATACCTGTAGTGAAGTACACAGATCCTAAATGTAAATATTTCAGTCAGTTCTGACCAACACATGCATTCCTGTAATCTGCACCACTGTTGGGATTTCAAGAATGTTCCTTCCTGCCCCTTCTGTCAACCTCCTGCCCCTACAGTAGAGGCAACATGGTGATAGTAGTAGAGGAAACTATTATTCTGACTTTTATCACCTTTAATTAGTTTTGCTTATTCCAGAACTTCATAGAAGTGGAATTACGCATATGTGCTTTTTGGATGTGGCTCCTTTCACTCAGGATAGTGCTTCTGGGTGCTCATCCATGCGTTGTATTACACCAGTAGTTCTTCCTTTTTATTTCTGAGCAGTATTCCATCGTACGCATACGCCATAATTTGTATCCACTCACCTATGCTGATGGACTTTTAGGTTGTTTCCAGTTTTTTCCTATTACAAATGTTGTTGCTACAGGCATTCAAGTACTAATCTTTGTGTGGCCATCTGGTTTCCTTTTCTTGGAAGGATATCTAAGAATTGAATTGCTGAGTCATATGTAAAATGTACATTTACCTTTTAAAGAAACTGATAGTTTTCTAAAATGATTGTACCAATTTATACTCCAATTTACAGCAATGTATGAAAATTCCGCTGCTCCACATCCTCTTGAACACTTGGTATTGTTAGTTTTTTTTTAATTTTAGCCATTCTGTGTGTAGTGGTATCTCATTCTGGTTTTCGTTTACTTTTTACTGATGGCTAATGATGTTGAGCGTGTTTTCATGTGTTTATTGGCCATTTAGATATCCTTTTTGTATGCGTGTGCATAGCTGTATCTTAATGCCCACAGGTTAGTGACTGGACACTGGAATGGTGTGGCCAAAAATACTCATCACCTTCACAACAATTTTGGCCAGCAGAAAATAGCCAATTAAGCAGAAAGAATGGTCTCTCTTGGCCTTCCAAGTCTCATACGGGGCCTCTAATGAGCAGAGCTGAATCCACATCCAGAAGCCCATCTAAGGGGCATCTGAGAGACATAGTATTAGCTTTTTCATCTGTACCCCATGGGAAGATGGAATGAGGGGTGAATGGATGCAGTGTGCCCATCCCCCAATCATCCCCAGAGGGCCAGCCCTGCCCTTAATCTGCCTTGGAGGCTGTCAGGTAGTCTCCTGAGCTAGTGAAGCCTCAAGTCCAGGCTGTGCTCCAGTGGTGGCACAGGAGATGGTTTTAGGCCCCAAATAATATCAACTGACATTGAACCCCATCACATGAGAGTAAATCACTTTTTGAATGTCTTTTAATCCATCAAATGATATGAGGGAGGGAGGCTCTGTGTAGTAAGGAATTAATCTTATCCAAAGAGAGGTCTGGCTTTTGCCCTCCGCCCCTGGAATGTTCTGCCTGAAAAGAGTGCCTTTATTTACCTGGGAACCTTGGCCACCCTAGATAGTTTCTAACAAAGGAAGTGATGGTGAGGTCTTTGGGCCACAAGCTCAACCTCCAGAGGGGCTGGAAACTAAGGTGACCACATGAGTGGTCAGTCATTTCTTTGTGAAATGCTCTGGTTGAGAAGGCTTGCAGGAGCTTCCCTTGTTGACAGTATTTCATGTGTGTTGTCACACACTGTTGCCGGAAGGTAGCTCGGGGTCCACGACTCCATTGGGAGAGGAGAGCTGTAAGATTTGTGCTTGGAAATGTCCTGGGCTCTGCCCCACATGTCTCTTTCCTTGGCTAATTCTTTACTTTTTTTTTGAATTTTATTTTATTTTATTTTTTGTAATTTATTGGGGTGACAATTGTTAGTGAAATTACATAGATTTCAGGTGTTCAATTCTGTATTACATCATCTATAAATCCCATTGTGTGTTCACCACCCAGAGTCAGTTCTCCTTCCATCACCATATATTTGATCTCCCTTACTCTCATCTCCCACCCCCCACCCCCCTTACCCTCTGGTAACCACTAAACTATTGTCTGTGTCTATGAGTTTTTGTTTCTCATTTGTTTGTCTTGTTGTTTTCTTGTTTTTCGTTTATATACCACATATCAGTGAAATCAAAGGGTTCTCTGCTTTTTCTGTCTGACTTATTTCGCTTAGCATTATACTCTCAAGATCCATCCATGTTGTCACAAATGTTCCTATATCATCTTTCCTTAACGCCGAATAGTATTCCATGGTATACATATACCACAACTTCTTTATCCATTCATCTATCGAAGGACATTTTGGTTGTTTCCATGTCTGGCCTCCTTGGCTAATTCTAATCCGGTTTCTTTCACTGTAATAGACTGTTAGGCTAAAAAAAAAGGAGTTGATCTCTTAAAATAAAAGTAAATAACAATACAGGTGGAATGAAATTGTGGCCAAAATTGAGAAGAGGATATATATAGTCATATTATTCGTGCTACACTCTGATATTTTCTTTTGTATTTTATTACTTCTTTTGCTTCTATGCTACTCATAGCCCACTGAACAAATTTCATAACCCGTAAATAGGCTGTGACCTGAAGTTTGTGAAATATTGTTATGCAACCACCAGTCAACAGAACCTTGTCTCTTTACTTTGGCATGATGACGCTTATGCGTGGGTAGTAGCCTCGGCCCCAAGCCTTGGGTTTCAGAGGGCCCGCTCTGGCCTCGTCTGGTTGAGCCCCTCCTCACGGGCTGCAGAACCCCAGAGCCTCCAGGAAGTGCCCGTTGGAGCCTGTGCCCCTTCTTGACCATGTTTTGGGAAGCTGGTACCCCGAAATTCCCCACCCAAACGCTCTGAGCGCACTCCAGAGCCTTTGAGCCTTCTTGCTGGGCAATACCCTTAAGCCAAGAGGTTGCCCAGAGCCAGTCATCTGTGGGTTGGTTGTGGATGGAGCTTGGATGTGCAGGCTAGGTGTTCACACTCATGTGTATGAGGCCCCTCACAGGGCTAAAGGGACCCACTGTGAAGAAAAAGAGACCGCCATGGGCCTGTGCTTGTCCAGTTACCAATGTCACCTCCCAAAGTTAGAGGTCAGCTGGTATTAGACAGCAGGCTCTGTGCATGAACCAGGCCAGGGGTCTCAAATTGCCATGGGCAGAATCCAGTGCTGACCCTTTCACTGGCCAGAGTCCCCTCCGCCCACCCCCCAATTCCTCCTGCTTCACCCCAGGCCAGCTTCGCTCACTGTTATCCCTTGCCTTGGTTTGTGAGTGCATGAACCCCTCACTTTACTCCTCAGGGGGCCTGTCCCCAGCCCCTACCACTTTCTTCCACCCCCGGTCACGAATGATCAGAGATCATGAGACAAGGACCACAATGCTTTACTTTTTGTCTGAACAGAATGGTCAATGTTGGGGGCAGTGCTGGAGGAGCTGGGCCACCTTCGGGGTGGGCAGATTGGGAGGGTAAGGGGCTCAGGCTGTCAGTCCTGGCTCTGGCTCCATCTGTGTCTTCCCGCTCAGGCTAGGCTTTAGTCACTATTCTGTAGGTTCTGTGAGGGGAGGGAGGACGCAGGCACGGTGAGCTGGTGGGGGCTCAGTCTCAGGTGCCCATCGGGTCGTCAGTCCCCACTTCCAGTGGGCTCACCTATTATGATTCCGGCACAACTTGGACCACTGCCTACACTTGCCACCTGTGGGTGAAGGAAACAATCCAGTGGTGAGTTGGAACAATATTGATTTCTGTGTGTGCTCTGGATGCTGAAAGACAAAGCCCCTCCGGAAGCACCAAGGCAACTCTGGACAAGTGATGAGAAGCAGACAGGAGAAGAGCTGGTGCAGGGCCCCAGGGAGGAGCTTCCCCACATACAGAGGAGCCCTTTCAAAACCCTCCTAGCTTGTGTGTTATTCATTCATTCAACAAATGTTCTGTTTTGCACGTACTATGTGCCAGGCACTGATCTAGGCACCAAGGACACAGCCAGGAACAAGAATAACTAAAATCCCTGTCCCGGGAGAGCTGACTTTCTAGTGGGGGAAACAAACAAGGAGAAAAATAACTGAGTCAAGTGTATGGACGATGATAAGTCAGATGGTGACGCGTGCTATGAAGAAAAATAAAGCCAGGAAGGAGACAGAAGACCTGAAGGAGGCCAGGGGGAGCCACTTGGACATCTAGAGGGATGTCTTCCAGGCAGAGGGAACAACCAGTGCAAAGACCCTGGGGTAGGAAGGGACAGGTGGGCTTAAGGGACAGCAGGGCGGCCGGGGGCTAGACCACAGTGAATGAGAGGAGATTTTAGAAGACAAAAGGGACATCTGAAATCAGCCTGCTGCTGTCTCCTGGCCACCACACTCACCTCCCTCGCTCTCTGGCCTCTTCCACCCTCTTCCCACAGTTACTGCCACATGCTCAGCTCATTCCTGTGTCTAGGGCTCTGCACTTGCTTCTCTCTCTGCCAGCTTGGGTTTTTTAAATCATTTCTCATCCTCAGGATTCAGTTCCTATTTTGCCTCTTTAGAGGGAGCACCTCTCCCTGTCCTTCTCAGCCACATCATGATTCCTCATGATTATTATCTTTCTCTGTATCCTCTCTGCTCATTGGTGCATTTACCTGCTTGTTACCATCCCCCCACCAGATGTGAGGTCCCCAAGGGTGGGGCCAGCATCACAGCACAGGTTGGGCACAGAGTAGGTGCCTATAGATATTCGTCTTTGGAATAATTTCTGTGCCCAGAACTAACGTTTGGGCTCAGATCTGGCTCCAGTCATTCCCTGATTCTTATGTGCTGTGTGACCTTGGGCAAACCCCTCAATTCTCTGAGCCTCACTTTTCCCACAGGGGAAAGAACAGGGCCAGGGACAAAGTCAGGATCAATAAACACATGTGGCTTGACCCCCAATTCAGTGAGGTTCAGGCACATAGTAAAAATCTCTTGTGATTACTGTTAGTGTTCTGCCTTCCACCTTAAGACTAAAAAGATATGGCTACGCCTATTTCCCTGATGACGAAGTTGGAAAAGAGAGGGAATAAACTTGGCATAGATTATATAATTTATCTGAGAACTTGCAAACTGGTAGCTTTGTGTTTTATTTAATCTGCAGTATTGAAAAAACTTTTTAAAAAATTAGTTCCTCTGCTTGCTAGTTTCCCTCTGCTCCCGTCCTCGTGCGATGCTGAGCCCTGGGAAGCTGACCTGAGAGGCCACCATCCCCAGCTCCTTGCCCTCTACTTAGCAGTGGCAGGGAGACACTGGCAGGGGGGCAGGAAGAGAGGGAGATTTACACCTCTGGTCCCCTCCACGCCAGAACCCTCCTGGCTGGGTTACAATGACACAGTGGCTGCAAACCTCTCTGCCAGTTCCATCTCTCGCCAGGCGTTGGCACAGCCATTACCTCCCCTCAGCCCTTCAGGCCAGCATGATTGCAGCTCCCCATTGGCACTAGTCCTAGAGGCTGCACCATCCCACTACCCTGCCACCAGCACATGAACAAGCCCAGGCCAGCCTGCTGGAGGGTAAAAGACCATGAGGTGAAGAACCAAGGAGCCCACCGAAACAGACCTCTCTGCTGACCTCAGATGCTTGAATAAATTCAGCTGCGACCAGAAGAACCACCCAGCTGAGCCCAGCCTACATTTCCAAATTGCAGACTTGAGAGCTAAGTAGATGGTTGCCGTTTTAAACCACTGAATTCTGGGTTGGTTTGAAGCTAAGGGATATGTCTCATTTAAAACCACGTTGCCCAGGGGCCTTTAAGAACCTGTCCCCGTGCCCTCCCCTCTGGGTGCATGCCAAGGCCCCCTCCTTCCCAGTGTTGGTGCCCCTCCCGTCCCATGCCCACTCTCACTGGTGAGGATGACGATGCCTGTTATGAACAGCACAGCTGCGACCAACAGCCCCCGTTTCCGGAGAGTAGCCACGTCTGCGGAGAGAAAAGCAGAGGAGCATGGTGAGAAGAGCTTCACCCTTCCTCCCCCAGGCATCTTCCACGGGAACTTACCATAGAAAAAGGGGTTGTCCTCACTTGAACCTGCAGGGGACAGACAGAGAGCAAGTCAGAGTTCAGCAGAGGTTTGTGGAGTGAATCAGTGAATGACAGGGACCAGGAGAGGGGACACCTGTGTCTCAGCCTTGGTGAACTTAGAACAAAACCCAAATCCTCACGTGACATAAAACGGGGCTCCCATCACCTCTCTACCTTGACCTCACTCATTTGCTCTGGCCCTGCCGGTGACCTGCCAGACCACTTCTCACCTCAGGGCCTTTGCACTGGCAGCTCCCTCTGTCGGGAGCACCCTTCCAGATACCCTCATGGTTTCCCCTCAGCTCCTTCGTAGAGAGGACTCTGGCCCTTTACAGAAATACTCTCTGTAAAAATACCCCAGTCACTCTCTCAGCCCAACCCTGTTTTATTTTTTCTTGATAGCAACTTAAAACCATATGACATATAATTATTATGATTATTATTTACTGTGCCTGTCCCCCAGAATGTCTGCTCCATGAGGGCAGAGATGTTTGTCTTATTCACTGCTGTATCCCTGGTACCTAGAACAGTGCCTGGCACATAAGTAGGTTGTCAATGAATATGTTTTTGAATGGATGAATGAATGGAATCTCTACATGCCCCATGGGTATATCATTTCCATCTGTTCATTGGGGATGGCTGAGCAGGAAGTGGAAGATAGAACCACCAGGGGAAGAATCACGGTGACCCTAGAAACACAGCTCCCTGCCGATCCCCAAACTGATCTCAGATGCATGAGTAAGTCCAGATGAGATAAGAAGAACCACCCAGCTGAGCCCAGACTAAACTTCCAAATTGCAAACTCAAGTTTAGTTCTCAAGAACTAAATAAGTGGTTGTCATTTTAAGCCACTGAGTTTTGGGGTGGCTTCCATGCAGCATTCATTTATGCATTCACTCATCTATTCAGATATTTATTGCGTGTCTACCCTTTGCCCACCATCTGCCAGCCTGGAAGTCATGTATTCACCCAACATTTGTTTACTGAGGACTACTCTGTGCTAGGTAGTATTCCAGGTGCTAGAAATACACAGTGACTAGGAAATCGCCTGTTCCCAGTCTGGGAAGGGAGTTACTGACCAGTCGGCCTGAGAGCAGGATCCGCAGTGAAGTCGTTGCCTGGAGACTGCTTGGAGAGCGTGGTGCCTTTAGTGGGAGGAGCTGAGAGTGGCCAGAAGACGGTGGAGGGCAGAAGTGAGCCATGGAGGGAAACAAGGGGCGGGCATCACTGAATGTCTGTATTTGAGAGAAACCCCTCTCCCACGCCTATCCATTCAGTGGGCAGGCACAAGGGTCCCCCACTCCCATCCCTGGAGACAGTAAGGAATGGCAGGTATGGAAATATTGAAATAAGCCTGCACTCCCTGGTTAAGATCAGTTGCCCCAACCTCCTGGCCCCTCTCCTAGGACCTAGGAAGTAAAGGATAACATCTGTCATAGCGAGGTAGAAGGCCTCCAGGACCTGGCCCAGTTACAGAGTCTGGAGGTACTTGTTATAAAACATTTTGAATAGCACCTCTGCTCCCAGACTGAAAATACCAGAGGATTCCTCTCTTCAGACAAAATAATGCCTCCCCCGACCCCACCAAAAGACCTGCCCCTCTGGCACTGAGAAGTGTCCCCAGTGACGTGGTTACCACTGTCAGATGCCCCAATGTGAAGCCAGCAGATAGAAAAGCTGCCTCATGAACCTTGAGCTCCCCAGGTCAATCTTACCGCCTCACCTCCAAAACATGAATAGTGGCCAAGGATTCTGACATGTTCGGGGTATCCTTGCCCAGAAGAAGGTATAAGCAAGATCAAGAGTAGGGACAGCGGTGACTGTCACAGAAAAATGTAAAGGACACGCTGGGTGGCATGTGGTGCTCAGGCACCCTGGCACTAGAGAGCCTGGGCTCAAATTCCATTCTGCCGCATAGGGCTGTGTGGCCTCGGCCCAGCAGAGTCACCTCTCTGGGCCTCAGTTCCCTTCCCTGTAAAATGGGGTTACGACAGTTCCCACTACACAGAGTGGTCGTGAGCATTGGGTGAGTGAATACATGAAAGCTTAGCACACTGCCTGGCACAGAATAAACTCAGCAAATGCTGACTGTTGTTATCATCTGCTTGGCAAGCACCTCTTCATTTTTCTGCAAGCAGCTCCCCAGTTCATCTGGTTCTCCTATTGTATGTAACCCAGGCCACAAGGGGGAGCATGTGACCCAGTCTCATCTTTCCCTGGGACCTTTCAAATTCCAAGCAGGGATTCCGAGTGAAAACTAGGTGAAGCTTCAGAAGCTCTGAGCCAGCAGATGACAGGAGCCATTTCTTCTCAAAGTGGAGGACAAGCTCCAGCATGAGAGAAACAAAGATGGAGGGAAGAGGTGCTGCGGGCTTTCATGCTCAGGCTTTGGGCGACCCTGAAGCTCAGCAATGCCTTTTACCACTTGGTTCCATGACCTGTCAGGCCAACTGAATTTCTGTCACATATAATCAGAAACAACCATGGAACAACACATACCGTGTTTCCCCGAAAATGAGACCTAACCAGAAAATAAGCCCTAGCATGATTTTTCAGGATGACATCCCCTGCACGTAAGCCCTAATGCATCTTTTAGAGCAAAACTTGATGTAAGACCCGGTCTTATTTTCAGGGAAACACAGTAGGACCTCAGGTCAGCAAGGATTGAAGCAAGTGAATCAGTGCTGTGAAGATGTTTTCTCAATTGGGAAGTGTGGACAGAGCTGCTACACCCCCACCCCTACTTTTGTGCAACAGAAAATTCCCTTCCCCAAGACAGTTTACTTCCACCATTTGTAAAATTGTTTTAATACACAGAATCTGTCAGAATGAGATGTTTTACTACCATCACTGGAAAATTATAACAATGATAAAAACTGTCATGGGAGAAGGGCATGGCCTTAGAGGTGGTGCTCTTGCACAGTGCCCATGCACATATGTCAGTCTGGGAGTGGTCCAAGCTACAGTACTTTCCGGTAGAGGCTGCTCCTCAAATATGAATCATCACACAGGCATGAGAAGCCACCTGTTGCCTTCATTAGGTTCAGCCCCCTTTCCCACACCTCTGGTTAACATTGCTACTCACTGGTCTTGAGGGGAACCACCTCTCCCTGACTCTTGGTCTATGCAGTTCAGACAAGGCTGACCCTGTTCCCCAGTCTCAGGGTGGGGGCACAAGACTCAGGCCTGACCAATCAGATCAGTCCATTTCCCAGGCTCCCATTGGTCAGACATGGGCTTGTGACCCCAGCTGGACCAATGAGAATCAATTCTAGACCTTGGGCTGCAGATGATGAGAAAGATATGAGCTCTAGCTCCTGAGTTTGTGACCTAAACTTAGCACTATGGGACCATATTTGTTTGGGACCAAGAGGGGAAAAGCCACTTGAGAATGAAGACAACAGAGCTGAAAGGGGGAGCAAGTCAGTTGGGATGACAGTGCTTGAGTCCTTGAGTCAGTCATGCCTGAAATTGGTCCCTCTGGACTTTACAGAAATACACACCCAAAAAGTCCTTTTTTTTTTTTTCCAGTTGGGTTTTCTGTATTTTGCAACTGAAAAGCTCCTGCTCTAACAAGACGCCATGTACAAAGGACACTCACCCACAGCCACATTTCCCAGCATCGGCCCTGTGAAGGAACCTGAACAAGAGATCTTAAGTCTATCAGGCTTGGAAAATGCTGCAAACTAGATGCCCCTCTTTGGGATAATTGCTGCAAATAAGCTTTATTAAGACCCTGAGAAGTTCTGCCAGAAAAAAAACGTGTTTAACTTTATCTCAGAGTTTCCCAAACACCTTTGGCCACAAACCAAAAAAATTTTTTGGAAAATGTTATTAACAATTCCCCAAACGAATGCTCTGAGAAACATCCTTGGGGAAATGCTGACCTAGTTAGAGAATTAAACAAAACTTGTATGTTGCCGTTCTGGTGGCAGACTGTACCTTCTGTGCTGCTCTTGTCTGCCCCTGGATCTGTGGTTAGAGGCACATCCATTCTCGTTGGTTGCTGCGTCTGGGTTTCTGTCTGGGCTGGTGATGGTTCTACTGTGGTCAGGAGAGCAAGGAGGGGAGGGCAAGAAATGAGTGAATAAGCGACACAAGGATCCATAGAACAGCAAGGCTCCCGTATTGAGTATGTTCTCCCCGTATTGGGTTGGCACACATCCAAGACATTCAGATCCCAAGTGGCTCTGTGGGGCGGGGAGGGAATGGCAGGGCAAATCAGTGTGGCCCTTTCTCAAGTGGCTTTTAAAACAAATTTCAGTGTTCGTTTCCTTGGCCCCATAGGGTTGTGGGTAAAAGCAGGGCTCTGGAGCCAGGTTCCTGGACCCCGATCCCAGGCATGTCACTGACGTGCTGTGACACCTTGGGTGAGTTACTCTGAGCTTCCATGTCCTTATCTGTAAGGTGGAGATAATGGCCATTTCTACCTCTGAGGGTTTGTGTGAAGATTGAATGAGTGAACACGAGTAAAATATTTAGAACCATGACGGACGCATAAGTGCTGTAAGTGTTTGGTCAAGAAAGAAGGGATGAGGTTACTCAATGTGGCACTGTGTGTAGCAGAAAAATCTGGAAGCGACCAAGGTGCTCATCGAGATGTGCATGACTTCATTAACCGTGCACAGGCACCCTGTGGAATAGCAAGGAGCGATGAAAAAGGAAAAGCTCAGTGTTTACATGGACATGTGGGAAAAGCCTCCAAATATATCATTTCATGGGGGGTGGGGGGGGAAGCCAGTTGCAGAACAACAATCATGGTCTATCCTTAAGCTCACACAAATACACCCCCCAGTCAGTGTATTTCCTCCAGGTCACACACACATGTGACACAGTCTCATTGGGGAACTGTCTCCAACCCAATACTAACAGTGAAGGCCTCTCAGGGACGGGGAAGAGAACAAGGATGGGGAGCGAACAAAGGGATTTCGTCTCACCTACCACCTTTTTGTTATTTCCAAGGAGAATGTGCTTATGTACTATATTGTATCATTAAACACTAATGGAAAAAAATTGAGGAGCACTTTTTGAATTACGTTAGACCCAAGAATAAGTTCAAAACTGATTTGAAAATTCAAAAAAAGGGAAAAAAATAAAGAGATTAAAGAAAGAAACGAATGAGGTTGGCACACGGAGTTTCTGGGGTGTTTGCAAAGCTCTACTCCTTGACCTGGTGGTGGTTACATAGGGGTTCAATTTAGAATAATTTGCTAAGTTGTACATTTATGGGTTTTGGACTTCCACATGCATATTCTTTTTCACGATCTCAAAAGATTTTTTTTTTAAAGAAGGGAATGGAGTGGGCTGGCTGGCCCACCACTAATTAAACCAGGAGATTCAGAGATGGCAGGCTGAAATGGGAAACCAAGGACCCAAAATATCAGAGGAAGAGGGGGAGCAATGTCTCTCCCAGACCCATCTCTTCACCCCCTACCCTTTCCCACTCACCATCAGCTTGCAGGCTTGGAGTCTGAGGGTGGGACTGGTTTTCTGGGTGGGCTGTGTCCGAAGTCCAGAAACAGGGAGGGAAGAGAGAGAAGATATGGACAAGGTTCATGGGATGGAAGAAACTACAAGGGGATTTCCACAGCAACTCAGTGGAATGGAAATGACTTAATTAACACAGCCATTTGTTCACTGCCTAAATGTGATTTGCTCACTGCCAGTAAATCCTGGCCTTAGGCCCTCCCATCCCACACATGCCCATTCCCCTGCATCTGGTAAGAGCTCCAGGAACTTTCTTTGGGGAACCATCCTCCCTCACTCTCAGTCTACTTGGTTCAGTGGGGCCGGCACCAGCCCTGTTGAAGGTTGAACATCAGACCCAGGTCTGGCCAATCAGCGTTCTGTGCCTGTGGACACAATGATCAGCTCATGGGTGGATATGTGACCTGAGCCTGGCCAGTGAGACTCAGTTCTGGGACATTTGCTGGATTGGGGAAAGGAAAATTCCCTTTTCCCCAGATTCGTAGCTGGTAGGATGGAAGCCCCAGGCCTCTAGACACCATCTTGGCCCCATAGGAAGAGAATCTGCTTGAAAATGACGCCAATACAGAGAAAATAGAACCAAGAGACGGACACAGGTTCCTGATAGCATCATCTGAGAACCTACGTTGAGCCATGGCTGAAGGTCTCTCCCTGGACTTTTCAGTTACACAAATTCAAAAACTCCCGTTTGGTCCATGCTTGTGATTTTTGTTGCTGCTATTATTTGCAATGACAGAATCTTAACAGACTTGTCCCTCTCGCCTCACCTGGGGGAGTCAGGAGAGGAATGCGCACAGGGGTTGAGTCTGCTCCAGAAACGGGTGTAGTCTCCAATGTCTGTCCTGAGAAATACTGAGAAGTCAGGGAGGAGCCTCTGGTGCTCCTCTCACCAACACCCCCACCCTTCCCTCCCTTCTGACACCTGGGGGGTAACTCGGGGGGTCCTGCCTGCTGGTGGAACAGCAGACAGCTGTTTGATTGATCAGCTTTGGCAGTACCAATCCATGATCCTGGAAGTGTTTTAAGAAATGCTAATGCCCCCGCACCCTTCCTCCAGCCCCCTCTCCCTGCCCATCCTTGTAGGATAGGAGAGACAGTTTAGCCAGGTGAGCCCAGCGCTCGAGTCAGCCAGGGCCCTGATCTCAAGTTCTGTTCCCAACATTTCCTTCTTGTGTGACCTGGAACAATTGAAGACGCCACTCTGCGTCTGAGGCTCAGTTGCCTCAAATGCAATTTGGGGATAACTGAATCTCCTTCTCAGGGCTGTACAGAGGCTGAAATGAGGTGCAATGCAGAGGAGTCTCCCCCACTGTTTAACATGCAGTCAGCGCTGGATACAGCCACTGCCTTGCCCCGGCCCAGCCTCCATCCTCTCCCTCCTGGACCATCACCTCCAGATCCTCTCCGCTGCCCCTGGTCTCCTGCTCCCATCCTGTCCCCTACCAGCCCTGTTGAAGGTTGAACATCAGACCCAGGTCTGGCCAATCAGCGTTCTGTGCCTGTGGACACAATGATCAGCTCATCGCTGGATATGTGATCTGAATCTGGCCAGTGAGACTCAGTTCTGGGACATTTGCTGGATTGGGGAAAGGGAAGTTCTCTTTTCTCCAGATTCTTAGGCGGTAGGATGGAAGCCCCAGGCCTCCAGACACCATCCTGGCCCCATAAGAGGAGAACCTGCCTGAAAATGACGCCAACACAGAGAAAATAGAACCAAGAGACGGACACAGGTTCCTGATAGCATCATCTGAGAACCTACGTTGAGCCATGGCTGAAGGTCTCTCCCTGGACTTTTCAGTTACACAAATTCAAAAACTCCCGTTTGGTCCATGCTTGTGATTTTTGTTGCTGCTATTATTTGCAATGACAGAATCTTAACAGACTTGTCCCTCTCGCCTCACCTGGGGGAGTCAGGAGAGGAATGCGCACAGGGGTTGAGTCTGCTCCAGAAACGGGTGTAGTCTCCAATGTCTGTCCTGAGAAATACTGAGAAGTCAGGGAGGAGCCTCTGGTGCTCCTCTCACCAACACCCCCACCCTTCCCTCCCTTCTGACACCTGGGGGGGTAACTCGGGGGGGGGGGGGGGTCCTGCCTGCTGGTGGAACAGCAGACAGCTGTTTGATTGATCAGCTTTGGCAGTACCAATCCATGATCCTGGAAGTGTTTTAAGAAATGCTAATGCCCCCGCACCCTTCCTCCAGCCCCCTCTCCCTGCCCATCCTTGTAGGATAGGAGAGACAGTTTAGCCAGGTGAGCCCAGCGCTCGAGTCAGCCAGGGCCCTGATCTCAAGTTCTGTTCCCAACATTTCCTTCTTGTGTGACCTGGAACAATTGAAGACGCCACTCTGCGTCTGAGGCTCAGTTGCCTCAAATGCAATTTGGGGATAACTGAATCTCCTTCTCAGGGCTGTACAGAGGCTGAAATGAGGTGCAATGCGGGAGAGTCTCCCCACTATTTAACATGCAGTCAGCGCTGGATACAGCCACTGCCTTGCCCCGGCCCAGCCTCCATCCTCTCCCTCCTGGACCATCACCTCCAGATCCTCTCCGCTGCCCCCTTGTCTCCTGCTCCCATCCTGTCGCCTACAGTCTGCTCCCCACACACAGCAGAGGAGGGAGCCTCAGAACACCTGAGGCAGAGCATTGCCCTGCTGGCTCAGAGCCTCCCCTGGCTCTACCTTGCACTTGATAAAAGCCAAAGCCCTCACCCTGCCCCTAAGCCCCACCCCACACCTCTTCCCCGTCACCTCTCTGACCTCTCCTCTTCCTACCCTGCTCCTTGTTCACCCCACCCAGCCACATGGACTGCCTGTTTCCTCACACCCACCAGACAGCACTTATCCCTCGGATACCTGCCTGGTTCGTTCCTCCATCTCCTTCAAGTGTCTGCCTAAATGTCACCTCCTAGTGAAGTCTTCCCTGACCATCCTATGCAAACATTCCTCATTGCTCTCCTCTATTTTTCTCCAATACATGTATCACCTTCTGGAATACTATGTAATTTACTTATGGGTTATTTATTGTCTGTATTTCCCAAATGGAACGTGAGTCCTGTTTTACGTATTGCTGTTTCCACAGTGCATAGAATAAGATCTGGTACACGGGAGCTGCCCAAAGAATCCCTGTTGAATGACTGAAGGAATGGATGAAAACCATTTTATCCAAGAGAGCTCTTCAGCGGAGAGTCTGCTCTGGGTTCCAGGGGCAGGCAGAATGACTGGATCCCAGCTCCTCCGCTCACTAGCTTCTGGCACAGGCTTTCCTTTGCTGAACCTCAATTCCCTGAGCTTCAGTTCCCTCATTGTAAAATAGGCAGGACAGTATGTGTAATACACTAGAGCTGAAGCTGAAGTGAGCGCCCGCATACACGGCACCTGCCATGTGGAAAAGCACCTGCCAATGCCACCACAGCTGCTGCCTTCAGGAAGCACTTTCCAGGCCAGGGGAGACACCTCCAGCTCTTCGACTGGCCCCAGCTCACCCCTTTGCCTAACCGCATCACCTGGGAATCCAGGAAGCTCCTCTGCTGGGAGCCCAGGTTTCCTGGCTGCTGAGTAGAAAACTGACACCAATCTGCCCGCCAAATCAAACTCAGTGAGTTCTTCTTGGAGGTGAAATGGAGGCTGCTCAGCAGGACAGGCTCTGGCCAGACTCGCTGGAAGCGGCCACCCAGTTCTGAGGTGTCCAAAAAGGGTGTAACCCTGCCCCCCTCTTTGGGAGCCCCACTTCCTGGTGCCGGCTCAGCAGGGGGGGTGCGGACACAGGACAGGGCCTCCAAATTCACCAGCTGCCCACCCAGCAGGGCACTAGAGGTAGGGCTGGGGGCTTTGGGGCAGGGTGGAGACAAAGGCTGGGCCTTACCTCTAGTAGGAAGAATCAGGCCAACGATGGTGAGGAGACACAGGTGACCAGAGAGCGACATCTATGGGGCAAGTGGGAGCTGGGGTCAGCCATGCTGTCAGTGAGCAGGCCCAGGGCAACCCTGGGGGATCCTTTGGCCCCCTTCCCTCCCTTGAGCAAGCACCTCTGCCTTCAAAGAGCCCCTGCCAGGGCTAACAGGAGAGTCTCGGAAGTGGGGGGTCCCCAGCTGCCACCCCCTTCTTCGCTTTACAGGTCCCCAAAGAAAACAAGACACGTCAGACCAAACTGGGCTTCCAGTAGCAGCCACTGCACTTGTACACCCCTGAGGGAGAGAAGCACTTACCCCTCTTGGACTGACCCTGCTGGGCACCCAATGGGGGCTGGGGTACAGGAGTAGTTCCTGGGCCTCTTCCTCTCCTCTGGGGCTGTCACCCGGCCCAGTGGAGGAGTCAGCCAGAAGGGGAAAGAGGAAGAGTGAGTAATTTGCTCCTGATCTCAGAGAAAAAAGTAAGTGGCGTCTGGGCCTCATTGCAGGGACCATACATGTAGAATAGGATGCTGTTCTATGGGAAGGACTGGTCCGAGAGGGACGGAGGAGAGCTGGGGAGATGAGGCAGGAGGGAGAGAAGGAGGGCAGCCCAGGAGCCCGCGAGCCCGCGGGAGAAGTAAGTATGAATGGGGGGCGGAGAGGATCCGCCAAGACGAGTCCTTACCCACCTGGGCCGGGGCCCTGGGCTGAGCGGGGTCGGAAGAAAGACTTACCTCCGAGCTGGGGGTCCAGAGCCCGCAGCTTTTTGGAGAGAGGGTAGCGGCGGCAGCTGCGTCCAGGCAGAGGGTGTGGCCAGGAGAGCGCTGGCGGGCGGGAACCCAGACGGGCTCAGTCATTTCCTCTTGGGTTTCCTGACTTCAGAGCCCGGGGTGGGAGCAGGAGGAGGGAGACGCTAAAGGCCATGGTGGGGGGTGGGCAAGGGAGAGGCAAAGCAATGACCGCCAAGCCCCCTGTTTGGGGGAGGGTGAGTGCGGGGAACCCCGCAGGTAGGTCTTGCTTGGTTGGGTGGCGCTCCTTTGGGGAAGGAGAGGGAGAAAGGGGAGCGGTCCAGTAGAGTCTCTTGGGGAGAAGAAGGAAGGGGCAACTGGTGTGGGGGGGCGAGGGCGTTGAGGAAGGAAAGAGAAACTCGAGGGGCTCGGAGAAAGAGGAGGCGGGCACTGGGGGAGGAGAAAAGGAGGGGGCAACTCTGGGGACACGGGGAGAGCACCCCCAGGTTCAGTTTGACCCCTCCCCCATTTCGTTCCCACAGATGAGAACACACAGACAGAACAGGGGGAAAAACCAAATCCACATTTATTAAGCTCAAGATATAGACACTGAGTGGGCAGGGGAGCGGATCTTTGGAGAGGCGACAAAGAGATGCGGGGGCGCAGTACACCGGGACTCCGGAGGGCTGGGGGGGACTCCGGGACTCCAGGAGCTGGAGGCCTGAGTCCCTGGATCTGAGATGCAGATGGGTTCTTTGGGGGGTCGTCGTTGCCAAGGCCTCGGGAGGGGCAGCAGGGTGTAGCGGCTCCTGCCTCGGGGTGGGTGGGGCGGCTCATTCCCGGGAGTGCTCCCCAGCGGCACAAGGCTGGGGTCCCCACCGCCTCCACCCCGTCCTCAGGCTCCCGCACTCGGGCAGGGACTGCAGTGGAGGTGCCGGGGCTGGTTTTACACGCCGCCACCTCCAGGAGCTGGAGCGAGAGAAAAAGGGGGACGGAAAGAGCAGGCACCTGGGTCAGCGACTAGCGGGGTGGAAGGAGCCCCCTCCTCGCAGCCAGTGAACCCTCCATCCCCACCACGGAATCCAGACCCCCACGGACTATAACCCTTGAGACAGCACTGAGGAGTTCTCTTGCCTTCCCACTCCCTAATGTCTGGTTCATACAGGGACACCTGTGTGCCATTTGTCCTGTCATAGAGGGCACCGTACCTGTGATGAGGCTGAGCCTCCTGGCCCAGCTAAAGCTTTTCTGGGGCCAAAAAGGAAGTTACCACCCCCCTACTATGCCCCCACGTTCTCCTACAACCCCATTCGTTTCCCAACCCACTTGGGACAGTAACTCAACTGGAGTGGTTAGAATCCTGGACATGTTCTCAGGCAGTGGTCACCCTCCCCAATCATTCACAAAATGTGCCCGTAATGTTTTTAAGTCCCATTAAAAGAACAAAACACATGAAATTCCACACCAAATTTCCCCAAATATTGAGTACTCCAAGGCCCCATTTTTTTTTTAGTTATAAGAACTTTATAAGAGACAGAGAAATTCCCATCTGATGTTTTTAAAGTCCCTGGAAGGGATGCAGTTCCACTAAAAACAGGTCAGGATATTTTTACATAATTAAAATGAACACCCCCAAGGAATCACAATCTTTCATCTACATGCTGATCCCTCTCCTACATCCCACTCTCTCCATCTTCCTTTACACCTTCCATCCACCTGCACCCACTCTCCCCCTCCTACACTCTCACCCTTCTGCACCCCACTCCCTCCTACATTCCATCTTCCTCTTCCACTCTCCACCTGGCCCTCTAACACCTCCACCCCCCTCATCCTCTCCTCTGCACCATCCACCCAGGGCCTCCATCCTCTGCTCTTTATCCCTTTCTTCTCCTTTCCATCCTCATACTCTTTACATCCTCATATTCTCTCTTTTCCAGCACGAATTTTTAAACTCTGTATTCTATACATCTCTCCTTTTGTTATTTTGATACAACTATTCAGAAGCCCCTCCTTCCTTTTGCTCTGTCATTTAAACCTTGATTTTTCAAACTGAACAATAAAGTCTGGAAAACATCCTATTTCCCTGCTTCTGTAGCACTCAACTCTGTCTTGATTCTGACTACAGAAATCCTTTTCCCCTGTGGGGCCCCTGTCTTCCCAGGTTTAGGGCTTTCTCCTCCGGAGAATTAATTCATCCTTGCTTTTACAGGCTTGTGTCCTTGTTTCTGGGAGCTTAGTGGACTCTTCAGGGCATTTCATATCCCACTGAATCTCCAGGGTTTAACATTTTTGATCTGTGGATTCTCAGCTCCTACTGAATTTCCCATGTCCGTCCATTGGGTTGGTGGTCCCACTCTTAGGGACAACCAGTGCAACTCCACTTCTAATAACTCCCTTTTCTGCTCCCACCTGTCCTCACAGAACCACACACTTTCTCACCCTCACCTGAGGAGGGAAGCTCCGACTTACAGGATTTGCATGTTGGGCTGTAGAAGCAAAGATAAGAAAGAAAAAGCATAAAGAGGCTCAGTAACCACAGACTTCATGGGAAACACATGGCAGACCCAGGGGTCCTTCTGTTATGGAAGCACCCTTGGGCCCCAGGCTGCTCCCACCCCTCTCCCCACTCTCCCCACTGCTGCCAGACCTCTCAGACCTGGAGTCCTCCTTCCTGCACTTCACCTTCTTGCCTGTTAGGAGAGAGATAGAACAAGGAGACAGGACATAAGGGTCTGGTCGAAAGGCAACAAGGGAACTGTAGGTGCCTGGGGACCCCCTAGGCAGCCCTGTTTGAGGGGTGTGGGAGCCCCGAGAGTTACACTTACTGATGATGATGAAAATACCCAGCAGGAAAAATATGGTAGCCAGAGTCATGCCCACAGTCTGCACAGTGTCATAGTCTGGGGAAGATAATGGGGGACATCAAAGTGGGGGTGGCACCTCAGCCCCACCCCCCAGCCTGGCTTCCGATTGCCCAGCCAGGGGCCCAGAATTCAGGTATGCTGCAGAACATGCTGGGGGCTCCTTTAGTGCCTTAGTGTGAGGACTGAGAGCACCGCTCCCCAGTCTCTCCCCCTACCTCCCTCTGTCAGGTATATCCTCCATATGTATCTCTGATCTAAATGGTATCTCCTCCTTCTCCTGTCCACCTTGGTTGCCCATCTGGGCGACTGCTGCAAGCAAACTTCTCTATGGTCTCCCCGCCCCCAGCCACAGGGATCTCCTTAACACCTGAGTCAGATCAGGGTCCTCTTGAGCTCAGGGCCCCCATTGCCGGCCTCCCCATTTTCACTACACTCCAAATAAAAGCCAAAGTTCTCATCACAGTCCCCAAGGCCCTGTACGATCTAGTCTCTGTTCCTTCTCAGACTTCATCCCGCTCCACTTTTCTTCAATCCCCTAATTCCATGTACACCAGTCTCCCTACTATTCCTGGAGCATATCAGGCATGGTCCTGCCTCAGGGCCTTTGTACTTGCTCTCTCTTCTACCTGAAAGTTCTTCCCCCAAATATACCTCCCTTACCAACTTTGGGGCTTTATTCAAATATCAGTGACACGTTCTCTGGCTTTCTTATTTAGAATTTTCCATCCTCTCTTCCACACTTTCTAATCTCATTCTTTCCTTTTCCTTCGTAAGAATTATTCTTGCCTAATATACCACAATAAATATTTGCTGCAATATTGATTTATGGAGCACCCGTTCTGTACCAGCAGTGGTGCAGGCCTCTGCCTTCAGGGATTAGACTTTCATATTGTGATCAAGCAATAAACTACATAAAACAAAAATTGAGTCATGTGACCATGGATAGATGTCGTGTATCTCCTCTTGCCTGGGAGTCAGAGAGGGCCTCTCCTAGCTGAGCAGTCAGTATTTGACCGGAGGTCTGAAGAAGGAAAAAGACCTTTAGCCAGCTGCATGGAGAGCTAGAGGAGGAGTATTCCAGGCAGAGAGAACAGCAAGTGCAAAGGCCCTGAGGTGGGAAAGCACTTGGTATATTGGAGGAACAGTATGAGAGAGCAAAGAGAGAGAGAGGGCAGGAGGTTGTTGGGGGAACTGGGGCCAGGTCTTCTAGACCTGGCGGTACTTCTTTGAACTTTAGTGCTGTCGGAATGATTTAATAGCATCATCCAAGTAAATCTCTCCTGCAATCCTCATGGGTGGGAACTACTACTATCCCTTATTTACAGAAGGGCCCAGAGAGGCAGAGTTGCTTGCTCAAGGCCACATAGCTAGTGAGAGGATAAGCCAGGGTTCAAATTCAGGCAGCCTGGCCTCAAAGTTTTTGCTTCTCTGGTGACCCCCAATGCACCAGCCCAGAGTCCTTGTGAAGCCTGGGGGGCCCAGAGAGGGTATCCCCCAATGTGTTTCTGCCCTTCATGAGCCCAGGTGGTATGAACTGTATCCGTACGGTCACATGGCCAGTGGCCCCGCACATATCAGCCACAGCTGAAGCCACTTCAGCAGTGACCTGTGGGGATCTGCAGCCACCCCGCCATTCAGCCCCAGCGTGCCCTCATCACAGAATCTGCCACTCACCATAGTAAAATGGGTCAGGTTCCTGAGGAACTGTGGGAACGAAGGCAGAGAAAGAGAGAAAGGAAAAACATATTTCAACAATGGGTTTCTTAACATATTTGAGGATCCAGATGGGCCTCTAGTCCAATAATTTCTGTATAGAAATCCAATAAAGTAACCCCTTGCTCTGGGTGATATAGCTTCATTGCAGGACACAAGGCTTGAAGAGTGAAGCATAGGATGGATTCCAGCCCCCACTTACTCCACCAGTTGGTACCTTATCTGTGCAGTGCACAACCTACCCAACTGTATGTGGCAATTCTGGTCCTAGTCCCCTATGGAAGTCTTCTGCAGGCTGTGGACTCATTTCCTGAAAACACATATATATTATACTCCCATTTGCCTATGGTGCTAGGGGCGGACAGACTCCAACCCCACTGGTGGACTGGTGTTCAGCTTCCTCTGAACACTCCCTAAAGCCTCTTGGTCATCTGAGAGCTCCAAAATACAGACACTGTAGCTACTGCTCCCATCCACTCACTTCTGCCACCAAATCTAGTAGAGAAGAGCTGTCCTATAATATACCCAATATTATGCTATATATAATGTAAGCTATATTACTTATTTCTAAGACACCATTGGTTTTTAGATTCATAATTGAGTTTATAATAGCTTTCCCAGTGTGTTATGCATAAATGTATATGTAACGGTATCACATGAAACATACCCATCTATTAGAAGACTCACCCTGATTTCATAAAGGTTAATGTGTGTGTGTGTGTGTGTGTGTGTGTGTGTGTGTTTACTTTTCCCCATCTCCCATTTCCCTGTCTCAAACCATATCCCTCTTCAGGAGAACTCAGAACATACTTCCCATTCAATAACCATCCTGATGGCCCCTGAATTCCTCAGACAGCTCTTAGTTTTGTCTTGTCTAGAGCAGAATTCTAGTACACCACTGGAGGGGGGGGAACCAGGAGAGCCAGGGCAATGCCAGGTGTTGTCATTAGTGTTCTTCCCCTTCGAGGCTCAGGGAGGGATGGCTACCTTGAGGTGGTGGTGGAGGGGACATGTGACTAATCCTGGCCAATGAACTGTGAGTAGAGATGTCATTGTGACGTCCAGGCTGGAGCATTTAAGTGCCCATACAAGAGCTCCCTTTTGACTGTGGCCTCGTGACATGAATGTTCAAGATGGTAACTGCTCCAGTTTTTTTTTTTGGTGAATAGAGAATGCCAGGTGACTTGTGATGGATATATAGTGTAAGTGAGAAATAAACTTTGGTTGTCAGAAGCCACTGAGATTTTTGGTACTACTTGTTACCCCAGCATACTCTGGCCCTAAACTGACTGATACAGGTACCACCTAGGCAAGACCCTGAATAGTACTGATTCACACAACTTATAAGTTCACTCTACTTCATTCTCTGTCCAGTCTTCAAAGAGGAAGTCTTAGGTAGGTGCTGATGTGTCTTTAACACTTCCAAGCCTTGTTAATCTCCCCCTTTCGCAAAAGAACACAGACCTTGGGCTCAGAGCCTTTAGTGGGCAACAATATCTAGGTAGAATTTTGTGACATTATTTGGTTTTCTCCTTTATTGATTATCTAACAAGCACTTGATAGTACTGGCTCCATGCTAGGCTCTCTTCTAAGCACTTTACAGATATTAACACATTTAACCTTCATAGCAGCTCTCTGATATAGGTGCTATCTTCATCTTCATTCCATGGAGGAGAGACACTGAGGCCCAGAAAAGTAAAGTCACTTGTTTAAGATCATTTTTACACTTGCCTTCAATTTAAGACAAAAAATCCTGATTTTCCTTTTGTGGTGGTGATATAAAATAAAGCTGATTAAGTTTTCTAAAAGTTAATCCTTTGAAAGAAAAATATTAAATAAATAGCAGGGAACATTTGGACAGGCAAAAATTGTGAAGGTGGTATTCAAAAGTATCAAGATGGGGAAACATTATTTTAGAGACATCTGTGCTCTGTCTTGGCTCCCCCACCAGATGGGGAGTAAATTTGTTTGACACACCTCTGCTGTTAATTCTGACATTTATGAAAGTCTCTCAAAGAAGTTTGAAAGAAAGAAAGAAGAGAGAGAGAGGGAGAGAGAGAGAGAGAGGGAGAGAGAGAGAGAGAGAGAGAGAGAGAGAGAGAGAGAGAGAGAGAGAGAGAGAAAGAAAGAAAGAAAGAAAGAAAGAAAGAAAGAAAGAAAGAAAGAAAGAAAGAAAGAAAGAAAGAAAGAAAGAAAAAGAGGAAGAAAGAAAAAGAGGAAGGAGGAAAGTGAGCCTCTGCTGGGCTACAACAGGCTGCATCAGAGGTGGAGCAGTTGGATTATCCTGCTTTTGTCTCTTGTGTTTCCACCTACTCGCTACCCAAACCATCAGGAGCCCACTGGGTGAGCGCCTGTCTCAGAATTCTCTTTGGTTCCTCCCTGGGTGCTCTGTGCTCCATGCAGAAGTTCCTCTTCTGGTCCCTGATGCCCCAGCAATCTGGGTCCTCAGGGCAAGGCTGGGCTAAGGGTGGAGCCAGGAGGCAGGAGAAGGAATGTGCACCATTCTAGGCCAGTTGCCAGAGACATCAGGAAAGAGGTAGTTGCTATGGCAACCAGGGCAATTGGAGAGATGAAGAGAGGTGATGGGTCTGGGCACCCCAGGCTGGCTGCGGTCCTGTGGGAGGCTAAGGGTTGGGTTTCTAACTTCGGGGCAAATCTTGACTCCCCCTGTTCCTTTTGTATCTCCCATTTGTGCCCCTGCAGGGCTGGCTTCCGGCCAAGCTCAGGATCCTTCTCTGCGATAGGAATCCAGGCCCACTGGGGCTCCTCCATTCCCTGTTTGCCCCTCAACTCACCCTCCCACTCTGTGACTGGGTGGGGAGAGACTTCACTTTCTTCACCCTCTCTCCCCAACAATCCATTAATTCGTTTTCTTAAGCAGTTTACAGGCACAGTGTGATTTTCCTCCCTCGGGATTTCCCAAAACCTGCGGTCCCCTCTCATGCTCTGACTGGGGAAAAGAGGGGGGGGTTGGGGGGGAGTTGAGGCAGAGGTCCTCCCACCTCTGCCTGTCTGCTACCATCGATCCGGCTAACCATCTCTGTAAAAAGAAGCCCTGGGCTCCCGCCAGGCCTGCTGGCTCAGCCCTGCCCCCTCTCCCTAGGGTGGCTTCCAGCCTCTGCAGCCCCCCCCCCCCCCCCCCGCCCTGCTTCGAATTCTGCAGATACTGCTCAGTGCAGCAGCCCCCGCCTGCTGGGAAAGGGGTCAGGGAAGGAGAGAGAGGAGTGGAGTGGGGTTCCCTCCACCGCCAGGGACTCCTCAGCTACCGCTAGATTATCCCCTGGCCCTGCTCTCAGTGCTGGAAACCCTACCCCTTGCTCCCTACTCCCAGTTAAAGCATTCTACCCCTTGGTCCTCTGCAGACGCAGGCTCAGGAAAGGGGGATCGTAGGGGAAGAGTGTTTAAGCAGGTGCATAACTGGGTTAATGGGTGGGAAACGTAAATCGCTGTGGCAGCATGGGGGTGGGAGGGGCATCTGGGTGCACCCAAGTGCACCTCCCAGACCTGACAACACCCTGAATGAGGCCTGGAAAGGGGGGTCCTGCCACGCATTACTGCCCATGGGGGCTCACTGCAGTAGTTCAGGCCCCACCCTGGACTGCCCCTCCTCCTCTCGCGCTATTCCTTTCTGGCACTTTGGGTCCATCTCTCTGTCTCTCTCCTTCTCTCGCTAAGCCACCCTCTCCACAGTTGCCTCAGTCCCTCTATCTCTCTCTCTGATTTTCTCTCTTTCTCTGCATCTCTGTGGCTCTCTGCCTCTCCCCTTCATTCTCCCTGAATCTGAGTCTCAAATCTATCTTCTCTCTGGGTCTCTCTTTGTGTCTCTGACTCGGGGTCTCCTGTCTCTTTGGGTCTCTTCCTATCTCTTTCAGGCTTTCTCAGTCGGTCTGTTGCTATATTCCTTTCTGTCTCCCTCTCTCTGTCTCTCCATCTCTCTCTCACTTCCTCCAGCTCTCCTTCTCCCTGTCTTCCCCTTTTTCTCCCCCTTCCCGCTGAACCTGCCTGTCAGGAATTTCAGGAAACACCCACCCTAGGAGCTAGCGCTGGAAAAAAGAGCGATATGGACCCCTTCCTCTTACCCACCTCAGGGACCCCGAAACCGACGAGAACTTCTATGATTGCAGACCCATCCACGTCCACCCTCAAAGCCCATCTCTTCGCGTCCACTACCACCGCTGTGCCAGACCAGCCACCCGGTTGTCATAGCTACCGATCCGAGCATCCTTTCTCTTGGGACTGCCGCCCTCCAACCGCGGGTCTCGCACAGGAACGACACCACCGGGAGGGGGTGTCCAAGAGGTCCAGAGGGGCGCCAAGGGATGCACTGCAGGGGCCTCCGCCCTTGGGAGGAACCGACATCCCCTTCCTCACTCCCCTCCCTTTCCAGTACTAGAATCTCCCCAGATCCTCTCTCCGAAGCTCTAAGATCCCGGAGGCCCCTACAGCCCTCTCCCCAGACGAAGCTCACCATTTGTGGGGGCCTGAGTCGGGGTCGCCATGCCAGGCCAGAACAGGGGGCGGCTGGATGCCGAGACAGTGAAGGCGCGGCTGCAGCAGCTGGACGTGGGGCGGACTGAGATGGGGGGGAGATGGGGGGAGCCCTGGTGTTGGGGGGGCCGTAGCCAATGGGGGCCGGGAGAGCCCGCCCCGGTCCAGGCCACCCCCCGCCCCCGCCCCCGCCCACTGCCGTCGTCCCCGCCCCTTCCCCAAGGGTGGGGGCGCCCCCTGCCGGGGCCAAAAGGGCGCCCAGGCGTTCGCGCAGAGGGACTGACATCCACAAGGCTCTGTCGAGAGAGGAAAGCACGTTTTATTGGAAGTCTGGGCGGCAGAGAGGAGTCTGTGGGGTCTGAGCTGGGTGGGGAAGAGGGCAGTCCAGGTGGCAGTGGGCCCGCGGTGGTGGGTGGGAGGCGTCAGGTGTCAGGGGATTCCCGTGGGGTGAAAAAGGTGAGAGGCAGGAGAGCCCCCCCCCCAGCCATCACGCCCCAGCCCTTCGCCCCCTCCTCTTCTCCCCTTCTTCCCTCAGCCTAGTCAAAGCTGCAGGATCTGGCTGGGTTCCATCGCGCCAGGTGTTTCTACCGCCTGCGGGAGGACAGACCTGAGGGGGAACACAAGACAGTTCAGGTGTCAGGAGGAGCACCCCGGTTCCCGCGGAGGGCGAAGAGGCAGGCGAACTCCCCTCCCTCGGGTTTGAGTTCAAGCCCCTCCCTCCTTGCTCCCAGAGGGGCCGGGAAAGGGCTTCTTGGAACCAGCCCTCATCCCCAAACACCCGAGGTCTCAAACTCACGGCGGATGGAGCTGCGGAAAGTTCCCTCCTCTTCATCAGGTTCTCCGGTCCTGGGAATAGAGAAGCAGGAGAACTGGGGGTGGAAAAGGAGAAAGGCAGCCGTTCCCAGTAATCCCCTAACGCCGCCCTCATGTCACAGACCGGTGTGCCCTGAAGCCGAGAAGGGCGAGGAGCAGGCTCGGTTCCGCCAGAGAACCAGGCGCACCCAGGAGCCCTTTAAGTGTGTGGCAGGAGGCGCTCCTAGAGGGGTACCAGTGAGTACCTCCCTGAGTGCTGGGGAAGGGACTGGGAGTGGTGGGGGAGGGAAGGCCAAAGGGACTGGAAGGCAGTCTGCCTCGATATGGTCTCATCTTCTAGCTGTGTGATCTTGGGCAAGTCACTACCTCTCTGTGCCTCGGCTTCCTCATCTGTAAAATGAGGTTAATAACAGCACCTCCCTCAGCGACATGGTGTGAGGGGTAAATAATGTAATACACAATGCAACAGTATCTGGCACGTGGGACACACACGCCCAATAAATATTTGCTATTATGTGTAATAATATCTACAATTGTTTTAACCTGTTTAAACCCATTGCCTGGGTTTGAAATTTTATTTAAAGATGAATCAAAGAGCTAGGAACAAGACTCTGAGCTAAACTGGGCCACCAAGTGAGGTGATCTCATTTCGCCGCGCCTCTTTCTTTCACAGCACTTATCACGCTTTGTGATTTCATATGTGTGGAGCTGTTTGAACCTACGGCCACCGCCCCCACTGGGCTGAAAGCTCAGCCAGACAGGGAAGGCAGTTAATTCACTGCTGGGTCCAAGGACCCGGCTTGGGGCTTGGCAGGTAGTAGGTGCTTAATACAAATTTGCTGAAGGGCCTCTGGCTGCGGGTGGGATGGACTTCCCGCCTCTCCCCCAGCGCCCTTGTAAAGCAGGAGTCAGTGAATGACGGGAGGGCCTCTTACCTCTGCTGCTGGTTGAACTTGCACCGGCACTTTCTGCCTGTGGGTGGGGAATGGGGGGGAGACAGGGCTGAGAGTCCGCTGTCGGCGAGCACCGAGTGGCGCTCTTACTCCAGCTGGTGCTCGCGAGGGGCGGGGCCGAGGGCGGGGATAGGGGCAGGAAGGGCGGGTCCCGGGTCGGGGCTAGAACTGGATGGGCAGATGGTGGGAGCAAGGCGGGGCTGGGGCGGAGATAGGCAGAGGCAGGGCTGGGGGCAGTGGTACCGGTTACTCACTCAAGATGATGAGGATGCCTAGGATGAAAAGGACCCCGGCAATGGCGAGGCCTCCAATCCTCAGGGAATTGTAGTCTACGGGCAGCAGGAGGAGGGTGAGGGCAGGGAAGGGAGGAGGAAGGATAGGAGAGGGGCAGAATGAGGAGGAGGAGAAAGGAAGAAGGAAGGGAAGGAGGAGAGGAGAAAAAGATGAATGAGAAGAAGGAGCAGATATGGGAGAAGGGAGGAGGTGGGTCAGAGAAATGACCGTGAAGGAAGGGAAGGAGATGGGCAGTGCAGGGAGGAGAGAGGAAACAAGAAAGCAGGGAAAGACGGCGGAGAGGATGAGGGAGACAGGAGGAAGCAGAGGATGGGCCATAAGATACTGACAGATAAAAGGAAAGAGAGAATCAAAGAGACAGAAAGGGATCAAATAGAGAGACAGAGATACACAGAAAGAGACATAGAGAAGCAGACAGGGGAAGATCAAGCAAGAGTCAGAGAGCCAGAGCAAGAAAGAGAGAGAGAGAGAGAGAGAGAGAGAGAGAGAGAGAGAGAGAACATAAGGGCAGGACAGGCAAACCCAGCCCCCAAAACTCCCACCCCCACACCCCGCAACTCCCAAAGATAGATGCCCCTCTCTCTCTTACCATAGGTGAATGGGTCATTTTCCTGTGGAGCTTCTGGAAAGAGAGAGAGAAGTCAAGGGTTGGATGCTTCCTGGGATCCTGGGATCCTGGACATTAAAGGGCATAAAGAGACCCTTTGGGGGGATTCTACTTTCCTGGGCTGAAAGTTTGGGAGCAGTTGGTTGGACGCTGAGCCTGCTCATTCTCTCTGGGTCTTAGCTGACCCCTCTGTACTGTCCTGGCTGGGGCAGGGGACACATAACTGTCCCAGCTTCCCATCTCATTACAGGTGTCTGTGATTCCATCATCCTTGGGAAGCCAACTGACATCCCACCTCCACCTTTGCCTGACCTGGCCATCCTCTCCCTTCCTCCAAATACCAGCCTGTGACTGGACCCAATGTGGGATCCCCGATTTCCCAGTGCTCCAACAGTCTTAGTTTAGGTTGAAGTCTCAAACTTGGTTCTTTTGCAGGGTTTCCTGGACCCTTGCTACCCTTGGGGCTGAGGTGGGTAGTGGGCTGCCTCCTCAGACTCACCTGCGCTGGCCATGGCGAGGAGACCCACACAGAGAATCAAGATGTGGTCCAGAGATGCCATTGTCCTGGAGGACACCAAGGGTCAGGACATGCGCACCCTCATTCCCCCACCATTGGGGCCGGAACCCAAGGGGTTAAGTCAGAGACATGTGAGGGACTTAATTCCAAAAGCATTTGTCATTCAGCTTGGCCACCCTGAGAAACAGGGGCACCCCTGCTTCATGGGACACAGTGTTACCAAAACAACTCACACAATGGGGGTCACATGGCAGCAAGGACAAGGGTGAGACTCTCATAGGCCACAGGGATCTCCTGCAGGCCTGCGCCTCCCCACCGCAGGCCCCAGATTCCCCACACTCACTCTAACGGGAAAAGCAGGCCTCACCCCACCCAGGTGGACAGACAAATACACTGCGAGGGACCAGACAGCCAAGACACACCCAAGGACCCACTTGCCCACACACCACGGCCTCACTGTGTCCTCAGTATCCCAGCTCTGCTGTCCTCACCGCTGGCAGCCGCTCTCTGCCTGACCCTGGGTATAAATATCTCCCACTTCACTCTGGAGGAATTTGCCTCACACAGGCCACCATGGCAACAGCTTTCCTTCCCCTCCTCGGGGTCACACACAACCTAGCTGGGGAAAAGGCCACCCCTTCTCCTCTCCTGGGAGTGATGAGAAAAGGGAAAAACATTCCCTCCACCCGCCTCTGGGTGACATCTTTCACAAGCGGACAACACCAGGCGAGTGATATGAGATTGAAGGCAGACACCAGGAGCAGGGACACACACATGCACGCGCACACCGTGGGGCTGGAATGGAGACAGCACCCGCTCCCCACACTTCTGGTTGGAGCGGAACATGGGGTGGAGACATAATCAGGCAGGCGTTATTCTTCATCTAGGCCTCTAATGCCCCCAAACAGTGACGCAATCTGACCTACACATGTGCGTGTCTATAACCCACACCCAGCCAGGGGGCAGCAGCAGGGAAGGGAGGAGTTGCACCCACACTCCCACCCCTGGGGGAACCCCAACGTCTCAACCACACTCCCTTCCTCTTGGGTCTAGCCCGCTTGGGAAGCCGCAGGCTGGCCACTCCTGCTCCCAAAATAGGCAGCCCAGCCAGGCAAGGGGTGAGGCCAGGAGGGGAGGGGTGGGGGACGCTCACCCCAATCAGGCTGTCCCCTGCAGAAGGAAGGCCCCCAAGTCTGGCTGTGACCAGGCGAGCACTTTGGACCCCCTGGCCCAGAGCTGGATGCACCGCCCCCAGCGGTCTCCCCTCCCAGCCCCACCCTAGCTGTGCCCTCCCCAACCAGCAGCTGTAACTGGAGCCGGGGCTGGAGGGGGGCCAGGGGGCGGCCCCCAGCCCAGACCGCCCTGGCCCGCTAGGTTAACTCTCTCAGCTCAGATGGAGGAACAGTAGGCAGCCACGTTGGGGAAAGGAGGTGCTGGTAGGGAGGATTGGATTGCAGACACACACACACATACACACACACGCACACGCACACACGTGCACACACGTACACCTGCGTGCCTCGGGCACACCTCAGAATGCTTCTGAGCTGGAGTGGAAGGGTGGGTGTGAATGATTTTCTGTGCTGCTTCCTGGAAATTGTGCCTGGGTGGGGCCTAAGGTCACCCAGCCTCAGTGTTAAGGAGCCCACTGCCCCCTGACCCAAGTGTTCCTCAGAGCCCTGATCAGCAAGCACCACAGGACTTTTGGGGGACATTTCAGTTTGTGTGTAAGTGTGTGTGTGTGTGTGTGTGTGTGTGTGTGTGTGTGTGTTCCGCTGCTGACTGTGAGGTCCCCAGGGTGCACACCACACACACACACACACACAGAAACCCACAGACCCAGGTAAACAGGCACAAAAGCACACAAATACATATGTATATATATGTACAAACACAGAGGCAAACGCACACAGAACAACACACCCAGAGAGAAACCCAAAGGCTCCCACACACAGCCAGCACCTCCTACACCAGTCAGAAAACACCAAGACAAACACATTTGTGTACCCACACAACATAAAAAACACATATTTGTGCAGATGGATACCTGTACAGCGGCACAAGGACACAGCCACACACCTGTCCCCTCTTACAAATGGTCACAAAGATACACACTCGTGAAGACATACTCACACATGACGGTACTGAGACACACCAATACACACACGGCACACATAAATGCACGCAAAGGCATAGACACACAGCCAGCACTCCTACATAGTCTCAGAGATGTGAAGGCCCACAAACTTGTGTGCTCACGTACACAGACACACACACCTTTACATGGGTACACAGAGAAGCAGAAACGCTGTCAAGAACACAGCCATACAACCAGCTACTCTTACACATAACCACAAAGACAGACGACACACCTGTGTTCACAACCTCATGCATAGGCAAACAGGCACACGACTGGCCACATCATCACAGACATAGAAGCCTACGCGCTTGTGTTCACACACCAACACCACCAAATGTGGGTTGATATGTTTAACCTTGAACCTCCCCTTCCCTGAGTTCACGTCGTCTCTAGGACCCTCTGGAGGACCACACACCTGTCATACTCAAGGGCAAGTCAAATTCACAAGGCACTGATAACAGAGAAATCTGCGATCAGGTCTGGACTCTGCCACTCCTGGTTGTGTGACCTTTAGCAGCCCATGTGACCTTTCTGTGCCTCCGTTTCCCATCCTATAAAGTAGAGAAATCATTGAGGCCATACGTGTAAGTCCTCAGAGGTCTCTGACCCAGAGGTCTTATTATTAACTCCATGTTAGAGATGAGCAAACTGAGGCTGAGCAGAGTGGAGCTAATTCTCCCAGGGTCCCCCCGGTAGTTAAGGACAGAAACTGCACTTCTTCCAGTCGAAGAGGCCAGAAGGGGCAGCCGAATCCCACGCTCTGCAGGACACGGAGTGAAGGGCAGGTGGGCATGCTCTCACTCAGGCACAGGTGCACCCGAGACACACACATACATGTGTGCACATGGCTTCAGAGGACCCACGGGCCTTCAAAAGTCTCCCTTATCCCCGTCTGTCTGAGCCTTCAGCCTCTGCCCTTCCTGGGTTTGCACCCCAGGGTCACCAGCAGCCCCTGGTTAATGATAACCCTAATGTTTATATAGCACTGGGAAGGTGTGACAAGGAGCAAGCTGGGAGAGGAGCACCCGGCCAGCTCCAGCGACTCTTGGGCTTTCTCCCCTCACAGGGCCAGCTACTCCAGAGTGGAGTGGCTCAACCACTTTCCCGCTGTGTGATATTGGGCAAATGACTTAACCTCTCTGTGGCTCAGTTTCTTCTTCTGTAAAATGGAGATAATAATAGTATTCACCTTAGAGGGCCGTTGGGATGATTACGTGAAATGATCCATGTAAAACATTTAGATCAAGCCTGGCACACAGTCAGTGACAACAAAGTTAGCTATCGTTATCGTCATTATCATCCTTGTCATAAACTGGAGTGAGAACCCTGCTAGGTAGGGCATGCTGTGAATATGGATTTAGGCCAGTCTGCCCTCTGTGCCCTGGCACGAACGTCTTTATCTTTATCTGTGAGAAGTTTATCATCCCCGCTTTACAGCTGAGGTCACCAAGACCAGAGAGCCTTGCTGTTTGGCACAGAGCTGTTTGGGTGCAGGCAAGCACTTGGGTCCGGAGTCCACCCAAATCCACCAGTTCCGTGCAGCGATGCCCACCCTGCCCCGAATCCAAAGCCAGGGACGTCGCCTCCATCATCTCACTGAGTGCTCCACACACCCGGGAAGTGGATGCCATGATTGTCCCATTTGACAGATGGGAAAACAGGATCAGGGAGGATGCATGACTTGCTTACAACCACACACAACTGGACCTGTCATCCAGATCTGTGTGACCCTGGCTGAGCTGTTTTTGGTCCCTTATCCCCCACATTTTCTGGGTGTGTGCAGCAAGACAAGAGAGGCTGTGCATTTTACTCAGTGGTGGTGGGGGGGAGTAGTTAGGTTTAGATCTGTCCAGAGCCATGAAACAAATCGTTCAACCGCCTTATGCCTCAGTTTCCCCATCTGTAAAATGGGGATTAGGAATACAACCCACCTTACGGGGTTGTTGTGAGGACTGAGTAAATTCACTTACTCACAGTAAGTGCTCAGTGAATATTCCTAGTACCATTTGGGGCTGGGTAACAAGTGCCCATAATTTATTTTTCGTATTTAATGGACAGAATCTATCCAAACTGCTAAAAAGCTTAGTCCAAATAAAAACAATCATTATCCATGAGTTCTGATCTCCAAAGAAAGAATGCAATATCTTGTGGCAAAGCCCAGGAGCTGGCGCTTGGGCTCGAGTCCTGGCTCTGCCCTTTCTGGGTAACCTAGATCTCAAATTAGCTGACCTCTCTCCTCAGAATGTCCATCTGTGAAATAGCCATACAATTGTATCAACCTCAGCGGGCTGTGGTGAGGTCAGGAGCTAATAGATTAACCTTCAGGGCAGAGCTTGGTACAGAGTCAACGCTGAAGAAGGAGGTGGCATCATCATTATTTTCCCTTGGGTTGATTCCCTACCCCCAGTGGGTGGTGGGCATTCAAGGGGTTAATTTGGGGCGTGCAAGGGAGGTTGTGGGTTTGGGGCAGGGTAGCGCGCTACCGAATGTATCCACCAGAGGGAGTAGCTGGACTTGAGCTGGCCCCTGCAAGCCTGGTGACAGCGCCCGCCCACCACACCCTCCTAGAGCCAGGGGAGGGGGCTGTCTGGGAGTGGCCGGGGCGGCTCCAGCCCTCAGTGGTCTCTCTTCCCACCCTCCTCCTGCCGGCAGAGCCATCCGGTCCCCACCCTGGTGACATCCTCCTCACACTCCCTAAGTGGGGAATCTGGGCAGGGGGCTGGCAGGGAGTGGCCAAGGCAGCTCCAGCCCTCGGTGGCCCCTCCCCTCCCATGGGGCCATCCAGTCCTTTCCCCAGGGCTGCTCTTCTTATGGCCTCTGACCCTCTCTTCTTTCTTACCCGGCTTTGCTGGGCACACCCGGTGCCCAGTGAGTCCCTTTCCCAAACTTCCAGGGAGAAGGGGCGTGGGAGGAGGGGAAGGGAGATAAAACATAAAGACAGAGGGACACACACACACACTCACACACTCAGAGAGGCCAACAGAGACTGAGAGACACAGAGACAGAAAAAGAGACAAAGACAGAAATAAAGAGAGGCAGAGATAGAAAGTAGGAAACAGACTCACTCACTCACTGAGTCAGAGAGAGAGAGAGAGAGAGAGAGAGAGAGAGAGAGAGAGAGAGAGAGAGAGAGAGAGAGAGAGAGAAACAGAAAATTAAGCGCCAAAGAGATATAGGGAGAAAGACAGACTGAAAGAGAGGAGAGGACAGAAAGAGGAGAGAGAAGAAGCCAGGGCAGAGCGTGCCAGCTGGCGGAATGGAGGGTCGCCTGGCATGGGAGATGTAGTGGCCGCAGCCTGGGCAGAGCTGGGTGGGCAGAGAGGAGCTGGTGCCTCAGCAGGGGTGAGGGGGCATGGGAGGGGCAAGCATTCTGCTGCTTCTGCTGCTGGCTGAGGCAGGGGCTGGGGTGGCCTGGAGACCCCCAAAGGGAAAGTGTCCTCTGAGCTGCTCCTGCTCCAAAGACAGTGCCCTGTGTGAAGGTTCCCCGGACCTGCCCGAGAGCTTCTCCCCGACCCTGCTGTCACTGTGAGTGTAAGGGTGGGCATGGGAGTCCTGGGACCCCAGGGGTTGGGGGCAGGATGCTGGGGTCCTCAAGGAAACAAGGGCCTGTCAGGATCATGGGAGGTGGACAGCAAAGGATGTTGGGATGCCCAAAAGGGGGCTGCTGGGATTTGGAGGGGAAGGGAAGGGAAATTCCAAAGGGCAGGGGCAATATTAGGGGCCCCCGAGGAAGGATAGTGGGGTGGGATAAGTGTTCCCAGGACACTCACCAAGCAAGGAAGGCAAATGCCTGTCTCCCTGAGATGTAGGGGAAATACACCCAGGACAGGGGTGGCATGCCAGGGCCCCACAGACAGGACATGGCTCTGGGATGGGACTGGGGTATTGGAGTAGTTTTCTTCTCACCCACTATTACCCATGTCCCCAGCTCTCTCGTAAGGACTGGAGTCACCCAGCTGAAGGCCGGCAGCTTCCTGAGGGTACCATCACTGCACCTGCTGTGAGTGGGACCCAGCTGAGCCAACAGCAAGCTCAAGGGAGTGGGTGTTCACGCACATGCATGTGGGGGTGGGCACACCTATGGACATGTGTGTGTCTGTGAAAACATCTGTGTCCACGCACATACTCACATTGCATGCATGTGTGTGTGTGACCACACCCATGTGGGCTGAGGGTGGGGCCAAGGTTAAAATGTCAGATAAGGGGCAGCAACTCTGGAAAATTTTCTTTCTTGCTCCCTTGCCAGCCTCTTCACATCCAACTACTTCTCCGTGATTGAGGATGATGCATTTGCTGGCCTGTCCCACCTGCAATACCTGTGAGTGAGGCCAGCGGATGGGGCAGGAATGGGGGCCTGGGAGAGGAAGGAGGGGCCCCTCTGTGACTCCCAGAGTATGGGGAAGTAGGGGCTTATTGCCTTGGGGAGGAAGTGTCTGGACGCGTCTCTTCTTGAGGGACAAGGGGCCTGACCTCTTGGATGGGATCAGGGCTCCTGCTCAGCTCTGTAATCTCAGCCTGCTCACCTCACCTCTCTGTGCTTGGAGATCCACAAAGGAACAGGGTAACCCAAGACTGTTTGTGGCCCGACCTGACTTAGGGGAGCCCAGGGAGGGTGCAAAGAGGCCAGAGACAGGAAATGTTTCAAATTAACAAGAAACACCTCTGAGTTAGGTGGGGATGTTGGCAATGGTGGTGGTGGGGACGACGGTGTGGCAATGCTGGCATTGGTGTTGATGAGAATAATGGTGGTGTCTTGTTGCTGCTGCTCACGAGGAAATGGTGGCATTATTGAGGATGATGGAGTGCAGATGATGTTGATAAAAATGGCAGACCCCACGGTAATGGTGCTGTTGGTGTGCTGATGATGAAGTTTGAGAGGTTGGTACCAGTGATAATGATCAGTGTAGAGGACGTTGGTAATTCTGGTACTGGTGTTAGTGCTGATGTGGGTGATGGCTGTGGGCAGCATGTTGGTGTTGGTGTAACGGAAATATTGTTGGTATTGGATTTGGTGGTGATGGTGGGGGTGTTGGTACGTATGGCAGTTGTGGTGCTGGTGGTGAGAGAGGAGGTGAGTGATGGGGATGATGGTGACCTCATTGGTGTTGGCAGTGCTGGTGCTAGTGCTGATGCTTGTGATAATGGTGGCAGTGTTGGTGATGATGGTGGCAGTCATTTTGGTGTTGAGTGTGAAGGCTGTGTCATTGGTGATGCTTTTAGGGTTGCTGGTGTGGGGGTTGGTAATGATGGTGTTGGTGACGGGAGTGGTGGTGGTGGTGATGGTGTTGGTGATGATGGTGGCAGTGTTGGTGACAATGGTGGCATGGTAATGATGGTAATGATGGTGTTGGTGATGGGAGTGATGGTGGTGGTGATGGTGTTGGTGATGACGGTGGTAGTGTTGGTGACAATGGTGGCATGGTACATTGTTGGTGATAATGGCAGTTATTGGTACTGTGGTTGATGACAATAGTAGAGGCATGGGTGTTGGTCATAATGGATGATGGTGGAGGTGTTGGTGGTCATAATGGTGCTAGAGCTGGGATTAGTGACCATCGTGGCAGTGGTGGTAATGGTGGCGACAGGGTTCACTACAAGGCTGGTAATGACCAGATGGGTCAGGTTCTTGGCTCCCTGGATTGTAGGCTGGGATCTCGGTGAGAAGAGGTTTCTGGGGAGGCTTCCTCTGGGATTATACCAAGTGTTGGGGGAGAATTCAACACATTCCAGTGGCCTATGGCTTCCATGGGGTGAGTTCCCCTAAAATCTATGGGGCCACAGCAGGAAAGCGAGGGTCTCCTCCTCACCCCTCATTCCTTCCACAGCTTCATCGAGGACAATGAGATTGGCTCCATTTCTAAGAATGCTCTCAGAGGACTTCGCTCACTCACACATCTGTGCGTGCCTCCAAGGCGTCACCCCCCACCACCCCAGCCCGCCCGACAGGCACCCCACACCCCATCACCCAGGGACACAGGGGCTGATGACCCCTCCTCCTTCTCTCCCTCCACCAGGAGCCTGGCCAATAACCATCTTGAGACCCTTCCCAGATTCCTGTTTCGAGGCCTGGAGACCCTGACTCATGTGTGAGGCTCAGGGGGCTGGGTGGGTGGGGGTGGATGGGATTATTGGAGAGGGGAGGGGATATCTGTACCCACAATGTGTGCAGCTGCGATGGTTCTTACATATTTTTCACACCACTTGTGGGGCCCCATCCTGAACCCTCGCCTGGGGAGGGGGTGGGGAGAGTGGCCTCCAGGGGGTGGAAGCCGGGTCGCAGCCCCTCCCCGGCCTCTTGCCCCAGGGACCTCCGAGGGAACCAGTTCCAGTGTGACTGCCGTGTCCTCTGGCTGCTGCAGTGGATGCCCACCGTGAACGCCAGCGTGGGGGCTGGGGCCTGCGCCGGCCCCGCCGCCCTGGCCCACATGCAGCTCCGCCACCTGGACCCCAAGACGTTCAAGTGCAGAGCCATAGGTGGGGGCTTTCCCGGATGGGTGGGAGGGACAGCCGGGGTTCCCAGAAGAAGGCGGGAGATCAGGGGGACAGTGGCCAGGGCCGAAGGGTTCACCTCACCTCCAACTCTGCCATTTCCTGGCTGTGAGACTCTGAGCAAGCAGCATCACCTCCTTGAGCCTCAGTTTTCTCATCTGTAGAATGGAGGTAATAAACAGTGACATAGGATTGCTGTTGAGAGTTCAGTGATGCGTCCATACCTGCATAGCATTTGGCACAGGGCCTAGGATGGGAGGCCTTTATAACTGTTTGCTCTTGATGTTATTAATATAAAAATGACCACTTCTAAAATACTTCCTATGATCATTTTGGTATCATTATGGGTACTGGACAATGCAGAGAGCATGGCAGTGATGAAGACAGCCCTGGGTCTTGCCTTCACAGAGCCCACAGACCAGAGGACGGCAGAGATAGCCCAGAATGATCAGGGCCAGTGTTTGGGAAGCACAGAGTTGTCGGGGCTGGAAGTGGGGGAGCCTACAGGGCTGCAGAAGCCCAGAACCAGAGTGAGGGCCAGACATTGCTTAGAGGGTCAGGAAGGGCTTCCTGAAGGAGTGGACATTTGAGTTCCAATCTGAAAGCTGTTAATATGATAATAACTATCATTATCATCATCATCTAAGTGTAAGACGTGTTTTAGGTCTGTGGGACTCATAGAAAAGAAAATTTAACTTAAAAGTTCTCTTTATTCATTTATTCAACAAACATTCACCAAGGTTCTCTCTGTGCCAAGCCCTGTGAGAGGCAATGGGCACACTGTGGTGACGAAGGTAGCTCGGAGCCCTGGCCTCACAGTCCCGGGGAGTGGGGAGACAGCTATTCCATACAACATTGCACAAATAAATGTATGCTATATGTTGTGATAAACACAGGGAGCGATGAGGGACATTAAGGGAGGGTCCTACATGACATGGAGCATCTGAGAAGGCTTCTCTGAAGAGACGGCATTAGGTCTGGATGCAGCCAAGTGAAATACACAGAGGAGGGCACTGTAAAGAAAAGAGGTTGCATGTGCAATGGCCCTGAGGCAGCATAGAGCTTATCCTGTTTGAGGATCAAAGGAAAGTAGGTCTGGCTTGGGAGAGTGAGTGAAGGGAAAGATACAGGTGAGGTCAAAGGCACGGGGGCCTCACTGTACAGGACATTGGAAGCCACAGAATGGAGAGCAGATTTTACCCTGAGGGCTGTCGGAAGCCATGGTGGGTTTTGAGCAGAGGATGATAATTTGCTGGACAGTTTTAAAAGATCCCTCTTTGGGTGGGTATCCTTGGTAGTTCAACCCTGGCACCTAGAAATGGCCTGGCACATAGAGTGAAGTATTATGACTTGGAGTCAGCTGTCCAACTCTACCACCACTACGCTGGGCAACCTGGGTGCGTCGTTACCATAAAAGCTAAGCTGCTATAACAAAGAGGCTCAAAACACTATGAATTACAGAGGACAGAAGGTCTGAGGTGAGCAGTTCAGGAGAGTGGGGCTGCCCCTGGGTGTTGTCCTGCTTTTCATGGTTGACACAGAGTTGTGGCACGTCCATCTGCCAGTTCATGGGGAGAAGGGAAGAAGACCAAGTCCAGGGCGAACCATCTTCATACAAGAGAGGTGAGCATTACGGCCACCACTCTGCCCTTGTTCTATTGGGAACTTCGTCTAAACATGGCCACACCTAACTTCCGGAAAGGAGCTGGAGGAGTGCTGGGATAATTTGGCCTCTAGCTGGGCAGCTTTGTGCCCAGCTCCTATCCTGTTTCATGGAAGATGGGAAGGATGGATTTTACCGGACAACTGGCTGCCTGTGTCTCTCAGCCTTAGTTTCCTCACTGTAAAGTGGATATAATAACGGGCTGGACCTCATAGGGATTTTGTGAAGTTAAAATAATTATTGCACATGCTGTTTCTAAGCAACTATTTGATGATGCCACGAAGCCTAGAAAATAAAGTATTACCATGTTGTTGTGAGTTGATGCAGCTCTAGATGAAAAGATTCCACTCTATGTCCCTATGAGATGAACACCATGATGGTCCTCATTTCAGAGATGTGCAAACCAAGGCTCAGCGATGAGGACCCCTGGGGTCCCCCGAGCCTGCCTGACTCTCTCCTGCAACCCCCCAGAGCTGTCCTGGTTCCAGACAGTTGGAGAGTCGGCACTGGGCGTGGAGTCTTTCTCCTACCAGGGGGAACCCCACATCATCTTGGCACAGCCCTTCGCCGGCCGCTGCCTGATTCTCACCTGGGACTACAGCCTGCAACGCTTCCAGCCCGAGGAAGAGCTGTCCGGTGAGCCCCTTCCCATCTTCCTGCTTGCCCCTGCAGCCTGCCTGGTGGGCCTGCCCTGCCCAACCGGCCTGACCTGCCCCTTGCTCTCTGACTCCCTCACAGCGCCCTCGGTGGTGTCCTGCAAGCCGCTGGTGCTGGGCCTGCGCCTCTTTGTGTTGGCCGCCCGCCTGTGGGGAGGCTCACAGTTGTGGTCCAGGCCCAGCCCTGGTCTGCGCCTGGCCCCCACGCAAGCCCTGGCCCCACGACGGCTGCTGCGGCCCAATGACGCCGAACTCCTGTGGCTGGACGGGCAGCCCTGCTTCGTGGTGGCTGACGCCTCCAAGGCAGGCAGCACCACACTGCTGTGCCGTGATGGGCCCGGCTTTTACCCGCGCCAGAGCCTGCATGCCTGGCACCGGGACACGGATGCTGAGGTCCTCGAGCTGGACGGCCGGCCCCATCTGCTGCTGGCCTCTGCCTCCCAGCGGCCCGTGCTCTTCCACTGGTCTGGAGGCCGCTTTGAGCGGCGCACAGACATCCCCGAGGCTGAGGACGTCTATGCCACACGCCACTTCCAGGCCAGTGGGGATGTGTTCCTGTGCCTGACACGCTACATCGGGGACTCCATGGTGAGCCCAGGCCCAGTCAGGTGGGGCGGGCAGCAGAGGCCTCAAACCCAGACTGATCCGCAGCTGACTCCCACTCAGGGCTGGCTTTTTAGCGCTGACTATGCAATGTGGGCTAGTCTTTCAGCACTGACCCCACCTTGCACACTGGCCTCTAAATTCTGACCCAGTCTCACAGAGTGACCTTCAAACTCCAACCCCATTTAATGTGCTGCACTTTGAACTCTGACCCCATCTCAACACTGACTCCAAGTCTGTGAACCCTCAAGGATATTGACTCTAAACCACTCCTCATCCCCCAACACTGACACTGGCCCCGAGATTCTGATTCTATCCTCAACCTGCGGCTCTGCTCTGACTCACTCCAGTACTGACATTTAATTCCAACATCACTCCCTGAAGCCCCAAGGCTGACGCCCACCTCCTCCAAAACTCTCCTTCCAAAGTGAGGTATAGCCTGGGGGAGAGTCCGAGCCTAGAAAGCACTGATCTGACTCAGGTGTTCATAGGGTGTCTATGTGGAGAGCACACTAGAGTTCCAAGGACAGGAGTAGGGAGACCAGGGAGGAGGTGACTGGGGCTGGGTTGGAGTGCGGCCAGAGGAGACTTGAGAAATATACACCACAGTACATAAAACTGACAGATTCCACTGCTGATGGATTCTGTGTTGTAGGGTGTGTGGGAGACAGAAGGGCCAAGAATGACTCTTAAGTTTGTGGCCTGAGCAGCTGGGTGGTGACATTTATGAAGATAAGAAAGCTGCAGGAGTTTGGGTACCTATAGGCCTCTGTTTATAGGCTGTTCCAAGTCCTCCAAAGCCTAGAGAACTGCCAATAGGCATGGCCTTTCTGGACGCCAGGCTCTAACTAGTGGCCACACTTCATAGGTCATGCGCTGGGATGGCTCCATGTTTCGCCTGCTGCAGCAACTTCCCTCACGTGGTGCCCACGTCTTCCAGCCGCTGCTCATCGCCAGGGACCAGCTGGCTATCCTGGGCAGCGACTTCGCCTTCAGCCAGGTCTTCCACCTTGAGCCTGATAAGGGGCTCCTGGAACCACTGCAGGAGCTGGGGCCCCCGGCCTTGGTGGCCCCCCGGGCCTTTGCCCACATCACTATGGCCAGCAGACGCTTCCTGTTTGCTGCGTGCTTCAAGGGCCCCACACAGATCTACCAGGTTCACGAGTTAGACCTCAGTGCCTAACACCAGGCAGGACCCTGGACGTGGCTGGGGCTGGGGGTGGGAGGTGGGGGTGGGGCATGGGGAGTCTTAGGCCTCTGGACACCCCCTTGACTGGCCTCCTGGCCCCACTTGGAATTATGGCTGGTTCTGTGGGATACTGGCCACAGGGCAAGTTCAAGGCAAAAGCTGCCCTTCCCATCTTAGTAACATCTTGGCTGGGGGCAAATGCTCCCCACCAAAGGTGATGTGGGGCTCAGGCTGGGGCACAGAGGCAGAATACAGAAGTCATGGTGGGAGTAATGTGCAGAGCTCCATGAGGTCTGGAAGCACCCCCCCCCCCTCCCATTCGACCCACCCTCACCTCTCCTGTTCCCTGTGAGAATACTCAGGAGGAGATAGCTTTCCTGTCTCGTCTAAACTCAATCCGGCCAATCACTTTTAGTGCATGCCCATGACATCATCAGTTGCTGGGCTGGTTTTACTGCCAGGCTTGCTAACTTCCTCTGCTGCTTGTGCCCACGCCTGCGGTGGCGGAAGCCCAGCATGTCATCCCTCTTGCTCTGGGCCTGGGAATAGGTGGGAAAACGAGAGCTGTTCCGGCCGAGCCCCGGTTACCTCTCCCAAGTGGGTGACAGGGGTGAGGGAGAAGGTATGTGAGCTCAATAAACACGCTGTGCATCTGCCCTATCTGTTGTGGTGGGATTACTGGGAGAGGCTGTCTCCTGAGGGGCATGGGTGGGGGGCAGTGTCCAGGGAGCAGTGCTATAGAGGGGGAGATCCCAGGGGTGCATTTGGCTGCCAACAGTGAGCTTTTGGAGGTCTCTAAGGAGTGTAGGCTCATGATTATGGGGGGCTTATGGGATGTTTGAGAGATATAAGGACATCATCAGGAGACAGGTCACAGGTTTATTGTGGGTTTCTTCTTGGGGTTATATCTTAGAGCACTGTAGATATTGGAAGTGTTTTGAAGGGTTTTAGGAATTTTGGGGGTGGCTTTTGGGGGACATTTTGGAGGTCTTATTGAGTACGAGGGAGCCTCAGGGGAGTTTGGGGCTCATTGGAAGTTCTCTCACCAGAAGGCCATAATATATTATTAGGATTATCATGGGGAATTATGTAAAGATCTCACAGGGACATTAGGAAGGGTCTTCCATAATAAAGAAGGGTCTCAGGGGTAAATGGAAGGGCCATAGGGGTCTGACTGTTATAATCGTAAACTATTTGCGTACTCATGTCATGGCAGGATGATCCCAGTGTCCAGCATTTGATCTGGTTAGAACTCCCTTTCAGTCTCAAAAATGTCCCCGATTTGAATACTAGACAATTTTACATTGCACATGTAGCTTTCATGGGCATGGAGGGAGAGATAAGACCCTGTGCCATTCACCAGGTCACGAGGGAATAGGCCTTTGGGCTTTTTCCCAACAAAGAGATTCAATTTCCAGCTTCTGTGGCAGCCCCCAGTCTGTATTTACCTTCTCCTGGCCCCTAACCCCGCCCCCAATGCGCACATAGGGAGTCTCAAGACTATTTAGGCAGGAGGCATATTTTAGATTAAAAATTGAACAAAGAGACCCCTCCAGTGAGAGGTGAAATGAGGCCTAGCAAGGCGGTCTGAGGAGAGGAGGGAGAATTCCATCGTGGAGTGCAGGTCCTGTGCAGAGCCAGAACTTGGGGAAAGAGAGACCTCCATGCTCTTTCAGCTGATCTGTCCTCAACAGTTACGGGCAGAGCCTGGGAGAGGAGATGGGGTAAGCTTGTGAGAGTGGTTGGAGTGCTTTCTCCCCAGGGCACATACACACACACACACACACACACACACATTCACCCCTCATGTCTCATGTTCCCCTCAGCCTCATCTCTGTCTGTCTTACCTGGAGTGATGAGAGGTGGGGCGTCCCCTGGTCGGTGGCTAGGAAAAGAAAAGGGGTGAGGTCTGTACCCACTCACTTTGTCCTCTCCCTCAAGACTAGAAGATTCTCAACTTCCCCTTCACTTCCTGACTATTTTTCCATCGGAGGGTTGTACCATCCCAGGGACGAAAACGTTTCAGGATTTGGGCTCTCTGAGCATTATCAGCTCTGAGGAATAAACCTGGAAAATCTTAGTGACAGGAATTCTCCAGGGCAGACCCTGGAGGCCTGACCACTTTCTGTGAGATTTAGTTCTTTCACCCCTAAAAGGTGTCTGTCCAGCATATAGGCGCGCACTGAGAACCCATCTCACCTGGGCTTCTGGCTGAACTTGCATTTGCATTTCCCACCTGTTGGGGAGAGCGGAATGGTCAGGAGAGGAGACCCACAGCCCTGCCCTGCCCACTCCCCTGCCAGCAAATCCACTCACTCATGAGGACGATGATGCCAACGGCACACAGAACCCCTGCACAGATGAGCCCACCGACCCGCAGGCTGTACCAATCTAGGAGAAACCCAGAAGGGGCCCTCAGTGCCGGCTCATGTCCTCCCCATCCCAGCCACTTGACAGAGATGCACTGAGCACCTATGATATACTGGGTGCTAGGAACACAGCACTGCAGAAAACAACCTCAGCCCTTCGGTGTTCACATTCTAATTAACACACAAGAAAGTGGCAAGAGATTTAATGTAGGGTCAGATGGAGAGCAGCGGTCTAAAGGCATATAAACAGGGCCAGGGGACAGAAAGTTAGAGGGCAGCACTTTTAGGGAAAGTGACCAGAGAAGGTCTGTCTGAGGAGCCCCCTTTGAGCAGAGACGTGAGGAGGAGAGGGAAGGAGCCATGGGGCAATGTAGAAGAAACTGTTCCAAGCAGAGGGATCAGACACGAAGGTCCAGAGGCTAGGAGTGTGTCTGCTCAGTCTGAGCAACAGCAGGGAGGCCATTATGGCCTGAGCAGAAGCAGTGGGGGGGAGGGGGCGTAAGGACAGAGGGGTGCCAGAGAGCAGATCCACTGGACCCCGGAGGCCACAGGAGGATTTGGGCCAAATAGCTCAACACCTCCAGATAGTTTTCTCAAGTCAGCCCTTCTTCCAGAAGACTTGCTTTGAACCATAGCGACAGCTTCTTGCAAACTGTCCTCACTTCCTGTGTGTGTCTGTCTTGCCTGGTGGTCATGCGTGTTCCCGAGGACCAGGCTGGTATGTCTTGTTCTCTGAATCCACCGTGTTTACGGGTCCCTGCCCCAGTCCAAGCCCCTTCTTATCCTTGCATCTTTTCATGCACGTCAGACGCTCACCCAACCCTGTGTGGGAACTTTGGCACAAAACAGTAAGCCGGGTGGGGGTATTGAGGGCGAAGGGAGGGGCACCAGCTCTTACCATAGTAGAAAGGACTGTTTTTATCTAAAAGGAAAGAAAAAAGGAATATGAATTCAGGACAATAGCCAGGATGCAGGGGTCCCGGGGGAGAATTTGGGGTGGGACTGGTAGACGAGTACAGTCTGACTCACCTTCCGGGTCGTTGGCGTCCAGGGCAGGCAGGCCTGGTGAGAGAAGCAGGGAAGGAGAGGAGATGGTGGCGCTGGGCTCAGTGAAGCTGGCAAGCAGAGCCACTGGGCCTCCAGGACCTCAGAATAAGGTCCCCTGACGGATAGTTCCCTGCCTCCTGAGAGTGCAGGGGTCCAGCCCCAAACTAGCATGTCCCATCTTGAGATGTGGACCCTCCACTCAGCCCCACACCAGCATTTTGCCTCCTGAAATAGGTTTTAATCTGGGTGGCTTTTGGCCACCTTTTGGCCTGATGTTTCCAGACACCTGGCTAATCCACGCCTCCTCCAGAAACGGAACAATATTCCTGTCTACATGGCAGATGGTATCAGTCTCCAGCCATTCTCAGAGCTGATCTCCCCATTCTGCCACATCCACACCCCACCTGTTCCGATGTTTGCTCACCATTCCCTTTTAAAGCAACTTACTCATTATAAACTTAGTAACTTTATTTAAAAATGCAACTTGCCATCACTATCCTGAATGGAATACCAGTCTTGCCCCATGTAACAGAAAAACAAATACAAAGAAAGCACGAGCCTAGGATTAAATTCTGGCGAGAAGCACTGAGCTGCTTTAGCTCTGGGCCTAAACTCTGTTATTCCTTTGTTAAAGGGAGATTAATAATTTTTAATTATATTTAAAGTACAAACATGTAGTGCTTACTGTGCACGAGGCACTGTTCTAAGTGCTTCTCAAGTACTAACTCATTTAATCCTCACAATGACTATAAGTAGGTGCTATCGTCGTCTTCATTTTTACCAATGAGGAAACTGAGGCACAATCAGTAACTTACTACATACCCATTTCCCAGTCACCCCTCATAATAAAGTGTCAGGAAGGTGTGAAAGACAGTAGCACAAGGCTGAGCCATTGTGACCATGTAGCTGTGTGAGCTGCTGCTATGAGAAGTCTTGTCTTTGTGTTCTCTTGAAACCACCAGTGCAACACCTTTTCCCTCAGACAGCTGACAGTCACCACCTCATAGGGGAGGCAGAAAGCCTGGGAAAGACACAGGAGGTTTCAGGGGAAAGGCAGTTCAGGGATGGTACTCACCCGCCAGGACAAGGAACAGGCTCAGGACCACTTGTTGCATGATGGAGCGCTGGCCTGGAGGAATGCGGGGGGGGGGGCAGTGTCCAGCTTTAGCAGGGCTACCAGGGCCTCTGTTCCCAATCCCCTCCTACTCCCCTCGTCACCCAGGGTACACAGGTCTCCCCCGGGGGCAGACAGGCTGGCACTGAAGACTTAGAGATAAGAAGGAGCCGAAAAGTGCAGTGAGGGCTGGCTGAGAGCTCAGACCTGATGAGGGAGCAGCAATAACAACTCACTGGACATAGACTTGAGGCTTTAGGTGAATCACCCTAGCAACCAAATGAGGGAGAAGTTGCCTATGGTTATCCGCATCTTACAGATTGGGAAACTGAGGCTCTGAGAGGTGGAAGTGGGTGACCAGGGTCTCCTTGCCAGGAGGCAGGATTTAAACCAGGCCTGGCTCTGCAGCAGCTATCCCTAATTCAGGACTCTCAGAGCCTCGGGGTGTTTTGGAAAATGGAGTGTTAAAAGCCAGGTGGCAGGAGGCCCGGTTCCGGGAGTGTCTTCTTTAGACAGCTCGGAGCCTGCCCGCCCATGCCCAGACTTTGCTGCTGCCCAGGGCAGGGTGTGGAGGAGAGAACACAAGGCTGGGGTGAGGGCAGGGGGCAGACTTGGGAAACGAACTGACCTGGCTGCAGCCCCAGTCTCATCTTCTGTGCCACCCTGACCCCTGACCCCCGCTTCTGCCCCAATCCTACCCATCCCACCCCAGGCCCTGGTCCTGTCTCTATCCCCGTCCAAGCCCCAGCCCCAGCTCCTACCCCAGCCCCTGCCAGCAAGCTCCTCCTGGCAGCAAACTTCCTCCTCCACCAGAAAGGCCTGCCCAACATGGAGAGGACCCTTCCATCTCCTTCTGGTCTGGGGTTAGCCCATCCTCCCACCATTCTGTGTGCCTGTGATAAGCCCCCAGTCTTTGGATGTTGTCCCCCTGCCCTCTAACTGCCTCTGCCCCACAGCCACAAGCATATGTTGTATAGCTTTGATAGCAAGAGCTTAAACTTACTTTGATCTACCCTTCACGGGGCACTGACAAATGACCCTGCTGGGTTTTCACTTATTTATTCCCCAACCACCCTGAAGGTCATCTTTTATGTATCCCATTTCATGACGGGAAAACACATATCCTCTCCAAGCCCAGTAACAAGCCCATTTAACAGTTCCTGCTGTGTTCCTGTTCACAGCTGGAGAGAGCGCCCCCTTCTCTCTGTTGCCCTCATCTAACCCCCATCCCAGTTGCTTTCTTGTTTCCTGCTCTTTCTCACAGACCCCACCCTCTCCCTGTGCCACTAGGTCCTGGGAATCCTCTTAGCTTCTTGTAAATCCCACATGCGGGATTCATAATTTTATTTTCAGCATCTGTTTCTTGCAGGAAGTGGCCCTGTTAGCTTTGGGGAGCAATTACTAAGGCATTTAGGAACCCAAAATGTTTTGGGGAGAGCTGGAATGGGTGTGTAGGCAGGACAGCCCAGTGATTCTGGGATCAGGTCTCTAGAAGGTTGGCTGTTGTCTAAAGCTACTTAGGAGGCTTTGTCGCTCTGACTATACTGTTACTAGTAACAAGCGCGTGCGTTTATTGAGTGTTCATCCCGTGGCAGGCGCTGTTCTCAGTTCTGTGCTCTTATTCATGCGTATAATCTTCGCAGCGTAATGCAATTGGCACTATGATTATCCCACGTTGCTGTTGCAACCCTGTAACCCCTACGAACGCAGCTTAATGCTATATGCTCTGTCACCTGAGACTCCGAGTCTCAGCTCTTAAGCCTCTTTCCATCGATCCCTGCCCCACTGTGAGGCCTCCCGAGGTCAGGGGAGACTGATGGTGACCTCAGCTGTGCCCCAGCCCCTGCACAACATTTCCAGCCTGGCTCTCCCATGGTAGGCCACTGGGAGCTGGTGTGTGGGGGTCTGCTGTCCTCTTCCCAGGTCAGGCCATTGTTGAAAGAGTCCCTGGGCTGCTCCTGAAATGCCTGCTGTTGGTGTGAGGCTTAGAGAGGAATGCGGCCTGCAGATGGAGGCTCTGCCCACCCCCTTCAGCTCCTTCCCGGCCCCAGAGGTCCTGTCTCTGCCCTCTGCTCTCCCCTTTGTTCTTCCATGATGGTGGACAGGCCACTCAGGCATGCAGAATGCTTCCCTGTGTCCCTGAAATCTTCTACTCAACTCCCTATTTTACAGCTCCTCAGGAAACATTACCTTCCTTTCCTAGATCCGCAGGACCCCAATCTTTAGTCTAGCTAGTCATCCTCCATCCACTCTGATCCCCCTTGCCCCCCCAGACCACTTAGATACCCCGATCCAGGCACCCCCAACCCACCCCTGGCCACCTAGACACCGCTGGTACTCCAGATACTTCTGATCCACTCAGACACCTCTGATCTTCCCAGACACCCCAATCCTACCTGTGGGCCTTATCCTTATCACCCCACCTGGCTCACCCAGCCCCTGAGAGGAGAACAATGGAGGGGACAATCTCATTAGGGGAGGGAGGCTTTCTCTAATCCCCTATCCTTCCAGAAAAGCACCTGGAAGGAGAACGGTTCTAGGGTCTTTAACAGAGAGTAGAGAGGGGAGGAGCTAATAGTTTGGGGGTAGAACCAAGAGGGGGTTGGAGAGAGGGTACCCCAGTCGCTCACCTGTGTGGCTCCCCAGGCTGCATGTAGGTTCCAGGTTCAGCCTGAGTCCTGCCTTTATCTGCAGCTGCCACGCCCTAAGCAAACCTGGGCAAAGCTGGGCAGGTAGAGAACAAGTCAGACTCCCTAAAGCACAGGGGCTCTCACCCCATTCCTGCTCTTAAAGAGACAGTTCCCTGCTCCTGTCCCCACTAGTGACAGGGAGTTCCCTGGGGTCTAAGATCATAGCAGCCTCAGGTGAGGTGTAGAGAGAATAAGATGGGCTGGAACTCTGCCCCGCACATTAAAGGAGGGGACTTTCTTTAATCTCCTGCCCCTCAGAAAAGGACCTGGAAGGAAGAAAGTCCGGGGTCTTCAACAGCAGGGCTTCTGTCTGGTGGAGTGGTGGGGGAGGGCAATATAGGGGTAAAATAAGGGGTAAAATCTTTTACTTAGACTGTGTGTTGAGCTGGGAGAAGGGATTGGTGATGATTATGGGAGAGCTAATGTCCCCTTCCAAGTCACTTGGTGCTCTTGACTTGGTTTGAGGATCAGCAGAAGATGCTGAGCTGACCAAGGTCAGAAGGTGGGCGTGGGCTGCACAAAGGGTAGGGGTGGGGTGGGGCTGTTGGGCCTTAGACTATGACCCCTCCCTCATTGTGCCATCATGCCCTAAAGAGACTGAGAACTGACTCCTGAGCACTAGACCAGAACTTCCTCGCCTAGGCTTTTCCCAAGAGTGTTGGGAGCCTGGGTCTACACAGAGGGCGTTGAGATGGGGGGCTGTGTCCCGCTCCGGATAAGGCCCATTGCATTGGGCAAGGCTCCCTTCCTCTCTCTTCTCCCTCTCCTGTTCCTCCTCCTCAATGCATTCCTTCCGGCTGGGGTCTGTGCAGGCCCCCGCATGGTCCCCGTTGGGGTGCCCCCTCCCCCCAATTCAGCCTTTTTAGACAGAAGGACTTTTGTCTGGGGGCTGGATGGAGAACAAGGCGCCTTTGAGTGGCTGGCGGAGGATTGGGGTCACGGGGAGGGGCAGGGCCAGGAAAGGGGTGGCTCTATGCTGGCCACCAGTTGGACTCCAGGCGACCCCCAACAGCATCACAAGGGGTGGGGAGGAGGGCTGCAGGAGCCAGGCCAGGGAGAGGGTACTATTGGGAGGGTGGAGTGAAGGACAGGGAAAGGGGGTTTGGAAGATCAAGGCTCTGTCTTCTGGGGACTGTCTTCTGGGGGCAGGGAAAATGGACCCCCCACTTCTCAGCAGGGAGGGACAGAGAAGCAAGATTGCTCACCCAGCTGCATGCTTCCTTTATGTGGTTCCCCCAGGCAATTTCTTAATCCCAGGGCCTAGACTTAGACAAGCCCTCCTTGACCCCCAGTCAGGAGGGGCCAGTCCCTGCAAGGAATGGAGTGAGCACTCAGGAAGGGTGGGGCTTTGTCAAAGTGGGAAATTCAGGGGGGAATAGAAACAGAGGAAGGGGAGGCCTTGGGGGATTCCAGTCCAGCTAAAGGGTCTTTGTGTCTGGGCAGATAGCATCTCTTGCCTAGACATTTCAAGATTGTAATATCCCTGGGGAGACCCCTTAGGTGGTCTTGGGAGTGGAGTTGTTTCTCCCTCTGCCGGGAAGTCCGGGAACTGCAGGCAGCAGAGAGCGGGAGGGGCTGAGCGCTCCTTTGCTGAGAAGGAGGCTTGATTTGTCCACCTGTGCCAGAGTCTGCACACTCAGATGCCAAAGGGGCCAGGCAAGAATCACGAACGAGTGCAGCAGGACAGGCGTGAGATTATGAGGTACAGTGGCAACTGGGCAAACAGGAGAACTATTGTCCTGTCTAAAGGGTAGCCACCAAAAAGACTGGAGCAAGCTCACGTGGACAGATAAAGAAGTACTTCCCAGATAATTTGCTAAGGGAAAGAAGCAAGATGTAGAGAAGTATGTTACCATTTGTGAGGGGAAAAATAATGTATGTGTATTTTCTTGTGTATGAATAAAATATTGTTGCTTTGGAGAGGGGAACAGGGAGGGGCAGTGAAAGGCTGCAGAATGGGGTAGAAGAGACACTCACTTACCATCATATACCCTTCTGTACTTTTGAATTTTATATCCTGAAAATATATGACCTTGGAAAAAAAAAGTTTAATTTAAAAAACAAAAGGGTAGCCTCTACAGAGTTCCAGCCAATTGCTACCATGTTTTCAATAGATATCAGAAACCCGAATCTTTAGGTAGGATTTCCAGTATTAAAAATTGGATCAGATTTTTTTTTTTTAAATTATGCAGGTCAAACAGATCACACCGAAGGGCTGATTTCAGCCTGGTGGTCCACCAACTAGAGATTTCTGCCAACTTCATTTCCTGAATCTTTGGATATCCAGACACTGTGGGGACTTATGCCGAACCCAGGCCAACCATAGCTTCCTCCAAGGGCTGGCCCTGAACATGCCATATCCAAGAGTGAGTTGGGGCTGGGGCTAGGGCTTATGGCAGGGAGGGGTAGGACCCGAGACCCCCTGTGGATGTGTGGATGGGTAAAGTTGTGCACACTGGGACCTTGGGAGGCATGCAGCGTCTTGTTGGAAGTTGGCTCTCTTTGGGATGAGTCTTCCAGGTCGATTTGACTTTAGTCACATTTAAAGTGTGTGTGTATGTATATATATATATTTTTCATATATTTATTATATAGATAATAAAATCATTTGAAATATTACCCCTTCATTCTGCTTTTGAAACCATTTGGCCCTGAAAAACCTGTTGAAGCTGTGATTGGCTGCTATTTTTCAACATCCTGGGAATTCTTGCCAATGAGAAAAACCAAGCCTATAAATAGTTTCTGTCATCTCCCATCTCAGACCCACTGTCCACCTACGTGGCCACCATCACAGCACAGACTCTGGGGAATGTATCAGGGTAGGGTTTATGCAGAAAACATCCCCAGGACTGTCACCCCAAGCCTGCCCATAGCCAGAGAAAAAGGCACAATTGAGGAAAAGCTTGGTCGTGTTTTGTGACTCCCTTTTGAAAAGACTTTGATGGACAACTAACAGTGGAGGAGACGGTCTTTGGGAATGTCTACACAAAGAAGGGCAGGAGACTTCTGAGATGCAAGAAACACAGAAGAAAAATAAATAAACATAGTTACAGGTAGAGAGTGAGATGAAGTAAATGAGGCAAAACACTAAGAACTGGTGAATCTCTGCAAAGGTTATTTAGCTTCATTGTACTGTATTGTTTATGTAACTTTTCTATAGTTGAAAAAATTCAAAATGAAAGTTGGGAAAAATCAATAAAAATCTTAAAATTAAGGTTAACACAAAATAATAAATCACAAGACTAAAAAACAACAGCAAAAGAATGGAAGAAAAAGGAAATTCAGGATTGGGTAACCTAAAAGTCAAATAATTTAATTGAACTTAGGTAGTAATAGATTTATGTATATATTATATATTAAATATATTATATATAATTTTTTCCTTTTAGATAAAAGCCTGTGTTCTTCTTTGCCCTCCCACAATGTCTTCCTTTTCCTTCTCTTGGATCAGTTCCCCGTCTGTGACCCCTCATTATTCAGCTCTGCACCTCCCTAGTGGTGGGTGTCTTCCCCCCTCCTGGCTGCTCAGCTCTGGCCTGGCAGTGGTGGGTGGCTGAGGCTCTGTGGCTGGCGCTAGGGCTGGCAGGCTCCTGCCTGGCTGCAGAGGCAGGGAGATGAGTCTGCAGTCCTAAGAACTTGGCTAGCACTCGAGGCCATGGGGAGGTACTGACCCAGCAGCCTGCTGGCAGAGGGACCCCTGACATCTCAGCATTCCCATCCCCCTTCCCCTGCACCTCAGTATCCAAAAAGGTGATGCTGTGCCCAGCGAGAGCCAGCTCCAGAGCCCTGCACATCCCTGAGTCATTTGCCTACTATTGCTAACAGTCTCTATTTTCCACGAACAATCCTGACGCATGCACGCAGCTGCAGGACTTACTGCCTGCTAGGCAGGCATAATTCTCCCAGTGGAAGAAACTGTGACACAGAGGGGTTCAGTCACTTAGCAGCAGTCACACAGTTAATTAAGTGTCAAAGTTGGGATTGCAAGCTAGGTTGTCTGACTCCACATCGTGTGTGTGTGTGTGTGTGTGTGGTGACAAATGAAAACAGGGCCCCACAAACCTTTGAGGGTCCCAAGAACAGACAGCATGGTGGGAAGAAAGAATGAGACTGCAGAGAATATTTTCAGAACCCACCATCCCCCACCTCCTTTGCCCCATCCTGACCCAGCCTCCATCCTCTCCCTACAGGGAGGAGCTGTGTCCTCCCTGGTCTTCTGCTCCCGCCCCTCCCCCACAGTCTGTTCCCCACACACAGTGTGATGGAGCCTATGAACCCCTGAGTCAGGTCAGGGCCCTCCTGATTGGGGCCTCCTTAACTGCACCTCATTCACAACAAAAGCAGTGTCTTCACCGCGACCCATAAGCCCCCTCCAACTGGTTCCCTGTCACCTCTCTGATCTCATCATTTCCTCCCCATAAGCCCCCACTCACTCACTACTCCCTGCTATTCCTCTAACACCCCAGGTATCTTACTGGCCTCCAGATATTTGCACTTGCCTTTCCGTCTAGGGATTCACTCCTCCCGCAGATGTGCGCATGAGTTCCTTCTCATCTCCTTTCTTCAGGGCTTTGCTCAAACATCACCTTCTTGATGAGGCTTTCCTTGGCCACTCTATTTAAAACCACCGCTTCCACCTGGAAACCACCGCCCCTCCGCCCTCCAACCTGTTCTCGCCCTTATTTTTTCCTGTGGCGCTGGCACATATCGCCTTTTTTTTTTTTTTTTTTTTTAAGGAGGGCGCAACTCACAGTGGCCCATGTAGGGATTGAACCGGCAACCTTGGTGTTATTAGCACCACACTCTAACCAACTGAGCTAACCGGCCACCCCTCTGCCTTCTGATATACTGTATAATTATACACCTCTTGGCTATGTTTGTCTCTCTCCCCTCTGGAACGTCAGCTCAGTGAGTGAGGGACATTGTCTATTCTATTCCCTCTGTGTCTCTAGCACTGAGCACAGGGTCTGGCCCATAGTAGGTGCTCAGGAAATATTTGTTCAGTGAATGAATGAAAACCATTCTTGATAGTTACTATATCACGGGCCCCATAACAGATGAATGAGGTAACCCATTCTCCCTAAGTAGATTACACTTTGGGGGCACACAGTAGGCCCACAGGTGGAGAGGGAAGGAACTCAGAGCTAGAAAGCCTAGGTCCAAATCCTAGCTCCACTTGCTTCTTATTGTGTGACCTCAGGCAAGCAAGTCTCCCTCCAGGGCCTTGGTTTCTCCATCTGTACAATGGGGATAAGAATAGCACTCACCCAGCAGGGTTGCCCTTTGGATTAAACAGCATTGTTGTGTGGAATGTTGATAGCGTGACTAATTCTGAAAGCTGTTCCCTTCCTGGAACGGGTGGGGTGGAAGGGGCACCGGCTGTGTGTATTCCAACAGCCAACAATAGAACTCTTGTAGGCGGGGGACCTCAGGCGTGGAAAACACATTCACCCCTGTGGTTTCCAGACCAAAGGCTTAGGTCTCAGAAGGCAGGTCTTTCTGGGCATTTACATTCTTTGAGGATTGTTGCAACAAGAAATACTGGTTTGGGAATGTGAGCCCACTGAGGTGTATTCCCATTGTATCCTTGTCCCTGTAATGAGCAGTTGTGAGGGTTGGGGGGATCTCTCCCATCTGTAGCTCCTGAGGCTAGGACTAGATTTGCCTAAGGCAAGCTCTGGGCCACAATGATTGGTTCAGTAGAGTCCAATCAAAGTGAAACCTGGGGATTTGTTTAGTAATTGGGGGAAGAAAAGATGTGGGGTTTGCTTTGGACAGTGGGGAATGTGCATTGGAGGCCTGGGAATTACAGTATTTTGCCACCACAAGAAAAGCCATTCTGAGGACAAAACTAACACCATACAGGATCACAGACTAAGAAGAAAGGTGAGAAACAGCCTCAGCGCCCTGATCAAACCATGCCTGATCTCACCATGGAATTTTCAGTTATGTAATCTAAAATTTTGACTTGTTTAACGGAGTTTTAATGTGGTTTCTTGTTATTTGTAACCAAGAACAGCCAAACTGGCCTACAGAGAAATTCCGTGAACCCAGAATCACAGCACTTTCACTGGGATATGTCACATGGCTTTTATTTAGTTTGAGCCAATGCATTTCTTTTAGCTTCAATCAGTTAATTGAAGTGACTCATATGGCAGAGTCACTTATAGCCACTTTATGTCCACAGGCTTCCCCATCCCAGGCCCGCTTGCAGATGGGTGGGACCATGACTAATGCTGGCCAAGTGCTATGAACTATGAACGTGACTTCCAAGGTGAAGGACTGAAGAGTGGGGGTGCACATATTACCAGGGTGGCATCTCAGGATGGAAGTGAACTTGAATGGTGTCCTGGAGAATACTGTGGAATGCATAAGAAGAGAGAATAAACCTTGGTCATGTCGGGCCCTGGAGATGTCAAGTTAGTTTGCTACTACAGATAGTCTCCTAACCTAGATTATCCTGGCTGACTCGATAGCACTCAATGTCAGCTGTCGTTGTTACTGAAGTATTTTCATCAGGGAGGGTTCTCAGGGAAGACAGTTATCCAGCAGGGCGTGCAGTCACGCAGCTTGGGTGGTATTGACCTAGGAAAATATCATGGAGGTGGCATTGGGACAACTGGTGAGATCAAGCCGAGAAAGACCCTCTCCTGGCAACACCCACTCACCACAGGCCACCAGGTGTCTCTAGGGCCGCACAGGGAGGCCATGTCGCTGGCATTCCTGGGCAGAGCTCTCCAGCACCACACAGAAAGTGTCCCTTGAGCCTCCAGTGGCACAGAGGTAGTGGACACAGTTCTCCACGTGGACCCAAGACTCCACAGCCTGATTGCAGGCCTGGTGGGGCCCATCACAGCATCCAGCCATCCACAGAAAGCCCAGTATAGGACTGCCTACGCCTGTGGTTAAGCCATGGGCATCAGAGAGCCACATGTTGTTGGAACCACTGAAGTTATCTCGAGCACCCATGTGAAAGTCCCCACTCAGGCCACAGAGGGTGCTAGCGCAGGTCTCGGGCACTGTTACCCAGAGGAAATGTGATTCACGAAAGGCCATGGAGAGGACAGAGGTCACCTGGACTGTGATGGCCAAGTACACGAAGAAGGTCCAGCCGAGGCAGGCTGGACTGGGATCCGTTCACCTGGAACACAGGTACATGGGGTGTCAGGCAGTCCTGCCCAGACACCCGCCCCTTTGGGCTCCCCTGCTTCTGCCCTGGTGATCCACTTTCCATGTGCATCTGAAGAGTCCTTCAAAATCACAAATCAGATCCTGTCCCTCCCTTGCTCAGAACCCTTCCCTGGTTCCCTAGCACACTCAGATAAAATCCGAACTCCTCACCATGGCCTGTGCAGCCTTACGAAACAGGCCTTTGTCATCTCTCTGTTCTCATGTCCTCTCACTCAGTCCTTCTGCTCCAGCGACACACCAGGCACCATTCCAACCTGTGGGCCTTTACACTGGCTGTTCCCTCTGCCTGGATTCTCTCCCTCCTGTGTCTACATGACTCCCACTGTCATCTTCTTCAGGTCTCTGCCCGACTGCTTCCTCGCCCGCCCTGTCTTAAAGCATAACAGCCCACTGCACTCTCTTGCCAGCTTTATTTTCCTCCAGAAAAAAAAAACACCTGCATTACCTTCTGACGTCCTGGAAGTGATGTACATTATTACAGGTAAGTTATTATTGCATCTCATGATAATACTTAAGTCTTTCTCCAGGGATTTTTGTCTATTTTTCAACAAAATAAAGTCTCTGTCCTTAGAGAACTTCTATTCTGTCAAGAGGAAGACAGACAGAAAATAAAGAAGTGATTGACAGAAAAGATGATATAAGACACTGGCAAATACTTTGGGGGGAAAAAAGAAAATGGGGGATTATAAAAGAGAGAGACTTGGAGAGGTAGCTCCTTTCATGGGGATGGTCAAGAAGGACTTCTCAGAGGAGGTGACGTTTGAGCTGAAACTTCAAGGATGAGAGTTCATCAGCTACGTGAGCATCTCAAGGAACAGTGTTTCAGGCAGAGGGAACAGCCACTGCCAAGGCCCTGATTTGGGGGCCTGGCTGGAGTGTCGGAGGGACAGCAGAGAGGTGATTGCGGCTGGAGAAGAGTGAGTGAGGGGCATGTGGCAGGAGATGAGGGCAGCAAGGTGATAGAGGCCGGTTTTGTGGGGTCACATAGGCCACAGTTTTACTCCCAGGGAAGATGGAGCCATGGGAGGGCCTTGAGATAAGATCTGTGTGACCTGATTTAGAATTTGAGAGATTGCTGCTTTACTCCCTGCCATGGAGGGGCAGGGCACTGCTTAGAAAGCTGGTTTGACTTCGCAATTATATGTTTTCTTTAGCGCACAGCTCCTAAAATCCTTGCAATTACCTGAGCGATAAGAGTGCTAGGAGCATCTTCTATTCTGATAGTTGGTCTTTGACCCCAGCTCCTGATGCAGAGCTCCTAAATCTCTTGGAATTTTCTGGATGACAGGGGTGTCTTTTATTCTAATGAGGCAACATTTGGTGGGCCCCACTCCCTGAGGAGAGGAGAGGGGTTAGGCATTGAGTTAATAATTGATCATGCCTATGTGATGAAACCACCATAAAAATCCCTGAAGTATGGGGTTCAGAGAGCTTCCGGGTTGGTGAACACATTCATGTACTGGAAGATACATAGGGACAGAAACGCTTGCGTTTGGGACCCTTCTGGACCTCACCCTGTGTACCTCTCCATCTGGCTGTTCATCAGTATCCTTTGTAACAGCCTTTATAATAAACCGGTAAATGTGTTTCCTTGAGTTCTGTGAGCTGTTATAGCAAATTATCAGAAGTGAGGAGAGGGTTGTGAGAACCCCAATTTGTAGCCAAGTCAGACAGAAGTGTGGTTAACTTGGGGACCTACCACTTGTGATTGCTGTCTGAGGTAGAGGGCAGTCTCGCAAGACGGAACCCTTATCCTATGGAGTCTGACGCTATCTCCAGGTAGCTAGAGTCAGAATTGAACTGAACTGTAGGGCACCCAGCTGGTGTCACAGAGAATTGCTTGGTGTGGAAAACCCACACATCTACTCACAGAAGTGTTCTGTGTGAGCAGAGAATAGTACCATTAGCTCCCATTTTATAGATGCAGAAGCCAAGGCACAGGTAGGTGAAGCCACCAGGCCAAGGTCAATAGCTAACGAATGGCACAGTGGGATTCAAACCCAGGCGTCTGAGCCCAGTATCACGCGCTTCACTGCCTCACCACGTTGCCTACTAGAGCTAACACCCTGGTAGGTCCATGTCCATTTGTCCTCCACTTGTGGGGCCCAGAGTAAGAGTATCAACGGAAGCTCACTTTTCATATGTCTTCAAGCTGCCAAACAGTTAAATGACATATGTTCTATCTTCCTGCCTGACACATGACCTTCCTAATGCCCTGGACTCCAGCTGTGAATTTAGGGCTTTTGACTCCTCAGAGCACCAAGGAGAGGCTGCCCTAGGCCCGCCTCCTGTCTTCCCAACCTTGGCTTTGGCTCACACTGCAGGGAGTCTTGCCATACCACCCAGCCTGTGCTCCTCAGCCCAGCTTGGTCCCCTCACCTCCTGCGATGGGACCTTAATGTGTGCACATTGGCTGCATGGGCCACTGTCGTAAGGATGGACAATGAGGGCCCTGGAATGGGCTCAGAGCCTTTTATGCAGGGAATTCTGGCTCCTGGAGCGTGGTCTAGAAGGGGGTTGGCAGGAGGCATAGACTCCAAGGGCCACTGCCCAGAGGTCCTTGGACCCTGCAGCCCCTGGGAAGGGTGCAGTCAGAGGAGGCCAGAGCAGGCCCTCTGAATTGTAGGGCTGGGGCAGGGACCCTCTGCCCAGTTCTAAGGTCACCTCTCCCTCTCCAAAGTGGATGCCACGGGCTACTACCTCATCAGCCTATTATTTATGTTCACTGGTCATCAGGGTTCTCTGAGACCCAGGAGTAGACTTAGGTGAGGCTTACCTGGACCACCTCAAACTGGCCTCCCAGCAGTGACAGCCACCATCTTGCCGTGTTCACGTCCACCTGATAGGCCCATGTAGCACCGACCTCCACCAGCTGGTGAAGGAGGTGTGGTGGGACCAGCATGTTCCGGTCAACACCTCCTGGCCAGGCCCTTGAAACTGGTGGTGGGTCCACTGAAGGTGGGCAGGTGGGGGTCTCCGTAGAGCCAGTGTCTCGTAGTGCATGACAACCCCAAACACCCCTGAGCTGGCAGCACAGCTCGTGGGGCCCCCAAGCATGAGGGTGGCACTCAGGCAGGTGTCCAGACCCATAGCACATGCACTTCTGGTCACAGGTGGCTATAGGCAACACCTCAGTGCTCAGAAGGATGTAGTGGCCCTGTAGGTGGCAGCTGCATCGAGTGTGTGGCATGCAGATGCCCGTCTCCAGGGCAAAGACCTCGTGGCAGAAACAGCTGGCTGTGCACTGGCCGGTGCAAGTTGAGCAGTTAAGGATTGTACAGGTGTATGGGCAGGGTGGTTCACAGAAGTAGTAGTAGCTGTTGGCCGGACATGTCACACCTGGGGGAGGGAATAGATGGCCTGGGGCCACCACCCTGAAACCCTGGGTGCTTCAGTCAGAGGGAGAAAAACCTAGGATGGGTGCAGGGCAGGGAGGGGTCGGGGATGGACCACAGGACACTTCCCAAATCACCATTGTGCCTGGTTAATGCTTTCCCTCCATGTGTTTTATTAATATCATGTCCGTGGGTCACTTAAAAATTGTGGCATGTGATGAACACTGAAGACACTCAGGATCAAGTGCAGGGAGATGGAAGGTAGATTCAAAAAGGGCTGAGAGGGGCCCTGGTTCTGGTGTGACGTTTCGGTCACCATATCCAGGAGCAGGTCTTGGGGTCTCCCTAGGAATGAGGGGTTCCAATCAGCCGGGGAAGATGGTATACTAGCTGGCCAAAGAGTGAGGGCCTCGTCAGAAGGTGAAGGGGCACTTACTGCGTCCCAGGCAGGCTCGCCACTCCAGCAGGCAGACCACACGCAGAGCTCGGCGTAGGCCTCCAGCGTGATACACCACATGTGGTTGCCCGAGCCGTAGTAGCAGAGGTCGAAGACGCAGGCCTGTGTGTAGGACACAGGGTCCTTGTGCCAGTGGCACTCGGCAAAAGGCCTGGAACAGTTCACCAGAACTCTGCAGAGCTGCTCCACACGGGGCCGGCCCTGGCAAGGCTTGGTGCCCCCAGTGTCCTGCCAGCAGCTGGGGGATCCTGGGGACACAGCACGGCCACCTCCAAGCCTCGTGTCCTGCCTCCCTGCCTGGCCAACCCTGCCAGCCCTCCTCCTCCAGCCGCCCGACAATCTCTCTCTTTCAGCCCCTGACAGCTCCTGGCACAGTTTTACAAACTTAAAAACCCCAACCCGCAGTAGCAAGTGACTTTCACACTGTTGCTCAGCAGAGTAGTTGTTAGAACACGGATTCTGGACTCAGCTTCATTGGCTTCAAATCCCAGCTCTCTGCCACTTGGACAAATCTCTAAATCTGTGCCATCCAATACAGTAGTCACCAGACACCTGTGGCCATTGAACTCTTGAAACACAACTAGTGTGACCAAGGAACGAGATGTTTAATTTAAATTAATTCACATTTAAACTTAAATAGCATGTGAGGTTAGTGGCTGCTGCATTGGACATCTCTGGACTAAAGTTTCAGTAAAGGGGTCGTTTTTCCAGCCTCTTCTTTGGGAGATGGTAGAGTGGAGTATTTAAGATCACGGGCTCTGGAGCCAGGCTGCCTGGGTTTCAATCCCTGGTCTACCTTTTCTTCTGTGGGAACTGGGGCAAATACTGATCCTTCTGTGCCTTGGTTTCCCCACCTGCACTAAGGAGCCCCACATGTTTGCTATTAGTGGCCTGTTTCAGTCCATCTGTCTTTGAGGCACTGCCTGTTTGCCCACTCTGTGCCCCCAGCCCAGTCTTTCCCCCAACCCAGGCCCCTCGGCCCATTGTGGCCACTCACCCAGGCCAGCTGTCCTGGGTCTGCCAGACATTGCTGAAGTTGGCATCACTGGGGACAGGTGCCCTGCTGGGGAATAACTTGTTATTGCTGGAGTCACTATTGAAGTTGCCACAGAGTCTGCAGAGGCAACCGGGTGCTCAGGCCCCACCCGCAGGAAGAGTGCGTTGCAGCTGTTGAAACACACCTGGAGCTGGGCGCCCATCTGCAGTAGCACCAGGTTCAGCTCCCACCACATGTGGGTCTCAGGGCCCAGCTGCTCCAGGAGACTCACCACCTGGCTGTCCACCCGGGGGTGGGGGAGCTCATGGTCTGTCTCCTCCTAACACCTGTCCCTGCCCAATACCAGCCACACACCCCTTCGTGACCCCCACAATATGTATGAAGGGAGGGAGGAAGTGCTAAGGGACATGTCCAAGCTCACCATCCAAATCTGAGCTCCCATCTTACCCCAAATCCCGTCCCCCCACCTTTTCCATCTCAGGCCAAAACCAGGTCATCCTGGAACCCGCCCTCTTTCTCACCCCACATCTGATCCTTTCAAAATATTTCAGAATCCCACCACTTCTCCCCGCCCCTACTACCCTCTTCCTGATTCCAACCATTGTCCTTTCCCTCTTGGACTATTGAATCAATCTACCTGCACCCCCAGGCCCCCAATGGTCTGTTCCCCCACAAAGCCAGAGAGAACCTTGCCCCATTTAAGATTATAACCCCCACCCCATACACACATGCTCTCCCAATCTTCTTTTCATGTTTTATTTTTCTGGGACTTACTACCATCTAATAGATATTTATTTGTCACTATCTCTTTCTCCCACTATTATATTGTGAGCTCCAGGAAGGAAGGGACCTGTTTTGTTCTCGGCTGTGCCCCCAGAATGTAGAAAAGGGCTTGACACAAAATTAATGTTCAGTAAAGTTTTGCTGAATGGATGGATGATGGATGGATAGATGGATGAATGCATGGATGGATGGATCAATGGTGTGCTATATTATTGGAGATGATTCGATACAGGGAGTTTTAATGAAGGGGTGGGTTGATGGCGGGGTAGATCAATTGAGGAGTGGAAGGATGGAGATGGAGAGATAGAGGGATAGATGGATCAATGAATAGAAGGATGGAGGGATTGAAGGATGGAGGGATGGATGGACAATTAAATGGAAGGATGGTTGTAGGGATTGATGGATAGATGCAGCATGGGCTTAAATGGATGAGGGTAAGATGAGGGATTGACCTGGACAGGGCTGAGAGTAGGGCTTACCCTACTACCTTCTCACCTCAACTTGCTGCCCTCGTTCCAGGATCACACGGGTTTTCAGTGCTGAGTGCCACTTCCACGCAGTACAAGAAGGCCATGTGCTGGCTAAGGACGTGCCTGTTGGAAGTCTCCACACTAAAGGAGGCTCCCGCAGGGATGGGAGCCAGCCCACAGGAATGGGCCAGGTGGTAGGTGCAGGTGCCTTGGAAGTGGGCCACGGCCCCATCAAAAGTGAAGTAATGAGATCCTCCAGTGGCCATGCAGATGTCTAGGGGGCTCTGGCAGCCCAGCTGGCCACCGCACAGACCACAGACCCTCCCAGCAGGGCATCGAGCTGGCTGCAGCACAACTGCCCTGATCTGCCACAGCTGCAGTGGCGGGGGCATCGGTTCAGCCAGACCAGGTGCCGCACCAAGGGAGAGAGGCCCGACCTGGATACGTAGTGGAGGCCTGGGTCCGGCAGAAGTCTGGGCCTGGCAGCTGGACCGGAGAGAGCAGAGGCCGAGGAGCTGGCTCAGCGCGAGGCTGGGCATGAAGATGATGGTCAGAGTCAAGAACAGGGGTGCCTGATGTGCATGCACACTGACACCTGTTGCCCTCAGCAGAAAGCCCAGCCCAGTGTTAAGGGCACAGTCGGGGGTTGATCTGGAGTCCAGATCTGGCTCTGTCTCTTGAGAGCTGTCATCTGGTATTCTGTTCCCTCCTCTGTACAGTAGGGGTGATAAAGGGCTGTTGGAGGGTCAATGTAAGCGTGTGCGTGAGACACTTTGCACCCAGCTGGCCCACAATAAGCTGCCGACGTACATTAACTACTATTATTATTAAGAACATGCTGGTTCAGTGTTTGACACATAGTGAGAGCTCAGAAAATTGTACCTGTTATTACGAAGAGAGGATTACACACACAGTAAATCACCAAAACATGTTAGCCCCTGTTATTCCCATATGTTGTTAAATACTTAGCACAGGGACAGAGCAAGTGCCCGATCCATATTGGCCATTATCATCATCATCTTTATTTTAATATGCTTCCACACAGATAGGCACATAGTACGTGCTCAAATATATTAGCCATTGTTGTTGTTGCTATTGTAATTATTCTTATTACAGTGTTTAGTCCAGGCATGGACACAAAGTAAATACCCGATACATTTTCATTATTAGCAGTAGTAGTGTGGGAAAGACATATGGTCAGGACTTCAATGTTGATCATTAAAATAACACTAAAAACAATAATAAAACATACAGAATCTTGTACTTATTGATGCTGAGTAATTTTACCTGTTGTGATTATGGGTTTTTTTATTATTGTTATCATTGTCATTATTATTATCAAAATGGTTCATTGGGCCGAGCACTCAATAAATGATGGCTGAATAAAAACAATACTACTAACAGCAACAACAACAATAATAAGCATTTAGCACACATTCCTGAGCACAGGGAATGGGCTTAGTAAAAATCTGTAATAGTATTGGAATCATCAATAATATAGATGTGAATTGTAACATATTGTCAATCCCCAATCTGCCAACCACACCAGTTGAATATGAGTGTCCTGGATTGGGGGCCCATCCCTGGCCTGTTTTGGGGGTTCCTGACCCTCAAGATGGCCGGGCCTCCCTCACAGGAGCAAGGTCCAGCCCTCCCTCACCTGTTAGGAGCAAATGCTGTACACGCAGCCACACTTCTGGGGCACATGTACTGGTCTGGGGTCCACAGGTGCCGGTTGTTGTTCCAGCACAGCCCTCGGCCCAGGCAGGGCCACCGCTGGACCGGTGCTGATGTGCGGGGACTCAGAGACGAAAGTCATGGGATTCCAGGCAGAGCTGGCAGCCACTGTACTTGGGGCACGTCGCGGCTGAGCAGGGAGGAGAAAACATAGGGGCTAAGGCGGCCTAGGATCTGCACACCTGCCCCAGCTCCCTGTCCGAGTACTTCCAATCCCAGCCATGTTGCCACCAGGGCCCAGTTGCCTCACCTCTCCAGGACCCAGCAGCGCCAGCCCCTCACATCTCTAAAATGAGTTCTTTAGTACTGGCCTCAGACTCGTTTTGAGGATGAAGCAAGTAAAACAAATTGTGACAGTGGCCTGGCATATCATGAGCCCAGGAAAAACGTACATTATTATTCTAGAAACAACCCCTAGTTGGCCTACCTTTCCCACTCCATGAACACGGACCCTCCCCTCTCCCGTACTCCAAAGCTTTTGAGGGCTCCCTACTGCCTGTGTGTATGTGGGGAGCAGACAGGGGGGTCAGAGAGCAGGGCATGGTTTTAGAGGCGTCCTGACCCCCCGGGTGGCCTGCTGGGTTCTTTTGGTGCCTTTTGGTTGGACAAGGGAGTAGTGCCCCCGCATAGAATGTGCCTTGCCTCTATTGCAACTCTGATGTTCAAACCAATGACATCCAAGAACTAGAGAGCCAGCAAAAACTGCAGTACAGGGGAGGAGAGCAGGGTGTTTCAGGAATGATCAGAAAGATCTGAATATGGACGAGGTTTTTCATGATATCAGAAAATTACTGTTCATTTTGTTAGGTGTGAGCAAATCATGGCTTCCCCCCCCTTAATCTATTAGAGAATCATGCTGAAGTATTTACAGGTTTGCATGCTATGTGGGATTTGCTTTACAGAACGTAAATGAATAAAGGTGAGGAGTGGGTGCGTAAACAAGGTAGGCCACAACTTGGCCGTAGTTGAGCTGCCTCGTGGATACAGGAGCATTCTATACTATTATCATATTCTACTCTTCTCTCTACTTTTGTTTACGTTTGAAAAATTCTATAGTATAGAATGAAGTAAATTTTTTAAAAAAGAATTGGGGGATGTTGTTATAATAACATTTCTTCCATCCCTGTAGAAAATCTTGGATTTAAATCTCAACAGTGTCCTTTACTAGATGTGGACGAGTGACTTTTCCTCTGTGAGCCTCAGTTTTCCCAACTGTAAGATGGGAATATAAACAGTCATTGTCTCTCACTTACAGGGTGTTTCTGAGGAGGTGACAGCAATGAGCGCATGGAGCCCTCAGCCCTGTGCCTGGGGCAGTGAGGGTCAGTATCAGCAGTTGTTGGGATTGTTATCTTGGTATCTCTGGGAGAAAGGTGTGCCTCACAGGTCAAGCTTTCTGAGGGTGGAAAAGGATACCCAGTCCACGTGACAGGGAGTCAGGGAAGGGCGCAGGGTCATAGAGTGAGTCAGGGGTGGTAGTAAAATATACAGCACTCGATAGAATACAGGCTCTGTGCCAATCAGCATGTGGATGAGTTCCCACCCTGCTCAATCATGACTCGTCACAGGAGGCGTTCCTCTAGTGCCTGATAGTGATGTCTGCACCCTGGCAGACTGTGGCCAAGTCTACAGGGCCAAGCAGAGGATGCAGATACTGATTCCAGCAAGGCACAGATCACCGACACCACTGGATATCTATGGATCTGGATGGGTTTCCTTTTGGCAGGGGGCAAAGTCAGTACTGCCTCCTGGCTGACACAATGTGCGCCTCGTCACTACAGACTAGACAGGCAGCCAGCCCCACAGTCATTCCTACAAGCCTTGCTCATCTCCAAGGTAATGCGGGCCTCAGTACCATCACCGGAGTCGCCACTGAAGTGGCTGCAGAGCCCACCATGTGACCCCCCCCCATAAGGCTGCGGCAGGATGAGGATGAGGCTTTAGGTGAGGTCTGTGCTGAGCCATAGGCCAAAGCCATACTACAGCGTGGAGAAGAGGAGGTTCTAGTCCATGACAAGCCTGCACCCATTCAAGCTGGCAGGGAGGGTGACGTGCCACCATTCACCTAAGGAACAGATAGATCAAGGAAGGTTCAGAACAAGACCATGTTGCTTTGGTTCAGTGTTGCTTGGCACATAGGAGGTGCTCAAATACATGTCAGATATTTCAATGTGAAGAAGCAAACACAGAACTATAATAGTGAACATTTCTTGTTTTATCCTGCTCAGCGTTCTTTTCTCCTTTCTGTGGATGTCCTTGGGAAGCCACCCCTCCAATCTCTGTGTACCCAGACCCAGCCAGTCAGCTGGTCCAGATGACTGTCTCAGAGGTGGTCACATGACTCAAGCTGGGCCAATGAGACACAGCCCTGAGACTTTTCAGAAAGAGGTCCTCTTTGTCGGTGGCATTTAGCAAACTGGCAGCCATCTTTGTCCTCACAACGTGGGGCGGCACGTGCCTAGAAAGGAAGCCACTACGGAAGAAAGTAGAACCCAGAAGTGGAGACAAATTCTGGACACGTTGTTTGAGTGCTTGGATGCAGTGATGCCTGCAGCCAGAGACCGGTAGAGATGTTTTTTCAGTTATGCAAACCAAGGAATTTTTTTCTTTCTTAAACTGGACGGAGGGGTTGTCTGTTATTTTCAACTGATGCATTCTGACAGATGTAGATAGAAAAGTGAGTATAATCAGAGCACAGAAGTAAAAATTGGAAACATTGGAGGGAAAATAATTTTTTTTCCCTTGGAACTGTGGGTTTTGTGATTGGCATCCAAAGTGAGGATGGTCCTATGGGACTGGGGCCTTACACCTGTAGAGTCTGACGCTTTAACCCTGGGTAGTTAGTGTCAGAATTGAATTGAATTGGAGGACACTAGCTGATGTGCAAAGAGCTGGAGAACTGGTTGATGTGAAGGAAAAAACCCCACACATTTGGCATCAGAAGTGTGAGTAAAAAACAGCTCAGAATGCTTTTGTTTTTTAATGGTTGGTAAAAACATTTTGTGAGGCGTGAAAATTATGTAAAATTCAAATCTCAGTGTCCATAAATAACATTTTAATGTAACCCAGCTCATTTGTTTACATATTGTCTAGGGCTGCTCTTGCACTACAACAGAAAAGTTAAGTAGTTGTAGGAAAGTGTGGCCCAGAAAGCCTAAAATATTTATTATCTGGTCCTTTCCAGTAAAATTAGTAACAAATAAAAGAAGATAACTTCAGATTGAGAAACTGGGCTGAGTAACAAACAGTGGCTGAGCCCTGTGGGCTGCTTTGAGTATGATGGACAGAAAGACCTCTCCGCAGAGGTAACATTTGAGCTAATACCTGAATGAGGGGAAGGAGCCAGCCATGTGATATCTAGGGAAGAGCTTTCTAGGAGAGGGAACAGCAAATACAATGGCCCTGAGGTAGGAATGATCTGACATTTCTAGGAACAGCAGAGAGGCCAGTGTGGCTGGAGCCCAGTAAGATAGAAGGAGAGGGACTACAGGAGGTGAAGGGCGTTGTCAAACAAGGAGAGGTAGCATGTGAGGGTCCCTTAGGAAGATGCGTGAAGGTCAAATTTTATTTCAAGAGCAATGGAGAACCATGGATGGTTTTAACCAAAGATTTGATGAGATCAAATTCATACTTTTAAAGACTTCATGCCAGGTTGCTGGTGACACAGTGGTGACTAAGACAGGTCCTATCCCTGAAGATAGACCCTCTCCCTCTCTTTGGGGGTTTCCACGATCAAGGGAAAGACAGCTATTGAAGGAGAGATTACTGAGTGTGTGTGTGTGTTGGGGAGGGGAAAGGGTGTCTCTCAGTCTCATAATTAATAAAGGAAGTCAGGGAAGAAGAAATGCTGTGCAATGGGACAGGGGAGTTTTTTTTCAGCTCAAAGTTTATCTTATTTGGGCACCCAGAGTGCTGGGGCGAAGGGAGTACCTGCACCCGTCCTGAGCCATGTTCCTGGGTGCCCTCTGCCTTGAATGCTCCTCCTCAGTCAAGTGACCCCCTCCTTTCACTCTCATGGTGCTTCCCACACACCCCGGGCCATCCTTGACTCTAATATTTAATACTGTCGCCCCTTCCCCAGCACTTCCCAGCCCCCACCCTGCCTCATTTTGCTAACACACAGTCCAATCTATGTGTTTATCTGCGTTCTGCTTTCTCCACTGGGAAGTCAGCCCCATTAGGGCAGAGTTTTGGTCTGTTTTGCTCACTACTGTGTCCGCCGCCGAAAACAGTTCTTGGCACTTAGTAGGTGTTCAATTAACATTAGTTATTGTTACTGTGAAATGAGTAATGACCCTAGAGCTAGTCTCTGGCTTTGTTTGAGAGACCTTGAACTCTCTTCCTGTCCTAAGAGGTGCATAGGACTGGGGTGGGGGAAGGGAGTCCCTGGCCTGGGGTCCCAGTGAACTAGGCTATCCCAAGCCACCGGGACAAAGTCGTCACTCCATGCCTGTCACTCAAGGCCCGACAGGCCCAGCCCTGGCCCATGTCCAGCCTCAGCCTTCTCCAGGCTCCCCTCACCCTCTGGCTCCTCTGTGTGCGGCCCCGTGTGCTTTCTTCAACTTTTTTTTTCTGGGCTCAAAACAGTCCTTCTTCTTGTTTACGTGCCTGACTTTGACTTGTCATTCAGGCCTCAGCTCAGGTGGCCCCTCTTCTGAGAATCTTTCCCTGACTTCCCAGGATGGCCCGCACACCTCCCCGGAACTCCCACAGATCCCGAAGCATCGCTCATCTGAGCTCAGATCACTCAGCCTGAGCTTCTCCCTCCAGCCCCGACCACCCTGGGTTGTTGCCATCTGAGCACAGCTCAATCGACCCCAACAGAGTATGGGCTCCATGGGACAGAGTCTGGGCCTGTCTCTGTCACTGCTGTGACCCTGTCAGAGACTAGGAGGGCCAACTCCATGTCCTCACCAGGACAGCCTAACTCAGGGCTCTGAAACATCTGTCACCAGATGCAGAACCCTGTCGTTCTGATCTGGGGGCGGAGTGACATCAGAGCAGTGTCTTTCCCTAATGTGAAGATTATAAATCAATTGAGTGATGACAGCTAATACTTAACAGCACTCACTGTATTGAGAAGAACTATTCATCTATTCAATTCACAACCCTACAAGCTATATCCTATGATCATCATTTGTTTTCATTAAAGGGGAACCTGAAGCACAGAGGGACATTTAGTGACTTCCCAAGAGCACACAGCTAGGAAGTGGTGTTGCTGGCACTCTCACCAGGGCAGGCTGACTTGGGGGAGGTCTATGTTCTCAACCTGAAGACTATATGGGTAAATTGGGCAATCCCTGCTTTTAAAAACCTGAAATAGAATAGAAAAAACAAATGGAATGGGAAGTATTTGAGTGCACAATCCTACCTCGTGACACTTTGTATGTGTGAATGTATATGTTGATGTGGCCAAATAATGTTCTTATCCCTGGATCCTGTGACTATGTTACATCACAAAAGGGTCTTTGCAGATGGGATGAAGGTTATGGACCTTGAGATGGCTGAGATTATCCTGGGTTACCCAGATGGGCCCAGTGTAATCACATGGGCTCTTCAGAGTGGAAGAGGGAGGCAGAAATGTTAGTCAGAAAGAGGCAGGAGAGGTGAGAAGCATGAGAGGGACTAGACCTGCTGTTGGAGACTTTGAAGATGGAGGAAGGGGCCACAGCCAAGAAATGGGGGTGGCCTCTAGAAGCTGAGAACGGCCCTCAGTTTACAGCCAGCAAAGATAAGGACCTCAGTCCTTCAAATGCCAGGAACTGAACTCGGCCAACGATCTGAATAAGTGAAGAAATGATTCTCCCCTGAGCCTCCAGAAAGGCCTGCAGCTCTGCAGACACCTTGATTTTAGCCTGATGAGAACTGTGTCAGACTTCTGACCTACAGAACTGTAAGATCGTAAAGTTGTGTTGTTTCAAGATTCCTAGTTTGTAGCAATTTGTTATAGTAGCAATAAAAAACTAATAGAATTGGGTCCCTAAACTAACTGTATTTTTACACTGTGGATATCCATCAGAAACATTTGAAAGGCTGCTTAATGCCCAGTGGCGTAGTGGTCATAGGCACAGTACTCCATGTGGACTTCGGCCTTGGCAGGCTCATCACAAGCCCAGAAGGGCCTGTCACAGGCACTCAGTAGCCCACAGAAGGCCAAGGACTGGTACCGGCCCTCCCTGTTGTGTGGACACAGAAGGGCAGGCTTCGTGATGGAGCAGCTAGCTGGGGAGCTCAGGGTCTTCCAGCTGAGTGCAAAGGCTTCTGTGTCAGACAGCAGGGAGACGATGGGGCCACAGAAGTCATCCTGGGGGTTCCCCATTGAATTCCCCAGCCAGGCCGCTGAGGGCACCAGAGTAGGTCTCAGGCACCATGGTGGATATGTGGTGGCAGCGTCGGCCTGCAGCACTGCCCCGGAACCACTGACGTAGACACACATGGCGCTGGCTAGGGGGAGGGGCAGATGGAACTGCATCCCATTAACATAGCTGGATCCATGTCCATGTCAGACACCCCCAGGTTGGCCCTGACCCCACAAAACCCTTGGAATGGGGCCCTGTCCCTGCCTCTGCCCACGCTTACCTGTGCTCTCCTGGAAATCTGAGCCCCCATTATCCCTTCACGCTGTGGACATCCACCTCAATCCACGTGCTCCAGTCACGCTGGCCGTGGGGCTAAGGTACTCATTGTCCACCCAGATTGTGGGTTGTAAAGGCTGCTCCATCAAAGATGTGCTAATGGGGGTCACCTGACACCCAGCTGCTGCCTTTTGGGCCCCCGTAGTGCCAGGCCCCAGGACGCAGGGAGCATGCTGCCTCCTTGCACTCACACAGCTCGTGACAATTGGGGCTCAGGTCTCAAGCCCCCAGGGGCAGGACATGGCTCGGCCAGGGGCAGGCACAGAGGGCCAGATTCACTGTTGAACAAGTAGCCAGTGTGGCACGCGCAGCCCTGACGACATGGGCTGTGGCAGGCCAGAGTCACCTGCTCTTATGGGCAGTTGGCCCCGCAGATACCCGCACATGTCTTCCAGTGGCTGTTTTCAGGACAGAGTTGTTCTGGAAGAAGGGAGAGAGAAAGAGAGAGAGAGAAAGAGAGAGAGAGAGAGAGAGAGAGAGAGAGAGAGAGAGAGAGATCAGCACCAAGTGTTGGATTCAAGACAATCCCTTCACACACCCCACACACCCACTCAGGTCAGGTTCATGACCCCTCAGAGCCCCAGACTTGTGTTTTCCTCAGAAACCCTGCCCCTGCCCCCCCCCCCCCAGACACACACAGGGTAGAGCAATGTCCTCTCAGACCCCAGGTCATGATCATGTTTTTGTGCATTTCGCAGCCTGTGCTACTGCACACAGGTGCCTTAGACCCAGCTCTCACCCTCCTCTTTATTTATTTTTTTTTGCAGGACTTTATTGGGAACAGTGTGTACTTCCAGGACTTTTTTAAGTCAAGTTGCTGTCTTCAATCTTAGTTGTGGAGGGCGCAGCTCAATTCCAGGTCTAGTTGCCATTGCTAGTTGCAGGGGACGCAGCCCACCATCCCTTGCGGGAGTTGAGGAGTCAAACCGGCAACCTTGTGTTTGAGAGCCTGCGCTCCAACCTACTGAGTCATCTGGCACTGGCCCATATGGGAATGAAACCGGCAACCTTCGGCATTAGGAGCACGCAGCTCCAACTGCCTGAGTCACGGGGCCAGCCCCTCCCAACCTCCTCTTTACTATCTCCTTCCAGCTCACCACAGAAGGCAGGACTATGCCAAGTGCCCACAGGGATGTCAATAGCTTCACAGGCCTGGGCAAAGGCTGCCAGGGCCTGACAGAAGACAACTGGGCTCCCATACACCTCCTCAACACAGCTGTTCACGAATGGGCCTAGAGGGAGAGTCCAGGCACAGGCTGCAAAGGGTCCTGTCAGCTGTGAAAGCCACCCACAGGCCTTGGGACCTACATACCTGGCCCTCAGGTAAACTCAGGTAATGGTAAGACTGACCATTTTGAGCTGCAGGACCCTGGACCCTGCCAGCTGACCTGGAATGGCCCAGGCTCCAGCTGGGGTGATCCCAGAAGGGTCAGGGCCTTGGGACCATATAAGTCCTTGGTGACAGTGACTTTAGCTTCCAGTACCATGGATTCCAGATGCCCATCCTAGATCCACAGTTCAAGGCCTGTAAACGTGGTCAGACGGATGACTGAGTCCTATTTGTGGACAGCAAGCCCAGCCTCAGGGATAGAGAGGGGCAGAGGAAGCAGACGCCCATTCACCTGTGGGGACAGGATAAAGCATTAGGGTCAGAGGGCCTTGGCAGGGGTTCCGCTCTGGGGAGGCTCCTGGTGGGAGGCATGGGGTAGAAATGCATGTGTCAGGAAGAAGGGGGTAAGGCTCAGGTGATGGTTAACACTCTTGAGGGGAAAGGGGGGCAGTAGATAGGGGTATTTATAGCAGAAAATCTGGAAGAGACACTCAAGGGAATGGTTGAAGATGGGGGAGAGGAGGGTGGGCTGAGCCCTTGAGCACTCAGTGACCAGGGTGGGGGCTGATGAAGAGGCCTAGCTAGAGATTTGGGAAGAAAACCAGGAGCATGGGGCCTTGGCAGCGGGAATAAAGTGCTGCATGGAGGAGGAAGGGGTCAGGCAGTGTCTAAAGCCACGGATGGTCAAGTAGGACGTGGACTGAAGATTGACCACTGCACTGGGGGACCTGCAAGAGTCATTTTAGCGGCAAGAAGTTGAAGGGGGAGAGGAGATGGAAAGAGCACAGGAAGAATGGCAGGGGGGCTGAGCCAGGAGTACATTCCATCTTTGGTCCCAGGGTCCTGGAAGGCAGAGGGGCTGGGCAGAGTTGCAAGGAGGATAGAGGGAGCTCACTGGATGGTTCCTGCTGAAGTTTCCCAGTGATATAGGAAGTGAGATCATTGCAGCCAAGAGCGAGGTTTGGTCTGAGGGAAGAGGAAGAGTGAACTGGTCATCAGGGAGAGGGGGCAAATAAAACTACCAGGGAGTCAGTAAAATGGCCCTTCAGGTGCGTGATCATGGGTAAGAAGCTGGCCCCGGGGTCAGCTGCTCACGTGCAGGTATGAGGGCAAGAGGAGCAGGGAGCTTTCTGAAGTGGAGTTTGCCTAGTGAGTGGGAGGGAAGGCATAGAAGGTGAGGATGTAGGCTAGGAGGAATTACAGAGGGGGCCTGAAATCCGAGGAGGAAAAGTCTGGGGAAGAAGCAGGAGCGTCAGTGGACCAGCAGTGTGGATGGCCAGTGAGGTCGTAACCAGTGTCTGGAGTCAAGTGTGGGAGCCAGAGACTCGGTTGTGTGACAAGGGGGGGGGGCAATGGGGGAAGGTGCCAAGGCCGAGGACAACCGCCCCGAGGGGCAATGAGGCCTGTGGTGAAGACCAGGCTCAGGGAGGCTGCATCTCTCCTGTGACCATCTGTCTGCCTCAGGCGAGTCCACCACGTGATTCACCATCTGTCCACCATTTGTCCACCGGCCCATCTGTCTCCCTGACTTCTGTCTTGCCACCTCTTCTTTTCATCCCAATATCATTCTGTTTTTCTGTTTTTCCACAAACCTGGCGCTCTCTGTCCTTCTGCCTAACCATCCTTTCTTCCTGTTCATCTGTGTCCATCTGCCTGATGGTCTAATTTCTTCTCTATCTCTCTGTCTGCCAGTCTCTGTGACAATCTCTGTGACAGCCCACTTATCTGATTGTGCCTATCAATCCATGGGCGCCCCATCCCTGCTCTACCTTCTAGCCTAGCCTCCAGTCTCACTCACCAGCATGTGTCCTATTGGGCCTGCCAATCTCACCATCATGTCCTGGCCGTGGACCACCAGCTGCATTAGGGCCTCTGGCATCGGGGCTCCCCAGCCCTGCTTCACCTTCACGCAGACACCAGGAAGCAAGGCCAGGACAAAGTGGCAAGGCCATCCCAAGAGTGTGTACAGATGGCCCTGGGGGCCCCGCAGCAGGAGGGCCCATGAGGGGCCCCGCAGCGTGGGAAGCGGTGTGCAGGTGCACACTGCTGACCCACGTGGCAGCCCTCCAGCCAGCAGTGCACCTGGCCTTGCAGCCCACAGAGGAACCGGTGGCTACAGGCACTGCTATTCCAGAAAGAGGAACCAAAGGACAGGAACTGGGCTGTAGGAGAGAGTGGGGCTGGAGTGGGGGTGCCTGCTGCTGGGGCTTGGACTCCTGGGTCTGAGGATGGAATGGGCTGGGGGCCCAGTCCCCATGATCCTGGAGGAAGAGAGGGCTGGGACCTTGGGCTCCTGCTCTTGTGGGCTTGGACCTGGGAGCAGGCAGGTCTGGGGTAGGGCCCCCACCGCCTCACCATTGTAGGCACAGCCATGGACAACCCAAAGGTGTCAGTGCAGAAGGCTCAGTACCCTGGGAGGCCCACGTTGCTGGTGTGTGCCACACACAGGATGATGGGGGTCCTAGAGCCAGGGAGGGTGAAGTAGTCCCTCTGCTGGCTGCTATTGAAGCCCGTCTGGCGTGTGATTGAGGACAGGGTCAGCCAGGCCATGTCCTCGCCCTCCTGAGAACTGGGTAGCCTCTGCTGGTTTCCCACTCACCTGCGCCATGATGCCCCCAGCCCATTGTGGGGGTCCTGCCACTGGCTATGACCATGGTCCACTGGGTGTCCTTGTAGAGAAACAGTGTCCAGGAAGTGTGCGTGGCCATGGGCAACGTGGAAGGCGGAGAGTGCAGCGGGCGCTGGTGCACTATGGGCTGGTCCAGAGTATCACGCCCCCTCGTGCCCACTCCTCAGCTGGGCTCCATCTGCTCCGTCAAGCTGGCTTCTCCCCAGGCTCCTGTCCACGTCCACTTCCATCAGAGCCTGTGGCGGCCTCCCTCTCTATTCGGTCTCTATTTTTCTCTTCCTCTTTTTCTGCCTCTCCCCTCCAACCCTCCATCCTCTTTCCTTTTCTTTCTCTTTTTTTGTCTTTGTCCATCTGATTGTCTTGCTCCCCTTGCTATCCTCTGTCTTTCCTTCTTCACCTCTCTCCTGGTCTCTTTCCCTCTTTCTGTGTCACCCGTGTTCTCTGTCACTGTGTCTCTATGTTCCCTTCTGTCTTTCCGTGTCTCCTCCTTGTTTCTCTCTCTCTCTCTCTCTCTCTCTCTCTCTCTCTCTCTCTCTCTCTCCTCTCTCTCCCTCTGTTTTTCTCTCTCTCTCTCTCCCTCCCTCACTGTGTCTCTCACTTGCCCTGGAACCAAACCTTTCTTCCCCAGGGGCTGGGCTACAGAGCCCCAACGTGGGCCCTTCTCCACCATCGCTTACTCACCTGGGGGCCAAAGAACCCCAGAGAGGGAATTTGATCTGAAGTGGTCACGAGCAGGGCTCAGAGAGTTTGGAGGGGTGTGGGGGAAAGCATAGGCCAGATCGTGGGCCCCCCACTGCAGCAGCTCAGGCTGGTGACTGCTAGCACCACATGTAGCCCCCCTCAGTGTGGTCCAATCCACCCAGATCAGGGCTGCAAAGGCCTGGCCCATCTCCAGGGGAAATGCCTCGTGCCTAAATAGGGACACAGGCTCCCCAAAGGATACCAGCCCATTGCTGCAGATCTGGGGGAGATGGGGAAGAAAGAAACGGGCTGGGCATGTCATCAGATCAGGGATGGGGGTGAGGGAGACAGCTCCCAGAGACCTCTGGTCAAGGGTCAGGCCACCCTGTGCATGACTTCAGAGTGTAAAAGGGCTCCAGCAGCTGCAGCTCCTCAGAGCAGCCATTGTCCTTGGCGGGGGGGGTCTCATCCCCAGGCTCCAGCCCATAGGGGTACAGGAGGGAGGCTGAGGACACTGAGACCACTGAGGCGCCCTCAGCCCTACCAGGGCCAAGCTGCATCTTCTCAGGCTCCCCAAGGGGAGGTTATGTCCCCTCAGTCCCCAAAGGCAGGGTCAGGTCCCCACAGGACTCAGGATGGGGACATGTACCCTCAGACCTCCCCCACGTCCTGTCCCCTCACCGGGTTAAGGGAGCATGTCCAGCCTCACCTCTGTCCCCTCACTCCAGGTCACTTCGTTCTGCAGAAGTGAGGGGAGGGGGTGTCAGCTAAGGGCTGGGATCCACTCACCACAGCTGACCCCCTTCCAGAACCCCCCTTCCTATTCACACACCAGCAGTAGCCAGAGTGTCCCCATGGTGGCCCCATGTACTGGGTGGCTGGACTGGCTTGTTTCTGGAGCTGAGGTGGGGGCACAGGAAGGGGCCAAGGTAGGGACTGGGGCTGGCCTGTCACTCAGCTCCCCCAACCCATTGCTCATTGATCCAGGGGGCCTAGGAAGCTCCCAGGGATCCTGGTTCTCATCTGGCCTGGCTGAGGCTGGGCCAGGCCTGTGGATGGAGGGGGAGCAAGGAGGGAGAAAGAAGAAAATGGCATCCAGGGCTTCCCCAGTGGGCAGGGTTACCACAGGCACCCAGGGCCCAAGAGGGGCTCCCCACTTCATTAGTAAGCCTGAGCCTGGGTCAAGCAATACACGGAGAAACTGGAGTTCTGCTGCTGCTGGAGAGCTGACAGTGCCGCATACCTCTCCTTCTGGGGACCCTGCTGGTTCTCTCCCCAGTAGGTTGAAGACTGACTCACAGCCTCCTGGAACTCAAATAAGCATGAGCTGAGGGGGTGGTCCAGATGTACACCTGGGGAGATTAAGGAGCCGCAGTCCCGCCGAGGGGCCCAGAGGGGCATCCACATAGAATGATGGGAGATTCTGTGGTAGAAACTCCCACATTTGGGCGTTTCAGAGTCACAGGGTAGTAAAGTACAGCATAGGGAATATAGTCAATAATATGGTAATAACTATATATGGTGTGAGGTGGGTGCAAGGGTTAGCAGGGTGATCGCTTCGTAAGTTGTATAGATGTCTAACCACTATGTTGTACACCTGAAACTAATATAACATTGCATAATAAAAAATGAAAATTTAAAAGAGGCCCAAAGCTGCATATCACCATCTAAGAATGAACGTCTGAGATACAAAAACAAATCTGAAAATGTATTAAACATGTATTAGTGTCAGAATTTTATTATCCACATTATAGCAGACAAATCTTTCAGGTTGAACACTCTAGTGAAGATAATTCCTCCACTTTGTCAGACGCCAACATGTTTCTAGAGTCAGTGAGTACCTGTGGCTCTTCTAAAACAAGGCCCTGAGTTTTTGTGACAGACCAAGAGGTGGGGTCTGTCCCTATCTCCTCTCCTTGGGTCTGAGCAGATTTGTGACTGTTTCAATCAACAGAGTAGAGCAGAAGTGAGGCTGGGTGTAAAAGGCAGCATTTGCTGGAACGCTCACTCTAGAGCCCTGAGCCATGTGAGAAGTGCAAATGTCCGCAGGCAGACGTGCTGGCAGGATGGCCCAGCTGCTGGGACAGATATTGAGTTGATAGTCCCTGCTGAGCCCAGTCTCTGAGCCATTCCAATCCAGGCACCAGGCTTGCTAGTAAACAAGCTCACCATCTCAGTTCCTTTTCACTGAGTCACTCCATCCTTTAGGTCTTCTAGCTGAGGACCTGGACATCACAGAGCAAAGACAAGCTGTCCCTGCTGCTCCTTGTCTGAATTTCTGAGCCACAGAATCCATGAGCATAGTAAATGGTTGCTATTTTGCACCACTGAGCTTGGGGTGGTTCGTTATGTGGCAATGGAACTGGAACAGCTGCTCACTTAATAACTGCAGTATTTAAATAGTATTACTTTTCTGAAGAAACTAAAATCCATTCCCCACTTATACCACTGAACATTCACGATAATGATTTCTGAATATAAAATTAATGGCCATCAAAATCATCGTTAATCATGGTGCCATTTTACTTGCAGAATAACTGTTGTGAAAGAATAATTGTACATTTCTCCTTTAACTTGAGTGGAGAATGCCAACTTATAAACCACATATGGAGCTTTCCATTCCAAGTTACATCCAGAAGGCTGTTCTATATTTGAAAGTGAATATTCAGATATAAACACTAACTATGAATGCCGAGCCTTGCTTGTGTTCCTGATGTGGTACATTAATTAGATAAGACGCCAAATACTTCTGGCTCAGAGATGCGCAGCAATGTCACAGAAGTAAGAGTTTTGATATTCAGCTCTTCTGAAGAAGACCAGCATCCCACAGAACTTCAAAGTAATCCTGTGAATGTTATTATTTTTCTAATCTCTGTGTGGCTTCATGGGGAGAGAAGCAAGGTTGGTGGGAACAAAAGGAGAAACTGAGGCTCATTGACCTCTAGCGTACAAAGGAAACCGGTGAATGGCTGTTGAGTGAATCACAATCTCCCCACCCCCGCCCCCCTCCAAGACAGCACCCAGAGGCCGAACCTAGAGGCCCCCCTCCTCGTTGACATTTTCCCAATAGACTGCCTATTGACTTTTAATGCCCAAACTTCTGCCAGATACCCTAGAATAGGGCCACATCCCCTCAGAATCCCCAAGGCAGGGTCATGCCTTCTTCAGCCCCCCACAGAGCAGCGTCACATCTGCTCAGATCAGCCCTCTCCCTGCCAGCTGTGGCCCCTCAAACCCTCCGGACATGGTAGCGTCTACTCAGAATCCCCAGGGTGGGCCGTGTTCTCTGAGTCCCAGAACATCATAAAAACACATGTACAGTCCATTTTTCAGCTGACATTACAAAGGAAAATTTACAGTCACAGCTCCGTAATTCAATACATTTCTAACAAAGCCATGCGTGAGTCAAGTTTCCAATTATATCGCAAACAGGATGGGTAGGACAGTGCAGCCTCAGGCAGACGTTTGGAAAACATGGAGCCCTGCAAAAGAGAGGTTGGGCTGGGGTGCTCCCGAAAGACAAAGCAATGGAGGGGATCGACCACGTTAGCAGTTCAGTGCCCAGGGAGTGATGTGTGGAACATTTTCCAAATGCATAGATAGTTAAGTTATTCAAAGGCACTTTCCTGTGTCTGTTTACATTTTAGGAAATTGCTTGGGGTCTTGTAGTTGATGGGCAGAACGTTATCGTTTTTGTCGTTGAAAGTCATGAAAAACAGGCACCGGTGAGCGCAATTTCCTGCAGAGTCTCTGGTTTTCAACAACACGTGAACAAGACTAGGCAAATGAAAACCTTAATTTCTCAGTTTCAGGGGCAACAGCGCCCCCTGGTGGCCATCAGGGGCCCATAAGATCTGCAGATGTTCTCAGAAGCTGGGACCTAACCTCCAGGAAGACCTGTGGGTCTCAGGCTGTGCTCTCACAGGGCCTGGGGTTCCTGTCTCCATCCTACAGGACCTTGTTTCCTGTGTTGGTACATGGTGGATGTATTTTTTCTTTATTGGGCACGTATATCCACTTTTTTTCCTGGAAATAGCACTCTATTTTCCTTTGGGAAATCCCCCCACCGCCACACACACAGACACACACCCACCCACACACACACACACTCATGCAGGTCTTGAGGGTCAAACCTCCCCTCAACCCCATGCATCAGGTGCTCGGTGATTTGATGAGCGATGAGCATAAGACCCGAATCTGTCTAGTGAAAGCCAGGCCTGGGGCTTTTATGTTGTAGCTATTGAAAAAGAAGCATTCCCTTTCCAACGGGGCTGCTAAGTGGTCCATGGCATATAAGCCTAGAGTTTGGGTGAATGAGAGGGACATCTCTGTCTCTGGTTGTAGGGGAGGCTGCTCGGACGTGAAGCTGACCCAGAGAAAAGCAGATCTGAGAGGAAGTGAGGCACAGTCCTGACGGAAATTATTTGAGTAACTATATCCAGCAGTACCTGAAGCCAGCTGCTGCAGGGCATGGCCAGTTAAGTGAACCAATTCAAATCTTTTCTCTTAAGCCAGTGGGACTTGGAGGATCATGGTCCCTGCCTGATTTGTGCCAGGCTCCGATTCCTCTCTTCCCTCCCCGCAAAATGTCCCTATTGCTGCTTACATTTGCAAACTCAGAGGCCATATTAATCAAAACCATCTTTATTATTTAAAGAGCAGCCTGTCATCAGGGGCACCTAGGTGGGGGACCCCAGATGGCAGAACAATATTTACATAGGGGTCAGGAAGGTGAGGCTCGAGTGAGTGGGTCAGGGTGGGTGAGGCCAGGGTTGAGTGGGCCCGCCACTGAGGAAGACAGGACACTGGACGGAGGGTATCCTCGGATCTGTGGGCAGGGCCCAAGAAGAAAAATGTTCCATCCCAGGCCCAGGGTGGATCCCACTGTGTGGGGCTGGGGCCACCTAGATCAACTTGAGCCCTGAAGGCACACGAAGCAAGGAGAAGCCACAGGTCAGAGCTGAGTCACCATGCCGCTGGCTTCGGAGTGAGTCTGGGGAAGGACGATTGGGGGCTTCTGAGGTGTGAGAGACTTCCCAAAAAGTCCCATAACTACCGTCCCCTCCCCAGAAGCCCTCTGAAATCCACTTGTTCCATAGGGTACTTCTTCTAGGCCTGAGCACAGGTCTCAGGAAAACCTTGGCCTCCCCTTTCCCCATGAGAGTCCCGCCCAGACAATCCCACCCTTTGGCTCTGTATGGGCCCCGCTTTCACCTTTATGGCCTGGAAGATCCACTCCCGGAAGTCACTGACTTTGGTGTAGACGCCTGGCTTCTGGGCCAGGGCACAACCAGTGCCCCAGCTCACAATGCCACACAGCCGCCAACGCGGCGTCCGAGAGATGCTGTCCTCACACACAAAGGGACCACCGCTGTCGCCCTGGTGGGGGAAGGGGAGGCCTGGCTGGAGGCCCTCTCAGATGGCAGTAGGCTGTGGTCAGAGCCCTCCGGCCCTGAGATAGGGAGCCCCACCGCCCACTGCCTTGTGCCTCCATCCCTGGAGTGGCAGGGCCAGGGGCTGCCCCAGACGGTCCCTCACCTGGCAGGCATCAATGCCACCCTCAAGGTAGCCGGCACAGAACATCTTGGGCTTGATCTGGTTCCCATAGAAGTCAGGACCATTGCAGACATCATTGCTGATTATGGGGACTCGAGCCTCCTGGAGGACCCCAGCCTGTTGGCCTGGGGGTATGCGGGCAAGGCTGGCCAGAGCTGGGGAGCATGCACACCCCTCCTCCCTCCTGGTACCCACCCCAGGCTCCTCAACACCCCTACGTCCCAGGGCCAAGGGGCCCTCAACCTGCCAGACTGCCCTTCCCTGGCCCAGGTCAGTCTCCCTAATGGTGGCTTCCCAGGCAGGGGAGGGACTCACCGTAGTACTGCGTGTTGCCCCAGCCAGTCACTGTACAGACCTTGCCATCCACCAGGGCCTGGCCAGCAGCTGGGAGGCACACGGGCTGGATGTATTCTGTGAGAGAGATGACGCCAGTCCAGCCCCACCTGGTACCTACCTCTGTTTAGCTGCCGCCAGTGCTCCCGACACAACTTTTCCTCTGCTCTTTTATAGCAACCACCATAGAAGTTGCCCTCTACTGGGAGCTCATGTATTAGGCACCTTCCTGTGTCAGTTCCTTTAATTTTCCATCAGCCCAGGGATGTCGGAGCGACTATTACCCCATTTTACAGAGGGGGAAATGAGGCTAAGTCACTTGTCCAAAACTTCATGAGTCAATGGCGGAACCAGATTTCGAACCCAGGTGGCCCAATTTGCAAGCCTTAACCATGGCCCATGGGGCCACAACCCACCTACTAGAGGGTGCCTTTGTGAGAAATAGAAAAATGCACCCATCTTAAGATACGTGACTTCCACCTGTCAGAAAATCATCATAATAAATACACAGGTCTATACCAGCCAGTGTGAATGACACCCCTGAGATGTGACGTCCTTGTGCAGTGCACAACCCACATAGCGGTCCTGGCAGCCCTGCCTGCTGCCTGTTGGTGACGTCACCGCCTGAGCCTCAGAGCTCTCCAGTGCAAAATGGAAAGAATAATTGTTTCCCCCAGAAGTTGTAGCGAGAAATTGGTGAAGCATTGGGTAGCATGCCTAGCTGGTAGGAAATGCTTACATGTCTAGTAATAGTAATAAACAACAAAAGCAATGACTGCTAACATTAACTGAAGGCTCATTGTGTGCTGGCATCGCTCTAAGCTCTTTACTCGCATTCACCTTTTTAATCATCTAAATAACCCTAGGAAGTCATTTTACAGCTTAGGAAAACTGAGGCACAGAGAGGTGAAGCTATGTGCCTGAGGTCACACAGCTGGCAAGTGCCTGCACCTGCCCCCGAGGCTATTAACCCCTCGGCCAGTGTGTCTCAAACCCAAGCTGCTCCCACCTCACGCCTTGTGGCCCATGGATGACACTTCCTTACTTCAATGTTGTTAACCCCACACTCTTTTCACTAAAGAAGAGGCTTTGTTTTGCTTTAAAGAAAAAAACAGAGATCACTCCCTTAAGTGAAAAACCAGTATCACTGACCATGAAAAAGTAAATAACCATAACAATAAATATAATGCAAACCACAAAATGGTCCTGACTTCCCTGGCAGCACAGCCTGGGGGTTATGGGCACAGATTCCAGCGCCAGGTGGCCTGGGCTCAAATCTCTGCCATTTGCCAGCAGCAAGAATTTGAGGCCTTATTTACTTTCTCGATGTTGGAACCTTTCCCCACAAGGAAAACAGGGTCATAAAAGGACCCACCCTTCCGGGCTCAGTAAAAACTAAATGATTGTGTGCTCAGGACCCTAAGAACAGTGCCTGGTACATAGGCGGCGCCGTGCAAGTGTTGGTGGTCATTAGTCTCGTTACCATGACATTATTTTTTTGAATTATTTCATTATTAGTAGCAGATGTTGCCTGCTGGAGGTTGCTCATCATCAGTATTATGACTCTGGAATCATCATCATCACCAGGATTTTCATTATGACAATCCTGGCCTGCTAAAAGCTGAAGCCCAAGGCCTGCTCTCAGCACCCCAGGCACACACACCTGGAGAAGTGTCAGAGACACTCTGGCACCCACGTGAGTCTGTGTGAGAGCAAGGAAATGCTCCAGAGAGCTGTAGAGGGAAACATGCCTAACTGCCTCTCTGATTCATTGATTTAATTAAAGTATTTCTTTCATTTCATTTAATTGTTTGTTTTGGTAACCGTTTTTGAGATATAATTCATATACCATACAATTCACCTACTTAGGGTGTACAAGTCAAGGGTTTTCAGTGGGTTCACAGATAGAGGCTGAGTAGGGTGTCGGGCAGTAGGAAGGTGAATCCACCACCACCATCAGTTTTAGAACATTCTCATCACCCCAAAAGGTATCCTTTACCTATCACTTCCCACTCTCCCTGTCCCCATCCCTACCCCTGGCAACCACTCATCTGCTTTCTATCTCTATAGATGTGCCTACTGGGGACAGTCCATCTACGTGGAATCATGTAGTGGCTCCTTTCTGAGCATATTGTTTTCCAGAGTCATCCATTGCGTATCATAAATCAGTACTTCATTCCTTTTTATGGCCAAATATTTACTGTATGGATTGACCACATTTTTATCCATTTATCAGATAGGCACCTGGGTGGTTTCCACCTTTTGATGACTGTGTCTAACGCTGCTGTGAACGTTTGTGTACAAGTTTCTGTGTGGACACGTGTTGTCATTTCTCTGGGGCACATCCTGTTGGAGTGGAATTGCTGGGTCACAAGGCAATTACACGTTTCCCTTTTCGAGGAACTGCCAGGCTTTTCTGAAGCAGCTGCACCAATCGTTTCCACTTGATGGACTCTCAGTTGTGCCCCCTCAAGAGCGTTTCCCTTCACACCATGGACTCCTAGACCCCTGGCCGCGCCTCTGTTATCCGGCCTCTAGAGTCCTCAGGCCAAGGCTCAGCCCCTAGACTTACCTGTGAAGGGCAGGGGGCTGGAGAGGTGGACCAGGGCGATATCATTGCTGTTCTCCTCGCTGTTGGGGTCTCGAAAGGGGAGATAACCCCTGTGGTAGACTACTGCCTGCACCCCCAGCTGCAGGCCATGGGGTGAGGCCTGGGCCACAGCGCCAGCAAACACTCGCCATCGAGATAGGACCCGGTTCCGCCTACCAGGGAAAAGGAAGGGAGGGTGGCAGCCTGCCTGGGCATAGCCTCTCCACTTCGCTACCCCCCACTGTCCCCCTCAGCACTGTGGAGGTCACTCACTCAGGGAAGCAGTGGGCAGCTGTCAGCACCCAGTCTCCAGAGAGCAAGGAGCCCCCACAGAGGTGTGCTCCATCGTAGCGAAGACTGACTTGCCACGGCCACCTGCCCAGGCTGGTGTCCTGGCCTCCCACAATGCGGTCTACGGGCGTCTTCCTACGGCCACAGTCTGTGGGAGATGGGCAGGTAGGGCAGCAAAAAGACCTGGAGCCCTAGGAGCCAGCCCTGTCCTAGGGGTCTCAGACAGCACGCCCCAGTCTGGGGCATGTGAGGGGAAAAACCCTTACCTGGTCTGAGGCTGCGTGGGCCCACCCTGGGGGGGTCTGAGATGACACAGCCCTGTGGGGCCTGGAGGGGACATGGCCCTGCCCGGGCGTATCTGATGGGTCATGGTCCTGCCCGGATATGTCTGACGGGACATGGTCCTGCCCGGGGGTGTCTCATGGGGCATGGCCCTGCATGGGGGTGTCTGATGGGTCATGGTCCTGCCCGGGGTTGTCTGACGGGACATGGCCCTGCCCGGGCGTATCTGATGGGTCATGGTCCTGCCCGGGGGTGTCTGACGGGACATGGTCCTGCCCGGGGGTGTCTGACGGGACATGGCCCTGCCCGGGGGTGTCTCATGGGGCATGGCCCTGCATGGGGGTGTCTGATGGGTCATGGTCCTGCCCAGGGGTGTCTGACGGGACATGGCCCTGCCCGGGGGTGTCTGACGGGACATGGTCCTGCCCGGGGGTGTCTGACGGGACATGGTCCTGCCCGGGGTTGTCTGATGGGACATGGTCCTGCACAGGGGTGTCTGACGGGACATGGCCCTGCCCGGGGGTGTCTGATGGGACATGGCCCTGCCCGGGGGTGTCTGACGGGACATGGCCCTGCCCGGGGGTGTCTGACGGGACATGGTCCTGCCCGGGGGTGTCTGCCGGGACATGGCCCTGCCCGGGGGTGTCTGACGGGACATGGCCCTGCCCGGGGGTGTCTGACGGGACATGGTCCTGCATGGGGGTGTCTGACGGGACATGGCCCTGCATGGGGATGTCTGATGGGACATGGTCCTGCCCGGGGGTGTCTGACGGGACATGGCCCTGCATGGGGGTGTCTGACGGGACATGGTCCTGCCCAGGGGTGTCTGACGGGTCATGGCCCTGCCCGGGGGTGTCTGACGGGACATGGCCCTGCCCGGGGGTGTCTGATGGGTCATGGCCCTGCCCGGGGGTGTCTGACGGGACATGGCCCTGCCCGGGGGTGTCTGACGGGACATGGCCCTGCACGGGGGTGTCTGATGGGGCATGGCCCTGCCCTGAGGTAGGCATTCTAAGGAAAAGGGTTCTGAGTTTCAGGGTCTCACCTTGGCAGATCGTAGCCAGGAAGCGGCCCCTGGGACAGTCACTGTGAGAGAGACAGGGATGGAGACAGAGAGAAACAAAAGGAGCGGCCAGTTGAGACAGATGGAAGGAAGATGAGGACGAGCCGGTGCCTTGGGGGCTGTGGGGCCCGGGTGTGTGCCCCCACCTGCCCACTGCCCTCCTCACCACACGGAGATGACCTCCAGTAGCCTCTGGGCGTAGGGCAGCCTTCCCTCGTCCACGCAGAAGAAGCCCGATGTGCCATTGCCGCCTGCTGTCCGCACGTCCAGCTCCGAGTGGGCGAGTGCCCTGGGCAGGGCAGGGGTCAGACCTGCTCCTCCCACCCTCCCACTGCCACCCTTCCAAGGGGCACCCCAGTACCTGAGGAAGCCCATCTCCTCACAGCTGAGTCCCGCCACCCTGGCGTTGGAGCGTGAGGAGCACAGCAGCCGCCACGTCCCCTCAGTCTCGTCAAACACCGTGAGCCGGGCGTCTGCTGGACTGACCTGCACTGCATGGCGACAGGACAGGCCACCTGGGTCACCTTCCCGCTCCAGCCCTTCCTGGCCTGTTCTCCGGCCACATGGTTCTAGTCCTGAGTCCCCGCAGGGCTGATCAGGGCACCCCATGCCTCCCACACTCGTGATTGCGTGTGGAAGGGCACGTGCCTCAAGGAATGGCGGTGGCACTGGGACTTTGGCTGGCCCTGCTGAGAACTGCCTCTTTCTGGGATTCCTAAGCTGGCTGTTCATGCATTGTAAGTATGGAACTTTACTGAAACATTTGGAAAGAGGAAAGTTCTTTCAACCAATCTCCCAAGAAAATGGTGTAGGAGGCTGGATCTACTGGGGCCATATTTATCCCTTGAAAGGAAAAATAAGCCAACATGGAGAAAAGCCAAGAGATTATAGTTGTAAAGCTGATAATAATTGTAAAGCCCCTTGATGGTGCCAGGCTTTAAGAACCCCCAGAATTGTTGGTTAAGTGCGTTAATCACTTCTTTTTTCATTTAGCCAGTTCCTTTATTTTTTTCTTGTCTTTTGCTGTCTGAAGACCCTTGACTAACACATCATGCTTCTAAAATATTTAAATAGATATCTTATAGTCTAAAAAAAAAAGGAAAGAATAGCTATCTTTTCCACAGAAGGTGTCAGAGCCTTGATTATACTATAGTACATGATAGTCCTCCAAACAGAGGATGTAGCATTCATTCATTCATTCATTCATTCCACAACTGTTAACTAAGTGTTAATTAGACACATACTCCATGCCCAGTCCTATGAGGGGTGATACTGGGTACACAAAGATGACCGAGGTAGCCGTCACCAAGCCAAAGTCTGGGGTGGGGGAGACAAACAATAAAAAAATCACCCAACCAAACACATCCTCACAAATTGAGAAGGGGTAGGGTGACAATATACAGGAAGGCTAGAGAGAGCTTAGGGGGGCGTCCTCAGGTCTGGGGCTGGTGGTGCTGGAAGTGATGTCCCCTCAGTCCCTCACAGGCTGCTCCCTACACATGGCCAGAGGACCCTGTTCACACCTAAGCCAGGTCACAGCCCTTAAGCATATTTATTTACATTCACCAAACACTCCCTACATGCAGGGTGTAGTTTAGGCAATGAACAAATCAGACAAAACTCCTGCTCTGTGGAGCTCAAAGGCCAATAGGTGCGATGGATAATGAAAGGGATGAATAAGGAAAATAGATCGTGTGTCACAAAATAAGAGGCCAGGGAGACAAATCAAGCTTGATGGAGGCAGGGGTGCTGGTGTGCAGGGTGAGGTTGTGATTTTCAGTAGATGGGAAGAGAAAGCTTCACTGAGAAGGTGGGGAGTGAACAAAGATCGGAAGGAAGTGAGAAAGAGTTGTGAAGATAGGTGAGGGAACAGAGAATAGGCCAAGGAAACTGCCAAGTGCAAAGATCCCAAGGCGGGTGTGGGGGGTTGGGGGGTTGAGAAACAGCAAGGAGGCTGGAGCAGAGTGAGTGAGGGGAGATGAGGCGGGAGATTGACTGGATCAACACTAGCTAGGACTTTGCTTTGTGCTGAAATGTGGTGCAGCCAGGGAGGCGCTGAGCCAGGAGGGCTCTGGCCTGACTCAGGGGTTCACAGGCTCCCTCAGCCTGTGTGTGGGGAGCAGTCTGTGGGGACAGGAGCAGAAGACCAGGGAGGAGGTGACTGTGAGGTCCAGGAGGGAAAAGATGGAGGCTGGGGCAGTGCGGGGGGCGGCTTAGATTCTAGACAGATTTTGTGGGTGGAACCCACAGGGTTTTCGAACAAGTTGGATATGGGTATGAGGGAAAGAGGGGGGTCAAGGGTAATTCCAAGGTGTTTGGCCTGAGCCACTAGAAGGACAAAGCTGCCATTGACCAGGATGGGGAAGTAGGGGAAGGAAGGTTTGGGGGAAGATGAGCTGTGAGCCTCCTGTCCTTTTCTCCTGAGCCTCCTGCTTGGCTGGTGTTCTGAGAGCACATTCTGGAAAACCGAATCTGGTGCAGTCACTTTTGCATACTCTCAGGAGGAAACTGGCGAGGCTACACCCAAACTGAGCAGTCTTCTGGACACAGGGAGGCAGGACTTCCAGGGAGAACCCTGACATGAGGAGGACCTGCTGTGTGGCAGCCAGCGCGGTGCTACATGCTCTCCCTGCCACCATCAACCGAGGCCTCACCACACCTCCGAGGCCGCAAAGCTCATCCTCATTTTCTAGATGGGAAGCTAAAGCTTGGAGACGTGCAGTGATTTGCCCAACATTGCCCACTGAGTGAGAGGCAGACAGAGGATTTGCATTCAGGCCTGAGTGACTCCAAACAGCCTCTCGAGTGACTTCCCCTCCTGAGGGTTAAACAGTAATAGCACAGGAATAATAACACTGGCTACCTTTCCTGGGGATGTCAGTGGGCTGGCCTCATGCTATATGTCATATCTGGGGGGTTCTTTGAATCTCGCAATCATCCTGGAAGGATAGACCATTTCTATGCCCATCTTACAGATGGAGAAACTGAGCCTCAGAAACGATGTACTTGCCCAGGGGCATTCAGCTAGGAACTAGCAAACTCAGTATTTGAACCCAGACCTGCAGACCTGCATATTCCCTACTCCTGTGGGTCTCACAGAGACACTTACTTACTTGTCCCCACCCCAAATACATTCATTTACAGCCCGGACTAAGACCTTCCTGGCTGGCTAGACTTAATCATGACCACCTGCTCTGGGGAGAGGGCAGGGGGTTCCTGATACCTCTGAAGGGTAGTCACCAACACCCTAAGTTCCAAGATCAAGACTTGGGGTTTGAAACACCAACTGGGGTGGGGGTGAATTCTTATTTTGAAATGACTTCTAAGTGCTCCAGAAATGTAGTTTCCAGAAAGTATGAGGCTTTAGGAAAACATCATTTTATGGATGTGTATTCAAGAAGATGGAAGGGGGAGGGAATATAAAATGCCCCCTCCAATTATTTTTAAAGCCACATTCTGTGCCACTGTTTCCCACTTTTAAATACTTTATTCTCTCGTTTGTATTATTTTAAGCAATGCACACTGTGTTCTGGGTTGCCTGGTTGCTTACGAAATTGTCTGATATATTTGGAAGTGTGACAATCCCAGAAAAATGAGGTGAGGATATAGTTTGGGGGGGTTGTTTTTGTTTGTTTTGTAATTTCCAAATGCTTTTGAAAAACCCAGGTATAGTTGAAGGGTAAGAGTGCTAGCATTGGCCAGAACCGGGTCTGAGTTGGTGCCTGGTGACCTTCCTTCCAGCTGGAGGTCCAGGATAAGCTAGTTAATCTCAGCAATTTATCTTCACGCTTATTCATTAAAGCAAAGATTTCCTACCATGTGCAGGACACTTTGGAGCAGTAAACAAAATGCCCCTGCCCTCCTAAAATTCACCAGGAGTCAATAACCCATTACGAATGTGAGAGCTTTAGCCAGGGCAGTGGGGATGGCCACGGGCTTGGGGGAAGCATGGAGTCTGGGGTTGCAGGAAGGCCTTGCTCAGGGAAGTTCAAGCCTGAAGGGTGAGACACAAAAGTCAACATTTACCCAGTTGGCTAAGAGCCAAGCCCTGCGTGGCTCATCATGTCCTTTAATTCTCACCCCCAGCTTACAGATGAGGACATCGAGACACAGAGAGGGCAGGACTGGCGAGGTCCAATCGCCCGCAGTGACACTGCAGAACTCTGAAACCTGCCTCTAGGTGTGAGCTGGAAAGAGGTGGGTGAAAACAGGCTGTGGTGACAGGAGGGTCCGCCGAAGGTGTGAGTGCCGGGAGCACGCGTGAGGTGAGGGAGGAGAGGGCCCACACCCGGGGAGACTTAGCGCCTGCAAGCCTTTGGGATTTTAGCCCAGTGGTAGTCGGGAGCCATGGACAGGCTTTTGGCAGGGGCATGATCTCTCTACCCTGCCACTTATGCCATGGGTGGTCTTGGGCAAGTCAGTTCACTTCACTGGGCCTCAGTTTCCCCCATCGGCACAACAGGAGTGATGATAATGGCCCCAACTTCACAGGGCTATTATGCAAAGGCTGTAGCCAGGCATATGCAAGCCCTCCCTATGGCAATTCACCTGGCTGTTTCTTGAGAAACAGTAGCGTATAGTAGTTAGTTCTACACAAGAGCTGGATCTAGGCTGCCTGGGTTCAGATCCCAGAGCTGCCACTTACTAGCTCTGTGACCTTCTGTAAGTCACTTGGCCCTTCTGTGCCTCAGTTTCCCCATATTAGAAAGGGCTGTTGTGAGGATTTAATGAATTAATACCTGTAAAGCCCAAGGCCGGTGCTTGGCACGTGTAAATGTTCTCTAAGTGCTTGCTGGCTCTGATGACTACCACTGATGTTGGCTTTCCTTGTCTGGATTTCCATTTCTTCTCTTAATGTGCACTGAGTCCTTTATGGAACTAGATGAGGTTCATGGGAGTGAAAAATACATCCCATCACCCAACTTCCTCTTTCTTCCTGCTGCCCTGGGCCATGGGATGGTAGCTTGGAGTTGGCATGTGGGATCATTCATTCATTCATTCATTCATTCCACAATGAGCCTCTGTGTTTATTTACCAACATGGCCATTCTTTCCTATGGCAGACACATCCCTACCAGGCAAGTCTAAGAGTTATTCCTTGGCCTCATCATTCATCAGCTGTGTGTACTCTCTGGTCCTCACTTTCCACATCTGTGAATGGGAATAATAGCAGCTACCTCCCAGTTAGGTAGCTATATTAATATAAGGGTTTGCAGGTAGGGAGGTATATTAATATAAGGGTTTGCTGGTTTCATATGGCACCTCTCAGACATGTTTTGACTGCGCCCTGTAGTGAGAAACACAGTTTTCCACTATGATGTGGTCCTGAACTTCTGTTTTCTGAGGCAAACCATTCCATTGCTCTGAGCCTCAGTTTTCCCATCTCCAAAATGGAGAAAATAACAGTCCCACCCTTATAAAACCAAAAGATTAACAAGACTTTTTCTTACTGAGAGGGATACATGCAAATATTTGCTAATCTAATCTATTTCATACTTTTAAAAGGTTTTTAAGAACCTTTCAACCCACTAATTTAATTGCATGATACATTAAGGGGTCACACATTTAAAGCCTGAAAAATACTGGGTTAGACAAGTGAAGTGCTTAGAATAGCGCCTGGTCCAGAGCGGGTTCACAGTACGAGTGCACTCCTATTAATAACATTTCTTCATGCATTTGTGCATTCATTCAAAAAGCCCTTCCCTTGAGCTCGCACCAGACACAGGTTATCTGCAGGGCTCCCCAGGGGTTCGCAGCCTGCTTTACTCACCCGGATACAGCGGCTCCTGATCACTCCTGAGTAGAACGGTCACTGCAGAGAAGGCAGAGGTGAGGGCAGGCATGCCGGGGCCACAGGGGGCAGGGGTGGGCAGAGGCGCAGGGAGCCACTCTCACCAATGGCCCAGGACGCTGCCCCGATGCCTGTCAGGAGCAGCAGGGTCCCCGCAGTGAGAGCTGCCACCTTGGGTGCAGAGCAGCATGGCACAGTCTGGCCACCTGCAACAGACACCATGCTGGGGCCACTGCCAGGCCTGTCCTCATCGGGGCAGGGTCTGAGCTCGGGGCCAGCTCTGCCCTGCCCCCAAAGCTAACTTAGCATGCCTGAGCCTGCCAGGCCCTGCTCTTAGTTTCCTGGGGCGGAGAAGTTGGCAGAGTTGTCCCTCCCCTCCTGAGAGGACAACCAGGTGTCCAGCTCCCCAGGGGTTCCAGTTGGGAAGGGGTGTGGCTAGGATGGTGGCCACGTTCCCTGCCTGCACTCCCAGCACTTAGGAGGTGTCTCCTAAGGAGCTTCCACGGCACGTCTGTGGTTCCCTCATCACATCCGGTCATCTCTCCTTGGATCTCTCACTTCTGCTAACTTTCCCAAAGGTTCTTGGAGCCTCTTAGGGACTGTGACCCCTAACCTTTGCCCCCTTGGCAGCTCTCTTCCCTGCTGCTTGGCATTTCCTCACTGCCTCACTTCTCTTTGCTGTTCCAGATCCTCTGTCCCTGGGTACCCCCAAAAACCAGACCTCTCCCACAGGACCCAGCTCCAACGTCAAGTTTGCCCCTGGAGGTTGAGAATTTAAGTTTGGAAACTTGCCAGCCTCACTTAAAAATACTGGCCTTCCCCCCTCTTAGCTGGGACCTTGAGCAGGTGACATCACCTCTGTGAGCCTCAGCTTCCTCATCTATTTAATAGGTATCCACCTAGCACTCACCTCTAAAAACAATACTTTAAAGTTCTTTCTTATAATAATAATAATAACAATAATAATAATAGCCAAACTCTTATCAGATGCTTACTATGTACCAAGCATCGCTCTAAATGCATTAACTTATTCAGTTCTTATCTCAGCTATGATTCCCACTTTTCAGACAGGAAAAATTGAAGCTCGGAGAAAGTCACATGCCCGAAGTGACTCAGCCAGGAAGAAGCAGTGGGCAGACATGGTGCTGGAGCCCAAATGTATAATCGTTAAGCCACGCTATCCCTCCCTGTACTGTAGTCCCTGGCATACAGCAAGTTCCCAATAAAGGCTCTTAAATCATTAAAGCTGTGTGGTCCTGGGCCACTCCCTTCACCTCTCTGGGCCTCACTCTTCTCATTGGTAAAATGGAGCTTTATTCATTCATTATCCTCTTGAGCATTTGCTGTGTACCTGGCGCCACTCTACGCTCTGGGGACATATCCCAAAACAAGATGGATGAGATGCTGGCTCTCATGGGGTTTACATTCTCATGTGTGCAATGTGAGAGGGATAAGTAAACAAGTAAATGCACTTGATAATTTCCAGATTGTTCCAAAGTCTATGAAGAAAATAATGGAGGTTGGGGCAGCAGATGGCTTCTCTAGGGTGCTCTGGGAGGGCCTCCCTAAGAAGTGACTTTTGAGCTAAGACATGAAGGTTGAGGCCAGCGACGCAAACACCTCAAGCAAGAGCACTGTGGGCAGAGAGAACAGCACTGGCAAAGGCCTTGAGGCGAGACTAAACATGATCTGTTAGAGGGCAAGACAGGCCATTGACGTGGCCAGAACCGCACAAACTTGGGAAAGGCAGTGGCCAGTGCCACTGGACCAGTGGACCAAGCCTGGGGCCAGCTAGGGAGCCTGGTGCCCTGAGGAGAAGAGGGATTTTATTCCCAATGCTACAGGGGCCCTGGGGATTAAAAGCCAGCCCGTTTCCTAGGGATTGCAGGAGGACCAAAGAAAAAAGGCTGCTAAAAGCCTTCAGCTGGGCCTGGCGTGCAGCCGACTGCCCTTGGCATCTGTGAGGCACCCCCAGGGCTGCAGGAGAATCCAGCTCTCCCATCTATGTCATGGTGGTGAGGCTGATAGGCACAGGGCTCAGCAAGCACCCAGAACAGAAGGGAGAGTGGTCCAGGGCCTCCCTGGGGTGGTCACTGTCTGGGTGTCTTAAGAATTTGAGAGCCCAGCAGTACCCATCAAGGCATAAGAGAACACTCTCTCCCTCCAAAGAGGCCCCAGTGGACCAGGCCAGCTCTGCCCCAGTTGGCTGACCCCTCCCTGTCTCAAGAGGGCCTCTCAGGTCCGCCTCCCAACTCTGTACCAACCTTCTTCCTGGTTCTAGTGGGAGGTCTTGGCTCCCTGCAGCCATCAAGCTGGTGCTGGTTCCTTTGTTTTCAGATGTGTTCTGACACTCAGAGCCCAGCCTAGAGGCTCTGGTATGTCTGTTGGAGCAGGCAGCATTGCCACCCATATCTCTTAGGGACAAGAAAGAACCTCCTTCCGTGCCCTCTGTTTCAGGGGACTTAGGACAACTTCAAAATAGGTTCTTCTGGTGGACAGGACGTGTCCTTACTCTGTGAGAGGACCATCCTTGTCATGATTCTTCTGAAGCTATAGGGCCTTTGCGATCGGTAAGCCAGCTCCCCGCCCCCCACCTCCAACTTCTCCCAGAGGCTCTGCTCTCTGTTCCTCCATGGACAGTTTTTCTGCCCCCATTTGGCTGCAAAACTCTCACAAGTGACATCTCTCTGGGTTGGCCCAGTGGCTCAGGTGGTTGGAGTGCCATGCTTCTAAAGAAGAGGTTGCCAGTTCAATTCCCACATGGGCCAGTGAGCTGCGCCCTCTACAGCAAAGATTGTGAACAACAGCTCTCCCAGGAGCTGGACTGCCTTGAGCAGTGCTGCCATGAGCGGCTGGTGGCCAATGTGAGTGGCCAGCAGCCAGCATGAGAGACCGGCAACCGGCGAGAGAGGCCGTGAACTGCTGTGAGCGGCCACCAGATGACTGGCAACCGACTGCCTCAGCTGGGGCAGAGCACAAGGCTCATAATACCAGCATGGGCCAGGGAGCTGTGTCCTACACAACTAGAGTGCGAAACAACAGCTTGAACTGGAGTGATGTGTTGGGGAGGTGGAAAAACGGGGGGAAATACAAGAGACATCTCTGGTTCCTTGTCTCTAAAACAGGGGTGTCCAAACTGCAGCCCGCGGGCCAACTGTGGCCCACGATCCATTTTTTATTGGTCCGCAGCAAATTCCAAAAATATATTTAGTTTACTTAAATAAACCAGGTGAGGCAATATGTACTTCACCTCAAGTGAGTGGCCCGGCTGTTTGTGTATTTTACTGCATATGGCCCTTGGTGAAAAACGATGAAAAAAGTTTGGACACCCCTGCTCTAAAACCTCTCAACTGATAGGTCTGTGTCTTAGTCCTCTTCAGACCCAACTCCAACTTCCGGAATGAAAGCCCCCTCATTTAACTTCCGGACACCACAGGCACCTGACTTTCCTTCTATTTCCCTGATGGTGCCTTCTCCATCTCCTGACCTGCTATCCACTTCCTGAGGCCTGGAGTTCATAGGGCAGGCCAAGACCTCCTCCCCGTCATGTCTCCTTGGTTCCAAATCTGTCTCATCCACCTCTACAGCCTCAGTTTCCCTTTTCTGTCCCGAACCCTGGACTCTCCTTAATCCCAGAGCAAGGGTCCTGCAGCCTCTTAGATGCCTCCCCTGAAATTCCCTAGGTCCTTCACACCTCCCAAGTCCCATACTGGCCTCCATGTGTCCCCAAATCCCCAGGGACCGTCTCAGGGGCCCTCACCCCTAGCATTGTCCCTCCTCTGCAGGACGCCTCCTTCCCTTCAGAGCTTGCCAGCTCCACAGCCTGCAGGCTTTCCGAGTGTCTCCTGTCCATCCTCGCCTTCCCTGCCCCCAGCCCCATTCAACCCCTGGCTCAGGCTCCCCTTCTGGTCCAGCCTCCGTGGAACCTAGGGCTCTTCCTAAATATCAAATGCAACCTGTCTCTTCTTTACCTAGAGCCTCCATGATTCCCAGTGTCCCCCAGGACAGAGTCTAAGGCCCTTAGGCCTGTGGTGCCAGCCCCTCTAGGATACAAGCACGGCTGTTAGATATTTAAGGGTTGAATATTTCTCCCAATCTTCAGACAGCCACATGGTCATTATGAGACACCTGAAAGTTTCCAAAAAGAAAACGAAACCATAGAAATTATAAATCACAAGTTAGAAAAGAGAAACAAAAAATAACCTCCGTGCCATCCTGTGGAAAGGCCCAACACTGCCAAGGTATTGCCCTGCCCTTCATCAAAAAGTCTGAACAGAGCTTGGTCCAGCTGGCACACCTTGTCACCTTCCAGCTCCAATTCCAACTTTACCTCCAAAACCACCCAAAATAGCTATGTGCTACTGCACCCCCAGTAGTTTGTCACCCCCCCAGCATTTAGCTAGGCTCTTCCCTCTGCCTAACACACCCTACCTACTCCCTCCTCATCCTGAATGTCAACTCAGATATCACCTCCTCCAAGTCTAAGGCCCCAGGGAGCACAAGACCCTTGGCCTTGGGTGTACTTCAGCCCATAATGGTAACACAAACGCGAGCAGCCATGGCAGCAGGAATGGCTCTCAAATCGCACAACGACTCATGGCCTTATCCAAACCGTCCTGCAGTTTCCTTAAGTCCTTACAAACTGTTCATGTGGAAAGTGTCATTGTCATCATCCCTGGTTTATAAATGAGGAAAGGAGGTCCAGAGGGGTGCAGCCACCTACCCCGGGTCACCCAGCAAGTAAGCGCAGCACCAGAACCTTCTAGTATCTGTGTCCAGGTTTGACCACCCCCTCCTGCCCCAACAGTCTGACTGTCCTCCAAGACCAGAATGAGCTGCCTGGGAATGCCCCGGAGCCCATTCTGCCTTGGTTCTCTGTACACAGACCTGTCTCTGGCCATCCTTCCCAGAATGCTCTGCTTTTCTTCCCTGGCTCATTCACCCAGAGGCCCCAGCCCTGGTGACTCCCTTCAGTCGGCTCTAGGAAGGAATCCTCCAGAAGGTGTGGGGCTCTACTGTCTACTTGCTCAGCAAAGACGCAGGGCCTTCTCCTGAGCCACTGGGAGCCTGGCTGTACTCTGGGCCATAGCTGAATGGTTGGGGAGTCTGAGTGGCTAACTGTGAAACCCAAGGAGGCCAGTGATCCACACTGATCATTTCATACGACATACTCAGCACTTCCTGCATTTAAATCCTCACACCACCCTGTGAGGTGTGCACTGGTACCATCTCCATTTTACAGATGAAGAAACTGAGGCTCAGAGAGGGTAAGCTGCTTGCTTAGGGCCTCACAGCTAGAAAGTGCTACCACCTAGCACTGAATCCAGCTAGCCTGGTTCCAGGAAGAAGAGAGGGAGTCAGCCCAACTGGGGAGGGCAGGGAGAAAAGGCTACCAGTCCTCGGCCCCTCCAACTGGCTCCCAAGTATGGGAGAGATTGAGAGGAATCTAGGCTGTAGGAAGTCCTGGCTAGGGGCTGCCAAGAGCCCTTGAGTGCCGGCCACTCAGCGGTGGCTTCTCTATGTCATCCTGGAATGGTTTCTCTGCTCTCTCTCCCAACTCCATCCATCCGGCCGAGTCCAAAGTCCTCCCTCTGCTCTTTTGCCCACAATGCCAGGAGGTGGGAGGAATGTCTGGAATTAGTGGGGGTCTTGAATCCCTTGGACTCCAAGTCTGCTGACCTCTGTCATGACGGCTTTGGTTCACAGCGTGTGTCCGACATGCTAAGCCCCCTGCTGGAGTCCCTGCTCCCAACAACCTCATATAGGTCGGTAGGTAGTAGCATTAGGATCCATGCTTGACCCAGGTGGGAATTGAAGCCCAGAGAAATGATGTCATTTGCACAAGATCACACAGCAAAAAAGTGGCAGAAGCAGATTCAAATGCAGGCCAGTACATTCAACTTCAGTGTCTGTGTCCTTAACCATGACAGCTAGTCTCCCCACTGTAGCCCCAAGTAGAGGGCAGGTCCAGGGTCAGCTGAGGAATTGCTGGGAGGGTGAGGGGAAACTGAGGCAAGGAGTCAGGAAGGTCATACGAGGTAGCAGGGAGGCAGGTGGTGGCACAGCCCCACAGAAAATTTGGTTAATAGTTAATCAGGTGGAGAAGGCTTCAGAAAGGGTTGGGGATGGGCCCAGGAGGGGTGCCAGAGAGAGGGGGCTTTGAGGGGGGCGGATGATTGGGAAGAGAGCACAGAGGGAGGGAGGGGTGCCAGACAGAGCCGAAGTCGGGTCCCGAGGAAAGGGGGACTCACCCTCCTTTTCCGCCATGTCACGGCCTCTTGTTAATGATTCCCCAGCTGACCTCTTGGGCTGGGGCAGGACCTGTGGGGAGATGAACAGGGAGGCAGGGCCTGGGGGAGCCCAGCCCAGCCCCGGTGCCCCCAGTCCCAGGCGCCCATCCAGGGAAGCTGGAGGAACTGGGCGCTGGCCAGAGCACGCCATGATCACGAACGCAGATTGGTCTAGGTTCAAGGATGGGGTCAGTGTCTGACCAGTGACTGGGGAACACCTGGATTTGCAGGGCTAGGGTCTCCCATGCCTGGGCCTGGAGGGGAGAGGACTGAGGGTCTGGACTGCTGGGTCCGAGGAAGGAGAGAGCAGGGGCCTGACATTCTGGGTCCTGGGGAAAGAGGGCAGAGGGGTGTAGGGGCCTGGACTCCTGGGTTTGAGGGAGGAGGAGACGGACGCCCAATCTCTGAGCCTGAAGAAGAGAGAGCTGGAGCTCCGAGGTCCTTGGAGAGAAGTCAGAGAACCCACTCTTGGTGTCCCTGGGAATTCCTCTATTGGGAGGTGGGCATTAGGTTGAGTGGGGGTGAGGGGACCCATGTCTTGGGGACTGGAACTGAGGGCCCTGGTCCTTACCCTGGGGTCCGGCGGGTTGGGATGGAGCTGAGAGATGGTGCTGGTTGAGGGTCAGTCTCCAGGCCTGGGCAGGAGCATGGTGGCCCCGCAGCAGCGGCAGCCAGGAGGCAGAGGCAGCGGCGTGGGGCCTGCTAGGCCTGGCTGCCTCACCTGAGGAGGAGGGGGCTGGGCAGGAGGCGGGGATAGGGGCGGGGAGGGGCCGGGCACAGGGATTGGCAGCGCCAGAGGCCACCTGGCTGGTGGAGCAGGGTTTGCAGGGGCTGGAGCTGGCCAGCCCAGCCACCTGCCTCCCTCCCGCCTGGGAGGTGGGCCCAGGTGTGCCAGTCTGAGGGGAGGTGGGAGCAGGGACAAGCTTGGCCTGAGGACTGCGGGTCTGGGGAGACAGAACAGGCTGGGTGTGCTTACAAGGACTAAAGGATGGGGATATGAATTAGAAAGAATCAGAGTGCCCCAACTGCCCAAAGCCCACCCTGCCCCTGCTACTTCTACCTCCTGCCCAGCCCCTGCCCTGCCGGAGCTCAGGCCTAACTTCGTTCCTCTCCACCCCTGCCCCTTCCAGCACCCCCTATCCAACTCCTGAACAAGGCAGTTCCTGTTTCTGCCCCAGTTCCAGACCCTGCTCCAGACCTCTTCCCACAACCTCCTCCCCTGCCCCAACTCTTGCTCCAGTCTCTGCCCCTTCCCATGTCCCCAACCCAACCCCTGTCTGCTTTTCCCTGTTCACCCTACCCCCCCTCAATCCCCTTCCCCCAGCTGCTTTCCTACAAGTCACGGGGGCTGGTTTGCTTTGGCAGCCTCTCTGCAGCCTGCAGCAATGACCTCTGGAGCCAGGAAAGTCCTAGATAGGGGGAAGGGGGCTTGGCCCGGAAAAGCCAACACTGAGTGTGGAGGCCCTCGCCAAGTGGCCGGAAGTGTCCAGAGGCAAATACACACTGTCCCGCCAGCAGTCAAGAGTGATCCACGTCACACCCCAGGACCAGATAAACACCCAGACACACAATGGTCACCATCAGACACCTGCCTGTGGACAGCCACACAAACACAGACTACAGCAGCTCACCCCAAATAGGCTGTCCCCATACAATGGGACCCACCTGCTCACCCCATGTACCCCCTTCACTCAGAGCCACAGCCTCCCACAGGGGACAAATTGGGGTAGAAATGGGGCTGCCCATCCCCTATCCCCTAGTCTCTCCCTATCTCTCCATGTTCTTCTCTCTCCTTCCCTCTCCCCAACTCCTACCACTCCATACTGCTGAGGAAAGAGTGAAGAAATAAAATGTAGTCACTATAGTCAAGCTGCTAAATTATGGAAATCAATAGCTTGAGGTATGAGGAAACAATTTTATTCTTGCTTTAACTAGCCGGGGAACTTAAACTTTTGAACTTTTCAATCATGTGTCAATGCCTGGAGATATAGATAAACCCTATAGATAACCCTCTGAAGAACTTGGGAAAGAATGTCCACATACCCAGACCGCTGACACCTGAAAGTTCACCCGCTCAGACCAATACGGAAGCTAAGAATGCAACGGATTTTTCCCCCCTCAAGAATGTACTTTTTACTATAAGAGCTCTCAATTTTTCTCTTTTCTTTGGAACACTCAGGCTGTTACCCAGTAGTGTTTCTGGGTTGGAAAGCCCAAGTCCCTTGAATAAAATTTTGCCATTTTCAATTTTAACAAAGCCTGCTGATTCATTGATGTTCGGTCATCTGGTCGACACTGCTCGCCTGGAACACAGCAAACCCCACAGAACTGCTGCCTTGCCTCTTTTCTCCATAGCAGCACCCCACTTCCCGGGCTGCCTCCTTGGCTCCACCCCGACCTCCCTCCTACTCATGGTCCCCACTAAGCTAATAACCCTCTCAATCCCACATAAATTAAGTAGCAAGTGGCTGCCTCTGCTGGGTCCTCAGGCAGGTGCTGAGTCTGAGATGCTGCACCCACCTGTTCCTTACCCATCCTTACACCTGAATGTGTGCAGAGTCCCCACTGTGTGCCTGGGAGGGCACATCCTCAGAAAAACGGAGGCTCATGGATTTGGGGTCTAGAGGGTAACTGGGTTCACAAGAGAGACTATGAATCAAGTCCAAGAATCTTTATTTCATGAACAAAACTATTTGTGTAAAGAGAGACGAGACTGAATGGGCCCCTTTCTAAGTGGCCACAATCCAAGGCTGGTGAGAGAAGGCGGGGTTGGGCTGGGCAAGAGTGCATCACAGGAGAGGGGACCCCAGGTCCAGCCAGAGGAAGCAGGAGGGGAAATGTCACTGAGGGTTGAAGTGAGCCCCAGAACCCCCTGCCCCAAACTGTTCCAGCCTATGACAACCCACTCTGGGCAAGGAGGGGCTGGGCCCCAGTAGTGCGTGTCTGAAGCGGCCAATGTGTGCAAATCAGCAAGAAGAAGGGGTGCAGAGCCACTGCCCCACCTCACCGCCCCCCCTCCCCCCGCAAACAGGCAGCAGAAGCAGGGGTGGGAGCAGCGTTAGTATTGCTTTACCCGTCATGCATGGTGAGGGTGGGTGAGGGGGCAGGAGGAAGAAGGCTGGATTAGGGCTGTGAGCCAAGTCCCCTGCCCTCTCCCACCCTGGCGGCTCCGCTGGCAGGACTCTGAGGCTGTGGAGGCCCAGGAATGGCCAACCCCCATTGGGGGCAGGCTGTGCCCAGATGTTCCCCACTAGGGCTGGCTCTTCCTTGAGGCGGAGCCCAGGGCCTAAAGGTGAGGAAAAGACAAGGGATCAGGGACCTAGTGAGCTGACACCCTCCCAGGCCCACCAGCCCCTGCCCACCCACCCACCTTACCAGGGTTATTCGGCCACTTGGACGCCTGTACAGTTCTCTTTGCTTTCTGAGGTGATGGCCAGGTATTCCGAGCTGTGGGGGCAAAGGCCAGATGGATAGTGACCCCATCATTAGTCTGGCCCACCCCCAGGAGACTGAAGAGGGTTGTGGTACACAGGGATCTGGAGTTAGAGAAGGGGTGAGAGGATGGCTGCGAGCTGGCCTCCTAAGGATCCACAAGAAGTACAGGCTGGGGCCTGGATTCCTGAGTCTGAGGTAGAGGGGACTGGCGGCTCAGACTCCTGGGTCCTGGGGAGGAAAGGGGCTGGCGCTCGGACTCCAGTATCTTTGTGGGACAGGATGCTGGCCTGAACCCTGGGTCCTGAGAGCTGGGACCTGAGCATGGCCTTATCCCATCTCTGACAACAAATGCTCCCCTCTAGGGAGGACTGGCAGGTGGCACCCTGGGTTGCTCCCTTGCCCCCTCCCCACTCAGCTCATGCTCCCCTCTGGGAAACCCTGGGTGTCCCTCCTCACCGAACCCACTTACGCATTTTCTTGTGCAGCAGCCTCTGTAGCAGCAGCGATCTTCTTGTAGCAGTAAACCATCTCCGCCACAAGCCATATGGTCAACACCACGATGAGCACATACATCATGATCTCAGACACGATGGACGCCATGTCTCTGTTGGCTGCAGGGGCCAGGAGGGTTACGTAGCAGCCGAGGCCAAGCTCAGGAGGTATGACAGCCTGAGTGTGCTGCGAGCTTGTTGTGCCAGCTTGGGCAAATGGCTCAACCGCGCGGGGCCTGGTCTGCCAATGGGAACGTGCTGCTTCCCTTAAGTCATAGCTGTTGCTGTGATTCTTAACCAGCTGAGGAGGGACTCACCCTGCCTCCCGGTGTAATTCAAGGGTGCACCTGTGTCAGTCAAGTGGCTGTAGGTACCCAGGAACTATAGCTCTGCAACCAGAAGGCTCAGGTTCAAACCCCAGCTCTGCCACTTGCAACCGTGTGACTTTGGGCAGTTGCAAAAAGTCCGACTCTCTGGGTCTCAGTTTCCCCAACTGTAACAAGTTGATAATCACAATATCTCCTTCATGAGAGTGTTGTGAGAATTAAATAAGCTTAAAAATCCTTAGCGTAGTGCTTGACTTATAGTGACAACTGAAGTTAAATGTTTGCTATTATTATTATTACTGCTATTATTGGGGCAGTACAGCATAGTAGCTAAGAGCAGGGGCTCTGTGGCCAGACTGCCAGGGTTCAAATCCTGGCTCTGCCTCTTAGTAGGTGTGTGACCTTAGGCAAATGACTCCCCCTCTCCGGGCCTTGATTCCCCCTCTGCAAAATGGGGGTAATACTCATAACTTCTCACAGCGTTGCTGGGAAGAAGAAAGGTCCGTTAACATCCCTCACATGCTTGGATGCACTCACAGGCAGCACTGTCTAAGTGTTGGCGACTGGGAGCCGTTTTCCGGAAACCCTCTATCCTTCTGCAGCATTGGCTCTTGCCACCACCAGTTTCCTTTCATTGAGCCTAAATTTAAACTGTAACAGGAGAGCGCTTAGCCAGGGAAGCAGAGTTGAAGGCCACTGTGTCATCCTGGCCCGGATTTCGCAGGTGTCCACTCTGCATCTCCGGCCCCTCCTTCTGGCTGGCCAGGATCTCATCTTCCCTGCTGTCCCCACATGGTCTTCCTGTCAGTGGGCACTTACTGCTGCTCACCCAGGCAGATGGCATCGATGCTTTCTGGGCCAGAGCGAGTGAGGGTGCAGGGCTTCTCCCCTACTTTCCCACAGGAGGAGCTGAGGACAGGTTCTCTACCTCATCATTCACTCATTGGTTCATTCGTTTGTTCATTCACTCACGCAAAAGAGCTCATGAATGCATCTCATGCAGTGGAAACATGCTCAGAGCCAGGCTCTGTGCTGAGTTCTTTATCTAAGCATTCCTTGACTCTTTAAAACAACCCCAAGTATAGAGACAGTCCTAGTTTCCCATGTCAGCTGACCTCAGGAAGTACACTGAGTTGGATATATGTTGGATAAAGCTCACGTCATTGGAATTCTCATCCCTGCACCTGGAACTCAATGCCCAAACAGATTTAGGTAATCCGGTATTTCCTGCTCTCCGAATGGGATAAGGACAGTGACAGGCTTGGCTCCGTAGCCCATTTCCAGACAAGGAAACTGAGGCGCAAAGAAGGGAAGGTGCTAGGCAAGGGTGCACAGCCAGAATTGCATGCAGAGCCAGGATTCAACTCCAACTATAACTGACTACAGGGTCCGAGCTCTTGTCTGATTTGGAAAGCTTCCACAGCCAAAGAAAGACTTGGGAATAGCTGCCGTACAGCGAGTGCCGTCTCCGTCAACCCACACAGACATCTCAGGAGGTAAGACTGTGATTCACCTACATTACAGATGAGGAACTGAGGCAGAGAGGTCACAGAGAGGGTCAGAGGCACCTTCTCTGGGAGACCTTTGATTTCTTCACAAAGTCCCAGTCCCAAGAACTTCCCCTGCCTGCCCACACAGGCAGCCCCCAGATCTGAAGCCCCAGCCTGCACCTCTGCAGGCCGGACTTCTCACCAGCCTCAGACTGCTTCACCTCAAGACATTCTTCACTCATACTGGGTATATCAGAGGAAAGGAGTGAAGAAATAAAATGGAGTCACTGTAGTCAGGCTGCTAAATTACTAAAATCAAGTAGGCTGAGGCAGAGGAAATGATTCTATTCTTGCTTTATCTTTCCTGGGAACTTAAACATTTTAAACTCCAGTTATGAATATATATATTTTTATCTCTCCAGTTATGAATATATATATATATATATATGTATTCATTTCATACATACATACATATAAAATTCTGCTAGGTCATTATATATACCATGTTTCCCTGAAAATAAGACCTAGCTGGACCATCAGCTCTAATGCATCTTTTGGAGCAAAAGTTAATTTAAGACCGAGATATTATATTATATTATATTATATTATATTATATTATATTATATCATACCGGGTCTCATGTTGTATTAAATTAAGACTGGGTCTTACATTAATTTTTGCTCCAAAAGATGCATTAGAGCTGATGGTCCGGCTAGGTCTTATTTTTGGGGAAACACGGTATACAAGATCTTACGGATAAACCTCTGATTACTCTTTAAGGAGTTAGAAAGAATGTCCACGTGTCCAGACCGTCTGACATCCGTTATCTAAACCACCAGATACCTAGAAGATTATCATCTCATTTTAATCCAGAGTCTAAGAATGCAAGACTGATTTCTCTCAAGAATGCACTTTTATTGTAAGAACTCTTAGCTGTTCTTTCTTCTTCAGAACACTATCCAAAATAGAATAAGCCCTCGTCCCCATTTCCCAGCCCCACTCCTGGTGGGGAACCCCAGGTGCTTCCTACCATCTTCTGCACCTCTGCCAGGCCAGTAAAGGTCTCACCACCAATACCCACTGTCCCTCCTTTGGAAGTGACTCAGTTCCTTCCTTACCAGTTATTACCAGGAGGCAATATAGGCTGATGGGTAATGTTCAAACTGCAGTAAGACAGTAGACTATAATAAAACAAGTGTATGGCATGGCTGACAATGCTAATACTACAATAATATGGGTATTGAAACAAATTCTGTAATGTGATACGTAATGATAAAAATACTAGAGTGCAGTAGGTGATGAATATATTATACCGTGTTTCCCCGAAAATAAGCCCTAGCTGGACAATCAGCTCTAATGTGTCTTTTGGAGCAAAAATTAATATAAGACCCAGTCTTATTTTACTATAATATAAAAACTGGGTATAATATAATATAATATAATATAATATAACATAACATAACATAATATAATATAATTAATATAATTAATATAATATAATATAATGTAATATAATATAATATAATAGTGGGTCTTATATTAATTTTTGCTCCAAAAGACGCATTAGAGCTGATTGTCCGGCTAGGTTGTATTTTCGGGAAAACACGGTATGTTGGTAATTTTAAAATAGCATAGTATACATCATAGTATAAAATATTATAATATAGTGGGCAATGTTAAAAAGGCAATACTATAATGTGGTATAGAAAAACACTAGAGAATGGTGGATAATGCTGAAACCACAGGCTCTGGGAAGACAACATAAAGAGCTCTGTATTATGGAAATGTTGTTAGGAACACAGGCTCTGAGAGGTATCGTAGATAATGTTTAAAAAGAGAGGCCCTACTGGGTCACGGGCATGCCTGAGCCCCAGCCTCCACCACAGTCTGAGCCAGGCCCAACCACAAGATGGAAAGAACCTGGGTGTCTGAAGGGCTCACAGAGCCTCCCCGGCCTCCTGACTCTTCACCACAGCACTGATTTGGGAGACAGGATTGACACAGATTTCATTAAGCCACAATATTTGGGGGCGTCTTTGTCACCGCCATCCCACTTCCCCCCCCACTCACACAGGTGGGGCTCCATCTTCTATTTATATGGGTGGCCACCCACCCAGCATCTTGTCCTACATCGAAGAGTTGCTCAGACATGTCTCCTGCATTGAATTCTGCTAGGTCACTTGGATAATAAATATAAAAATGCTAATTATCAAAAGAAACCCACTGGCTTTGGCTGCCAGCAGAGGACAGTGAATCATGCCAAGAACAGGAAATGACAGTCACACAGGTTTGGTTGGCTTCCAAATCAGGTCCCAGCTCTGTGACCTTGGCCATATACTCTTACCTCCCTGAGTCTGGGCTTCCCCATCTGTAAAATAGGGCAGTAAGAACCCCAGCCCAGAGGGTGAGTGGAAGGTTCACTGAGGGACTCCTATCTCAAGGAAACGAAGGACAATGCATGTTGCCCATGATTAGGTGTGTGCTGCAGGCCCCAAGGGATGCCTTGCCACAGTTCTTTGGTGGTCCAAGGTCTGGGATATCTCTCTGACTTTCTATGGGCCATAGAACCCAATTTATACCCATCAGAAGATGGTTCAGAGAAGAGGTCCAAGGCGGCTGAAGCCAAAATGATGAAACAGTTCAAAAACACTTTAGATCCTACTATTTACTGTGGCCCCAGACCTGCAGCACTGGCCTTGCCTGAGAGATTGTCAGAAATGAACCCTAGGCCCACCCAGCTCTGCCGTCAGGATCTACACATTAGCAAGATTCCCGGGGGGGGGGGGGAGCTGTGTGCACAGAATGTGAGGAGCACTACTCTAGGTGACACACTCATATCTCTTCCTCCACTGTGACAGAGGGAGGTAGGGCTCAGGCACTTGACAAGCAGAACTGCCACCATCTCCCCCACACACAGAGGCCTTGCTGTGAGCCAGGCACACCGGCAGCTGGTACCCAAGCATATCACTCAATCCTCACAACTTCCCTGGAACATAGGAATGATTCAACTAACACCTTGGAGGTAGATGCTATTATCATCCTGTTTCCTACGGGACCCTTCAGCTCAGAGACAGGAACACACCTGCCAGAGGTCACACAGCACAGATAGCAGAGGTGTTATACCCAGAACTTTCATGGGAGATGCCTGCTATGCCCCCTCTGTGGGTTGAAGGGAAATGGAGGCAAGAGCTGGCGCTGGTAAAAAGGTGCAGCTGCCCCTGCTGCCGTGGGCGGTTGGCTAGCCCAGAAGTGGAGCCAGCTTGTCCCTTACCTACCATCTGTCCCTCCATCTGGCTGCCAGGGGGCAACAGGAACAAGGGGGCAGGCCGGGCCTGACTCACCTTTGTCCACCACCTCAAGGTGGATCTTTTTGACGACGGTGGTGTTGTGCTCATAGTTCTCGAAGAACAGTAGGCGGTAGACGTGGCACTCATAGTCGCCCGAGTGGTTGTAGGTGACATTGGTGATGAAGATGGACAGATCCTGCAGGTCCTTGGTGCCCCGGCTGCCGTTCCACACTACACGGCCCTCAAAACGCTCGTCCTCCTCCAGCTGTAGTACCTCGTTCTCATACCGCAGGATCTGGGGGCAGCCAACACAGGGTCACTGCCTGGGCCCATGTCCCCCACCTAGACCTCTATTCTGTCCCTTGCTCTGACACACAGAGAGACAGATGGACACACACCTGGGCTCAGGCAGGAAGGACGCAGTGGAATGAGGAGCACCCCTGGGCCTGCCCCAGACCCTGATTGTGCCCCGGATCCTGAGACACACACACATTCCTCATCATCCCTGAGCCCCCATTTGGACTTCCTGGCCTTCATTCTCTACGATTCTGTCCTGGCCACCTGACAAACTCCTCACGCAGAGTCAGAGGCAGCCTGACCCAGCCTCTATACACCCCAATTCTCCAGCGGGCCCTAAAAGTGTCTGGTGCCTCCTCAGATGTAATTAAAAATACACATAGTGTCAAGGAGGTCCAAAAAGTGCTGCTTCTTCTCCATGACGACCCTCCGAGATGTTCTTGCTGGTACTACCTAATTCCAATAACACTGACTTTGTGCCAACCATGGGCCAGAGGCGTCAACTCAATCAGTCCTCACACAGACCTTCGAGCTAGAGACTATCACCACCCCATCTTTCCACAGGAGAGAACTGAGGCTTGGACAGGGACTGGCTCAAGGTCACCAGCTGGTCAGTGGTGGAGCAGACATTTGAATACAGGTCATCAATAATAGCACATTATTGAAAACAAACAACCCTTCCTTAGAATCCCACCTCCCACTTGGACACCGACGTCCCTCCTCCCACTTGGACACCGACGTCCCTCCTCCCACACCCAGGCTGGGCACCCACACACCTTGACAAAATCCTCAGTGCCCTTCTGGCGGAAGGTCCACTCTGTGAAGGTCTCAGCGGTGGTCTCACTGCGGCGCTTGCAGGAGATGCACAGAATTTTGAAGGCCATCCCATACACAGCCTCGGTTTCTGAGTCCACCTCCACACAGCCCGCCCAGGCTGAGGACACTGCAGGGGCAGCAGGGGCACCCATCACCCTAGGCCCTGCCAGGCTCGCTGGTTATTGGCCCTCGGGCCCCTTAGAAGCCATCTGTTTCCCCTCAATAAGGATGATGAATGGACAGAACCAGACACTGAGCCTGGCCCTGCCACTTGCTGCATGCCCTTGGCAGGTCACTCATCTTCTCTGAGTCTCAGTTTCCCTCTGTGAATGATGAGGGAAGCAATCATCTTTGCTTCTGGAGGTTGCTGAGCAGATTCCATAAGTTAGGTAAGACCCCCGCAGGGGGCTGGCACACAGAAGGCCCCCCGATCAATAAGGCTGTTACTGGGGTAAGTATTAATAACTCCAAGTCTGTGCCACCCAAGTACCCCTTCCTCAGAAGGCCACTTGTCTGAGGTACTGCAGCATCTAGGTGGTGGGTCTACAACTCCTGCTGCGTTATAAGTTCAAGGCGGCAAAGTCATTTCCACCCTTATTGTTCTGCAAAACCAGGCAGCCCCAGAGACATGGGTTGGGAGAAGGCAAGACCTTAGAGGGGGAGATGGGCACTGGAACCAGGGCAGACCCCCACACTCCAACCCTGCTCCCCAGTCCCACAAGTTCCTGTGTCATCCACCCCCACTCCAACTTCTCCTGCCTCTGGTCCCAGGCTTCCACCTCCGATCAACCTGTCATCAAAACTCACCAAGCCTTTCCGTGCCTCAGGGCCTTTGTAACTCCACTGGATACCAGTCCCTTTGGGTCCCTCCTCCACATTCTTACCTGCCACCTCCTTCCTGCCCCCAAAAGTTCACTAGCTAATGCTGTGTCTCTCCAGCTCCAGCTCTAGGTCTTTTTCTTTGTCCTTGAGTCTCTTCCTTTATTAATTTTGGGGGCTTCTGTCCTCCTCTGTTGTCTCTTTCCCTCTCCCTGAGCATATCTGTCTCTGTCTCCCTCTCTTTATATCTCGTAGGGGTCTCTCTGAAGCTGCCACCACTTTGTATCCTCTTTGCAGGCTCAGACACCCTCTCCCTGTATGGGTCTCTCTCTCCACCTTTCCCTGTCCCCTTTTACACTCCATTTATCTGTGAGTCTACCAGTGTCTATCTCTGCTTCTCTCAAGTTTCTCTCTGCAGCTCAGATTAACTCTCTCTCCTCAACCCCTCTCTTTCTGGCAAACTCTGCGTCTCTCCTATGTCCCCCTTTACTTCCAACTCCCCAGGGTCCCAGAGGAGCACTCAGGAGTACTCCGGGTCCTCCTGCGTCGCTCACCCCTTCCCTCCTGTCACCATTTCTCCCAGCCTCTCCTCTCCGTCCCACTCACCGAGCACCACCTTCCTCCTTCCTCCCTCCGCCTCCGTCCCCCCCCCCCCGCCTCCCGCGGCTGTGGGTGTCACATTGCAGCCTGCGGGGTTCCGAGAGCAGCTGACTCCGCGTTTCCTCGCCCCCGGCTGAGCGCCCGCAGCCGCGAAGCTGTGCCAGCCGGGCCCCCGCCGGCGGTGGCCCACCCGCACTTGCACCGCCCCTCCAGCTCCGCGCGCACAACTTCTGAAGGGACTCGGCGGGGCCGGGGGATGGGCGAGGGCGGCCCTCGCCCCGCTCTCCCGGGTCCGGAGCGCGAACCCGCCGCCCGGCGGTACCCTGCTGTGTCCCCCGCCGCGCGTCCCCGGCGTACTCACCCAAGGCTGCCCCGACCACGAAAGCCAGCAGCGTCTCCATGACTGCTCTGCGCGCGCTGCGACCCCCTTCCCGGCCGCCGGTATTAATAGCGGGGCGAGAGGCGGCGGGACCCGGCGGCGGTTAGAATGTCCCCGGAGCGCGCGGGCGCAGCAGCTGCGGCTCTGGGACCGGCGAGGGGGGAGGAGGGGGGGGCGCGGCCCCCCCGCTCCGGTTACCGCCGGGGGCCCAGCCCCGGGGCCCGGCGTCCGGGCATCCCCGCCGCGCGGGCGGCAGCCGCTCCTCTGGCTGCTGCGCGGGCGCGCGCAGCGGGGCGCATCCACCAGACGCCCCGACCCCGGCCCCCTCCGGCTCCGGCCCTGCCGCGCGGGCCGCGCTCTCCTGCGCACTGCAGCGGCGGTGGCGGTGGCGGCGGCCCGGGAAGGAGGAGGGAGAGGGAGAGGGCGGGATGAATCACCGCGGGGGGAGGGCGCGGCCGCCCAGCCTTTGCCGCAGCGGCCGGGAGGCGCCCGCTGCACCGGCCTCTCCCGGTGGCGCAGGGACCGCGGCTTACGGGCATGGGCTCATGGTCTGGGTGTCGGACCTCTCCAGACGCTGGGGACCCTCAGCATCAGAATCTGGGAAAGGTCACCCCCAGAGTCACAAGGGAGTTGAGAGGGGGGATTGGGGGACAGGGCTTCAGACTTCAAATTATAGAACAGAGATCATGCTCAACGGGATTAGGGGTACTTGCCGGCACCTGCAAGTGACCTCCCGCTCATATCCCTGGCATCGGGGGAACCCAAGTGGGCATGGGGGGAGGTGCCAGGCTACGGTTACTAGGAATACTCCAGACCCCTCCCAAGCAGGAGGAACACCCTGCATCCAAACCAGACAGGCTGCCCCGGGGGGTTGGGTGCCATCTTTCAGGAGGAGGCTCTTCTTAATGCCTCCTCCTCGGCTCTGATGTCATCTACTCCTCCTCTCTGCCCCCACTCCCAGCTGGCTGTCCAGGTCCCTGCTGTTCCCAACACACCAAACCCATTTCTGCCTCAGGACCTTTGTCCTTGCTCTTCCCTCTGCCTGGACCGTTCTTCCGCAGGTGACCAAAGAGCTCACTCCAGCTCCTACTGCAGCTCTTGGCTTCAATGTCACCTTTGGTCTTCTGTTCATTCCAGGGAAACTGTTTCCCGGTCCTTTACTTGACCTCCTTTACTTGTTTCAGATTTTTTTTTTCCCACAGCAGTTGTCACCAGACATTATACTCTTCTTTTATATAGTTTCTCTGTTCAGTGCCTGTCCCTCCAACCCTGGAACATAAACGCCCCCAAGGTGAGGACACTGTCCTATGCACCAGTGTCTCCAGCATCTTAAACTGTGCCTGGTACATTGAAGGTTTCATACTTGTACGGATGAATAAATGCCAATGTTAGAGCCCTTGTGATATGCTGAATTCATGTCTACCTCCCTAAACAGTTGCAGCAAGTTCTATTATCCTCATTTCACAGAATAGGAAAACTGAGGCCGAGTCACTGCCTTGCCTAGGGTCATGCCCCGGGCCTCAGGTGAAATCCTATCCTGTGATGGCGGGTGGCCTGCCTTATCAGTAGGTTTTGCCAAATAGAGAGAATGGGGGTGGGGCTCTGGGCTGTCAGACCTCCGGCAGGGGTTGCTGTTCAGGTCCTGGCCACCAGGTCTGGGTGAAGTTCCAGAATCCCCCTGGCCTACCCCTGCCAGGCAAGAGGAACCAGGGGGTGGGGGCAGGCCTAGGGCAGAGAGATACAGGAAGCCAGGGATACCAGACACCATTGTGGTCTGGGCCTCTGTGCCAGCACCTCCTGGGCTGTGAAATTCCTCTGCAAAAAATAACTTTCTTGCTGTTCTGAGCCCTCCCTCTGGCAGGGGTGGCAGGCAGAAGCACAATGGGGACAGGCCCCCGGCACCGGGTAGCGGCACCTCCTGACAGCCCCATGAGCTGATGTTCCCTGAGCATCTGCTATGGATTGGGTGCTGCTCTATGCACTTTACTCACATTAACTCACCTAACTCTCCCTACAAGGTAAGTATTACCATTATGCCTACTTTACAGGTATGGGAAACTGAGGCTCAGGGTGGGTAATTTGCCATGACCACATAGCTACAGGATTGGCTCTGCTCTTCACCACTGTGGTCCATCCTGCCTTTATCCAACCTCTCGTCCAGTCCTCTGCCCCAAGCCATCAACTACAAAGATTCTTACAGCCGGTGACATATAGAAAGTCTCTATACCTCACTCACTCTGGAACCAGCACAGGATTAGAGTGGACAGATCTAGGTTCTACCCAGACCACAGACTTCGTGTCTAAGCCTATTTCCTCATCAGTAACATGGGTCCAGATGGCCTCAACCTGAATGGCCTCAACCTTGTGGGGTCCTGAAGGGGTTAGGACCTTGCATCTAAATAGAGAGCCACCAGGGGCCAGGCCAATAGCCCTTGCCTCCCTGCTGAGGGGCCTCGGGCATGTACTATTGTCTCCTTCTCTTGGAGCCACTGTGAGAATTAAATGAACATCAGACCATGGCAGCTTAGCCTGCTCCGTACTTGGTGCTCACTACAAAGTTACTAGTCTCCACTCAATTTTTATGCATGAAGAGTAACATTATTGAATATTTATTCTGTGTCGCACTCTGTTATACGGAGCCACATTAACTCCTTGCATCCTTACAAAGAGGTTGTCAAAGTGGGGTCTGGACAAGTATCGTCAGCGCTACCTAAGAACTTGTGAGAAATGCAGGCTGTCAGCCCATCCCAGACCTTCTGAGTCACAAACTCCGCAGGTAGGTCTGGCGGGCTGCCTTTTAACAAACCCTTTGGTAGATTCTGATGCAGCTAAAGTTTGAGAACGACTCACTTCTAACAACCCTGGAATACTGGTGCTATTCTTAGGCTCGCTGAACAGAAGAGGAAACTGAAGCTGGGAGAAAATGACAGCTCCAGATTACATGCCTGCGAAGTATCAGAGGAAGGATGTGAACCCAGGCCACAAGGCATTAGTGTGTGTCCCAGGAGCCCCTGAACTGGACCCTGATGATGCAAAGCTTGTGTAAGACGCTGGGGAATTCCAGGTGACATCAGTGACTATGGTCCCAGAAAATGGACCCCCCCACACACACACACACACACACTCCTGCAATGGGATCTGAGTGCCAACAGGGGGCCACCTGCTCTCAGGGCCCCAGAGGCACAGCCACAGCCATTTCCAACCCTTTATTGGGGCTCTGTCAGCCCCAAATAAATATAATACATTAAACCCAGAGCTGAGGAAATCGTGCACCCCGGAGGCGCCCCCCACAACCCCAGCCCAGCAAAATAAGTTAGCAGGAGGCCTGCTGAAGGCCAGGCCAGCTCCCTGGCTGGACAGGCAATGGCAGCTGGACTCGCACACGCTGGTCTAAAGTGCATCTCGGTTCTGTGGTCCCCATGTCTGTGTGGCCCCTGGCTGGGCCACTGGGAGGGGTGGGCAGGAAGCTCCCGGCGCTCACACCGTGCCAGCAGTGGCGACCGAGGCTCTGTGTCCGTCTGTCCATTTGGGGGGGTCGGCTATGTGGCCTGGCGTCCTCAGGAAAAGCTGTCATCGGGCTGTGGCTGGGAGTCGAAGGCAGGGTCTGAGACAGTGATGCCTTGATGCAGCTTCTCCAGCGAGAACTTCATCTGGGGGCAGAGGTGGGCAGGGTGGGGGGTGAGCGCTGGGAGCGGTGATGTCGCCACCCCCCAATCCTGCAGTGGAGAAACTGGGGAAGGTCCAGAGAGGCCATGTCCCCTGCCAAAGTCACAAGAGCAGAGACACACTGGACCCCGTATAACTTCTCACGGGCAGCAGATTAACGGGGCCCAGATGGCCTGGGCTCAAGTCTCAGCTCTGCTACTACTTACTGGGTAAGCTTGGGCAAGCCCCTTACCTGTCCCAGGTGCCTCAGCTGAAAGATGGGTAACATACCTGCTTCACCAGGTTATTTCAAAGATCTAATGGTGACTACCCAGGACCTGGCACACAGGAGGTGCTCAATGCATATTAGCTATTCTTATTCCCTGCTGTACAACCTTGGCCAAGTCTGAACGCCTCATAGCTCAGCACCCCTGTGTGAGATGCGGGGACAACAAGAGTACCTATCCCCCTCATAGGCTGGCCATGAGATGCAAAGCAGTTGGGCATTTTAGTACTTAGAACAGCCCTGCTCAATCGGTATCTGCTATTAGCATTCATTTGAGAAGTCAGTTCTGTGCCCATAGCAATTTGAGAGGGGAAAAACAAGAATTTAACTCAGGATGGGGCAGCCCTGCCCTCCCTCGCTCTGAGCAATGGGGTCCCAGCCTCAACACCCCTCCACACTGTCCTGCGCAGCTCTTCCCGGCATAAGTGTCTCCACCCAAACATTTCAGGGTACAATAAGGCCCCAGAGGTGACCCTCAGCATTATGGCCCATAGTGACCAGACACGATTTTCACTGTCACCCACCGCCTGGGGCTCTGATATCCTTGGGTGCCCAGCCAATGCCAGCTGCTCCCCAGCTTCTCACATCTGCTCCCCACCATAAGCACTTACCCCAGTATCTGACATTTGAGTTGACCCACCACACTGATTGAGCGCCTGCTGTGTGCCTGGCACTGGGCTCACCCTACTACCAGCAAAAACATACAGTGTTTCCTATGAGCTTGGCACCATTCCAATGCGAACTCCATTAATCCTCACAACAGTCTTGGAGGTACTGTCAACCACTACACCATTTACAAAGAAGGAAGTCAATGCCCCAAGTCATTTGCACAAGGTCAGGCGCCAGAAACTTGAACCTGGCCTTTAGAATAGATGCTGCCTCTGAACTACAGGGTGTCTGGGGCAAATCCTTCTGGAGATGAGACCCCAATACCCTTTGGAGAACCTATCTCCCACCCTTATATGAACCCTTAGTCACCCCAAACGGGGCAGAGGCTCAGGAACCTGGCTCAGGGGTGAGCACTGACCTCAGTAGCTATTAAGAGTGAGCCCTTTCCTCTGGATGCCAGCCTAGAACTGCAGGTACCACCTTGGTCATCCTGGGCGAAAGGACGCCCCCAAATTAAGCCAACCCTGGGGACGGCAGGGTCAAGAGATGGTACCAGAGACCAATTCTTACTACCAATGAGTGGCCAGATCCAGCGATGCCTTCAGTCAGACACCCCTGGACTTTTCTCCTAGGATAAGAGCCAATACATTCTTTCCTCCGTTCTGATTTTTCCAGCAACCCTAGGAGGTGGGGACTATGAATGGCTTTCCCATTCGAACCCTAACAGCAAAGTCAGGGTTCAAACCCAGGGCTTTCTGAGGCGCAGAGGCTTCTGCCCCATCTTGCAGTTTGGATGCAGGTCCCGCAGCCCCAGGGCCACACCTCGTCCAGGAGCTCCACAGAAGCCCGCAGGATCTGCCTCCACTTGTGCACCTCGACGCTGTGGAACCGCTTCTGCAGGGCCAGGATCTCGGCCCACTCGGCGGCCGTCTGGGGGAACTTGCTGTGGGGGATGCAGGGCCTCAGTGTAGCCTTGGCCTCCCTCGACCTGCCCAACTCCCAACCCCCTCAGGGTACCCACTCACCCCTTGGTCAGGGCCAGACTGTGCCAGGACTCGAATGTGTGGGCCGTCCGCTCCAGGGACCAGAGGCGGTAAAAGAGGAGGACGTTGAGGGCAATAAGGATGATGAGGCTAGGGGCAGGGGTCAGAGGTCAGGAGTTGGGCTGGGATGCTGCCACAAGTCAGGCACCCACACAGCCACACCTTGACGGGACACCTACGATTACCTCTTCTTCAGAGGAAGAAGCTAAGACTCAGAGAAGGGGAGAGACATGCATAGGGTCACACAGTCCATAAGCAGCAACGTTGGGGTTCAAACCCGGGCTGGTCTGATACCCACGCCCTTAACCGCTACGCCAGACAACCTTACTGGGAGGGCCGAGGGCACGGAGTAGAGAAGGGGCTGCAGCCAGGGGCGAGACATGAGGTAAGGGGAGGTACAGGATGCAGGACCCTACCTCACACAGATCCTGAGTAGGCAGTGAGGAGAAGACAAAGAAATGAGAGCTACCCAGCCCATCCTAGCCACTCCACCCCTCAACCCCGGCTCCCAGCAGAGCATGCCACACAGCCTCTACTGGACTGCTGCTGTCGGGAAACTGAGGCCAGACCAGAGAGGCTGAGTGTATGGCTGATCTGACTCACACCTCCCAGGGTCTGCTGGAAGCACGGATCTCACTTCCATACCCTCAGAGCGTCCTGCCCCTTCACACCTCCAAGCCTTTGCACAGGTGGGGCTCCTTGCCTAACCCTGAGGTGTCTCAGCTCAGCAGTCCTCTGCTTTCCCCAGAAGCCTTCCGTGACTGCCCCCCGTCCCACCTGGAGGAAGCCTTTGGTGGCCTCCCCATGGCTTCCCTATCCAGGCCCTGTCCCCTCTGCCTGTGTTTCCCCATCACAACCGCCATCATTCCAGTCGGTGCCAGTCTGTCTCCCCTCAGAGCTGTTTGTCACTACTGTGGCCCCACATCACCCAGCTTAGGGATAGGCACAGAAAACTAATGAAATGTCTAAGTGAAATTGCTTCTTTTACATACCTCTCCCGGTTCACCTAATTTTGCCTCCTTTGGGTGTCTGCTCCTCCAGAAAGCCCTCCCTGCCCCGGGGCAAGGTCAGGCCCCTCTAACCTCCCAAAGCCCCAGGGCATCCCTCTCCCAGCAGGAAGACTTCTCCACCATGAACTGAGCAGTACACTGTGCACAGAGCTCTGCTGGGAATATCCCAAACATCAGCTCCTTGAAGCCTTGCTAGGAGGTAAGCCCATGCTCCCACTTAAGCAGAGGCCCACAGAGGCCAAGGACTCGCGCGGGGTCAAACATCCAAGATGCAGATCCAGGCCTGTCTGGCCCCGAAGCCTGGCCCTCTTACTCACACAACGCTGATGAGCACCAGGGCGCTGGGGATGCCTGCCCCGGGGCCCTGGTCCACGGCCGGTTCTGAGAAGCGGGAGCTGAGGGAGCCTGCAGCAGAGCAACTCAGAGTCAGACCCTTCCAGCCCACTCCACCGGGCCCTGCTCCTCTGTTTGCCCTGCCCCAGCCTAACAGACGCACCCGAAGTATGCATGCCAGCCCGGGCACAGGGGTCAGGGTCTGGGTGCTGGGGCCCGTCACCGTGACCCCTCCAGCTCAGGGGCCGCTTCCGCCTCCGAAGGCCGGACAGCAGTCCCCGGGCATCCTTCCCGCCTTCCTCCAGGGACAGCTTCTCGGCCTTGGCGAGCTCTCGCTCTGCGGACACAAGCGAGGGCTCTGTATGTCTGCGCCCACCAGGCCACAACCCCACCGCACCCTGGCCTCACTCAGTCCCCTACCCAGATGGTGGAAGTAATCTTCAATGCCACTCCATGAGTTCTTCTCAATGAGGGACTTCACAAGGCTCCAGGGCTGCTTCCGGTAGCGGATCTCAGAGGACACTCTGGGGTTGGGGGAAAGAGGGAGGGGGTCAGGGTCTGACTCCAGCCCCGCCCCAGTCCCAAGGGGTGCTTTCCTTCCCCTGATTCAGAGAGGGCCCTGTGTCACCCACACACAAAACAGATGCGTTCTCCCCACCCACCCACGGCTACTCTACGATCCCCACTCACCGCAAGTGCCAGCCAGTCAGCCCACAGCCCCTCTGTGTCCACACCCACTACCTTGGCACGTCTCCCAGCCGTACGTGCTGCCTGGGCACTGCCCACCCAAACTGGTGGCTTAGTCACACCTGGGGCCGGAACCCCTTTCATCTTGCTGCTGCGCCCAACTCCATACGGAGGTGTGAGAGGCAGCGCCACACATCCCCAGCTGAGCTCCTCGTCTTCCCCCAAACCTACTCTGCCCCCCTCAGTCAGTGGCAACCCCGACCTAGAGGCTCTGGCCACACACCTCCGGATGTTCCTGATCCCTCAGGGACCCAAACTTCTGCTCGCCTGCCAGGGTGGCACCCAACATTCTGCTGCTAACTTGGGCTGGGGAGCATGGGATGGGGGCCCTGGGACCACCAAGGCGCCAGGCGCTCACCGGAGACGGGCCTTGTTCCGGGCAAGGCCCAAGATGCAGTAGCGGTGGGCGGTGTAGAAGTAGTCCTGGTAAGGAATGCCCTGTGTCAGCACTTCCGAGTCCACGACACACCCGCCTGCCTGGGGGCTGCGCCGGAACAGTGTCTGCAGGGACAAGGGAGGAGGGAGTCAGGGCCACCCCACCCGGCCGCCCCACCCGGCGGGCCACCCTGCCAGGCTTACCTGTGTCTCTACCACGGAGGCGCTCTTGGGACCCAGCGGATTGCTGATGGGAATGGTGTAGGTCAGCACTCGGCGCTGATGGCACTTGCTGTCCCCACTCCAGGGGCTCAAGGACACATCTGGGGGAAAGAAAAGCAGAATGAGACCATTCTCTAGCGCTTTGCCCACAGGCCGTGGGACTCAGACTCTTTGGAAGGCTCCAGTTCTCTGGGAACTTGCCCCCAAACCTACCCCTTCTCCATGTTCCCACCTTGGTGTCTGCCCCACCTTCCTCTGGACACCTAAAATTTTAGATGCTGACTATACTCCAGAGCTAGGACCTTTCCCCTTCCTATACTTCTCACCCCTCCTGGGGCCATCGCATCCACTTCTGCAGCTTGTTTCCCTCTTAGCCTCAGACCTAGGTTTCCTGCGACTTCCTGAACACCTTCCCCAGGAAGTCCCCTGGACCTCTCATACCCACTGAGCTCCACAATGGCCTCCGCATCTCCTCAAACCTGCCCCTCCTCTCGGGGCCTCATCTCAGGGGCGGCCCCACTGTCCTCCAGGCTCCCCCTTGAGCCCCAGGCCTGGACACTCCCTGCCTCCCCCGTCTGTTCACTCCACCTCCTAAGCATGACTCCTGGTTCAGGCAGTCCTCGCCGACCCAGGGCCCTCTCCAATCTCCCCCAGCTCCTGGTCTCAATCTCCACCTCTGGTCCAGGGATAGCTTCTTCAAGACTAGCCGGACCCTGCCCTTTATCTGCCTAGAATACTCCATGGCTCCCCAATGCCCTCACACAGTCTGAGTTCCTCCGTCTGATGCTAGCCTCTCCAGGATGTAAGCATAGTTTCGGGAGACTTGTAGGCCCCTAACATAAAGCACAATATTACTCGTTCTGAAGGTTCATTTTCATTAATATAGAAAAAAGAAACAGAAAAACTACCATCTGACTGGCCACTTCCCTACCTGAATCTCTTTCGCAGCCTCTGAGCGCCTCTGCTGGACCCCCATCAACCCTTCTGCCTCACCTGGCGCTGTGGCGTCCTCTCTCCACACCTGGCTGCAGAGGCCCAACCTCAAGGGATTTCTCATAGTGCCTGCCTCCAGCCTCAGGGCCTATGCAGGTACCGTGCTGCCCTCCTGGGATTCCACCCCCCCCCCCGCTGCCCACACACACACACACACACACACACACACCTTCTCCCCTTTCCCTGGAAAAGGTCCTCCTGCAGGCCTTGGTTTCAATTTCACATCCTTCCAGCAGCTTTTCCTGATCTGATACCTCTCAGATCACAGCTACCCCTGTGACACTCACTTGTTTGTGTGAGAACCTACCCTCGTTGTCACTAGATTGTGGCGACTATCTGTCCTGGGCTCTGCACGGGCCTGACAGAGCAGGCACTACATGTGTGGAAATTAACTTGCATTTATGACTTGCTTACTGTATGCTGCTATTCTGGGTACTCTTCTAACATTAAGTCATTTCGTTCTCCTGAGACCCTGACAAGGCAGGTACTATTATCACACCCCCACTATGCAAAAGAAGAAACATTAAAAGAGGCTGGACCCCTGCCCAAGGCCACTCAGCTAATAAGAGGCAGAGCACTCTGGTCTCATAGATGCTGCTTTTAAGCCCCACGTCCAGCCACACTTAATGTGCACAGCACTGCCTGTCTGCCTCCCACCCTCAACCCCACCCAGTGCCTGGGGAACCTCAGCCCCTGACCTGTGAACTTGCACTGCTCCAGGAAGCCCTGCAGGAAAGGCGAGTCTGAAAAGAGCATTTGCTGGAGTCGCTCGGCACCCACGTGGAAGACGGAGTTGATGAGGAGACGGCCAGAGAGGTCGGGAAGCAGTGCAGCCAGGTCCGCTGGGCGACAGAGAGGGGCAGCAGATGAGGCCACCTGCTCTTGTCCCTCCTCAGATGGGTTCCTCGGTTTCCCTCTGGGTGACAGCTCCTCCCCATTCCCAGACTTGTGGGGTGGATGGGCGGACCTATCCTCCTATACTGGAGTGGACACTGACACAGTGCACTACTCGGCCCCCTCTGCCACTGGGATGGCTTCAGGGTGGCATGTGCCTCAGGCCCAGACAATCAAAGCCACCACGATCAGCTCAGGATGGAGCACACACGTAGGCCCAGCCAACTGCAGTCCTAGTGATCACAGGGTGGGCACAGGCTCCCAGGCTCCTCAGCCTTGGGCTCTTGCCCAATAATTGGTTCTGGGATATACGTGTGGTCTAGGCCAGGCAAGGCAGCCAGTGACTGGTTCAGGAGTTGGCTCATTCTCCAATCAGAGCCAACCCTAGAGCTTTTGGTGCAGCCACTGGGCAAAGCACGCTTTCTCTCTGCCAAGCTTGTCTAGCACAAGGTGGGGGCTCTCTGCCCCAACAAAAGGAGAAGCTACCTGAGAATGAAATTGGCACAGAGAAATGGAGATGATGATGATAACGAAAATAACAGCCAACCTTTACTAACTGGCCCCAGAACTTTACATATATTAACTCATTTCATTCTTAACAACCACCCTATGAGGTGAGTACGATTGCTAACCCTATTTGTCAGATGAGGGACACGAGGCTCCCAGAGGTTGAATAATTTGCCCAGGTTACACAGCAAGGAATCACTGTGGCCAGGATTTGAACCCTGCTGATCTGGCTTCAGAGCCTGTGCTCCCACCCACCCTGCCCTGCTACCTTTAAAGGAGAGCTAAAGACAAATGTCTAACAGTGCCATGTGAATGTTTTACCTGCTCTCCCCCTACATTTTTTAGCCCAGTGAGCCAGTAAATCCCTGATTTAAGCCAGTCTGAATACGGTTTGTCATGTGCAACCGAAGCAAATGACTGGAGCCACCTGCCTCACCTTCCTCCCCCGTGGATGAGGAAGAGTTACTTGTGTCCGTCAACAGCTCCTCACTGGGCAGCAGGTCCAAGGGGCCCAGGGACGTGGGCCCATCAGATGGGGTGGGCTCTGCACTCGGAGGCTCAGCCACCGCCGTCGCTGTCTGGCTGGAGGAGGCATCCAGCTGGTTGTCTGTCTGCTCCTCCTTGTCCTCCTCTGCCTGCGGAGAATGGCTTAATCCAACCGCGTCCCACCTCCATCCCAGCCTGAGGGCCCCCTGGGGGCCCCCACTGTGGCCACAAGGATTGGAGGCTGTAAGAAAACCAACGCTGGGAGGTCACGTGGGTACGTAGGGTTTACAGCTGAGGTACAAGAGGCCCTGGGGCTGCCCAGACAAGGGCTTCTCTCAGCCCTTCCGGGACTGTCTGGGATACTGGGCCATAAGGTTTCTTATGCCCGTCCTGTCCATCTGTCTGTCCCACCCATGCCTTGCCTGTCTCCTCCTCATCCATGCCCCCATCTCTTGCCTCTTCTGTCTCTCATTCTTCCTGTCTCCTCTTTGCCTGTCTCTCTCGTTCCCCGTTTTCCTTGCCCATCTTCCCGGCTCTGTCCTATCCCTCCATCCACCTTTCTCACCCCCCTAGTCCCCCCAACCTGTCCATCATCCCTCTCCCCAACACCACCCCCAGCCTTCCTCGGTCTCGTCCCCTCAGAACCCCCTCTCTCTTCCACCTTCCTGCTCACCCCATGGTCTGCATCGCTGCTGGCCCGGGAAAGGTTGGGGGTGATGTGGCCACGGCGTGAACCCACTGGGCTGGGCTCCTGGCTGTGGTCAGCTGCCCCCGACGGGGTGATGTCACTCAGGGCGATCACATCTCCCACGTCCTTGGGGCTCCTACGGGCAAAGAGAGGACATGGGACCGCTGTATCCTGGAGACCCCACACACCCTCCTGGTCTCCCAGACTTCGTTCCCCAACCTCAGTCCACCCAGGAGTCCAAGAGCTGGGCAAACAGCCCGTCCTGTCTCCCCCAACCCAGGAACCAGCCGCCAACCTCCGACTCACCCCAGACCGTTCAGCTGCAAGGGGCAGACATAGTCCTCGTCCTCACTGGTAAGGCCCAGCTCTGAGCCGTAGCACTGATGTACCAGGTGCCAGAGCTCACGGGGACTCAGCGTCTGGGCAGGCAGGACGTGGGGTTGGCCTCCAGCTCATGGGGCCAGAACCCTCCCCACCCCATCCCCACCAGCGCTCAGCCTCGACAGTTCCCCCAGTGTCCACACGGGGGCAGCACGGTCTCCATCCCAAATGTCACATCCCATCACAGCCCAATGGGAAGGAGCTCAGGACTTTCTCCTCAGGTCCTCACAGTTGCAGGTTTATGGTCCCAATTTTACAGAAGAGAATATGAGGCCCTGGATGGGGAGGTCACACAGGTGACAAGAGGCAACTTAGGGATTCAAACCAGCCCCCAGAACCTCTGCTGCCACACCCCATGCTGTCCCATCCCCGACTATTTCCCAAGAGTTCTCAGGAGCCCTGGGCTTTCAGCTACACACAGCCAGAAGGGCTGAATGACAATGATGAAGTAGTAATAACAACAGTAATAATGTTACCATGTACCAGGCATTCTTCTAACCCCTGCACATGAGCTAACTCACTGAGTCTTCAAAAAAATTCTGTCAAGTCAGGGCTAATGTCGTCATTTGAAGACAATGACACTGACAGAGAGGTGCCCAAGTGGCGACGCAGAGAGGTGCCCAAGTGGCAGTGCTGCGACGTGAGCCCAGGGGCTGGGAGAGCACCTAGAGCTAACCACTGGGAAACCCTGCCTCACAGAAGAGCTGAGCACTTACTCTGGGCCCAGCTCTGGCTGCTGTGAAGTAGGGACAGTCCCCACCTGACCAATAGGGTCCAACGACTTGCCCCCGGTCACTCAGCTCCTCAGTGATGGGGCTGGAATTCAAACCCTGGCAATCTGGCTTCAGGGCCTCAGCTTTGAACCCTCCTCTGCCCTCACACTCCTTGCAGACTTGGACGCAGCACTGTTCCCTCTCTCAGGCTCCTGCTCCAGCACTCTTGTCCCCAATGGCCATAGCTGGCACTGCCCCTGAGAGGACAGGACGTGAGCACAGCAGCCCTACTAGAGGAGCAGGTTTGGGCCTTGTGAGGTGCTACAGGCCATCTGCAGCAGACACTGTGCCATGCCTACCCGACATCTAGCCACCTTCCCTCCCTGCCAGCAGAACCCCGATCTGGGGGTAAAAATCTTCTCCAACCGCAGGGATGAATTATGATTGGTTTACACAGATTCATCTTTCCTTTGCCACATACCCAGCTTCCTTTGCAACCAAGGTAGTCATGTGACTGAGTACTAGCCAAAGAAATGCAAAGAGAAGTCTGCTAAAGAAGGCTTTTCTTCCCTGATAAAGGGAAGTCCACTTTCTATCCGTACCTTTCCTCCTTCATGTTTGGGACTCTTATGTGAGGGTATGACACCTGGAGCTGTAGCAGCCATGTTGTAACCACAAGGCAACAAGCATGTGCACAAAACATCAACATGCAGAGGGATGACCGTGTGCAAAAAGGGACAAGAGTTTGAGTCCTTGACGACATAGGGGAGCCTTCAAACCCAACCTGGACCGCCTGCCTCCAGACCTCTCGTTACATGAGCGTGAGTGTGACGCAGAGGTCGAGGGGACTCCAGAACCTAACTGCAATGGGTCAGAACCCCAGCTCAGCCACATCAAAACCCATGTGACTGGGGACAAGTCTATCCCTCTGTGCCTCGTTAGCGAAATAAAAATAATAACCACATTGCCTCGTAGAGCAGTTGTGAAGATTAAATGAGTTAATTCATGTAATGCTCAGATCAGTGCCTGGCACCCAATAGCACCATAAGTGTTAGCTATTATTAATACCTTATGAAATGAAATAATTCAATTATCTGTTTGCTTAAACCATTGTTTGGCTGGGTTTTCAGTCATTTGTAGCTGAATGCATCCTACGTAAAACCATGCAACCATAGTGGGCATCCCAGGAGAGCCCGCTCAGGACTGGCACTCAATAGACTATCAGATTGCAGTAAGTAAAAATCTAAAATAAAATCCCTTCTTCAAAACCCTTGGGGCAAGACATGATTCAAATTGAGATGTGGGATTTAAGAAAAACAATACAGTGCTAATACCATATTCTGCAATACAGCACCAATAATAATAAATGTATGCAGTATCCAGTGCAGTGTACACCAGAGGTTCTCGGGGTGGTCCAAGGACTTCTGGGGGTCCCTAGACCCTTTCATGAGGTCCATGAGGCAAAAACTATTTTCCTAAGTACGATAAGTGTTACTAGTGGTATAAGATGTTACTTGCCCTTTTCACTGTTATCACTCATGAGCATGCAGTGGAGTTTTCCAGGGGCTCTATGAACAGGCAATGCTGCAACGTGTGCTTGTGTGTTCTTGTGTTTACAACTTTCCCAGTTTCAATTTCTAATACGGTAAATACCGATAGACATAACCCACTTAACACAAACACTCTTTGGCGTGTTTTATTTTAAGGAGTGCACACAATTATTTTAAGGAGTGCAAAGGGTTCCTGAAACTATAAAGTTTGAGAATCACTGGAATATTCTATATTGGATACTATAACTTTTTATTGAATTACAATTATACCTAAGATTTACATATACACATTAATAACTTTTTGTCCTGAAACACATGAATAGTCACATTAGTTGGACTCAATATAGACCTGGGCTATGCAAGAAGCACGAATGGCCATTTAAGTCAACTAAAATTAAATTAAATATGCAGATCCTCAGTCACACTAGCTACTTTCCCAGAGTTCAATAGGCACGTGTAGCCAGTGGCTACTGCACTGGAAAGCACGGATACAGAACACGTCCGTCACAGCAGAAAGTTCTATTAGATAATGGTGATATACACGATAAAAATAACTATGTTACCTCTGATCAGAACTTGCTACCACACATACAAAACAAAAAAGCCTCTACATTTTCAGAGCATTTTTGATTTGTCGATGGTGAATAAAGGGTCATAGATACACATTTCTAGTGGGCAGGGTCGGGCACTGAGCTTGTGCTGGCCTCGGATGCAGCTTATGGAGGAAGCAGCCAGTACGCTGAGCCAGGTGTCCGTGGAAAAGAGCTGCAGGGTCCTCGTCCCTGACCTCTGGCATCCCTGGCCCCATGCTCTCCCTTGGCCCCCCCCAACTCCCCTGGCCAGGTCCCGCCCAGGCTTACCTTTTCAAGCAGCGCATTCTGCCAAAGGCGAAAGATGAGGAGAAAGCAGCGGTCCCGGGCCCCAAAGGAGGTGAAGAAATGCTGCCCAAAGGAGAGAGAGGGAGGGATGTGAGGGGGTGGGGGAGAGACAGGGCCAGAGGGAGGGGAAGCTCCACCCCCATCCATACTCTGTTCCTGATGGATCCCTCCATCTCCATCCTGATGGATCCCTTCATTCATCCCTTCCCTCATTCCACAAAATGTTTCTCTTGGGTCCAGCCCTGCACTGGACCCTGGAGTCACCGTGATAAGGAGGTGACCCCTGTCCCTGTTCCCAGAGCTCACAGTTCAGGGTGGGAGACAGGCACGTCTCCAGATGGGGTCAGCCCAGAGTAACAAGGCTGTGAGGGAAGAAACCTAGGGCACTTTCCCAGTCTCCTCTGCCCACTAGAGGTGGTCAACTGATCTCCTTCTGGCCAATAAAACAGAAAGGGAAGTCTACTATGAAGTGTCACGCACGCGTGTGTGTATGTGCGTGCGCATGTGTGTCTGGCCCCAATCCCTTCCCCCTTCCTGTCTGGGCCATCGTTGTGAGGCAGCCATCTTGGGACCATGAGGCAACTATCATGAGGACAGAAGGAGGAGAGCCGGGGAAGGCTTCCAAGGAGAGGGGACTTCTGAGATGCAGATAGATGGGAGGGAAGAGTTTTACTGTTAATATTATCTCTGAGCAGTCTGTGAGAGGACAAGCTGCAGGGACTAAGAGAGGAGGTTAGTGTGGAGATCCAGGTCAGAGACGATGGAGCCTGGGCCAGGGCGGGGGCAGGAAGAACAAAGAGAAGGCGACAGTCTAAGGGCAGTTCAGGGTGCAGAAGAAACAGGGCTTTGGTGGGCGGAGGAAAGAGGAGCCGGCTAAGGGCGGTGACCACGTGGCCCCGTCAGCAGGTGCTCTTGCTCACCTTCTCGCTCTCTGTGCAGATCTGGATGGCATTGGGGATGAGCTTAGCCGTCTTTTCCTTCTTCAGGCACGTCACTTCTTTCAACTGGATAGAAATCTAAGGAGGACAGGCGGGTCAGCAGCGGCCACGGTCCTGCCTGCACTGGGGCCCCTCCTTCTCCCCACGTCCCCGCGTCGGCTCACTGTTGTCTCCCAGCGGAAGATGTTGCTGTAAAAGCAGATCCAGTTCTCGGAGAGATAGAGACGGCCCTGGAGGAGGATCTCACGCTGCAAGGCACAGGAGTAATCTGAGGCGGCCGGGGAGAGACAGGCGGACACCCGAGTCACACGGCTGGCCCGGCCAGCACCCGGGCGGGGAGGGCAGAGTTGGGAGCTCGGGGTCGGGTCCAGGACAGGGTGGGCATCGGGACTCACCCACAATGAGGCGTTCGGCTTCAGGGAGTTTGCTAAACAGCTTCCGGAAGTCCTCATTCCGCTGTTTGTATGTGGGGCTCAGCATCTGGGGGAAGTTTAGGAGGTGAGAACCCAGATGGGGATTCACACCCCTGATTCTGCCTCACAGTGCTCCCAGAAGCCCCTCAGTCTCCTCCGCCCCCCAACAGGCTCTCTGAGGCTTCAAGTCTAGCTTACTCTGGCTTCCACTGCCGGTAACACGAGAGTAACCACGATGAGAGCTCCCATTTACTGATTTCTACATAAGTCAGGCCCTGAGTCATGGACCTACCACCATCACTGATTCTTGATGAAAGTTCCCTTCAGCCTTGTAACGTTGGGACTGTTTCTCAAGAGAGGCCCAGAGGAAGCAACTCACTTAAGGTCACACAGCACGTAGGCAGCAGCACAGGATGTGACCCGATGTCTGCTGACCCTAGCACCCACTCCTTAATTGCTGTCCCCTCCATCCCACCCCTCCAGCAAGCCCCCCTGCCCAATACTTACACTGTACCAGCTCTGCATCTTCTGCAAGAGAAAGAAATAAGAGTCAGAACAAGCCCCTGCATCCCTCCGCCTCACACCCTTCTCCCCACCCTTCCAGGCTTGCACCAACCTTGCTGTTGCGGATGAAATTCCGGCTGCCCAGGCTCTGGGTACTGGGTGTTCCAGACACCCCACCCTTCTCTGAGGAGCTATCTGACCCCTTCTCCACCATGGTGCTTGGTTCTGGCTCAGGTGGTGGTCGGCTTGGGGGCAAGAGCTGCAGCCGCTTACGGAGAGACGGGGAGCTGCTTGGCGTGCTCCGCCCAGAGTGGGGGGTGGTACTGATTATTGGGGAAGAGGAAGAAGGGGGTTATGGGGAAAAACAGGTCAGGGTGTGGGGATAGGCCTGTTTTGGGAGGCTCACCCATCAGCCCATTGACCCCACCCATCCATTCGACTCCACTTCCTAGAAGTGTGGCCCAAAACAGGTTCCCAAACTCCGTTACTTCCGTTACTTCATCTGTGATCCAGGGGTGAAAAATACATGTCCTCATCTGGTTATTTGAGGGTTAAATGAACCAGTACACGTACAGTGCTTCTAACAGAGCCTGGCATACCGTCAGCTCTCAATAAGCCTGCTATTTTTTGAATTAACTTATTCATTTATACTGCAAATATTTACCGAGCAGCCACTACCCACTTAGTTGCTTGAGCTCAACACCTAAGCGTCTTTTCATCCCTCATTTCTAATCTATTATCAACTTCCACCTGGTCCACCTCCAAAATCTATATCCATTATTTCTATTCTACCCACTTCCCCTGCTCCACTGCTCTGACCTAGCCTCCACCCTCTGCCTCCCGCATACCAGGTACCTACCTCCTCCCTGGTCTCCCGCCCATCCACACCCCCTCTCCCCCCCCACACACACACACATGATGCTTTCTCCATGCAGCCAGGGGGAGCCTATGAATCCCCAAGTCAGGTCAGGGCCTTCCTGGTTGAGCCATCACCCCTCTGTACCTCACTCCAGCTAAAAACAAAGCCCTTATCATGGCGCCCAAGACCTTAGTGTGGTCCCTGCCACTCTCTTCAACCCAGCCATCCCAGCCCCTCTTTAAGTCCATTAAGCTCGCCAATTGTATTCCCAAGTCAGGGCCTCTGCACTGCTGTTCCCTGTGCCTGGAATGTCCTTCCACAGCCCCAGCATACGGGGCTCTGTCTTCTTCCACTCAAATGCTCCTCCCCTGGTGGCCCAACCTGAAGTAGCCCCCAGCTCCCAGACCCAGTCATACTATCTCCGCTCATCCTGATGGTTTATTTGGTTTGCTCCTAGTCTGCCCAGACTGTGAACTTCAGGAAGTCCTGACTGGCACTGTGTTCCCAGCACCCAACTGTAACTGGCACATAGTGAACTCTGAATACACATTGGTGACTACGTGAATAACCTGAATAATCTGCGCCCTGCCTGGAGTTAGGAGCAGCAGAGACCACCAAACAGGGGGTTCCTGCCTTGGGGATTAGCCTCTTGCTGGGAGGCAGCTCCTGAACATACAACGCTCAGAGGACTGAATAAACACAAACAGTCATAGGGCTGTGGAGTCAATCTGGGGAACTTTAAAGGGACACTTTTGTTCACTGTGTTATCAGGACCGTGGGAAGCTCTGCATATGATGAACTGTAAGGTTCCTCACACAAACTATGCATTCGATACTGTTACCATGCGCGCTTCACAGAGGAACAGCTAAATCAACCAAACCTCCAGTCCAAGGACACATAGCTGGTTTAATTCAGGGAGATTCCAATGTGGGATCCTTAATCTCCCCTGGGGGGAAGGTGGGAGACCCTCTACCACTTGGGGCTCCTCAAACGTTTCTTCCCTGCCTCCAAGCTTTAGCATACTGTTCCCTCTGTCCAGACTGTCCTTTCTCCTTTGACTAGCAAACTCTTATGCAACCTTCAGGCTCTTGCTCACAAACCCCCTTCGTCCTGGATGCTGCCTCCCTTCTGTGGGTCCCCACAGCTCCCATCCCAGCCCAGACCACTCTGCCTATGCTTCCCTCATCCTAGCCCTGACTACTCTGTGCTGTCACTGATGACAGCTCTTTTCCCCACAGGTTTGTGAGCTCCCTGATGGCAAATCTTGCTCACTGCTGTCCCCAGTATTGCTCAGGACAAGGTCCAAGGTAGGCATTTGTGAAACGAATTTGTGGAATAAAATAAATAAATGAAAAATGGTGACCTGGGCCACCGCCACTCCTCCTGGACTATTGAAGCCACCTTCTCTCAAGGTCTCCCTGCTCCGACCCTGTGCCCCCTGTGAACCTGAGTCAGCTTAGGGCCCTCCTGGTGCGCTCTCTCCTGGCTGCACACCTCACTCCAGCTAAAAGCCCATGGCGTGACCCTCTCATCACCCCCAGCTCCTGCCTTGATTGTTCCCTCTGCCCAAATGTCCTTCCTCCCAGATGTCTGCAGGGCTCCCTTACCTCTTTCAGATCTCTTCTCAATGGACATTTCTTTAAGATACCTTCCCTCACCAATTTAAAGCACACACCCCATTTCCCGACCCCATCGCTCATCTCTCTCCTCAGCACTTCCCCCACTTAACCTTCTATATTTTCCCTTGTTTCTGATCCTCCCACACAGGAGGTGCACTCCAGGGGGAAGGGTGTTTTGCTCCTAGAATGAGGCCTGGTGCATGGTGGATGCTCCTTGAGCACCTGCTCTTGTGGATGGAATGAATGAATGATCCTCCACCTCCTCCTCACAGAACTTGGATTCAACCAGGTGTGCGGCTTGCCCAACCCTCCACAGGCTGAGGCTGTGCCAGGTCTGTTTGGCTACTTCCCTGTGTGACCTTGGGCAAGTGTCTGAACCTCTCTGTGCCTCAGCTTCTTCTTAAGTCTAGAGGGAATACAATAGTATCCACCTCACAGGGTTGTCTGGAAGAGGCCATACATACATACAGCCCACCACAGGGAAGGCACTCTAGTGTGATCATTTGGGACTGTCAGACCAAAATGGAGTACAGGGCCCTGCCACCGCTCTCGCGCACCTGTGTCCAAGATGCTATGCTGACCCTGACAGGTATGGCACAAACACCTCAATCTGGCACGCAGAGCCCAAACTGACCCCAAAGTGCAGTCATTCACTCTCTGAGTACGCACTGACCACCTGCCCTGTACCAGGCACTAAGCATACACAAGCGAGCAAACCGGGTACAATCCCTGTCCTCAAGGCCTCACAATCTGATTGGGAAACGGACTATCAATAAGGAAACACATAAACAAGGATGATGAGCTCACTGACATTGGTCATACCAACAGCACTAGTCGCACCTAGAAGTTGTGAAAAATGCAGGTTCAGGGACCCACTGCAGACTTCCTGAATCAGAGATGGGGGGGGGTGGGCTCAGGAGGCTGAAGCATGTTCAAGTAGGAGGACCACAGTGATAAAGGAGGGCAAGTGGGTGGATGGGAGGGTGGGGTACAGGGTACACTTGAGCTGAGCCCCAAGGACAAAGAACAGATCTGGCAAAGGGCAAAAGAAGGCTGTTTTCGGGGCAGGAACAGCGAGTTCAGGAACAGGGCTGAGCTTGGCAGGTCTGAGGAACAGGGTGGCCAGTAGGGCTGAGGGAGGAGGACAGGAGGGCACAGGCCCACCCGCAGGCTCTGGTCAGGAGTCTGGGCTTCACCCTGATGGCACTGCTGAGCTATGGCGAGTTCTGAAGAAGGGGTGACACATTCCTCCCTTCTCATCTCCCCTCTAGTCTGAACTGCAGACCCCTCCTCCACTTGTGCTAGTCTCCCGCAGCCACAGGTCTTGGGGAGGGCACTGAAAGACAGGTACAACACACAGGCAGAGTAGGGCATAGCCCGCACCCCCAGATCTTGCTCCTTGGCAGGAGGAACAGGAAGTGCCCAAGGGCAGGCCCAGCCCTGAGCTGTCCAACCAAGCAGGCTGAAGCAGAGGGAAGGGAGGAGCCCCGCATGTCTGGAGGACCGTTATGGAGGGGGAGGGGACTCAGAAGAGAATAGGGTTTTGCCCACTGCAGGCAGATATCTCACCACCAGCCTTCCTCAGCCCAGAGAAGGGCAGATGCACTCACAGATGTGCATACAAGGGAAACCTGACAGCCAGCGTCCCAGGCAAACTCTCGTTCTCCCCAGTTGCAATTAGTCTCCCTCCCTTCCCCACTCCCAGCAGTATCATAGGTATGCTAGTCACACACAGACCCACTGTCCCAGCATAATTACATACACACAGGCAGCATTACAAGTATAATACAGCCACAAAGTCCCCGAAGTTACACACATAACATGTGCATGTACACACACACACACACACACACACACAGCTGCAGAGGGTCACAGACACACAGGAAACCACAGAAAGTCTCATAAATTATATTCATACAGCCATTGGAACATCTCAGAGAAGAGCTGAAAATAAACAACATTCCTATAGTTAGAGAGAGTCACGCAGTGAAAGAACAGTCACATAAGACCCCAGCTAACACATGTACAACCCAGGGAAATTAAGTCACAGGGTCAGCTCAGTTCCCATGTGGTGCACCATCAGGCGAGGAAGACAAAGCAAAGGCCTGCTCGAATTGGCAAGGGATGGAGGTGTTAGCTGCTGTCACAGGCAGAGAAAGAACCCTGACACACTACCATGAAGGACTCAGAATAACACAGCCCCAGGGATTAGGGACACATCTCAACAACAGAGCGGCCAGGTATTGAAATAAAGCATGGCACATGCTTTATAAACTATAATGGGAACAATGTCAGTTATGATTATTGCTCTAGAGAGTCAAGGGTACACCTAAGGTCCCAAGCCCACTAAGAGGCACAAAGGGTCTCTCTTTTCCTTGCTCTTCACACACAAAGCTCCAAAGGGTCTGAGGTGCACCCATGGAAGCCCAGGCACACATAACAATGTCACAAATGGACACACATAGGAACTTTCGCACAAAGAAGGAATCTCAGGTAAATTATAGGCACAACCCCAGAGGATCTGTCATACACGCCTGGCCCCAAATGCACATCTGTGTCACACATGGACGCACAGGTAACTGACATTTGCAAACCAGCTAATAGTTTCAGAGGTAAATTCTAGGCACATACAGAGGGTTGGGCAGAGGGTTGTAGCAGCAACCACAGAGCCCCAGATACATACGGACACACACTACAAGTCACAATTGGACACACAGGCAACTTACAGTGACACTTGGAGCCACAGAAGTAAATACACATACACACACACACACACACACAGAGCCTGGGAGGATCACAGCTGTCTGCAAACTAGGAGACCTAGACACGTGTACACACACTCCAAAGCCCCAATCAGACAGCAGAGGTCTGATGGGATGAGATACGTCATACACATACAACCACAGAAGGTCGCAGTCACACAAGCAGAGCCCCAGACACATACTACAGTCACAATCCGACACACACAGGGAACTTACAGTAACAATGGAATTCGAGGTAAATTACACTCACAGCCAAAGAGGATCACAGCTGCTGCCTGCACCTAGGAACACAGACACGCATACACACTTCCAAGACACCTACAATTCATAATCGGAAACACACGGGGCCCAGACAGGGTGCAGGAGAACTTCCGAGGGGTCAGGCACGCGGTCGGCGGGGCACACGGAGGCCCCCACCCCCAGTAGCCCCGAGACTCACTACAGACACGGAGGTAGGAGGAGGCCCAGCCCCGAGGGGCTGCTCCCGGGCCTGCCCCAGGGTCCGCGGCCTGCGAGCCCGCCCCGCCTCCACCCCAAGTCCAAAGACCCGGTTATCGTCGCGCCCACCCTTCCACTCCCTCCCCTCCCAGACAGGGGCGATCCAGGCCGGGGGCCCACCCCGCGGTCTGAGCCCGGGACGCCCTGGTGGAAGCCCCGCCAACCCGGCGCATCGCGCCATGGCAGCGACCAGTCAGGCCGGGGCCTCTCGGGCGTCTGCGCTCAGCCCCCTTTTGCACTCGTGAAACCCCCCCAGGCCTCCTTCCCCACCCCCGGCCGGGCCCACGTGCACGGGCTCCCGCACCGCGGCTGCAGCCGCACTGCCGCCCGGGCCCCCCCATCTTCTCCCCCGCGCCCCGCACGGTCCTTACTCGAACATGGATGCGGCGGCGGGCGCGCCCAGCCGCAGGGCAGGGCCGGGCCGGCTGAGCGGGGCTGGGCCGAGCGGGGCGTCCCCAAAGGGCACCCGCCGCGCCTTCCGCGGCCGCCGCCCCACGGACCCAGCCACCCGCCGCCGGCACAAAAGGCCGGAGCCGCCGAAGGCCGCGGGAGGCCGCCGCAGCGTCACGCACCCTCTTCCTGCCCCCGCCCCCGCGCGTCACAGCGCCGCCCCCCGCCCGTGAGGGGTGAGAGGGAGGGACCCGCCCAGGCGGGGCGGGGGGGAGGACGGCGGGCCTAGGTGCGGGAGGCGGAGGAGGAGCCAGGGAGGGAGAGGGAGACCCCGGGGGGCCGGTCCCCGCGGAGGAGGGACCGCGGGACTGTGAGAGGCCCGGAAGGAGAAGCAGCTACAGGGGGCCTTGGAGCAGGGGAGGAAGAGCGAGATGGAGAAATCGAGAGGGGTGACTAGGACGCCGGAGACAGAGGGAGAGAGGAAGATAAAGACAGACGGAGACAGAAATCCAGAAGCCGACTTGATTAAAACAAAACTCCGCCCAGGCAGCTACATTGGTACAGGCTGCCACCCTCACCCCTCGTCCCCGGAAAGGGGTCCTCAGCGACAATGATGCCCCTGGCCCTGAGCTCCCCGCCTTTCCCAGGGCGGAATCTGAGAGGCGGGGCGGAGCTGGGGTTGGATGGAGATGCTGGGAAACCCAGGTGTTCAGGCAGCTTGCGCTGGGGGGGATCGCAGTTGCGGGAGGGGCGCGGGACCCCGGGCCTCCAACCTCCCCCAGCCGATCCCAGTGTCCGAGCCCCAGATGTTGGTCCCAGGCGGTCCCAGCACCTTGGTCTCCTGGGACCCCTCTCGGTCCCAGTCCCCGTTATCCAGACCAAGTTAGAATCCAGCCTTCCTAGCGCTTATCTGTGCTGTGACATGGGGCAAATCAGCCCAGTTTGGGGGATTCCACTACCTGTGTGGTAAGGACTTTCCCATGGGACAGCGCGGAGAAGGGCAGCGGCAGCCCTTTCACAGACCGGGAAGCCCTATCTCAGAAATGGGAAGTGACTGGCTGAGGTCACCTAGCGGGTGGGCTGCAGAGCAGGACGCGACCCTGCACCTATCTCTGCCCGCTGCCTGAGTACGTTGGTCCTGGACTCTGCCCGAGAACACAGAATGTGCACCCCACCTTACACGCGGTGGCCAGAGGAACCCCCACACAGAGACTTGCTCCCCACCCCTCTGCAAGAGACGCTGTTCCTACCTCTTGAAAAAAAGTCCATTCCCATCCCTGGCCCCACACTCCAAACAACCCAACTTGACCTACCCATTTTGATGGATGGCAGGCCCCAAACTTCAGTCTTTCCTGACTCCTCTTTTCCCCTCACACCCACTCTAATCTCTCAGCAAACCCTGGGAGCTCCAGCTACACAATCTATCCAGAATTTAAATTCGTCTCCCCCTCCACTGCCCCACCCCCAGCCTCTTGGACCTCATAGCCACCTTCTCCCTGGTCTCCTGCTCCTGTTCAGGCCCTCACAGTCAGCTTCCTACACGCAGTCGCAAGGAGCCGGAGTCAGGTCGGGAGCCTCTGGGCTCTGAGCCCTCCTGTGGCTCCACCTCCTACAGCTAAAAGCAAAGCCCTCATCTGGGTGCCCAAGGGACCACTCTGACTTCTCAGCTGTCTAGCCCCAGCTCCCTCCCTGCAGCCATCCAGCCTCTCTACAGTTCCTCTAACTCTCCAGGCACATTCCTGCCCTGGGGCCTTTGCACGTGCCATTCTGTTCTCTCAACTTGGAAGTTCTTCCTGCAGTTCTTTCCTAGACTGCCTCTCACTGTCAGAGATCAGAGACTCCCTCCTTCCACCATCTCCCTCTGTCTCACTGCTCTCTTTCATTGTATTTCTCTCTGCCTGTTTCTTCTCTTGAAATACTTTTAAAATTTTTATTAGGGAATATTTATTTCAAACAGGAAAAAATGGTCATCTATGTCTCCATCACACATATATAATTGATATGGATATTTTGCCATTTTTGCTTCAGATCCTTTTTTGTTTTTTCAAAGAAATAAATGATTACAGTTACAACCAAAGGCCCAACTCCCATCCCTGCTTTCTCTGCCTCTGCCCCCCAACGTACCCGCTGCCCCGAAGTAGATGTATATTCTTCCTGTGCACTTTTCCAAACGTTTTCTAACATTGGGATACCTCCATCAACAATATGTCCTATTGTTCAAGGTATTTTAAAAAGATGCACAATTAGGCTCCCACTGTGTCATCATGCAACCTTTCTCTATCATCATTTCTGAGATTTGTCCACATTGATACACAGAGCCCTGCTTCATAAATTTTAACTCTTATCGAGTGTTCATTGTTGGAAGAAACCATAGTGAATATTTCTCTTCAGGGCCAATGTAGTTCTGTCCTCTTTTCACCTGTAACCTTGAACCTCCCAGTTTTTGTCTCTTTCTGCCAAAGGTAGGGTTTCTTTGCAGAAGTTTTGTTTAAACTTTTTCTTTGCCCATGAGCTGCAGCAGGAAAAACCTTTTACGTTGGCTTCCAGTACACACTTAGAAATATATATAATGTCACAAAAGTTGCAGGAAACCACGCTTACTCACTATGCCTCACATGCTGTGTTATTTTCGATTCTATCCTAGTTCTGTTTAGAAAAAAGTGCTGATTGCAATGCACTAACATTGGTTTCATGGCCCTTAAAGGGGTCATGACCCACAGTTTGAAAAACATTGGGTGGGTAGAAGGGGGTGTCCACCTCCAGTCTTAGCAAGTAGTGATCCGCTGAGCTCAGAGTCGGTTGTCCCAGTTGCCTGTTTTTGTTTGTGCATCTATTTTACAACTTACAATCAGGCCCCTGTGGCCACATGCTAACTCACCTTCAGCCCCCCACCTGAACAGTGACAGCCACAGGAAACCCACTCTAGAGCACGAGTTCCTAGAGAGAAAGAATCCCTTTCCTGTCCCACCGCCCAGGTCTCACCTGTCCTGGGGCAGACTCTCCAGGTCTGGGGTCCTCAGCAGCTGCAGGCACTGGGGTGTTGGGATGCAGTGGGGTGACTCCCCATCACTGGATGGCATTATCTGAATGGAGGGCACCTCCAGGAGCTTCCAGGGCTCAGAGGCCAGGCCCTCAGCCCTGCTATCCTGTAGCTGCTGGCTCTGCCACTCGACTGGGGGGACAGGTGAGTCCTGGGCACCACCCTGGGGCAGCAGGGGTGCCCCAGGCAGCAAGGGCAGGAGCTCGGCCATGGGGAAGTCTCTGCTTGCCCAGTTGGGGACCTTGGACAGCTGTGTAGTCTCTGGGGTAGAAAAAAGAGAGGTAAAGGGGAGATCTCCTGTCTAAGCCCTGCCCCTCCCACTCTCCCCATGCTGTTCCACTAAAAAGGGAACAGAGCTGAGGTGCATAGCATCGTCTGGGGATCAGAGAGGTTTGGGTGGGATTCCGACCTCTGCCAACATCCTCCCTTCATGACCCCTGAGCTTCAGTTTCCTCAGAAACTGAAGGTCCTGATGCTGACATCCTCGGGTGGCTGAGCAGTGTCAGAGAGCTCTGACATGTGGCACACCCAGCCCCAGGCCGGGCACACAGTAAGTGGTCAGTGAAGGTCTGTTCATGAAACCTGTTCAGGGCTGGGGTTTATTTTTTCTAAGCATTCACCGCGGCCCAGCCCTGGGTTTTCTTTATACCCGCCAGCCAGCTCCCTTCCACACACAGGGCCAGGAAAGAGCCAGGCCTGAGGGGACCCCAAAGGCCTCAGGCCTGAGTAGCGGCTGATCAAGAGAGGCAGAATCCAGGATTTCCCTTCCCTGTTTGCTCAGCTCAGCAATTGCCCCTCCCAAGACAAACAAAGGGAGGGTGGCCCAGGCTGGGCTGCGGCCTCCTCTGATGGGAGGAAGCCAGGCCAGTTCCTCCGGCTGCGGCTGTGATATTGGAGGCCGCCTGGGTCTGGGGAGATCAGATCAGTGTCTATCCTCACAGCAAAGGCTTTTTGGCACCCAGCGGCCAGAGAATAGGGAAAGAGGCCTGTGGGAACCAGAGAAAGCTTTCCCTGGTTCAGGCAAGACCCTGACTCTTTTGGCCAGGCCTGGACCCCAGGGTCCTTCACCTCCCCAATACTCCTACCTGACGCTTCTATCTCCTTCTGTCCTCATAGGGTTTGGACTTCCAGGGTAAGGCCAGGAGAAACAGGTCCTTCCCTCCCCCTAGTTGTCCTGTCTGGGCCAGAAAGTCATGACCTTGCTGGCTGGAATAGCATGTCCGGTGGAGTCATGTTCCCCTCCGGCCAGCTGGGAGAAACAACAGAGTGGGGGTGGGGATGTGTATACCATGGAGGAAGCTGAAGTCGGCTGTCTCACCCTTCCCTCTTGACTGCCCCATTGAGGAAGGGGCTGTCTGCACCCTAGGCCTCTGCTGGTCCGTCCTCCCGTTGGCCAGCAGCCAGCCACAACGTAGCTTCTGTCCTCACTGCTCCCCCAGAACTGCTCCTCCAAGCCCAGAGATCCTCCAGGGGGTCAGGTTCAAGACATTTTCCAGGCCTCATCTTCCCGCCCTGTTCTTACAAGCCGGAAACTGGGAGACCCCCTTTTCCTTCTGGGAGGTTCTCACAGCCTCCAAAATGCCTCAGTTTCTGGCTCTCCTTCCCATCTCATGTTTGTGCACAGTTCTGTCTCCTCTACCTGATCTGTAAAAGCTGGTATTCCCCATGGCTTAGGTCCAGACACTTTTCTCTGACTTTTCCATTTTTATTACATAATAATCAATACGTACTAAAGTCTGCCTGTACCGCAGATGTGAGTTACCAAGTATAACAATAAAATAAAGCCCATCGCCCCTACCCACCATCCAGTGTGAGAAGCGGCATATCACTGGTGAGTGCCCCCACCCCACTCATGGCTGCTTTAGGCCCCTTCCCCTGTCCCACCTCTGCCTCCCTCCATCATCCCTCGTTTGTCAGATATCATGCCCTCACATTTTTAAATAGTTTTCTGTCACATTGATATGCATCCCTACACAATATATTTCTTAGTTTTACTTGCTTTTGAGCTTTATAAAATGGAATCATACTATGTGTCATCTTCTGTGACTTGGGTTTCTCACTCAGCATTATTTCTAAGAATCATCCATAGGGGTGCAGGGAATTACACTTTATCTATTTTACCGGGGCACAATATTTCACTTTTGGAACACACCACACTTTATTTATCTCTGTTTCCTGCCCATGGACGCTGGGTTGTTTCTGATTCTCTGCTCTGATGACCGAAGCAGCCCTGAATGTTTCTGGGTGTGCTTCTTGGGTAACTCCTGGGTGGGTAACTCCCACCCATGCCTTACCTGTGCAGGTCTGTCTCTGAGTGCTCAGGTTGGTTCCATGGATCTCTCTAGCTCTGAGTCTATAAGATATTACTGCAATTACTTTTGCTTTAAAGTAAGTCTTGATATTTGGTCAAGCAAGTCTTCCTATCTTGTTCCTCTTCCGCCAGAGTCAGCTTCCAAGGCGGGGAAATCAACCTAGGGTTTTAATATAACCTGTTGGTTATATCATGCTATAACTAACAACTGATATCTTTACACTACTTGTAACAGTGACCCTATATCTTCTCTTGTTGAAATTTAAAACGCTGATATAATTGGATTTGACTGAGGGTTGGCTTGGCACTTTTGAAAATTTTTTTCTTTGCTTCTCTGACCTCACTCCAAACCTTAATAACTCTGTTTGCTATACATTTACTGTGCAAACCAGTTTCAATGGTTCTGTGTATTTCTGGCCAGTGTGCAAGCCTGGCCCGGTAAGTTGGGAGGGGATTTTTGCATCGTTATGGGATTCACTCCTAACCCTGGGGCAGACCAACCTCTAGGAAGCACTTTTTCCTAGAGTTGTCTAGTCAACTTCTCCTTCCTTTGTTCTGCCCCTCCTCGTGTGCCTATAACACCTTTTGGCAATATTAAGAGAAAAAAGGCAGTCTTTGTGACAGGGAGTCCACTATCTTCCCTTAATGCTGGCAATTTGGAATAACCTGCTTTTCTTTCCACCACTCTCACCTCTCGAGTGTTGGCTTTCTTTCAGCAAGCAGCCGGGCCCTTTGCATGGTAACACACTGAGTTTTCCAAAATGTACACATGGAGTCAGTCTCCCTGAATTTAGGTATGTTTTAATGCCACTCTCTGTGTGTTTAGGAATTTTTTTTTAAATTGTGGTAGAATGCACATAACATAAAAGTTACAACCATAACCATTTTTAAGTGTCCAGTTCAGCAGTGATAAGTACATTCACGTTGTTGTGCAATCATCACCCGCAAGTGTTCAGGTACTTTTGAAAAATAAAGATTCTTGTAAAATCCTTTCGTATTTTTGTTAGTGTTGTTTTCCTTTGGTATTTTATGTTTATACAAACTTTTTTTGTACCTGATAATACACACAAGAAAGGGCATAAAATATAAATGTAAAGCTAAATGTATATTTATAAAGGAAACACCCAGGGACCCACCACCCAGGTCAAGAAAAAGCATGTCGCCAGCAGTCTAGAAGCCACAACCAAACCCTCCTGCCCTCTAAAGACAAATACACCCTGACTTCGGTGACAACCCCTTCCTTTGCTTTGCTTTAGAGTTTTACTACTGGAGTGCACAGTCTCCAACAGCCTAGTTTAGTTTTGCCTCTTTCTGAACTTCATTCACATAAATAGAATAGCACACTTTGAATTCTTTCATATTTGACTTTTTCCATTTAACGTTATATTTGTGAATCATCCACCTTATTGTGCATAGCTGACATTTGTTGATTTTTAATATTGTATAGTATTCCACCGATAAAATAAATTGTAGATAAATACCACTATATACATATTGATTATGTTGATGGACATTTGAGGGCTTTCTAGTTTGGAATCTTAAAAATAGTGCTGCTAGGAACATACTTACATGTCTCCTTGTGCTTCTGTTACCCGTCAAATATCCCTCCCTCCATCCATCCATTTGTCTCTCCCTGTGCAAAACCACACTGTCCTGATTAAATATACCTAATTTTCCTATCTATGTAGATACAGTGCATGTATATATACAGTCCTTGCCTGTCCGTTCATATGTAGAAGTGGGGCCCAGCACAAAGCTTAGCCTTCCAACTACAGGGGCAGTCGAAGACTGAAAGAAGAAAATGTTTTGCAGAAAAACATCGGAGCTCTATTTAGAAAAACTTGTTGGAGATGCCTGTGGAAACTCCAGATGGAAAGGTCCAGCAGGCAGCTGGCCAAGCAAAGAGCAGGACTGGCTCTGGGTGTCCTCAGTAACTGATAGTGATCATGTGCCCCAAGGTGTCCAGCTGTCGAGCTGTCCCTCACCTCACATCTTTGCTGAGAACCCACCCTTCTCTCCCTGCATAGGATGATTGTCTTCCAGAAACACCGAGGTTGACTTGTGATTCTTACTTAGGGGTTGAGTTATGTGGGGACCTGGGCTTACAGTTAGTGCTGTTTTTACCTTTTCTGTTCTTTGCTTTACAGACAGATTTCTGAGTAAAGTTCATGGTTGGCATTAGGGCCGTGGAGAGAAGGAAACTGATGTCCTTGAAAACATGGGAGAGGCTGGTGTGTGGAAATGAAGCCTCAAACATAGCAGAGCTCCCTAAGAACAACCATGAGAGGATTCCACCTGAAGGCCCCCATGTTTCCTATCCTAAAAGCTCTGTGCATTGAAAACCATCTGCCTCTTATTCCATTCTTTCTGCCTTCCCCATATTCAGGGGAGCAGCAGTGTCGTGAGACTGTGCACTGGAGTCTCCTCCCAGCTGGGGTTGGTGTGGTAGGTTGAGGGGTCCGGATTTGGTGCCATTCCCACAGCATTCTTCCACATGGAGAGTTGACGCACAGGTAGAGTCAATGCTGACTTCCATTTTCCACTCCTATGGGGTGATGCAAAGAGTGCGGGCTTATGTATTTCTGGCAAATAATAACCAATAATGTGATGTTTGCACTCCCCAGATACTTCACGTTTTCCTATGTGTCTCTCAGTTTCCAGTGAACTGTTACTTCTGGTTTCTTCTCTATGCCCGTGTGGGTTTGGTAAGTTGACTTCTTACCCACTCTCACCCACACTATCTACATATGTAAGGTCTTACTCAAGTGTGTCTGATTTTAAGAAATCCTTCCCACACTCTCTACTCTGGAAAGTCCCACATTCTCTGATGTCCTCTCCTTCAGTTGTCTCTTTGCCTCCTGCGATTTCTCCCTCCTGGCAAGACTGAGCTCCATTCCTACAAAACTGATGGCTGTTCGTGGGACAAGCTGAACTGTTCCCTCCATGTCACCTGCTGACTTGACCTCGCCGACAGTGTTGCTGGGGACCTCTGTTCCTCATGAACTGCTGCTCAGTCACTCCAGTATCTTGGATCCAAATGCTGGTGCTTCTGCTCTCAGAGCAAAGATACCCTGCCCAAGACCGTTTCCTGCCCTTAAACTGGGAGGAAGCTTCGTGTACCTTGACAAGGATAGGGCAGGAAGGATAAAGATGGATGTTTTGCATCTTGTCAACCAGAGAATTAAAGATGAGGCCTCCCAAGGGTTTCTTTCTTCTCCCCCACTTCCTTCCTAGAACCTTTTTTTTCTGTTTTGCCTTCTCATTTTATATATTTTTTCCGACCCTAAAAACTGCAAGAAGGGGTGCAAATAAGTCTAAGAAAGGATGGCCTGTTCTACTTCTCAAAATCTAAAGAACTGTATTTTTTTTCATGATCATTTGGGTTCATTTCTGCAAGAGCTTGACAGGACCAAATATAACATTTTCTGTAGAAAATAACTGCTTTGGAGGGATCAATAATGGCCCAGGGAACTTTCATTCAGTATTTCGCCTAGACTGGGAACTCTTCAAGGAAACTTCTGATATTGGAGTCTTCATTTCAGCAGCGACGATGGGAAGCCTTTTGATAAACTGTGATGATTTCCTGTTGCCTCCCATGGACATACCGTGTCTCCCCAAAAATAAGACCCAGCCAGACAATCAGCTCTAATGCATCTTTTGGTGCAAAAATTAATATAAGACCCGGTATTATATTATATTATATTATATTATATTATATTATATTATATTATATTATATTCCCGGTCTTATTTTACTATAAGACTGGGTCTTACATTAATTTTTGCTCCAAAAGACACAGTAGAGCTGATTGTCCGGCTAGGTTTTATTTTGGGGGAAACACGGTACTTGTCAGCTCCTCTTCTAGAAAATGAGAATTAAACTATAGGCAGATGGACCCAGTGTGGTACTCAGTGAGCTTACAGCCCTCATCTGTGAAGTGTGGAAAATGTTATTACCCACCTCAGGGGGTTTTGAGAGAATCTAATGAGATAATAGAAGTAAAGTGCTTAGCCTGGGCTTGGGCACGCTGTGAGTGCTCAATCACTGTTCTAGCTATTATTACATGTTCGGGGGGCAGGCAGGGAGGAGTGTTGAAATGAGCATCCATGGATCGTGATTTCAACAACCATGCTATATACGATGCTGGAAATAAAAATTCTAGAATGCTTGTCATGTCCCCATGTTGGTTTTGTTTAGCCCTGGGTGTTTTTACACACCACTTATTAGACAAATGCTCAAAACGGGAAGGTAATACACGCTTGCTTGCAAAGAGACTAAAGAAGGGAGGAACTGGAAAGATTTCATTTTGCTGCATAGTCAGGCTTGTGAAGAGGGGAGCCCTGCAAACAGGGCAGGTTTTGTACGGCTTTTTTTTTTCTTTTCTATTTTTTGAATTGGTACTATGCATAGTTTTTGCTTTTATTTAAAAAAAAAATTTTAATGTAAGTATGGCTAATTTTAATAGGAAACAACTAGCCTCACCCCTGAAAGCCGGAGCAGAGGAAGGGCAGGAGTAGGGGAAACTGGCCACGCAAGCAGAGGAGGCACAGACCACTTAAGGAATAGACACCTTGAGATGGAACCTGGCTTTCAAAGTGGCCCACACTGCAGTGGATAAGGTTGGCAGATCCACACCGACAAGCTTCTCAACTCTACCGTACTTGCAACAAAACACTACCTGTTCTCAGAAATGGGAGGAAAAGGTGGCTACCCACCACTATATCATCCAAAAGAAGAGACTGTAAAGATCCATTAAAAGAAATACACAAGGATGATAACAGCAACTTTATTCAAAGTCGCCCAAAACTTGAAACGACCCAATGTCTATCCACAATAGAATGATTAAATAAATTGTGATATAGTCATGATGTGGAATACTACATGGCAAAGAAAATGAGCAAACTATTGCTACAAGCATGGATACATTTCCATTAATATGAAGTTCAAGAACAGGTAAAACTAATCCACGATGCCAGAGGCTAGAATAGTGCTTACTCTCTAGGGGGTTATGACTGGGAGGGAATATTGGAGCTTCTGAGACATGGGAATATTCTATATTTTAATATGTGTGGTTACAGTATATACTGGGGTGCCAAAAAAAGTATACACATGACTTGTATTCGTCTTTTGCTATCAGTATATATTATTACAATTTTAATGCAGTGTTTTCCTTTCTTAAAATGTGTATACATTTTTTGGCACCCTCTGTATATATGAAAATGTAATTATGCTGTGTATTTAAGGTTTAGGCACATTACTGTATGTATGTTATACCTCAATAAATAGTTACAAAATGAAATTTTATGTAAAGTTGCAATATAGCAACATTAAAACTATTTTAACAGCTTTACCGAAGCATAATTAATATATAAGAAAGTGCACATATTTCAAGCATGCAATTTGATTTTTGATATTGGTATATGTATACCCATGAAACCATCACCACAATCAGGCTAACCAGCATATCCACCACCCTCAGAAGTTTACTTCTGGCCTCTCCACATGGCCCCCATCACCATAACATTGACATTTGTATGTTAAAATGTTTCACAAATAAAAATCTCTGCTGAACATTTTCTTTCAGGAATTACACCAAACCAGCAAAGAGAATTTAGACACATAAATGCACTCTCCACTTCTGTGATAACTAGAGGGTGTTTGAAAGACAAGACCATGGCCTGGGAGGAAGGGCTGCCAATACAATGAAAGCCAAATGGGTCTAGGCCAAGGCTGACAGAGTGCCTTTGGTTATGACCTCAGGCAGAGCCCGCAAAGCACAAGAGGTTCGTCCCCACGGGCAACCAGCAGTCACTTGACTGGGATACAAGAATGAGCCTGGCAGCTGAATCTTTGCTGAAACTGCTTGGCAGGTGAGATTGTGAGGTGCACTGTAAGGACCTTCCTGCTGTCACTCCTGGCCTGCTGGGGCACAGGCAGGTTAAACAGCTCCACTTGCACACAGTCCTCTGAATTTGGAGCTTCAGAAGTTGGAACACAGGGAGAGTTCCTGCTTGGCAGAAACAAAACCTTCCCCTCCCCCACATAAACCTCTTCAGTCAGCGGCATAAAGAGCACTGCTCCCTCCTGGTTCGGAGATAGGTAATTAGAAGAAGAGTGCACTGATGGATTTAGGGGTAGACTTGATGCCCGCAATTTGCTATTTTTTTCCCTTAAGGTTGACAAACTGGGAAATGGGTGGAGTCTATTTATTTATTTTTAAAAATTTTTATTTTTTAATTATAGTTGACCTACTATATTAGTTTCAGGTGTACAACACAGTGATTAGATGTTTATATAACTTCTATGATCAGCTCAATAAATCCAGTACTCATCTGACACCATTCATAGTTATTACAACTGACTATATTCCCTATGCTGTACTCTACATCTCCATGACTGTTTTGTAACTACAAATTTGTACCTCTTAACCCCCTTCAATCCCCTACCCCAACTCCAGCAACCATATAAATGCTCTCTTTATTTATGGGCTTGTTTCTGTTTTGTTTGTTTATCCTGTTCTGCAAATTCCACCTCTAAATGAAATCATAGAACATTTGTCTTTCTGTGTCTGACTTACTCCACTCAGCACAATACCCTCTAGGGCCATCCATGTTGTTGCAGATAGCAAGATTTCCTTGTTTTTTATATCTGAGTAATATTCCATTGTATGATTGTACCACCTCTTCTTTATCCATTCATCCATTGAGGCTGCCTCCATTCCTTGGCCATTGTAAATAATGCGGTAATGAACATATGGAGGCACATGTCCCTTTGAAGTAGTGTTTTGGGTTTCTTTGAATAAATAACCCAGAAGTGGGATTAGCGAATCCTTCTTTGTCTCTTTTTATAGCCTTTGTTTTAAAGTCTAATTTGTCTAGTATAAGTCTAGGTCATAAAGAAAGTATCAATGCATTGCTAAAAGTCTTGATGGCAAACAAATGCAATCTCTGGTCATAATAAAATTAAGTCAGAAATTAATACAAAAAGATTACTTGAAAAACTCATATTTTGAAATTAAGAAACACACTTCTAATTAATTCATGAGTCAAAAAAAAACCATAATAGAAATTAGAAAATATATGGAATTAACAATAATTAAAGTGCCACCTATGAAAACTTGAAGGAAAATGATAGCCTTAAATGCCATTTAAGGAAATAAGCAACCAAATTAGAAAGATAGAAAAGAGATAGCAGAATAAAGTCTGAGAATAATAAAAGTTGGTTCTTGGAAAAGATTAATTGACAAAATTTTGGAAAGATTAATCAAGGGAAAAAACAGAGTAAAGTCACAAAAAATTTAAAAAATGAATAAAAGGGACAAAGATACAGATGCTACAGATATTAAAATGACATTTGGAGAATATTATGATCAACTTTTTGTCAATATATTTGGAAACTTAGATACAATGGAACAATTAATTCCTAGAGATAAATATATATAATTTGCCAAAACAGATTCCAGGATAAATGCAAAATGTAAATGGTCATGTAGCAAATAAATTAAATAGGTTGAATTACTGGTTTAAAATCCTGCAAAAATCCTAAACAAAATATTAGTGGACTGAATCTTGCAGTTGGGTTTATGCCAGAAATGCAAGGATGGTTTAACATAGAAAATCAATAAATGTAATTCAATGCATTGACAGATCCAAAGATGCAAAAAAAATTCAAGATTGTTTTTTGATTAAAATTTCTTAGCAAACTGAAAATAAAAGAGTACTTTGATAAATGGTACACGCACTAAAAGTGTTAAACTAAAAGGACAACTCGTAGAAAGTAGAATATAAAACAAAATGATTAACAAGAGAAAAGAAAAGAAAATTAGAGGATAAATTCAGAAATCCCCAAAAAGACAAAACAGAAAATACAGTAGTAAAGAAAGTGAAGAAAGAAATATTACAAGAAAAATCCCCACAAGTGAAAGAAATTAGAAGGGTCCTTCACAGATGTTAAAAAAATGGTAATGAGGGGCCAGCCCGGTGGCTCTGGCGGTTAGAGCTCCATGTTCCTAACTCCGAAGGCTGCCACATTGGCCAGTGGGCTCTCAACCACAAGGTTGCCAGTGCCCTCCACATATAAGACTTAAAGGACAACAACTTGAAGCTGAACGGCACCCTCCACAACTAAGATTGAAAGGACAACAACTTGATTTTGAAAAAAGGTCTGGAAGTACACACTGTTCCCCAATAAAGTCCTGTTCCCCTTCTCCAATAAAATCTTAAAAAAATATATGGTAATGATACTTCAGAACATCAGTTTAAAAAGTTTCCAGAGAGACAAAAAAAAAAGATTATGTTAAAGAGTCGTAGTCGGAAGCTCACTGGAAGGGCTGGGAAAAGGCTATTTAACCTAGACTTTATCAAACTATCAATCAAGTGGAAACAGTATTAGACATTTTCAGACATACAATGTCACAAAAAATGCCTCCCAAGCAATTAAGAAGGTTAAAACTCTTTCTCAGGAAGCTTCTGGAAGATATTTCCACCAAAAACATGAGGGAGTAAATGAGGAAAGAGAAAATGGGACAATCAACATACAAGATGGTGAAGGGATGTGCCAGCATGAGAATTCAGCAGCTGGCTTTAAGAGTAGCCAGTCCAGGGGGTGGCTGGTTAGCTCATTTGATTACAGTGTGGTGCTAATAACACCAAGGTTGCCAGTTTGATCCCCGCATGGGCCACTGGTGAGCTGCACCCTCCTTAAAAGAGAGAGAGCAGCCAGTCCAGCTTGGAACAGAACAGAGATATTAGAGGTAAAACTATTCAAAGGGGGAAAAAAGGCAAATATTAGCTCCAGTTGTTAAGAAAAACCAAAGTTTACATGAGAACAAAATGTAAACCACAGCCCACTACATAGCTCACTTTTAACATTTTCCTAATTATCATAATATAATCGCTGAACTTGACTTAATAAAAATCTTGAAATAACAATTTTTAGGGGATGGATGGAGGGGAAGGAAATATGTGTGAGGGAGAGGAGTGGTTAAGGTCTAATTCATCATCATCTAGTGAAAAGTAAATTGGTAATAGTATATAAAGCTGAAAAATCAAGGCTACATATAAACTTACTATTTGTAAACATGAAGATTAAAATAGAAGTATCCACTAAAAGAGATACTGGATGATTCTGGAGAGTAGAGTTAGGATGAGAAGACATGGGGTGGAGAAGATGACTGCCTGTTGAATTATTTCACCTTTTCTATTACGTATGTGTACAACTTTGATCAAAATTAAAATTTAAAGTTTGTATTTATTAGGCTCAACAATTTTAATTCTAAGAATCCAAGTGATAGGAATACTTGTAATATACCTAAACATTTTTGTACAAGGATGTTCAATGCAACATGGTTTGCAACGGAGACAAAGAAATAAGGCATTTTGTGTGATATTTACAAGATATCATTAACAAAACATTATAATTAATTGTTTTACTTCCCATGTTACCAATATGCCTGTGTAAAAATGCTAAGCTAATATATGAAAGACTTACTTGTAATGTACTTAGGGCATTGTAAATATTTAATGAACATGAATGCAACGAATGTATTACTAAAAAGACAAGTAACAAAAAAGAAGAGGTGCATTTTATTGTACATACATTATCCTTCAATAATATTAAAACGCAAAAAAGATATCAGGATATGAAAATTATACAGCAACATGGAGCAATGTCAGAAGAGCTAAAAGATGAAAGTGATTGCTTACAGGAAGTGGCTGGAGGGCAAAGGATAGTTGTTTATTTATATCTTTTTAACATTATATGATGCTTAAATGTTAAATATGTCTTTTAATATTACTGTATATGTACCTAGAGTTTGAAAGGCACATAAAAATATAGCACTTAATATTTCAAGCAATTATTTTGAGAAGATTAGAATTTTGTCAATTCATTTCATAGTGGATGACATTATTGTCTTTCTTTTCTATCGCTATCAATTCCATGCACCACATCCAGCAGGGCATGAACTGCTTTGGGGTGTTTGTTATAAGCAGGGACACGTGAAACTTACTGCCTGTAGTTCAAGCAAGAGAACCTGAAGATTCTTTCACAAAGAAAGATGTAAACTGGGTTATTCTTTGGTCGTCATGCCGCGAGCTCTTTCTCCACCTGATGCTAACCTAAGCTCCTGGTCACATTCATTTTCAGCCAGATGAAGTGTCCTGGCCAGGCTTGAGCCTCAGCAAATTTGATAGAAGACTCTCCTTGGCAGTAAAATGCCACCAGATTCTGCTCTTCCACAGGCCTAAAGTTGAGGTAGGGAGAGGAAACCACAACTGGCAGTGAGTTCCTACCGTCTGGGATTGCTCTGTTTACTTGAAAAAGAAAATACCTACCAAAAAAGGATCGTGGTGGTTAATTGGGCTGACATTTAAAAATAGAGCCTAGCAGCCATTGTTGAACAGGGGCCTCTCACACAAGTCACACTTCAGGAACAAGCCTGCATTAATCTGCCTGTACTGTTTCTGCTGGCTGAGCCAACCCTTATAAAGAAGTTCCTGAAATCCTATTCCATTAGGAGGACTGAGACTTTCCTATCCAATTGGAGCCACGTGACTATATCCTCATTTGCATCTTCACCGACCAACCAGAGCAGCTCCATTCCAACCAATCAGTGCTTTTTGAACCAATCAAACTGAGATTTGGAGCTCTTATTTGCATGGAATGAACCAATCAGGGACCAGAGGCAGGAACTTCTCTTTCGGTAGGTTGGCTCCCCTTGGGCTTTGTGTTTGCCTTACTGGAGCTGTAACACCAAAGCTGTCTTGCTGGACCAAGCAGAGGGCTAGAGCAGAGTGGAGCTGTCTCGGGTGGACTGCAGCCATCTCTCTGGAGAAGGGCCAAGCTGCCACACTGGAGCTGAGCTGCCTTGTGCCCAGGGCTGCCTCAGCTTCACAGCCATGATGTTCCACAACCATGCCATATCATAATTGAGCTGTATTACAATTGAGCTATTTGCACTGAATAAAGTCTCCCCCTTGACTGTACCCCCAATTGGAGACTCTTGTTGATGCTGAACTTGTGCCAATGACATCACTTGACTCCTCCAACCTCCTCAGCTTGGCATTCAAGAACCCCATCCTGACCCCATCTAACTTAAAGGCTGGACCATATATCCCACTGCATCTCAGAGGACACCCTCACTCAAGTCCCATGACCTCCCACACACACCCTGGGAAATACCCCCCTCCAAACTCATGTTACCAGGCTGCACGGAATACTCTTTCTCCCTGTATAAATCTGTCCACTCTTTTCAAAATCCAGTTTCAAGCTTACATCTTCCTTCTGGATCATCTCTAGACACACTATTCACTCAGTTTTTTGACTTGCTGGAACATTTCTGCTTCATGCATACCCTTTGGCCTACCTGGTGAACACACACTCTGCTTTAACATTCAGTTTGCTGGCAACTTTCCCTGTAAACACGTTAGCAGTAATCCTCTCCAAGAAATCTTTCTCATCTTGGTCCCCAAAGACATGAATGTTTTTTGTCAGAGTACTTATCAAAGTACCTTGAATTAAAGTATTCACTGCCATTTGAAATCTCCTGATAGAATAAGAATCCCCAAAGGGAAAGTACTAGATATTAGTCACACATCATTGATGCCATAAAAGTTTGCTGAATTAATATGCTTCTGTAGTATTTTTCTCTCATGTTCACCCTTCAGCACCCAGTTTAACTATCACCTCTTCTAGAGAGCCTTTGTGATTGCCTAGAGTCAGACGGGTCCTTCTATAATAGCTCATGGCATCGTACTCTTTATATGGATTTTGAAAGTCATAATTTATCTGGATGATTATTTGAATGCCCAAGGCAGGGACAGGGCATGACTGGGTCATGCCCTGCCTGGACATTGCAGTGTCTAGTGCAATGTTTGGCACACAGTTGAGGCTCAAAGGATTGCTTGTGAAATGGGAGAATTCAAGTATGACTTTGCTTCCTTGAACTAAGTCTAGCACACAGAGTACATCTTTTGTTGTTGTTTTTACATTTTATTATGGAAATTTTCAAATTTTCCCAGAAGTACAGAGAAAAACAAGATGAACTGTGATGTGTATATCATCCAGCTTTGACAGTTATCAATATGCTTGCCAATCTTAAAAATAATCAACTTACTGGGATAAAATTTACACACAATAAAATGTACTTGTTTTGAGTGTACATTTCAATGATTTGGCAAATATATGTACTCATGAGCCCCAGAAGTTCCCTCGTGGCACAGAGTTTTGGGGATAAAAATTCTTAATAAATGTCTACCACCTCATTCAGATGTGATCCAAGACAAGCTGAGGGAGAGGGATTGGGTCTTGCAGAAACAGGAAATTCTAAATACCCTGCAGGCAACATGAAGGGAAAGATTTGGCCTTTTAGGGCCTCTTCACTTTCCTGGGTTCCAACCCCAAACCGGCCTCAACTTATCTAGTCATAATATTCTTTCTTTTTATCCACACACTCGTGTAAGTTTTTTCCTTGTGATATGGAGAAACAAAGTTTTTCTTTATACTGGGTTGTGGTTCCTGACGCACTCTAACCAGGTACCATCACTGTTCCCTCAGCCTGCCTATTGTCAGTCTCAGGTGTCCACTGGTGGTAGCCTCTTCACCCACCATCACCTGCCCTTCATGAGACCCTAAATACGGACCAAGAGCAAACAGAGGCCTCCTGCACCATGGATGCCAGACACTGATTCTCGGTACCAAGGGCAAAGTGGGCAGGGCAGGAGCCATGCCCCTTGGCCACAGCCCCACCCTGGATGGGCACTGCAGATCCTTGGAGGGCCAGGTCTCAAGAAAGAAAGTGGGAGATGGTGGGAGACAAGCCATGAGAGAAGGGAAAGGTTAGCCATTCAGGAAGGGGTGGGCTTGAGATGGGGGCCTCATTTTGATGGGCAGAAACCCATCATTTCACATCCTTCCTACATCTCAGATGTCTGGGGAGGAGAGTTGTTTAGGGCCCCAAGAAGAAGTATTTCTGAGGCCAGAGGAGTAAGAGCACTTGACAGAAGAAAGGGAGAGAGCAGGAAGGCCCAGATTAAAAGAATCAACATCGGAAGTTCACTGAATTCTTTAAAGAACAATACAGCATTTCATTTGTGTAGAAAATATAGACTTTAACTTCCTTTTTCTGCACAATGTGATGCAGGGGAGTGGGCCGTTATTTTAGAAGATAAAACCAAATCCCTCCCAGTGGTGCTGACAGTATTTCTACATACCCTATCTTTCACAGCCTTTGGTTCAGAGGTTAGAACCTTGCCCATCCCACCACCTGCTGCTGGAATACTCTTCTGTGTCTCTCTCAGACTTAACTTCACAAATTCATTCACTTTATTCGTATTTGTGATTCACTCATTTCGCAAATATTTTGTTAAAGTGCTAGAGACGCAGCGGGAAATAAGTTCCTTGCAGTCAAGACATCTATAATATGATAAAATATTATCATTATTGCTAGCACATATTGAGAATTTACTCCACACCTGGTGAATCTTCTATTGAAAATGAGAAATATATGGCAGCAGACATTTCGTAGGAGACTGAGAATTCCAGAATGACAAAACAAACCCTCAACATGGGGAAGAGAATGGAGAAGAAAGAACAAAGACAAAATCCCTAGAAATGCCCTCAAGCAGTGAGGCTAGAGCAGCCAGACATGGGATATTGCTCCATCCTAGACATAGCACTTAGAAACTCAGGAAATTTAGGAAAGCAATTTCTAGTTCTAATTCTGCTTGACTCCTCCTGCAAATTTCAGCATGGCCATTTATCTCTCTGTCACTCACTTTTCCATATCTCTACCAATCTAATCTGATGCAGATAGGTATCATGAGATAACGCACATAATCTCATTGGGAACTGCAAAGTGCTGTGTCAACAGGAAGGGATAAATATTTTTAAAGTCCTTCCTGACACTGCTGAGTTTCTCTGTCCTCCAGGTACCTACTTTCTTGAGGTTGAGCTCATCAGGTCCTACACCAGCTGGGGTCAGCCCAGGTCACGTGGCAGTGGTGGAGGGTTGAGGAAATTGTTGAGGAAACTGCTTCACTGAACCGTCTGCAGAGGAGAACCAACATATTCCCTGCTCTCAAGCAGCCTGAGGTAGAAGTCAGGAGGCACTGTCACTGATCAGAGAGCACCGATCAGGGAGCACCGTCACTGAGTACCTGCCCAGGGAACTACAATTTCTGTCTGAGAGTTGGTGTTTGACGTGGGTCTTCAAAGCACTTTGAATGCGAGCTAACACTTCCTCAGTGTTTCACATTTTCACATTAGCCCTGACTTCACTACAACCTGGAGGCCCCTTAGGCCTGGGGTCTTGCATTCCAGGAGACCCTGGGCGTGGGCTCTATGTCCTTCTCTGTCCACACCAGGTGGTGTGGCACCGGACACAGCACAGCTCTGTTCACACACAAGGTTCTTACAGTGTGGAATGAGCTGGCCTCAGCGATTCTCAACCTTGGCTGCACATAAAATCCTCAAGGGAGCTTTTAAGAATCCAGCCCCAAGGAATGTTAAAATCAGAATCTCAGGGAGTGGGGGTGGGGGGAAGGTTGTCTTATATCAGAAATTTTTAAAGCTCCTAGGATGATTCTACCTAACAACAAAGGTTGAGAACCACTAAGCCCCTTGAACTTCAATGCGTACACGAATTGCCTGGGGTCTTGACAAAATGTAGATTTTAATTCAGCAGGTTTGGGACTGGGGCCTGAGCTTCTGCTTTTCTAACATGTTCCCAGGTGATGCTAATGCTGCTCTGCTGGTAACTCTGCTTTCCGCCATAGTGACAGAGAGAAGCTGGAACTCAGGCCAGGCTCACACGCGACAGGGACTGTGGTTCTTGCGCCCTCTGGTGGTCAAAATCTCCCTAGCAGCATCTAGCAGAGAAGAACTGATGTTAGAAGCCTCCTCTAATAAATATAATTTCTGGAGTATTTACAGATTCTTCCCCAGAGCCCAGCCACCAACATCTTCACTTCAGCCTGAGCAGAGCCCAGCCAAACCTTCCTGGATTCCTGACCCATAAAACTGTGAAGTAATAAATGAGTATTGTTTAAGCTGATAAATTTGTAGGAAATTGTTTTGTAGCAATAGAAAACAAACACAGAGTTTTATAGGCTTCACAATAACAGGATAATGAGAATCCCAAGCCTACAGGCTTGGCCAGTGACCCTGCATCATGTCTCTTCTCTAATCCATGCAGACCGGTTGGTACCCAGCCTCCTGTAGGAGAAGAGGCAGAAAGGATTGCACTTCCATGTGTCAAGATTATACCTGCTGCCTCTTTCTCCATGACTGCACATTTCTTTTAATATTATGGTGTTTGTTGTCAGTGACACTTGTGAAAGCTCAAGGATGCGCCAGGGGGCTATTTTGCTCTCTGTGGCAAATTGAATTTTCCAAAAATGAATCCCATCCCACATGCCCTTCTTATCATGTGACCTGGAGACTCCTCCATCAAGATATGGGGTCTATGTTCCCTGCCCTTGAATCTAGAAGATGTGAGACTATGGTGGGTGTGACGCTAGGTGACTTTTGAGGCTAAATCATAAAAGATGATACATCCTGCCCGATTTTCTCTCTCAGGATACACCTCCTTGGAACCCAGGCACCATGCTATGAGGAAGCCCAAGCAGCCACATAGCAGGGCCACAGCTCCAGCTGACAGCCAGCATCAATTGCAGCCTTTAGAAGATTCTGGCTCCCTGTCTTCAACTGCCCCAGATAATGCCGAGTGGAGCAGACATCGGCTGCTCCCACTGAGTCCTGTCTAAATTGCAGATTTGTGAGCAAAATAAATGCTGTTTTAAGCCACTAAACTGTGGAGTGATTTGTTATGTGGCAATGGGTAACTGGAACACTCTCACACTCTCCCGAGGAAAATACACTGAATTTGACGTGGCGGGGGTGGAGGTGAGGAAACTCTGGTTTTGATTAATTATAGGTGAGTGGCCTATTTATCATTAATTACTTTTTTTTAAATAAGGGTCACAAAGCTCTTTCTTTTTTTCCCCCCTTCTTCTGCCTCCCCTCACCCAACTCTGATTCAAGCCATTGTTTCTCAGTCTAGTTGTGTAGGACCCAGCTCCCTGGCCCAGGCTGGTATTAGGAGCCTTGCGCTCCCCCCGGCTGAAGCAGTCAGCTGCCAGTCGTTGGTTGGCCGCTCACAGCAACTTAGGAGAACTCACTCACGCTGGCACACGATAGCCTGTGGTAGCGGCGGCAGCCCAGCTCCAGGGAGAGCTGTTGTTCACAATCTTAGTTGTAGAGGGCGCAGCTCACTGGCCCATGAAGGAATCAAACCAGCGACCTCGGTGTTAGGAGCACGGGGCTCCAACCACCTGAGCCACCAGGCTGGCCCTAATTGCTATTTTTAAAAGACAGTCTCCTTAGAGATTAAGTCCAATGCTTATAAACTATTAGGAAATCAGCCCTAAAATGTTTTATAAAGGATGGCATTTTTATAACTTCTTCTTTGCCGTTTAATTCATTTAAATAGTGCTCAAGAACAGTGTAGTACAGAGGAAAGTGTTTTAGGCATTTTTCTCCAGGTATCTCCCCATCTGTGGGAGGAAGACTTCCAAGGGGGCCTCCAGGGATCCCTACCCCCTGTTACTGGTGCCCTTGTGTGATTTCCTTCCCTTCAGTGTGGCTCTGACTTCCTGACTTGCGTCTAACCAATAGAATATGGCAAAGGGAAGATGTCACTTCCATGATTTGGTCACAAAAGATTGTGGCTTCTGTCTGCTACCAGACTCTCTCAGTTGTTTTCTTGGCTTGCACACTTTGCTGACACAAGCTGTCATTTGGAGAAAAGGACCTGAAGGCAGCCTCTGGCCAGCAGCCAGTGAAGAACTGAGGCCCTTAGTTCAACAGCCTGTGAGAAACAGAAAGAACTTGGAAGCAGCTCCTTCTCAGTTGAGCCATGAGAAGAGACATCAGCCCTGGCTGGCACGTCGGGAGAGACCCTGAGCAGGGGAGCCAGCTCAGCTGTGCCTGGACTCCTGACCTACAGACACTAGGAGACAATATGAATAAGTGTGTGTTGTTCTAAGCCACTAAGTTTGGGGACAATTTGTTACGCAGTAATACTGGGAGTGCCCCAAAAATGTACACATTTTAAGAGATGTTCTCTATGTTATTACTTTTCAAAGTTGAATTGAATTACGGTAGCAATGTGTCCTATGACGTTCGCTCAAAAGATGGCGTTCATCAAATGAATGCGAGCGTCATTCATTGTATTCCAATTTTAATACAGTTTTTTCCTTTCTTACAATGTGTATACATTTTTTGGGCACCCTTTGTAAATAACTGATACACTACCCTTCCCTTGGCTGCCCGTGTGTCATTTCTTTTTCAGAATCCCCAATCACACTCAGGCTAAACATATGCCCACACACACCAGGATTGTCACCCGAGCGTGCCAGCCGATGTCTAAATGAAGGAAGCAGTTCAGTTCCACGTGCCCGCTGCCTTCTTTCCCTGGTGTCTGTACCTGTGTTTGTTGGGCCGATCTTGACACACTTGACTCCATGCCTCACCCCCATAAATCTTCTCCCCTGGTGTCTGTGTCACACTCTGCCTGATCAGGTGAAGCCTCAGGCACACACTTCACCCCTGAATATTGCAAATTCATGTACTCTCCCTCTGGGCCAGGTAGGCTCTGGCTCTGCACAAGTGGCTTCCTCAGCATGTACTGTCTCTTCCTGTGGCCGGAAGAACCATTTCCTCCAACTCATGAACTGTGTCTCTCATTTGAGCTCCCGCCTTTCCTTCTCTGGCAGATCTGGAACCCGGTCGGAAGCCACCTATGCTCTCCATGTTGAAATCTGAGAAGACTTGCCCAGTGTAACTGATGGAGGAATTCTCAAGTGTGCAGACCAGAAGACGAGAGGAGCAAAAGTGGAATTCTGGGCTGAGTTTTATTGGATGAAGAACAACTTGGAAGCAGGACAGTGAAAGCTGAGGCCACCTGGGTATTTCTGCTTGGTCTCCCTGTCTCCCCTCTCTGCTCCCACATCTACCCACTTATATTATGTGACAACATAAGTTGTTTTCCCCACAAAGGTTCCCTTCATACCCTCAATCTTTCCTTTTGTCTTCACACATTACAGTCTTAATTTACATTCTATAAACCAGAACCAAGCACTGTACACCAAGAAAAATGGACCTGCTTTGGTTCTCAATTATTAGAGAAAAGAGCATTTTCCCAGGGCTTTTTGTATTCACATCTGCAATCGTTGTCAGGGCCAGAAATAGAAGAGGATGTTTTCTATATTCTGGAGCGAGGCATACTGTAGTTACGACCTAGTTGCCACCCCACATTATGAGAAAGGATTCAGCAAGACTAGTTAGGTAAGCACCATACAGAGACCAATACCGCAGACAGCTGTAAGCAGAGCCATGTTGGTCTTCCCTGCCTAGGCCCTCACCTGGAGAGAGAATGCTGGTAGTTTTCTCAACTTCTGAGAAACATCAGTGCACATTGCTCTGTGGGGACATGGTCTGAGGGAGATCTCCTGTGAGAGATAAGGGAAATGGGAGGCATGCAGTACAGAGGTCCCTGCGATACAATAAAGCACCAGAGGCAACAGAAAATAATGGTTTCAGGTGACATGTGTTAGCAGGCCTGCATGCTAATTTTTTAATCCATTTGACAAACACTTATTTAGTATCTACTAGGTTCCAGACACTGTCTTTGGAACTAGTGCTACAGAGGAGGAGGATAAGACATGTAGACCTGTAGGGGTTCAGAATGAGTCACCCCAAGATTTGTCTCTGTGGTACGTGGATTATTTTGAGCTATAAGCAACGAGATGTTGCAGGCTCAAGAGAAACTTCTGCATCCACCCCCCTAACTACGCAGAAGAATTTAATTAGGGGCTTTGCCCATAAAAAGATTTATTACCAGAAATAAGTTTTTTTATTACCCATCTATAGGGCAGGTCAAACTACTGATTACTGAACATCTGTTCTTTTTATCGTCCTGCAATGACCTTCTTCCCCTCTGAAGCTCCAACGTGCCTTACCTCATCCTTGGCTCACAATGCCATAGACACCTTATTTTAACTTTTGTCTCTGAACCTCTCATGTATACAGGGTCCCTGACTCTCTCATGTATGTGGGGTTCCCATGTATGACAATTTTCTTTTGTCAGTCTGTCTCATGTTGATTTGATTAGCAACCAGCCAAAAGAACCAGAGGAAGAAAGGGGAATTTTTTCCTTTCCCCACAAAGCCAACATCCTAAATTGGGATCCATTCCAAATGGTGCAAAGACGTAACCATCAAGCCCCAAAACCATAAAATACTATAAGTAAATGTGAAGAGCATTTTTAAAACTGAGCTTTGGGGTGGCCTTTCTATGTATGATGTCATAAAAATTAAAAAATGTCTACATTAACATAATGCCATAAAAAAGTAAAACGCAAACGAGATACTGATAAAAATCATTGCTAGTCGTATAACAGAGTTAATTTTCCACATATATAAAGAGTTCTTAAAATCAATAAGAAAAAACCAACAATCCAGTTTAAACAACGGGCAAAGAATATGGAGAGATAGTTCATAGACAAGGAAAATCTAAGCCCTCTTAAACATAAGAAAAGCCACTCAGCTTCACTCATCTTAAGAGAAATGCAAATGAAAACCACAAGGAAGCATAATTCTTCATGTATCAGATTGGCTATGACAAAAAAAGTTTGCTAACACTGTGCTGGTGATGATATGGGCAAACAGGCATCACCATCATACATTGCTGGTAGGAACATAAATTGACATCACCTCTATAGAAAGCTATTTGGAAATATTTATTAAAATTACAAATGCACCTCGCTTTTAACTAGGAATTACGGTGCTAGAAATTTTCCTACAGAGATATGCACAAATATGAGGTATGACATAGATATTAAGTTATTCACTTCAGCATTTTTTTTTCCCTTTCCATTTTCCTCCCATTTTTTCCCCAGAAAGATTGGAAATTTTTGATCAGTGGTTGGGAGTCTATGAATGTGAGAGCCAACTATACACATTGTTCTACACCCATTTTACTTACGGGATTTGAGCATCGAAGATTTTGGTATCTGCATGGGGCCTGGAACCAATCCTCTGTGGATACTGAGGGACAAGGGACTACTGCAGCTAAGTTTCGGGAGAGGCAAAAGTTATACATGAATTTTTGACTGTGCAGGGATTGGCACCCCTAGGCCCCACATTGTTCAAGTTTGGAAATCAGGAGGAAATGTACAGTATTCAGGGGGAATGAAAAAGTGGTCTTCAGAGACTCATCTCCACTGTATAGGAAGTTGAGCATTTGGAGAGGACAACAAGGAGTTATGTAATGCTGTACCTAATTTGGGGGTCAGGTCTGGGGTACCTGCCTTATGTGTGGAGTCAGCACTGATGCCGCTATCATATGAAGCAATTATAGTTGAGCACCTGTATAAAGAAGAAATCTATATTTTGAAAGGAACAACATCAGAAAAACTACTAGCATAAAACAGACACCTTGATTACTAGTAACGTGATTGGTTTACATTCATTTTCTTTTCCATGTACTTATTTTATTCGTCTTACTTTTGTTTTTTAAATTTTTAAATTATAGTTGGCATACAACATTATATTGGTTTCAGGTGCACCACCTGAAACTCATGCTTTGCCTAGTTTGACCAAGAGTCTTCTGGGGCTCTCTCTGGATGAGCGATATGACCTTTACTGTGTTTCCCCGAAAATAAGACCTACCCCGAAAAATAAGCCCCAGTTAAGATGGTCAGCCAGATGGACACATTTAGTATGTTATGACGATGTTCCAGAAGATGCCATGATTGTATTGGAATAAATGTAGATTGTTGTACATGAAAAAATAAGACACCTCCTGAAAATACGCCCTAATGTATCTTTTGGAGCAAAAATTAATATGAGACCTGGTCTTATTTTCGGGGAAATACGGTATAAGACCCAGTCTTATTTTGGGGGAAACACTGTGTATACCTTATGATCTGACCACCACACTAAGTCTAGTACCCATCTGTCACTGTGTGCAAAGTTACTACAATAGCATTGACTATGTTCCCTGTGCTGTATACTACATCTCTGGATACATTTTCTCATTAAACTTCACAGCAGGCTCTTTGGAGCGTTTGTGGATGAGGCATTTGGAGGCTAAGGCAAGCTAAGAAGCAGCTCAGCCAGGAATCAAATCTATGCCTGATTCCAGAGACACAGATATTAACTGTCATCACACTTCATCTCAGATAGCATTACAACAAATTTATTAGAAAACATACAAAGTTACACTAATGCATTAAAATATAGGTAATATAAACAATAATCTGGGCACTATAAGTTATACATATAAGCTGAAAAAGAGAGGAAACCTAATGAGAGCTATAACCCCTAAAGAAAACTTAAAAATAATGGAAATCACTGTTTCTTACCCCATACCACGGACACGGGAGCTTCAGGCCCAACCACTTTGATTTTCAAGTTCCATAAAAACTTTCAGAAAATTATTTGTTTGGTACTTGAAAAGGGATTTCTAAATTTCCATGGAAAGAATAATTGGGAAGGAATCCTGAGGATTCAAAATTCCCTTTAAACAATGGTCTGCTTATTTCTCCTCGTATAAAAGTTGAAAACCGGCCGTTTCAGTCTAACCTTAATCAGGTCATTCAACAATCTGAGTCTACCTTATCTGAGCTGATCTTTCAAAGATCACATGATTCCCTCATTCACTCCAACCTGAAAGACACACCCACTTCCCTCCTTTTCCTCTCCTTGCCCATCACTCCTCCCAACTTGTTCCTGCGACCCACGCTATTATGTTCTGACATCATGTTCTGTATTTACCTGCCTCTCCCTGAACCTGATCCCAGGTTCCTATAGCTATTTGAGACCCCAGTCTTGCTCCCCTAGTATGCAGACCCTAGAGAACAGACAGGAATTTGAAGGACCTCGATTGCCAAACAAGTCATTATAAAACCTTGGCCTCCGTCTGACTTACAAGCTGTAATAATACTTCCCTGACCCATGAAAAAGATAGGAAGGAATTAGTCTCAGATTAGTCTTATGGGTACGTTCTCCAGGTTTTCAGAACTTTACCCATTAGTCCAACTTCTTGAAGGTCCTGGAAATGCCACCTTATGGTTTAAAAAGGCCAAATGGGTCAGAGACTCTGAAGGTTTACAATGAAATAAAAATACACCCACATTCTATCACAGAGGTAAGGAAATTGGAGACAAGCTCTTGGATTCCAACCCTACAGACCATCCATCTAAAATAGACGGTCAAAGATTCAAGAATGCAGGAAACAATGAATTGCTAACTATAGGTGTTGCTTAGAAAAGATCTGGAAGGATTACTTGGGCCTAACCCCAGATGACCATACGGTGTCTGTTTTAAGTATTCACTTTGCTAATAGCTTCCATGTGGAACTGAGAGAGGGGCAAAAACATCCTCTTAATTGGCACAATGCTCTTCTCTCTGAAATCCATGCTTACTGCAGCCCCACCTGAATGCAAAGGCTGGTAAAACTAAATCCGTACAATGTAAACCCATGGCTCTACAACTTAAATAACTTGACGGAAATTGTCCCAAGGCCTCAGAGGTAGCCACCAAGATCTTTAATAGAAATGTACATGCAGATACTGCAGGGAAAAGGGACATTGGTTTAAATATTGTCTAATTTTAAAGAAAAGGACAATTACAGGAGTCCCAATGACTCCCCTCTGAGAAATCTGCTCCTGTAGGGCCCCTCCTTTGAATACACTGGGTGAAATTATAATCTCAATGAGCATCACCCCCCTACACCTTTCTGGTAGACACTGGGGCCACCTATTCCACCCTCAACACCTTACAACTCCTCACCATAATTCCTCAGAGAACACAAGTCATCTCTGAAGTGAGGTTAGATAATTTACCACACGATTTATCTCTTTTAAAACCTCCTTCTGCATCTGACCCCATAATGTCCACCATAGCTTTTATGTTATGCTCCACAACCCCTTTTAAGCTGCTGGGCAGAGATTAAATTTCTAATTATAGTGTTAATATTTTACATTGGTCCAAGGCACTAACCTTTGAAGTCTGGACTCTCTGTCCTCCACCCCCCATTTTGCCATCTCCTAGCTTTCATAAATTACTCAAGTTCTCACGAACCCTCATAGCTCCCCAAGCCCCTGCTACTCCCCACATTCAGGACGTGTTCATTCATATTTCTGACTCACTTTGGGATAAAGGAATGACAGATGTAGGACACATCTGGGAAGCAGAGCCTTTAAGGAGGATATAGACCTCACTATACCTTTCCTTAAACTAACCCAATACTCTAAAACCTGATGCAGCTGATGGTCTCAGACCTATTATTACTCATGGATTCCTTGACAAGGGCCTTCTTGTCTCCACATCTTGCCTCATAACACACCTATTCTACCTGTAAAGAAACCTGATGGAAAGGGTTCCCAACTGGTCCAAGAATTGTGAGTCATAAATAAAATTGTAAAACTCATATTGTTTTTGCTCCCAAATGCCAATACTAAGCTTTGCTTCTATACCCTCTGACACAATGAGGATGAACGTCTTGGTTCTGCTATGGTAGGTTCCGAAACTCACAGACACCCAATACTTACGAGAAGTTTTGGCTTGTAAGGAACATAAGGTTTCAAGGGTCAAAACAGAACTTTGCTGTCCTTGGGGGCATTATTTAAGACATGATCTTTTCCCCAGGGAAAACCCTTGTCCTCAGAACTATCAAGACCATCCTTAATTATCTTCTACCTCAAAAAAAGAGTCAACTCTGGGACCTCCTGGAATTAACTGGATATTGTAGGAACTGGATTCCTACTTTTCTGTTGTACATCTTCTTTCTATGGCACAATTTAGGAAACTGTGTTTGATCTTCTACAATGGAACTTACTTTCCAGGATGATATTTGAATCCTTAAAAACCTCCCTTTTCTCTGCCCCCAGCTTAGGACTTCCAAACCATTTCCTTGCCCTTTCCCCTATTCATTCATGAGAGAGAAGGGCATGCTTTAGGTGCCCTATTTCTGAAGAATAACAGAAACCAAAGGCCCATTGGGTATTTCAGACTCACTCTAGACCCCATAGCTGAAGCCTCCCCTTCTTATTTTTGAACAGTTATGGCAACAACAAAATTGCTTCAAGCTAACGCAGATCTTGCGCTAGGTCATACCCTGAAATATATGTTCCCTGTGCTGTCCAAATCCTTCTCCTAACTGAAACACCCAATATTCTTTGACTTCTCATCTTACTTCTCTTGCATCCTTTTGCTTTCTCTTTCTCCCAATACTACGATCTTCAGTTGTTCCGGAATCTGCCCTTGCTACTTGTCTTCCTCTCCTAACTGCAGGATAGCCAGATGACTGCATTGCAGCTACCTACATGTTAACCCTTCCTTATCCTGACCTTTTAGAGGCTCCCCTTACGGATCCAGACCTCTTCCTCTTTGCCGATGGATAGTATCGCCGCAGCTCAGAGGAAACATTCTAGGCAATACAGGATATGCCATTACAGATTTCCAAAACCATGTGGAATATGAGTCTCTGCCTGACACCAAATCATCCCAGAGAGCAGAACTTATATTAATTCGCACAAGAGCCTGCACTTTAGTGAAGAATAAGAGAATTAACATCTACTTAAACAGCAGATATGCTTTTGAGTTAGTACATGACTGATAGGTTAAAGAAATCCAGGGGACTTGTAACAACAAATGAAATACCAATTAAAGATGGGTAACACGTGGCTGTCTTCTTGAGGATTTATTATTACCAAAAGAGGTGGACGTATTTTCAAAAGAAGCTCATATGGACAATAAGATACTGAAGCAAAGGGAAAACTCATTAGCTGATAACATGCTAAGTTAGCAGCTCGTAAATCTGCCTCAGTTCCACTACAACCAGACAGAATATTAAGTCTCCTCTGCCAACCACCAGATCTCTAAGAGAGGAAATGAAAATCAGTTCAAAGCCCCTAAAATTACAAGACCCATTGGAAACAAGCTGGATGTTTTACACACCTAGATAAAATTTGGAGACACCAGATGGTTATTTCGTCTCGCCTCCATCCCTCGCCTGAAATTAGTCTATGGCTTTCACAAAATGGGAAAGAAAAACTAGATTAGCTCCTCTATTGGCAACAGTGGGAAAATTTTACTCCTTACCTGGAACAAATTGTATCCTTTTGCCGCATTTGCCAAAAACGTAATCTATAAAGCTGTAAAAGTGGGGCAAGGAAGAGAGCCATCCCCAGAAGGACCCTTTCTTCATTGGAAATTAGATTTTACTCAACTATCTCTCATGATTATAAATATGTGCTCATTATTATTCACATGTTTTCTTATTGGATCGAAGCTTTCCCATGTAAGAGGGCCACTGGTACTACTGTTGCTAAATTTCTGTGGGAGTGATTTTTCTCCACCTGGATAACTCCTCTTGCCCTGTCTGACTGAGTGAGCAAATGGACTATTAAACGTTAAATTGCAAAAGTCTCAGAGAAACTTGGCCTTCCATGTTCCAAGTATCAATGTAAAACACCCAAACCTGTAGAGAATTTTTATAAGAGTTTATTTGAGGCAAACTTATGACATATGACAGTGAGCCAGATCTTAAACGCTCCAGAAATAAGTTTTGCAGCTTCTTTTATGCATTTCAAATTAAAAAGGGAAAGTAAGGAAGATTACACAGAGGTGGGAGAAAGCAAGGCAGGGATTGGATTACAGGATATTTATCAAGGTTATGCGCTCTCTTGAGGATGCTTATTTCAAAGGCATGTTAACCTAGATGAACAGAAACAATGGGCAGGGCTTGCTTAAGGCAAAAATAAGCCTTTTAATAAGAAAGTTATATGCCTGAGGCGTGACTATCCACCATGACCTGACTACTTAGAAATTTATGATCCGATCACCTGTGAGGTTTCTTGCCATAGAACCCCCTTTTTCTCATCCACACAAGGTTTTACCTTTTGCTTTTATGACTCTCTGATTGTCATCTACAAGGGTACATCAACTCTTCCTCTATGGCATAATTACTGGAAGATCCATGAGAATTTCATACATGGCATGGGCTATAGAAGATTCCAATTTGGACAATTCAGACATCCTCAGATATTTCAATGGACTCATTAACTATACCCATACTTATCAACAGGTTAGCACTATTTTCCCTCCTGTCTTCCCATTTAAATTAGTCCACATATAGAAACTGGAGATTTGGTTCTCTGTAAATGACACTATCAAAAGATTAACCTTGAACTTCATCAGAAGAGTTCATATCTGCAAATCCCAATTCCCCTATCTGGAAACAACAGCAATATACATCTACTTTTATACCTCCACACTTTTCTTGGAATATCCTTTATCCACAATCATATTTGTAAACTCCAGGAGAGCCCTTATTTTTTCATTAATATTAGACTTTATTTTTTTAGACTAGTTTTAGATTTACGGAAAAATGAGTAGATAGTACAGAGGGTTGCTATATACTGTGTTTCCCCAAAAATAAGACCTAGCCGGACAATCAGCTCTAATGCGTCTTTTGGAGCAAAAATTAATATAAGACCCAGCCTTATTTTACTATAATATGAGACCTGGTCTTTAATATAATATAATATAACATAACATAACATAATATAATACCGGGTATTATTTAATTTTTGCTCCAAAAGACACATTAGAGCTGATTGCCCAGGTAGGCCTTATTTTCAGGGAAACGGTACCTCTCCCATACACACATAAAATCTCATTAAGGAAAGACAGTCCAAACATATAGAAAAATTGTGTAAGAGATTACTTGAGCCAAATCTGAGGACATGTACAGAAGCAAGATCACAACAGATTGAGAAAATACTCTTGAAAATGACAGAGTTGCAGTTCTTTTTATGCATTTAGAATCAAAGGAGAGAGATAAGGAAGGTTACCTGAAATCCATTGGTAGTAGATTAAGGACGCAGGAGAAAGCAAAGCAGGGAAAATTTCTGGGACTGGATAAAAAGTAAAATGGAGAGCTACATACTTTTTTTATGTTGGTGGATATAGTATATTTAACATTTAACAACAATAAATAGAGATAGTATGCGGGCAACAAGATCACAATGAGGAGTGTGGATTCTGTAATAAAACTGACAAAACCAGTGACAGAAAGTGGGGCGAGAGTGATCTGAGCATAAATTCCTAACTAGGCAGGTCATGGTGGATAGTCAGACCGCATGCCTATAACTTCTTTAGTGAAAGGTTTTAAGCAAGCCCTGTCCATTGTTCTTGTGCATCTAGGTTAACATACCTTTGAAATGCAGACCCCTCGAGGCATAACCACCTCGAGGAGCAGCATATAATCTTGTAATTATCCTGTACCTTACCTTCTCCCACCTTCACATAATCTTCCTTACATTCCCTCCTTAATTCCACATGTATAAAAGAAACGGCAAAATAGTCCTTCTCCGGAGCATTTAAGATCTTGCTTCCCAGCCATCTGGTCAGTTTGAATCAAATAAATTCTTATAAAAATTCTCTACAGGTTTGGATATACTTACATTTACACACTGCAAGCTTCTACTTCAGTGTTTCCTATACGTATCACAAAAGTTCCCCTAAGTAGTCTGCCTTGCTATTGTTTAACACATATCTTGAGTAACTTTTTCTTTAAGACCTGAGAATTAGAGAAGAGTCATCTTCTGTCACAAACTTGAAACCAGGTCAACTCCACTGTCCACTTATGACTGAGGGCATTTAGCCCTGATTTTCTCAAATGTTGAATCAGATAGCTGTAAAACTTTGTCCCTTGGGCAATAAGCCCAACTATAGTTTATGAAGCTCTTCTGCACGATGTGTTTCAAATAATAAAATAGCCACATGGTAAAAGGTGTGCTTTCATGTAAAAAAAATGATCATCATTGTCCCGACCCGCGGGACACTACACAAGGGACCCCGAAGCACCTAGAAGGGAGGAAAATGGGAAACACAAAGACCGGAGACAAGACAGGAGTTCTGATCAAGTCTCTCTTTATTGCAGCTCAATCATGGGTTATATACATTCTTTTGCTGGGTGGAGGGGCATTAACATAAGAAGGGTTGCCAGAGGCTAGTGGTCTTAAGCCATCCGGACACATCCTACAGAATGTGGGTGTTACCCAAGTAACTTCCTCTATCTCGTGCTTCTCAGTTTTGTGATGGTGCTTTACAGGCACCCGCCCTCTACAATCATTACCTATGCAGCTACTTGCTGAATTCGAAAGTCACTGTATATTTATATTTTGACAAACACCCCTAATTACCCTGTAGAGAAGTGTCTCTGACTTTTCCTCCCACAGCAGCCTTTGTGACTTGTGATAACAGTAACAACAGCTCTAAATATCCAGTAGTAACCATGCCTAAGACCCTGTTATCTACCATGAGATACGTAGCATCATTTTTCCCATTTTATTTACTGGGTTTAACGACAGTCCCTTTTCTCAAACTGCAGTCCCCTGGAGCCCTTGTTGACACACAGAAAGTTGGGCCCCACCACCAGAATTTCTGAATCTCTTTTGGGTTGTTGCCCAAGAACTTGCATTTTAAATAAATTCCCAGATGATGGTGAAGTTACTGGTTTGAGAAGCACTGAATAAGAGCAACATTCAGTGGTCGTACATAGACCCCGCAAATCAGGTATTTATCTTCATTTTCAATGTGAATCTAGGGCCCAGGGTGTTGAGAAGTGAAGGGCCCCATCCATGCCACAATGGCAAAAGAGGGGCTTTTATAGACTTCGAGGGTGGGCAGGACGTGGCCCCAGGCTGTCGCAGTCTGGGGGCAGCCCCTTTAAGAGGAAAACCTCGCGCTGCCGCTCGGCCACTGTCACCGAGAACTAACGAGGGCCGCTCGCTTTCCGGCCGCTGCCCCCGCCCCCGCCCCCCCGCCCCCCCCGCCCCCCCCCGCCCCCGCCCCCGCCGGGCCGGATGCAGGACGCGCAGCACAAAATCCCGGAGGCTGAGCCTGGGCGTCACCGGCTGGCGCGAGGCCAATGACAGCCCGGGAGAGTGGCGTTTCTTCGGGCCGGGGAGGTGGGGGCCGGAACTTCCTGCGTTTCAGCCCCGCAAGTATTTCCCTGGCGGGTCTGTGCGCCCTGGCCGTGGGCGCTTCCCACGCGTCTTTTCTGGACCGAGTGGGGAAGGACAGCGAGGCCAGGACCCTCCTCCGCGCCTTCGAATGAGCGGTGACAGCCGTGACGAGGAGTCCGCCCCGGCCCCGACCGGACGCGCGCTCTCCGCGGGGCAAGAAGGGGCGCCCCGTGCCCCGTGAGCCTTTCACGCCGGGAGACGGAGGCTAGCAGGTGACCCCAGTGCAGGTCACACTAGCCCAGGGCAAGGCAAAGCGGGAGGGAGGCTGAGCCCGCGACACCAGCCTCGGTCACCCACCTCGATGGCGGCGGCGACTCCGAGCGACCCGGCGCGGGTGAGTTTGCCGGCGTCAGGCCCGCGGCTGCCCCGACTCCCACCCGCAGGCGCCCCGCGCAGGGATAGAAAAGGTGCGCGTGGTCCACGGCTTTCCGCCTTTCCCCGCGCTCTGCTTTGGAGTCTGGGGGCCTGGCGGGGAGTCACTCCCAACCTAGGGTATTGAATCCAGACCAACGATTACATAGAGCGGTTCCCATTTCTTAAATTTAGTGGGAAGAGGTAGGAAAGGGTTTCCTAGGCACAGGGACCAGCATGTGCAAATGCCTGGCAGTGAGACTCAGTTGGGAGAGTGCAGAGAGCAGGTGAGCCCAAGTCAGCTATGGAATTGTGGGCTGAGGAGCTGGGCCTCTATTCTGAGGGTGTTGGGAGCCACAGGAGGTTCAGAGCAGAGGAGGGAGGTGATCTGACTCAGGTCTTATCCCTATGGATGCAGAGTGGAAAACTGCATCCACAGTGAGGCTACTGCAGTTGTCCAGGTGGGTAGGGCAGGTGGCTGCAGGTAGAAGTGATTAGATTCTGGGTCTTTTAAGTCAGGTTTACCAGATTTTTTTTTTTTTTTTTAAGATTTTATTGGGGAAGGGGAACAGGACTTTATTGGGGAACTGTGTGTACTTCCAGGACTTTTTTCCAAGTCAAGTTGTCCTTTCAGTCTTAGTTGTGGAGGGCGCAGCTCAGCTCCAGGTCCAGTTGCCAGTGCTAGTTGCAGGGGGCGCAGCCCACCATCCCATGTGGGAGTCAAGGAATTGAACCTGCAACCTTGTGGTTGAGAGCCCACTGGCCTATGTGGGAATCGAACCGGCAGCGTTCGGAGTTAGGAGCATAGATCTCTAACCGTCTGGGCCACCGAGCCGGCCCATCAGATTTTTTGATGTGGAGGGAAAGAGAAGGGATGACTCCATGGCTTTTAGTTTTAGCAGATGGAAGGATAGATGAGCCATTAACTGAGATGGGGAAGTTGGTTGTACAAATTTTCAGTGGCAAACAGAAGTTAGGTTTTAGCCATGTTGAGCTCTGATGTTCCAGAGACCCCTGAGTGAAGGTAAAGAGTGGGTAGCTAGACACACAGTTACGGTGTTCTGGGGAGCTGTAATGAGACTGAATACCCAAAGAGACAATGGCCAGACCATATATAAAAATAGAACTTTGACCCACAACCTACAGTAACCTGCCCAGGAAACCAACCTCTTTATCTACAATAAACAGCCCGGGAAGCCAGGCTGCTGTAAGTCAGACCTGCAGGAAGTCAGATTGCTATCTGTAGTGACAATCCAGGAAGGTAAACAATAACCTCTGTAACAACTGGCCCCAAGTGGCCAGGGCTTGATTAATAACTGACAGCCTCTCTAATTTTTGTTCGTCTTTCCAACTTAGAACCTACCAGAGAAAGTCAAACATGCACCCTGACCAATCACATAGGATACCCTGCTTCTAGTTAGCTGCCTACAGCTCCCCCATGTCAACAGGGCCCACTGGAAGCCCTGTTTTTGTCCACTCTAAAGTTTCCCCACTCCTCTCAGCCAAAACATACGCACCAATGGCCTTTGCTGTAGCAAGCTCGGAATAAATAGCCGTTGCTTTTCTCATTTGGTTGGTCTTCATTTATTTCCACAGAAACATCCACAATGTGGCATCTGATGTATAGCTCTGTGTCCAATTTAGGAGGGTGACACTTCAGGTCATGATGGCAGTGACATTAGGAGGAAAGAGGAGGGTGAAGCCTGAGAACTGAGAATGGGGTACCTTGCTTGGGAACCACGATTGGCTTGTTTAGCAGCATATAGACAGATGAGGAAGAGTAGTGGTGGCTGTGGTGGTGGTGGGGCGGTGTAAGGAAAAGGGGGTCTGGCAGGTGGCCACATTTTCCTGGGGGTATAGTGATGAGAAAGGTGCTGAGGCTTAGTCATAATGGAAATAATATTACAGGTGGGAGAGCGACTAGACCCAGGGTGGGTAGGGGTAGGAGGACCAGAGGAGTTGGCTTTGGAATGAGTGTGACTGATGAAGGCACAGAATGTGGGACAGAGAAGAGGAAAAGGGCCACTGAGATCTGACAGCTGTGTGTTGTTCTGGGGGGTTAGATTGAAGCCAGGAACAGGGCCAGGTGGGCAGGCCTCCAAATCAACGGTGGGTGTTGCCCTTGGCAATGGGAGCTATCAAAGGTCTAGGGCAGGATGGGATCATGGTTGTATTTTCCAAGAACTCTCTGGATGCTTTGTGCAGAGTGACAAGTGGGAGCTCATGGAGGTGGCTGTGATGTGGGCCGGGATGTGGAGACAGTATGGTGACAATGGGGATGCAGTGGTGAGGTATAGAGTTTGAGGAAGTTGCAGTTCAAAAAGTGACACGCAGGGAGCTTCCAGATGGCTCAGTTGGTTAGAGAATGAGCTCTGAACAACAGGGTTGCTGGTTGGATTCCCACAGGGGCCAGGGAGCTGCGCCCTCCACAACTAGATTGAAAACAACAAGCTGCCTTCAGTCTGTATTCGGAGGGGCAGCTGGATGGCTCAGTTGGTTGGAGCATGACCTCTCAACAACAAGGTTGACAGTTCAATTCCCACAAGGGATGGTGGGCTGCGGCCCCTGAAACTAAAGATTGAAAATGGCGACTGGACTTGGAGCTGAGCTGCGCCCTCCACAACTAGATTGAAGGACAACAACTTGGAGCTGATGGGCCCTGGAGAAACACACTGTTCCCCAATTTAAAAAACAAAACAAAAAATGACATGCATTAGGGAGTGAGTGTGAGCTGTTGGCTCCAGGGCCGTGGTACTGGAGATTAAGGGAGAAGACTGAGCCCACGTTTGTACCTGGGAGGTACAATAACATTAGTGACACTAAGGGAGGGGGCCCGCAGGAGAGGGAATTGGAACCTGCACTTCAGGCCCAGAGCTTAGCTGGTGTCTCTAGAGCTTAGCTGGTGTCTCTCTGCCACCTGCCTGTTAGTGCTGTGGGCTGACCCAGCAGTTATGTGAGGCCTGAGAAAAGAGCACACACCAATGGAACCAGGGTCTGGGATCTCCTCTGAGATGGGGAGCTGGAGAGGCAGGTTAGCAGGGGACAGATAGGGAGTCCTCAGGAGAGAAGCTGATCACGAAATGAATTGTCCCCATCATGACAGGACTGTGTGACCTTTGAGGACGTGACCATTTACTTCTCCCAAGAGGAGTGGGGACTCCTTGATGAGGCTCAGAGACTCCTGTACTGTGACGTGATGCTGGAGAACTTTGCACTGATAGCCTCACTGGGTAAGGCCTTTGCCCCCACCCCGGTGTCCTGAGCTCAGCTCTTCCTGTCCCCTTTTCCCAAGAGGTAGCACTTTCCTTCCCTCAGCAGGACTATGGTGCTGCTCCCTTCCTCACTTGCCTGGTATACTCGTGTGTGCTGTGGGTTCCAGGGCTGAGCTTTGTGCAGGGTCCCATCCTATGTCTGAGCAGCGCTGATACCTGCTGCCCTGAAGCCTTGTTGGGAAGCGGCCAGGAATGAGGACTCTTACAGTCAGCCCAGGCTCCTGACTTGGCCACTTCCTGCCTGGTTGATCGCCCAGTTCTGTCCTAATCCCTCCCTCTAGCTAACATTTCCTAAGGCTGATTACCAGGAACTCTGGGCACTGACTTTGTTACTACTTGCTGTGACCACTGGATGCTCCTGCCAAACCTTCCTTGTATGTTCTTTTTGTATTATTTTGTTTGCTTTCCTGTGGTCTCTGGTGGAGTAGTTCTCTTGGGCAAGTGTTAGCCACTTACCTGGCCTGTCTTTTCCTTAGGACTTACATCTTTCAGGTCCCACGTAGTTGCCCAGCTGGAGATCGGGGCAGAGCCCTGGGTGCCTGACAGAGTGGACATGACTTCAGCCATGGCAAGAGGGGCATATAGAGGGCCTGGCTCTGGTAAGTGGGAGATGGGGGAGCATGTGACATCACTACTGTCTTCACATCATACTTGCAACTTTTCTCATGTTCATCATTGTTTTGGTGCCAAAGCCAATGGCCATATCTCTCTTCTACCTTTCCTTTCCTATTCTTGACACAGTGCCTACTTGTCATTTCTAGTCTGACTTGGGGCCCCTGGCTGTGCCCCACCTTTCTGGTCTCTATGTCTCACTCTTTCCACAGCTCCCTCTGTGGCACTCTCCAACATGGGTCTACAATTAATATGTCATGAGATATGCACATTCCCTTTAATAGTCCTTGAACACCAGCTACCCAATTGCAATCAGATTTTCCTGAGCCTAGATATACCATTGTGCACAGGGCTCTTGTGTTACCAGCAGCCAGAGCCTTGCTGAAAAGCCTTTATAGCAAAGTCTGCTTGTTGGCCTGATACTGTATCCCATTCTTGTGCCCTTGGTCCTAGTAAGGCTCCCCTGTTTTATGACCTTGCTAGGCACAGTACTGCAGAGCAGACCGTCACTTACCCTGCCCTCAGGTCTCTATTCTGGCCAATAATCCCATGGACTCATGGGTTCGACATACATTTGTAATGGGGCTGTTTTCTTCTATCAGAGTTAACATGAACTTCACCTACATTTCTCTACTTTCAGATGTTTGCCGTGGAGCAGAGGGTGAGGGGTCACCTTCTGAGCATAGTGATTCTGTAGGAATGTCACAGCACAGGAATCCAAAGACAGCTCTGTCCACCGAGAAGGACTACTCTTGTGACATGTGTGACCTACACTTGAAAGACATTTTGCACCTGGCTGAACACCAGGCAACATATTCCAGTCAGAAACCATACGTGTATGAGGCAAGTGGGAGAGAGTTCGAGTTCAATGCAGACCTTCACCAGCAAAAAATGCAGCAGGAGTCTATCAGAAGGGAGGAGGGTAGGGCCTCGCTTGTGAAGAGCTGCAGAGATTTCACATCTGAGAAACCTTTCACATTCAGGGAGGGTGGGAAGGACTTTGTGGCCAGATCTGGCTTTCTGCAGCATCAGGTCATCCACACTGTGGAGGAGCCAAAGCAGGGCCCCGAAGGTGTGGGGGATTTTCACACCATGCAAAGCCATAACACCTACAGTGAACCTGGGGACGCTTTCAGTGACAAACCCACACTTGCTCAGCACCAGAGAACCCACACTGGAGAAAGGCCTTATGAGTGCAGCAAATGTGGAATATTCTTTAGCCACACTGCTGGCCTCTTTCAACACCAGAGAGATCACAATAGAGGAAAGCCTTATGAGTGCTGCGAATGTGGGAAATTCTTTAGCCAACACACCAGTCTCATTAAACATCAGAGGGTTCACACTGGTGAAAGCCCTCATGTGTGCAATGAATGTGGGAAATTCTTTAGCCGAAGCTCCAACCTCATTCAACATAAGAGGGTTCACACTGGAGAAAAGCCTTATAAGTGCAATGAATGTGGGAAATTTTTTAGCCAACGTTCCAACCTCATTCATCATAAAAGGGTTCATACTGGTAAAAGTGCTCATGAGTGCAGTGAATGTGGGAAATCCTTCAACTGCAATTCCAGCCTAATTAAACATTGGAGAGTTCACACTGGAGAAAGACCTTATAAATGCAATGAATGTGGGAAATTCTTTAGCCACATTGCCAGTCTCATCCAACATCAGATAGTTCACACTGGTGAACGGCCTTATGGGTGCAGTGAATGTGGGAAAGCCTTCAGCCGAAGCTCCGACCTCATGAAACATCAGAGAGTCCACACTGGTGAACGACCTTATCAGTGCCCTGCATGTGGGAAATCGTTTAGCCAAAGCTCCAGCCTCAATAGTCATCGGAGACTTCACACTGGTGAACGGCCTTATCAGTGCCCTGAATGTGGGAAATTCTTTAACCAAAGCTCTAGTCTCAATAACCATCGGAGACTTCACACCGGTGAGCGGCCTTATGAATGCCTCGAATGTGGGAAAACCTTCAGACAAAGGTCTAATCTGAGGCAGCATCAGAAAGTTCACAAACCAGATAGGCCATATAAGTGCAGTGAATGTGGAAAAGCCTTCAGCCAAAGGCCTACCCTCATTCGACATCAGAAAATTCACACTAGAGAAAAGAGTGCAGAGAATGTGCTCCTTCAATGAAAGAACACACACTAGAGATAAGCTCTGAGAGTAGTCTTTATGAGGGAGCCATCGGCCAGAAGTTGAACCTTGTTCATCCAAATAGCCACCCTGGGAAAATTCCCTATGAATGCTAGATATGTTGGCAGCTTTCTACAGCTAAGTTGCATTTTCTGACCATGGACTTTACCAGAGTTTTGTCACTGCTAGTGTTTGTGGCAGAAGCCATCTCATCTCTACCCACTGGTACGTCTCCAGACTGTGTGTCAATCACTCCCTGCGCTCAGGGGTGGAAAACCTCTGTTCTCTCTTTCTAAGAGGGAATTGTGAAAAGCCTGTGGCCATCAGAGTGCCTCGTTCACTTCTGTTGTGACTGGTTTAGCTGTGCACATGGTGCAGCTTTGGCTGTGAAGACCTGAGCTGGTTCTGCTGGCAGCTGGCTGAGGTTCCCCTTTTTCAAGGACAATGTTGATCTCATATCATGCTCATGATGAATTTATCCAGCCACCACATTACCCATCCCAGCAACTACCTACTCCTTTACAGTGCTCTGGTTTGGGTGATGATAAGGGTCTTATTGATAAAGCCACCTTTACTCTTCTGTGTTCTTATCACTGTGTGGAATGGGTTAAGAGCAGAATTAAGGTCTACCGAATTAACGGGGTCTCCAAATTTATTGCATCAGAGGGAACAGCAGGATGGCAGAGAACAAGTCTCAGTCCAGATTTGGCCTCATTTGCGTTGCTACTCAAGGCCTCCTAGGAAAAATTTTAGAGCTTTGGGGAGCTAATGTTGGGGTCTGAATGGCATGATTTTTTGTGGGTCAGAGATTACCTTGAGAAAGGGGCATTTGTGACAAGCTCCAGTGCTTCTGAGAGCAGCATGAATTAGGCCCCTTGTTTCCAGGGGATGCCTAATATGGACCCCATTGAATGGACACTATTTACCTGAAACCTGCCCTGGAGCCATATACCTTGAAGTCTAACATCTGGTATACAGGTGTCTCTAACTGTAAGACTTACTGGGCCCAGTTGGGACCATAATTTGTACAGAAACACTGGGGGATGATAACAGGGAGTAGGTGCAACTGCAGCCAACTAGAAGGAATGTACCTATTCCAAAAACGCATCCACAGGGTAGCCAGTTAGCTCAGTTGGTTAGAGCATGGTGCTGATAACACCAAGGTTGCCAGTTCTATCTCCTCACGGGCCACTGTGAGCTGTGCCCTCCTTAAAAAAAAATAAATTTAAAAAAATGCATCCACAGTGTTCTTTTGAATCTGACTATGCAGGATTCAGGCATTGGAGAAAATCTCCTGATATCCAGAACTCTATCCTATGAGTAAGGTCACTAGCAGAGCAAATAATCTAAAGGTTTTGTGGATTACTGCAGGTTCACTGCACTGTTCATCTCAAGGCCATTGCTGCATTGGCAGAAAAATGGGGACTGAGTGGACGGAGATCCTGTACTCCAGGGATGCAGCCATTTTTGCTGCCAAGGCAAGGAGATACAGTAGAGTCAGTAGAGGGTTGCCAAATCATCCAGTTTTCTAAAATGAATGGATATCAGATTTTTATGTGCAACAATTTCTTTTACTGCTTTGTTGAGATAAAATTGTCAGGCAATAATTGACTGTACATAATATTTGAGGTGTACAAATTGATAAGCTTTTAAATATGTATACACTCAGGGAACCAACACTATGCTCATGATAATGAACTTATCTATCACCCACAAAGCTACCTCGTGCTCCTTTATTAGTCCTTTTTGCCTTCCCCAAGAAACCATTAGCCACATCCTAAGGAATTTATATTGATTTACCTTTTTTTTCCCCACTATAGATTTGTCTTCCCTAGAATTTTATGCAATTGGAATCATAAACTATTTATACTCTATTTTTGGTTTACTTTCTCTCATATAGCATAAGTATCTTCAGAATTACCCATGCTGTATGTATGAATAATTCATTCTTTTTACTGTTGAGTAGTACTCTATTATATGAATCCCCCACTATTTGCTTATGCTTTAGTTTTTAAATTAAAATTCTGGTAAACACATAACCATGAAGATGGTTAAAATTTAACCATCTTTAAGTGCACAGTTAGTTGTATTAAGTACATTCATATTGTGCAACCATCACCACCATTCATCTCCAGATCTCTTTTCATCTTGTAAAATAATAACTCCTAATTCCCCCCTCCCCAAACCCCTAGAAACCACAATCCTATTTGCTGTCTCTGTGAATTTAACTGCTCTAGGCACCTCATATTATATAGTATTTGTCTTTTTGTGTCTGGCTTATTTCAGCATAATGTCCTCCAGGTTCATCCATGTTGAGGTGTGGGTCAGAATGCCTTCCTTTTTAAGGTTAAATAATATGCCATTGTATGTATGTGCCATATTTTGTTTATTCATTCATCTGTCAATAGATACTTGGTTTACTTCCACCTTTTGGCTGTTGTCAGTAATGCTATAAACATGAATGTACAAATATCTTTTTGAGACCCTGCCTTCTATTTTGGGGGGTATATACTTGGAAGTGGAGTTACTGGATCATATGGTAATTATATTTTTAATTTTTTGAGGATCCTCCATACTGTTTTCTACAGTGGCTGTGCCATTTTACATTTCCACCAATAGTGTCAAAGGGCTTTAATTTTTTCACATCTTCACCAACATCTTCTGGTTTTTTGGGGGGCGTGGAGTTAGGTGAGGGGAGGGGTTGGGAGATATTGTCTATCCTAATGAGTGTGAAGTGGTATCTCATTGTGATTTTGATTTGCATTTCCCTAATGATTCATGATAGTGACCATTTTTTCATGTACTTATTGGTCATTTGTATGTCTTCTGTAGAGAAATGTCTATTCAAGCCCTTTCTCCATTTTTAAATTGGGTTGTTTTTTGTTGTTGAGTTTTAGGAGTTCTCTATACATTCTGTATATTAATTCCTTATCAGATGTGTGATTTGCAGGTATTTTCTCCCATTCTGTAGGTTGCCTTTCTACTCTGTTGATAGTGTCTGTTGATGCACAATAGTTTTTAATTGTCATGAGATCCAGTTTGTCTATTTTTTCTTTTGTTGCCTGTGCCTTTGGTGTCATATCCAAGAAATCATTGCCAAGTTCAGTAGTATGAAGATTTTGCCATTTTCTTCTAAGAGTTTTATAGTTTTAGGCCTTACATCTAGGTCTTTGATCTATTTGGAGTTAATTTCTTGTGTATGGTTTAGGTAAAGGTCCAACTACATCAAAGTAAAAAAGTTTTGCACACAGAAAGAAACTTCAACAAAACAAAAAGATAACCTACCAAATGGGAGAAGATATTCATAAATGACACATCCAATAAGGGATTAATATCCAAATATATAAGAAATGCATACAACTTAACACCAAAAAAAAAAAAACACAAAAACCTTCATTCTTTTGCATGTGGAAATCCAGTTTTCCCAATGTTTAATCTTAGCACCCTTGTCAAAAATAATTTGTCTGTATAGCAAGGGTTTATTTCTCGGCTCTCTATTCTATCCCATTGGTCTTTATGTCAGTACCTCACTGTTTTCATTAATGTAGCTTTATAGTAAGTTCTGAATTTGGGAAGTGCAAGTCATCCAACATTGATCTTTTTCAAGATTGTTTTAGCTATTCGAGGTCCCTTGCGATACCATATGAATTTTAGAATATATATTTTTTTCTTCAAAAAAAGTCATTGGGATTTTGATAAGAGACTGCATGAAATCTGTAGATTCTTTGGTCATATCAACATCTTAACAGTATTAAGTCATCCAACTCATGAACACGGATGTATTTCCATTTATTCATGTCTTCTTTATTTCATTTGTTTCAGAACTGCTTTATAGTTTTTATAGTACAAGTATTCACCTCCTTGGTTGTTAATTCCTAAGTATTTTATTCTTATTGATGCTACTGTAAAAGGAATTGTTTTCATAATTTTCTAGTCAGATTCTTTATTGTTAACGTATAGAAATGCAAATGATTTTTCTGTGTTGGTTTTGTACCCTACTTTGAATTCATTTATTCTAACAATAATTTCATGGATTCTTGAGGGTTTTCTACATATGAGATTATATCATCTGTGAACAAAGATAATTTTACTTTTTCCTTTCCAGTTTGGATGTCTTTTATTACTCTTTCTTGTCTAATTCATCTGGGGAGAACTTCCAGTACTATGTTGAATAGAAATGGTGAGAGGGCAAGCTTTACTCCGGCTTGAAAAGCTTTCAGTCTTTAACCATTGAGTATGATGTTAGTTGTGGGTTTTCCTTGTATGGCTTTTATTATGTTGAAGTAGTTTCTTTCTGTTCCTAGTTTATTGAGTGTTTTTGTTGTGAAATGGTGTTGAATTTTGTCAAATACTTTTCCTGCATCAGTTGAAGTGATAATTTGTTTTTCCCCTTTATTCTCTCCATGTGGTATATTACATTGATTTTCGTGTTCAACTATCCTTGCATTCTAGGATAAATCCCATTTGAACATGTTGTTTAAGTCTCACCAGCACTTGTTATTGATTTATTGATGATAGCCATTCTGATAGGTGTGAGGTGATATCTCATTATGGTTTTAATTTTCATTTCCCTGATAATTAGTGGTGTTGAGCATCTTTTCATATATCTTATGGCATCTGTATGTCCTCTTTGGAGAAATATCTGTGCAGGTACAATGTTCATTTTTTAATTGGGTTGTTTGCCATTCCAACCGGCATGTAGTAGAATCTCATTGTGGCTTTACGTTGCATTTCTCATGATTATGAGCATTTTTTATGCATTTATTTGTTGCCCATCTTTGATGAAATGTCCATTCATATCTTTTACCTATTGTTAAAATAAATGTTGGTTGATGTTTCTATTTTCATTAACAAGAATACAGTGACACAGCAAAGGAATTTGTTGAAACTTCAGCCATTCATCAGTTACAACAATAGTTTGCTTAATGGGATAATAGTTTTTGAATACTGAAGGAATACTTCCTCAAAATTTTGTGCTATTTCCAGTGGAAAACTATAGGCACAATGCACTTTTAAGTTTAATCTGAATTGTTAACATACTCTTTACTTTCTTAAATCTTCACAGCCAATGAAACAACAAATCAAGCTCTAAGTTGTAGTGTTTACCACACAGCCAATTTCAAGCTACACAATAATGTCTCTAAATTTGAAGCTGCAAAAAGATGTCCAGTAGCACATCACTGTATTCTATTTCCCCCATACAGATACAATAGATGTAAATAACCTGTAAAGCATAGATAATAGTAGAATGTAGTAAAATAATTAGCGAATGATGAGTTTTGAGTATCTATTAGCTTAAAAATAAACAGCCTAATTGAAATCTAAACTACATATATTAAAAAATACAACTTGATACATGTTTATACTTATAAGATTAAAGATTTTCTTTATGCCCTTTATAATTTCTCTCTCCCTACCTGCTCATGTTCAGGAAACCACTAATCTGCTTTTTGTCACTATATATTTGTTTACATTTTTTTGAAAATTACATTAATCTGGGAACAGCTTAGGGAGATAGTTATGGTTCAAGATCCCCCATGAAATTGTGGTCAAGCTGTCTACTGGGGCTGTGGTCTCTGACCACTTGCCTGAAGCTGGAGATTCAATTTCAAGCTTTCCCATAGCTGTTAACGGGAGCTTCCATTCCTTGCCATGTGGGTCTCTCTACAGAGATGCTCATCACAAAAATTCTCTCAAACCAAGTGATCCAAGAGCAAGAGAGTGCACCCAAGAAGGAAACCACAGTGGCTTTTATACCCTAAAATTGGAGGTGATATGCCCTCACTTTTGCCGTATTACATGGTTCATACAGATGAACTCTGGTAAAATGTGAAAGGGATAGACAAGGGTGAGAATACTGGGAAGTAGGGATTTGGGGGGGCTATCTTAGAGCCCCCTCTACTAGTATGTTTTACCATTTTTGGTCTTAATTGTGAGCTATATATTAATTTTCAAATATCAAACCTTGTATTTCTGGTATAAACTACTTTTTCTTGATATGTTATACTTTTTATGTATTATTGGTTTAGTTTGCTAAAATTTTGTTGAGGTTCTACATGTATGTTAATGAGGGATATTGGTCTGTGGTTTTCTTGTAATGCCTTTGTCTGGTTTTTGTATCAGTATAATGTTAGCATCACGAATGAGTTGGGAAAGCATTTCCTACGTTTCAATTTTTTGGAATAGTTCATAATTGGTACGGTTTATTTCCTGAATGTTTGGGAGATTTCGCCACTGAAGCATTTAAGCCTGTTGTTTGCTTTGTGCAAAGGTCTCTACTTCCACATTTAATTAATAGGTATAGGGCGGCCTCATCCCACCACCCAGGCTCAGCACCCGTGCCCTATTTGGTCACTGGGGGGCAGGTGGAAGGAGGGGAGGCGTGCGTGGTGGAAGGGGACACAGAGCAGACTCGGATGTGAAGAAGGGCTGCCCTGCTTGCGCCTCTGCCATCTTGGTTAGGGACCCATGAGGCCTCTGTGCCCTGCCCTCAGAATAATGGGACTTGGCATGCGAGGTGGTTTGGCCATGTTCATGGTGGGGGCACTACTGGTGCTAGCGCTGTTGAAGGCCATGGTGGACAGTGAAAACTCGGTGGGATCTTCAAGCAGAAATCCTTCCACATGTCTCAAAATCCCCACTACTAAACCCACAGGGAATACTCCACATGGTGCCTTTCAGCCATACAAGTGAATCTTCTAAAAGCACTGTGAAACCATCTATAACTCCAGTTTCCTCAGTGACAGTCACCACCTCGAAAACCAAAGCAAAACCATCAACAACTCCAGTTTCCTCAGTCTCAAAAAGTGTGTCAGTCACCACCTTGAAACCCATAGCAACATCTAAAATGACAACAGCAGAGGTCTCAACAAATATGACTTCCACCACCTTAAAGTCTACACCCAAAATAACAAGTGTTTCACAAAACACAGCCCAAATGTCAACATCCACGATGAACACAACCCACAATAGTTCAGTGACATCTGTTTCTTCATCAGTAACAATCAAAGCAACTATAAATTTGAAAGAAAATAAAGGATCGAAATTTGGTATTGGCAACTTTGTTGGTGGTTTTGCATTAACACTGGGAATTTTATCTGTCTTTACATTGGATGCAAAATGTACTGTTCAAGAAGGAGCACTTGATATAGAACCATCGATGAATGTGATGTTATTTAAGGAAATCCAAGAAATAATGGAAAGAAGATTGATATAACCCTATCAATTAGTTTAAGACAATATTCTTTTTTTGAAAATCATATAAACAGGCCTTGAGAACTGAGAATTAGCTCCCCAAAGTGCACTGAGTTCTGCTATTTCCCCTGCTAGACCCCAAATTTCTTGGTAAAGGCCCACAGTTTTACATTCTGGCACATTAAAGAGCAGAAACATAAGTATAAAATAAAAACGTGTGCATATTGTTCTTTGGGATATTCCAGACAGATTGAGAGGGTGAGGAAATATAGTCATTGTCTCTACTATTTATGTTATATTTGGGCCTCCGGGTCTGGACTGATGGCTCCATGCCTTTTGTCCTACACTGGCTCAGACCTTCCCCCAGACCTTCCCATAAGCGAGAGCCACAGGGGCCATCCTGATCCTGATGAGCTTCTTTGTCTCATTTTACTCTCTTCTATTTTGTCTTTTTGCATAGCCCTGATTGTGAAACCAAACTACAGGCTGAAAGACCCCTGCACTTGTGTCTTCAGGTTTTGACATTCGGCTCCATTGTGCTCACTAGCAATGACATTCACAGCTCTCAGTTCTATTCTGCCTGCTGAGCAAGGAGAACATTTTCTCCAAGTACAGCATCTTGTCTATACATTCCCATCATCACATTCAATAATGTATTGAATAACCTCTTTTTTTTATATTTATAAGCCTCATACACCGTGCCAGTTTTTCTGCCAGGAATTTGAGATTCGATACTGAAAGAAAAAGATAATAACCCTGACCTAATAGCACTTATAGTAGATGCGAAAACAAACATTGTATAACTATTCAAAGATGATCTTTTAATGTACAATGTTATGACTACAGACATTCAGGGAATTTCATGATAATGTAATACTGAGATTTTTCAGGATTTGTGAGTTTGGAAGGAGAAACCAGCTGCGAATTTCACTTTAAGCTGACACCCAAAATATTTACTTGTATTTCCTAAGCCTAGTGGATAAAGGATATTTCAAGTGGGGAGAAAATGTCCTGAGAATACCATGAATTGGGAAGACTCATGTGGACTTAATGTATATAAATATAAAACTTGTAACTAATTGTATAAATAACATTTTAATCCAATATATTTAGGTAATGTGGATGTTATGAATGATAATCATGCAGAAATAAATTTCTAGCCTTTTATAAACCCAGTAGAACCACTATATCTCATGTTAAAACTATTTTTGCTTTTGTTTTGTTTTCAGGGCAAGTTTCTTGCATAATTGATTGAGAATCAGGGATTTTTTTTAAGGGTTTTAGTTTGATGTGTTAAAATTCTTCATGGGCTAATGGTTCTTCATGCTTATAAGCACTCAGTGGTTTACCTAAATAGTCCCTTGATAGAGGCTCCATATCCTGAAAGTGTAGAATCTTTTGTGTCTACAACAAAATTATAAGCTTTAAAATGTTTCCTAGTCTACTCTGAGGTAGATCCCATACCGTCCCCAGCCACAGAAAGAATACTGAGGCTCCAAATGACTAATTAACATGTCCAAAGGTATAGCACTCCCAAATGGCAGAGACAGCATATGACCCAGGTCCGGCAGACACTAGTGCCACCTTCAGCGCCCACTGATAGCATTGGTGGTGGTGCCTCTGAAAGAATTTGGAGACACAGACCAGCACTATTAAGTCATCCCCATCAGAAACTATTGACCAACCTTCCGACACACAAACTAGAATTCAGGCCAGATTCATTTCTGTACACTATCCCCTGAAAGATCTGGATGGTGGTGGAAATGTTTTCAGTGCCAACCCCAGAGAGAAGAGACCCATGCGGCATCACACTGCAAGTCAGGGACAGAGCCAGGGCTGCAGCCCAAGTTTTCTGATCGCTAGTCCAACATGCTTTCCATTCTGGCTTTGGGCTATCTTTCCTGACATCTCCATTTCATACATGGTCTGTAGCCGGCACTTCACAAGCTCAGTGGGGCAGAGCACCAGTGCAGCAAAGGAACCCGAAGCTGCCATCTGCAGATCCCTCAGCTTTGCCTGCCGGTCCAATCCCACCACTTTCCGCACCACCTGTTGGCAGAAGCCATAGCACATGAAGAGGACAGAGTTCTCCGCGATGTTGGCGATGAGCACTGGGCTGGTCCCCTTGTAGAATCCCCGGAAGCCCACCTGGGAGTATGTCTTCAGGCAGCAGTAGGTGAGGCCCTTGTACAGGTTGGGGAATGTCTGCATCTTCACTTTCATCATGTTGAAGGGAAATGGGGTGGGGGGTTACTATGGGAACTCTATTATCAGCTGACTTCCTAGAAATCTGACATTGTTCTAAAAAAGTCTAGTAATAACAACAAAAACAAAAATAGAAACTTCCAAACTCTTGGACACACACACACACACACACACACAGTCCTTCCATAAGCCAGCTGCTCCAGTGTTCCTTTTGAAATGTTTTCTTTTCAATTATCACAACAGCCTGGTGAAGTGGGAAGTATTATTGTATCTATGGGGAAATTGAGGTTCAAAGAAACGTAGTGATTTCCCCTCGGTCATGCACCTGGCAAAGCTTGGTTTCTAGAGGCTGGACTGAAACTTGGGAATCTGGGTCCAGAGCTGACTTTAGACACTTGAACAGAGCATGTGAAGTCCTCAACATGGTGCCGACACACAGTGAGGCTCAGCTGCTGTTGCTCTTATTGTTGGAATTTTTAATCACATTTTTCCATTCTCTTTGACACACCAGAGCACTTACTGTCAGCACCTTACTGTCAGCACCCACGGCGTTGTCCTAATCTTGTGTCATTTTCCAATGGCTCTTCCATTGATGGCTTTTCTCTCTGGCACACTTGCATTACATCCAAAGGCCACACCTGCCTCCACGTTGAGCATAGTCCTGAGCTCAGCTCACTAGATGTGATTTGTGCCTTGGATTTCTCTGCATCTTTAGCAGTGACCAAGCAACAGGTTCTAATCTCCTTCAACAGTCCCAAGGCCAATGTGGCTGTCTCCATTTGACTTTACAGGTGTTGATGACTTTTAAGTATTTGGCCATGACCTTCACTTGGGAGGAGTGGGGGCAACTGGACTTGGCTCCTCCGAGGACTCTGTATCAGGATGGAATGCTGGAGACCTGTAGGCTCCTGGTTTCAGTGCGTAAGGCTCACTTCCCTCCCATGTGGAGAACCCTCAGCCTCTTTCTTCATTTCACCCTCTCACTCCAGAACTGACTGGTACACGAGGCCTTTGGAGCCCACCCTTCCTCCTACCCATAACTCCTGCTGTGTTCCTGTCTCGCCTCCTCTTCTTTCCTGTTCTCCCTGTGTCCAAGCGGGTACCGTGAGGGGCCAAAAAACACAGGAAGTGAAATAAAAAACTAAGCCAAGAATTAAACCAAGCCTACACTCTCACCCCAATACCTAGCATAGGCTGGCCTCTGTCTGAGGTCCTTATTCCAGATTCTCACCAGAGGGAAACTGAGTGGTCAGGCTTTGTTGGGTTAGGTGTCCCCATCACCCAGTGAGCAGGGGCTGGAGGTGAGGGGTCATTCTCTAAAAAAATTCATGAGTCAGGCAGGCCACCCAGCAACACCGAAATTATATGGTCTCGGTTAGAAGGCTTCTTTTTTCCTCGATGCCCACGTGACCATCCCTCGCTTCCTAAGGCCTGGGCCACAATTCTCTGATGGTACAGATGATTCTAGAGGGTGTACAGACATATCATCAGCTGACATTGATAGACACTTTGGGAAAGCCGTTCAGTTTTCCTTTCTCTTTCCTGCCTTCTGATTGTGGTCAGGATAGTTTTGCTTTAGAGATAAATCATCCACACCTCTCCCAACTTTGGCTAATGTTCCTTTCCAACAGAGGGAGCAGCCCCTGACTCATAGTGCAGGGCAGGCCACATAAGCTTACCGGAACGTAAAGCATCATTTTGATTTCATTGTTGTTGTATTTTGATGGTAACCTATTTGTGAAAAGTGAAACTTGTGTTTGTAACAAATTCCCAGGTAATGCCGATGTGGCCTGCGGGTTGAAAACTACTGATTCCGGGAACGTTTACTATATTAAATGAATTATCTTCATTTTTCATTGTAAATGCTAGCTCAGAGAGGTGAAGTGCTCGCGCAGGGGTACATAGGGAAGTTGCAGGCATGGATCTTCTGATGTACTTCTTAGCAGAGACACTGGTGATATTTGTCAAAACATAAAATGCACGGATCACATGTTAAAGGTGGTTACGGTCAGGAATTTGCCCGAAGTGCTCCGGATACCTGTATGGGTCTCCCTCAAGAGGAAGCGATGCTACGTCCTCTCTTTGGCTCCTCAGAAAACAGGACGTGGGCTCTCCGGTGCATCGGGATTGTTGGAAACTACATTACCCAAAGGCGGTGCCTACGGAAAACCAAGGGGCGTTTCCTGCGGGGGCGGGGGCGGGACTTCCGGCGTCTTGTCCTAGGACGTCATTCGGTTGTGGCGGGTGTCCTAACCTACCCTGGTGGCTGGAGCGCTGGGCAGAGGCACCTACCCAGATGGGTCTCCGAGACCCAGCGAAGGACAGCGAGACTAGTACCCACGTCCACGCTTTTGTCTGCGCCTTGTAACAGGGTGGCCGCCCAGCGCTCTCCGCAGCTCCGGCACGCGGCGCCCTAGGCCTTGTGCGCGTGCGACACGGCGGCCACTGAGGGGCCGGTCACTCTGCCCGGGGCTGGCCCGAGGGGTCGGCCGAGCAGGCAGGACCGGCTTTCGTCGCCGCCTGTCGCGGCCTCGCTCCCCATGGCGGCGCCGGTGAGTGGAAGGTTCCGCACGGGGGGCGCCGGACGTACGGTTCCACCCTGTGGGACGCAGGGGGCCCTGGCGTCTTCGCCTGTCCATCTTAAGGCTCTCGGAGCTCCAGGGCCTGGGGGGATGGGGCGCAGGGGCGGCGGGTCTAACCACTTCCCACCCGGGGTTCCGAATCCAGGCCAGGGGGTGTAAGAAGAGGCCCCCGTTTCTGGGCGTAACCCTAAGCTTGTCGCTCCGCCGCTCTTGGCCCCCAGTCCCTCGGGTCTCAGACCGGAATCTGCTTCTCTCTCGGCCGAGGAGTTGGATGGGGTGTACGTGGGCGCTGCGGCGTCAGTGCTCAGCACCTCCCAGAGAGCGTCCTGTGGATGGGCTTTCGGGAGAGGGAGCCCCCTGCGCCTGCCGTTGTCTTGGGCTCCCTCCGCGGAGAGTCTGACCCTCGGGCCGCCCTGCCTCCGGCCTTGATCCATCTGAAAACGGGGGACGAGAGCCGGGAGAGGGGAGGCGCAGTGGGAGCGGCGTTTTGGGAAGTGCTGCTCCTCCAGCAGAAGTAGACGTCCCAGGACAGGCTGGAAGACACGACCGACCCTCGATTTATCTTTGCAGATGCCGTCTGTGTAACACAAGCGAAGTTGGCTTGCCGCTTGCAGCGAATCCGTTTTCCTGTTTAACACACTTACTTATGTTTCAAAAGGGAATCCATTACAGTATTCATTAGTTACAGTGCCTATGAATGAGTCTCTGGAGATGTAAACACACAACAGGCCCTAAGTTACTCTCCTCGAGCCACCTGTTTGCTCTCATCATATCGGTCTGGTCACCTTCAGGGCTTGTTCGGTTTTCCTCCCCTGGCTCGCTCCCTAACTTCATTCCAGCCTCTTTCCAGAATCCCCTCCGAGAGGTCTTCCCCGGTTGTCCCCTCTGAAGTATCCCCCAAATCTTTGTATTCGTTTCACTCTCTTTTGTGGTTTTCGGCCTTTAGCATCATATGATTTCATCTTGCGCATTTATTTAGTTTCTTGTCAATCTTTCCCCAATGAGCTCCTCTTTGTACTCTATCCCAGGCCTAGAACAGGGCTGGGCCTGTACCAGGTGCTCATTAAGTGGTCGATGAATGAAAGACTCTACCTTCTGGAGCTCCAGTCGTGCTTAGATTAAATCTGAAACACCAGAGGGACCTGGGTTCAAATTTTGCCCCTTGCCATTACACATATGAATCTAAGCAACGTGACGTTGAGCTTCCGTTTGCTGATTGTGAAGTGGAGACAGTGATGGTATTTACCGCATGGGTTGCAGGACGATTAATCCAATTCTCAAACACATCTAGCACTGACGTGCTGGACACTGCAGTGTTTGCTTTATGAATGTTTTCTAATTCCCACAACCGCTTGATGAAGTGGGAACTATTATTGTGTTGATGTGGAAATTGAGGCTCAAAGAAATTAGCACGTGTCGGTTCAAAAAGCTGGATTTAAACCCTGGGAGTCTAGTTCCAGACCTAGAAACTTCAGTTGCTTTAACACAGCATCTAAAGCTCTCAGGTACAGGCAGTGTGGACGAGTGTTGCTGCTGTTATCATTATTGGAATTATTATTTTGATCCCACTCTCATAACGACCCAGAGCACTTAGTGTCTGCTGCTCACAGTCCACATGAGATTATTATTGTTTTGTGTCACTGTCCAATGGCTTCCCATATAGGAGGCTTTTCTGTCCCACACCTTTGTATTCTGTCAAAGGCACCATTTACCTCTCTCCTGAGCCCAACACAGAGCTAGACTCTCAATAGATATTCAGTGATTGAGGCCTTGGGTCTGTCTGGATATTTGCCACTAACCAAGCAGTAGGCTGTAATCTCAATAGGCATACGGCCACCCCACCACCTCTGTTTGACTTTCTAGGCATTGGTATCATTTGAAGATGTGGCTGTGACCTTCACTAGGGAAGAATGGAGACATCTGGACCTAGACCAGAAGACTTTATACCAGGAGGTGATGCTGGAGATTTGCGGACTCCTGGTCTCACTGGGTAAGGCCTCATCTCTCTCCCATGTGGTACCCATATCCTCTTTCATTCCATGCTCTCTCTCTAAGAATGGCTGATTGAGAAGACCGCAGGAACTCACCTTCCCCTCTCCCCACAGCCTCAGCATGTTCTGGTGTAACCTCCTCTTGCTTGGTATCCCTGTGTCTGCCTCAGGGATTATTGTATAAGAAACAGTTCTTCTCGACACTTTTACCCAAGTGTCCAGCACAAGCTGGCCCCGGTCAGACATTTTTATTCTAGATTCCCATAAGAGGAAAGCTGATTGATTGAGCTTGGTTGAGTCAGATGTCCCCACAGCCCAGTTAGCAGGACCTGTGGGTAATAGGAGGTTCTCCAAGAAGGGGGTAAATCAGACAGACAAGAAGTTATTTGTCATCAGTGCTACTGGCATCTAAGCAACTCAATCTCCGCTAAAAGTCTTTGGCCTCTGAGACCCGCACAGTTGTCCCTTATTGCCTAAGGCCTATGCCTTTCTTTGCTGCTACAGGAGTTAATTTTAGAGGATGTACAGACATGTTTTCAAATGGCAGTGATAAGCATCTGCCAACGCTGTTTCTTTTTCCCTTTTCTTTCCTGCTTCTTTCTTGTTGTTGAGAGAGTCTGGACTTAGTGCTGCATATTTAATACTCCCGTGGCTGTTGGCTCCTCTCCCCTTCAGCAGAAAGAACAGCCTGGCAGACTTGAGCAGGCAGCATGAGTTTGCTGGGGCCACAATTATTTTGATCTTATCATGTTTTTGTTGTATCCTTTTACTTAGCCCAAGTGAACTAATCATCTTTAAAGTGCTTAGAAATAGGACTGGGAACATAGCAACTGCTATGTACATATTATATATAATAAATTAATAAATCCCAAATGTTCTTCCACCTAAACTCTAAATGTCCAGTTTATCCAGAAATTGGTCTAATACAACTTGATGGAGACCTAAGGTCTCCCTTTTCCCATGTCCAAATAGTTACGTCTGACAGGGCTTTCCCAGCATTGTGCGTACATAGTGTCTCCCAGGAGATCAGTCATCAGTGCAGTAAGTACAGTGTTATTTTCTGACAACTGTGATTAGTGGCTGAAAGGAGAAGTATCGGGAATAGTATTCCAGGTGGAGGACCGACACAAGCCAAGGACCTGAGGGGGCAGTGAGCTTAGTCCCTTAGATATAAAGGAAGGTCTGATTCACGATTTTCACTGTCGCATCATGGAGCTCAGTGCCATGCATACAGCAGACATCAGTGAACATTTGCTAAGTGACGACTGGATGAATTCTGGCTTGCAGTACAGGATTTTCTACTCAAAGTTTCTGTGGGTCCTGGTGCCTAAGTCACTGACTTCTCTCCAGAGTCCTCCTGGTTTTAAACTTTCACATTTGACAAAACGTGTTTGGCTGCATGTACCAGAAAACCACCTCATACTGGTTTCACCCTGAGAAAAGTTTATTACTTCACTTAACGAGAGGCCCTGAGGTTGGGCAGCCTCCTGGGTTGGTAGATGCCAGCCGGTTTTCTGTCAGCTTTTTCTCCTTGGTCCAGGTCATCAGGCTGGAATCCTTGAAGTAGGCACAGGATGATGCCCCAGCACGTGGGACAGCAGGTCCCCACATGTCGCCCTATCTTCCCAACCTGGATGAAAGCCTCTTTCTTCAGAATGGGTAGCAGTTTTAGGTCATGACCTACCTCAGACAACTGACTATCATTAGATGCCATTCACCAGTTGATTTAGTCCAGTGTTTTTAGCCATCCTTGGGCACCAGAATCACTGGGCCACTTTAAAAACTATACCAAGGCTCAGTCCTTATGCCCAGAGATTTGGTTTAATTTGTTCTGTGTTCGAAACCCAGATATCTCTAGGTAGTTCTGATGCCCGGGGAGGTTGAATCCTACTGACCTAATTAGGGAAAGCCTTCTGGAAGGAGGAATCCCCTTTCTGGGGTTTCATGGTGGTGTGTTAAAAGTGTATAGTCCTGTATAGTTGAGACTTTTCCTTTTGTCTTTACCTTGTCACCCTGCCCCATTTCTTTCTACATGCACAGAGCAGCCTGTTCCCAAACCAGAGCTGATCTACCTCTTGGAGCATGGGCAAGAACTATGGACAGTAAAGAGAGGCCTCTCCAGAAGCACCTGTACAGGTAAGTGGCTGAGAGTCTGGCAGGTGGGTGTCATGAAGTCGGCAGGGAATCACTGTGTGTGAAATTCTGTGAGCGGCAGTTTCTTTTTGTGGCCTTCCTGTGATCTTCCTAGGTGGTCATGGAGCACTTTGAACTGTGTTTCCTGTCTTCCCACCCCCATCACTCTCTTTGCCATTACTAGGGTTAAAAGGTGGTACATTAGGTACGTGACAGGCTGGAAATGTTGAGCCACTCACCAGCCTTGTGATCCTGGGACAGTTGTGTGATCTCACTGTGCCTTTGATATACAAGTTAGGCTGAGTTATTGGTACCTGCTTTAAAAGACAAACTGCAAAATCTTGGTGGGTCAACAGATTAAACAAGAGGTTTTTTTTTCTCATCATGCCATGTCAAATGTGGGTTAACAGGGGAATCTGTAACACATAATTATGCAGAGATCTAGGTGCATTCTTTTGTCAATATATGGCTTTAAGGTTGCCCTGGAATCATCCAACTGGCCAAGAAGAACAGGAGAGAAGGAGAGTATTCATATTCACTTGCACACACATATCACTTCCATTCACATTCCATTGTCAAGAACTGTCCATTAGTGTCCATGTTGTATCACACTGGGAAATGTGGTTTAACTTTGTGCCCAAGGAGAATCCATGTGTATACAGAACATATACTCAGTCTGCTAAACTTGGCCTACTTTTGACAAACATCATAGTGGTAGTTCCTAGATCCTTGGATTGTTCAGGAATGTAATTAGATAACACAAAATGGCTTATTAGCTCACTGCCTGACCTGAAGTAAGCGGCTCAACAAAAGTTACCTATTAATAATATTCATGTCTTATTAGTCATCATGAATAATTACATCTCAAACTTCTTTCCAGATTCAGAAAAGACCGCCCTTTTTTCTGCAGATTACTACTTCCAGTTATACTTTGCGTCCCACTCTTTTTTTCCAATCATTTATTTATATATACATACATGCATGCATGCATGCACCCATCCTTCCATTTGTGAATCAGATATTTAGAAGGAGTCCTTAGCTTTGTTATCTTGTCGCCTTTTTGTCTTATAAAACATCACGGGGACATTTGCCTTTGTCAGCCCCACATCTGGGCTGCTAAGGGCAGCTGGAGCCATCGTGTGTGTGGATCTGCACCGAGGCAGATGCGTGATCTCTCCCCTCTAGAATTCCTGCAGGCTGCTCAGTCTGTGAGTGTTTCTGGCCAGCTCCCTCTAAGCTCCTCGAGTCTGTCAAACCTTCACCCCTCTCCACAATTCCACATCTTCACTTGAATGTTTCAAGGGCATCTCATACCCATTATACCTACAAATTACCCCATTTTGAATTACTGACCTTGCCATTCAGTAAGTTGAGAAAGCCAGTAAGAAACTTTGACAACCTCTCAACACCTCCATCTTCAAACCCAATATCCAGCCATGCCCACGTCTCAATCATATTTCATCAGACATATCACCTTCACCTATTTCACCAGTTCCAGCATGAGCACTCCAAGCTATCATCATCTCCTGCCTCCATGATGCTAACAGATTCCTAAGTGGCCTCCCCATGTTTGTTCTTTGCTTCTCGTCAGCTCTGTGCCTTACATCTGCTTCCCCGTCCACTCATACCTTGTTCCAAATATCACCATCTCCCAAGCCACTTATAACTTAGCACGTGAGCTACTTCATGTTGAAAGTAAAGGCTATGAACTTGTTTTCCTTGCTCTTTAACCCTCACTGACTCATCCCTACAGCTTCCTTCTCGCCTCTGAGTAAGAGTTCTCATCCCCACTCATCGTTTATTCCCCCAACAGAGTCTAGATCACACCTTCACCTGCCTTCTCAGGTGAGTTAGTTAACTATTACTATGTAGCAGTATTACCACAAACATAGCAGCTTAAAATGTCACTCATTTATTCTCTCTCGTATATGGATCAGAAGTCCAGGCACAGCTTAGCTGGGTCCTCTGCGAAACTGCAATCATCGGCAGCTCACAACATGTCAGTGTACATCTTCAGATCAATTAATGGTGTGAGAGACTCCAGCAAGAGGCACACTACACATATACTTTATCTTCTATATTCTGTTCATTAGGAGCAAATCAAGGTCCTGCCAGCGTTCAGGCAGAGGGGATCATAAAAGAATGTGAACACCATGAGGCAGGGATTATGGGAAGCCATACATGAATCTGTCTGCTGCATCAGGGCACACACTTCTTCGCTTACTTTTTACCTCTTCTGTATCTTCCTCTTCTCTCTTCCCAACATGAGAAACGTGAAGTTTCTGACACTTGGGGGAAACATAAAACAAAACATGCTCTTGGCTCTCCAACAGCATCTAAACGTTGTTGATTGACTCTGCTTTATCTGAAAACTAAGCTTCTTGGAGGAGTTTTCTCATTCTTGGAAGAGACATTCACACAGGACTTCTAGACCTCCCCTATACTGTTTTTTATGATTTCATTTTTATACCGAGGTATAATTTACACATAGTGAATGTATAAATCTTAAAGGTTCATCTTTATGAAACTTTGCATATATATTAATATATTAACCAAAGTAACCACCACACAGGTCAAGAAATACCATATTTTCAGCACCTCACAGATTCCCTCCTTGTCAATATCCCCTTCTACAAAAGGGTTGCAACTCTATCACCATTGATTAGTTTTGAAGCCTTATAAATGGAACCCCGCAGTACTTAATACTGTCATGTCTGTCTTCTTTTGATAAGCATTATGACTCTTAGATTTATTCATGTGGTTTGTTTATATATATTTGGAGTTCATTTATTACTGTGCAGTAATAAATTTATCTCAATAAATGAACAGATTACATATACCCATTTTCCTGTTGGTGGACATTGCTTTTGTCTGCATTTTCGAAATATTATAAATAATGCTGCTATCAATGGTCTAGATCATATTTTTGTTGGATATAATCACACATTTCTGTTGGTAGTATACATATGAGTCAACTCTCTGGGTCGTAGTATAGATAATGATTCGTTTTAATAAAAACCACCAAATTGTTTCAAAGTGACTATACCATTTCACATTCCCTCCAGCCATGTGCAAGAGTCCTCACCACTCCACATACTGGTGACCAGGTGGGATCTTCCCCTTTACTCTTTGAGGCCCAGTAGTGGTATTTATCAGCACCACAGTACTGAAAATGTTCTTACAGAGGTCGCTGTTGACATTCTGACTGGCAAATGCAGCAACTATAATAATGATAATAGATAGCAGTCTACAGTTTCCTGAACATTTGCCATGCACTGTACTGATTGATTTACATGCTTTTTCTCAAGTAACATTGTTATGGACTGAAATTTTTGTCCTCCCAAAATTCATGGGTTGAAGCTATAACCCCCCCAATGTGATCATCTTAAGAGGAGGTAATTGGGTTTAGATGAGATCACGAGGGTGGAGCCCTCATCATGGGATTAGTGTCGTTATAAGAAGAGGAAGGAGACCATGGCCTTTCCTAGGTGGGTGCATGGTGCATGGTGGGGAAAGCTCTCTGGTGTCTTTTAGAAGGAAACTAATCCTGTCGGATCAGGGCCATACTTTTATGACCTCACTTAACCTTAACTCTATAAAGACCCAATCTCCAAATACACATTGGAGGTTAGGGCTTTATAAATCTGGGGGGAATGCAAACATTCAGTCCATTACAGAAAACTAAATATTAATAACTTTCCCAAGAACACCTAGCTTGGCAGAGGCAGAATTGGAACTGAGGTATCTGGCTCCCGACCCCACACTTTCAACCACAGTGATTTACTGCCTCTCAACTCAGCAAAAACTTTTCCCACATTATCATGCCTGAGCTTTTGTAACATTTTGCTTTTGTTTCCTCTTCTGACTTGACCTTCTCTGGCATCGTTTTTAATCCCTTCTTCAACATTGTCTTCAGCAAGAATCTGACAGCCCTTACTTTTTATTCTATGCTGTTTATCTTGGTGAACTCACTCATGTTTATACCTTCAACCTCAACCCGAGTATGTTAGGTCCCATAATATAGACACGATGGCTAACATACACTGAGTGCTTACCCAGTGCCTGGCACCTTACTAAGTGCTGTGTGTGTACTCTTTCACTTCATCTTAACAACAGACCTATCAGGGAGGCTAAAGGACTTTGAGTGGCTTGCTAAAGGCCACAGAGCTAGTGTGAGATGCTGCTGGAGTTTCAGACTGGGGCCTTTGTCTCAGAGACCCTAAAGAAAACTACAGTAAATACTGTGTAGGCCTTCTAACTTTTATAATTGTCCCAAGGTGTACAGATTTAGAAAAACCGTCAACTGTGATTTATGATACTGTTATCATTAGTCAATGTATGTCCTGTTTTATTTTATTTCATTTTATTTCAGTATTCATTCATTCCCCTTTAAAAGATTGTGATGAACCCCTGCAAACCATTCACCTAAGTACGAGAAGGTTATCTACTCCTTACATCTATCAATGTGTTTCTTTCCTTTTCCGTTCCTGTGCTGCCTCCCTCACATAGATAACCACTTTATTTTGGATTTGTTATTCCATTACTTTTTCTGTAGGAAGGTTTGTTATTCCAAATTTGTTGTTTTAGATAAATATAGGGCTGTTCACATACTCTGTTTTTTCTTGTGTCAGTTTTGGTAATTTGAGCCTTTCAAGGAATTTGTCCACGTCATTTGATTATTCTATCCATTACTTTTTAGATCGTTTCATCTTAAAATGGTACATTTTATGTTACATATATTCTGCCACAATAAAAAATGCTAAAAAATAAATTTAAGGTGTACATATCATTTTTATACTGCTATTAACAACTAACATTTTCAATTTTTTTTATATCTATGCCTACGTCACATTGTCTTGATGTATATAAATTCATCATAATCCTACCTTCAAAGGGCAAGCCATCCTGGCTTTATTCTTCTTCAGAGATATCCTAGTTCCTTTGTTCATTTATGTCAATCCCACAATCAGCTTGTCAGTATCCAGGAAAAGCCCTACTGGAATTTTATCTGAAGTTGTATTGAGTTTTCAGAAGAATCTGAGGAAAATCAGTGAGTTTATATTATTTTCATGTAGATCTTTATTAATGCATTAAGTTTTATAATTTCCTTCATCTAGAGGTTATCAATTTTGTGTCTGTTCACCTAGTCTTTATTCAGACATAGTAGACTCAGTATGTGCACCCGTGGCTTCTCACACTCCCCCACTTTCGCACAGGCCATAATCCTGAGAATGTTTCTCATCTGTCACTGCCTGCCTTTCCATCCACATCTCCACCATCTCATCCTCTTACCTGTTTTACTTCACCTGGCATTCAGCATTCTCTCTAGACTCTGAACCTTTGTACTTTCTGTCTGTTACGGTTTTCCTCCTAATTCCTCTGCCTGGGAATTTCTACTCTCCTCTAGAAATAAGCTCACATAGCTTCTTTTCCAAGCAGCCTCCACTGACCTTTTTCTGTCTCCCATCTGGGACAAATTAGGTGCCCCTTCCCTGTGCTGTCATTGCACCATGGGACATCCTCTCTTAGAGCACAGTCATTACATACAGTGTAATCAGTACTCTACCCACCTTCCCCCATTCTGGAGATTGAGGAGGAGTCTCCACTTTAGATTCTCTGTGCCCAGCCCCAGCTTTTCCTCCTGGGTTTTCTTTCAGAGATGTCAAGAGTTCAAGGGTTAGTAAAGAAAGAAATTGTAAATCTGGATTTAAGAGATGGGAAAATGCAGTAAGTGTTAGAAGCATTATTTTCATCTTCATTCTCTCCCTAAAATGGTGATTTTGTTTATTCTTTGTTACCATCACTCATACACACCGTTTTTGTATTGGACTTCCTTCAGGTAAAGAAGCAAAACTTGAAACCACAGAGCCTACTGCTTCTCAGCTGGCCTTGTCTGAGGAAGCCTCTTGTAAGGAAGGAATGACACAGGGAAACTCAAGGGATTCCAAGTTGGGGCAAGCAAGGGATCAGGAAAAGCTATCAGAAGTGCAGGAAGGGAGCTTGAGGCCAGGAACAGCCCCCCACAGGGAGACAGACTATAGGAGCCTGAGCCATAAACATGATGATTTGGAGACAGAAGGTAGTCTGCGTTTAAGGGGTTTACAGGAGCGAGTCAGTCCACGAGATGTGCTGCGTGAACACGATTCCCGAGGACCAGGAAACGGCCCTGTGATTGATGGACGAAATAACCTCTACAAATGCAAGGAATGTGGAAAGGGGTTTAGCAAGAATTGGATTCTTGTTCAGCATCAACAGATTCATGCTGGAGTGAAGCCCTATGAATGCAATGAATGTGGGAAAGCCTGTCGCTATATGGCAGACTTCATTCGACATATGAGGTTTCACACTGGGGAACAACCATACAAGTGTATCGAGTGTGGGAAGGCCTTCAAACGCAGGTCTCACCTCACAGAGCACCAGCGTATTCACACTGGAGATAAGCCCTATGAATGCAAAGAATGTGGTAAAGCTTTCACCCACCGCTCCACTTTCATCCAGCATAATATGACCCACACAGGAGAAAAACCCTTTCTGTGCAAAGAATGTGGAAAAGCTTTTTGCCTCAACTCATCCTTCACTCAACACATGAGGATTCACACTGGAGAGAAACCTTATGAGTGCAGTGAATGTGGAAAGGCCTTTACTTATCGCTCTACTTTCATCCGGCATAAGAGGACCCATACTGGAGAGAAGCCCTTTGAGTGCAAAGAATGTGGCAAAGCCTTTTGTGACAGTTCTTCCTTAATTCAACACATGAGGATTCACACTAGTGAGAGGCCCTATGAGTGCAGGGAATGTGGAAAGGCCTTTACACACCACTCTGTTTTTATCCGGCATAATAGAACCCACAGTGGAGAAAAGTCCTTGGAGTGTAAAGTATGTGCAAAAGTCTTTTACTATACCTCTTCCTTTACTCGACACATGAGGATTCACACTGGAGAGAAGCCCTATATATGCAGAGAATGTGGAAAGGCCTTTTCCCAACCTGCAAATTTTGTTCGGCATAATAGGATCCACACTGGAGAAAAACCTTATGAGTGCAAAGAATGTGAAAAGGCCTTTTGTGACAACTTTGCCTTAACTCAACACATGAGGACTCACACTGGAGAGAAACCCTTTGAATGTAGTGAATGTGGAAAGGTCTTCAGCCACAGTTCATCGTTTACTCACCATCGAAAGATTCATACCAGAGTTTAAAAGGAAGTTTTTTGTAGGAAAGTTTTTGCAAGTGTGTTCACCTCAGTCAATTTTAGTGAACTCATACTGGTGAAATACCTTTCCTTTTAAATATAACCAATTAAATATACACATTAACTAAACTTCTACTTTTGATGGAGCTGTAGGATGTGCGTTGGGCCAGTGCACTGTGGGGATAAACCTCTTGGAGCACCCGGCTCAGGTGAACAGAGACGCCACCACTGGGTCCCACAGGACATTTACTGCATAAGGCCACCCTGCCAAAACTGGGAGACGTAGCACATCTACCTAATACACAGAAACGAACCAAGGGAGGCGGCCAAAATGAGGAGACAAACATGCAGTGTTTAGAAAGTTGAGAAATTCTAACCAAAATGTAAAACAGTCAACTAGAACATTTTTAGAAAACAGGAGAAAATCTTTGTGTTCCTGCTGAACTCTTCTCATGGTTTCATAGAATAATAATTGAATAAAAATGTCCATGGTGCCCTATCTGTGCCTCTGGCCCTGTTACCCCACTCCGTCAATTATCAATTGCTGTTCTCTCTGGCCACACTAGCCTTGACCTGGTTCTAGCCAACCTCAGGGACTTAGATGTGCAGTTCTCTTTTCCGGAACTGCTAGGCCCCACCTTTGAACCTCGGTAGGGCTCCTGCATGTTTCCTGGGTCTGCATATCACCTAGCTTATGTTCCTCAAAGGTAGACAGGACAGTGTTCTGGAATAAAGAGTACTTTTAATAATTGTTGGCAGAGCTACCCTCAATGGTCTATCTTTGGATGTTATTAAAAAACACATAAAGGGGGTAAGGCCTTTTTATCCCTCATATCCCAATCCGCCCACCTCAAAATAACCAGTTGTTATAAGCGTGTCAGGGAACTTGGAAAGAAGCTATACACACTTTTCCATTTGCTTTCTCTTCTACCTCTCCTTCTTTTAAAATACTCTTCAGATGGATTTATAGTATAAACATGAGGAGATTATTGTATACATTTTTCCTAAATGCATGATAACCACTGAGTCTCTCTCATGGAAAATTCTCAGGTGTAGTGGAAGGCTCTAGGCTGGGTCAATTTCTAATATGACCGTTTAGATAACAAGTAATTACCTGCCACAGAAAACTTTCACAGGCATGACAATTATGTTTTTCTTCAGTGTGAATTATCAGATACTGAAAAAGATATTTCTCTGTCCAAAAGATTATCCTGAATAGTTAACCTTCAGTTTTATTTTCTAGGAATTACTTTACAGGACTGTACTGAACAGCATAGTGTGTATGTTCACAGTACTATGCAGTGTGTACTGTTTTATTGTTTGAGTACTGTACATATGTACTGTTTGTACATGTGTATGACTGAGAGTTAAAGCAATACAATAACAAGAGTACATTACACAAAAGACGTAATTGAAATATTTTTGTTATAATGAAATACTTTTGTTATAATGAAATATTGCATATAATTTATTTATAGGAAACATATTAAATAAGGTGCGTTTAAACAGAAAAAAATTTCCATAAAAGGTCACGTACTGATTGGTTGTGGTGACCAGAGACTCACAGGAACCTGAACCTGTATTTCCCCTATGTAGCAGTGGCTCAGTATTTACTAAATCAGCCTTTGGATTATTTTTTAATTCCTTTTTATGTCCTCTTATTGATTTATTAGCTTTTTTAAGTTTAGTGATTGATTTAGAGTTTGTGGTATACATCAGAGGTTGGAAACTTTCTCTCTAATTGGCCAAATAGTAAATATTTTAGGCCAAGAGGCAAAAATAAAGGATGTTATATCAGCACACATATAACAACTGAGAAACAAATTTCTACACATTTTTAATTCTTAAAATTCAAAATATAATAATGATTGAGTGTATAGTTTTGCAATATAGGTCTACCAGTACAATGTATATTATTATTTTGGGGGGAGCTAACATTTTACTTAATGAGATAAAAGTTAATGTTTCTTATCAAAATAGATGACAAATGTTCATGTGGTAAAGCATGTCTGAATTTATTTCACCAATTTCATCTTTTTAAAAAAATTAACAATGAATTTTAATAAAATGCAGTATAGCACTCATAAAATGTTACTATTTCATCTTTTAAAGTGTCTCTGCACATGACATCAGTACTGTCAAACACTGACAACATTCCATGACTGTACAATTTCAACAGAGTATATTTATCACTTGGGTGGCATGTATAGAATTCCATTAGATTCTTCTCTTGATATTTGCCTGTTTTGCATGTGGTTACACTGCAGATTAATCACTTCCGATTCAGGTTATTTCCTAAATGTGGAAATTTCTCAGTGGCACAGTTAAATGAATTTATACATAAGGAAATTTCCTTTGCAAACTTGCATCAAGTCTGAAAATCCGTGCAGGAATTGTAGTTTGAGCTTGGGAAATGTATCAGAGGCAAATGGGTGTTCAGTGAAGCTCTCACTTCTTGTTATAACTATTGTCAGCATGAGAAGTGTATAAAGCTTCCTGATATTGTGATTGAAATAAGGTTAATTGTTTTAAAGATTTTTATTAAAATACAGCTAACATACATTATATTAGTTTCAGGTGTACAACATAGTTACTCAACATTTACATACCTGAAGAAGTGATCACTATAGTAAGACCAACAACCATGTAACACTGTACCACGCTATCACAGTATTATTGACTATATTCCCCATGCTGTACATTACATCCCCATGACTTGTTTTATACTTGGAAATTAGAACCTCTTATTCCCCTTCACCATTGTTTCCCACTTTTAAAATGTTTCATTTGCAGTTGATATTCAATATTAATTTCAGGTGTACAGCATATTACGTAAGACATTTATGTAATTTAAGGAGTGATCTCCCTGACCAGTCTACTACCCACCTGGCACTATACATAGTTATTACCATATTATTGACTATATTCCCTATGTTTTACATCCCCATGACTGTTTTGTAACTACCAATTTGTACTTCTTAATCCCTTCACCCTTTTCATCCAGTCCCCCAAACCCCCTCCCATCTGGCAACCATCAAAATGTTCTCTGTATCTATGAGTTTGTTTTTTATTTTCTTAAATTCCACATATAAGCAAAATCACATTGCATCTGTCTTTCTCTGTCTGACATACTCCTCTCATCACAATACCCTCCAGATCCATTCATGCCACCACAAATGGCAAGAACCCATTTCTTTCCATGGCCGAGCAACATTCCATTGTATTTATGTACCACCTTCTCTTTATCCATTCTTCCATTCAGACCCCCAGGCTGCCTCCACATCTTGGCTATTGTGAAAAATGCTGCAATGAACATATGCACACATCCACAAAAATATAATGCCAAGGTATGGAAATATGCATGTCACTTGACCTGCTTTTAAGTTAAAACAGCATCGCTGCACTTGTTGTGCACACACAACACTGTGATGCAATGAAAGGACCACATGCCATCTCTTTCATAACTACTCAATTCTGTCATCGAAGTACCTAAATAGCCATGGACAATATGTAGAGTGTAGCTATATTCTAAGATGTTTTTATGGAAACAAATTTGAATTTCAAGTAATTTTCACGTGTCATGAAATGTTACTCCTCTTTGTATTTTTTCTAAAAGGACTACCTCATCTGTGCAGCATCAGTGCTTGGGAGAGCAAAGGAAGGACAGAGAATGGGAGAAACAAAAAGCTACTGACATTAGCCCACAACTATCTGTAGTGGCCAGTCTATCCATAATCACAACTGCTCTTAATTTTTGAACCATGCCATGTTTCCTTAATTCTCTCTCAAATATTCTTCAATATTCCCTAGAATTTCAAGGTAAATCTCATGACTAAAAAAATCAAAGGAGAGCTAAATCTCTGCTTAACATTAAAATTTCAGCATCCCATTCCAAACCACTATCTCTACCGAGAATTGCTAAGGAATGTGCCTTCACCTCTTGGCTTTCAGTTGAGATAGCACATGTACTACAGAACGAGAGTATTTTGTTTAAAGTCAGAAACCCTATCACTCATTCCACACCAGAATTATTATATCAGTGAAACAATATTCCTATTTAAAATAATTTCTTGTTTACAATTATCAAATGCCATAGAGAACATAATCTGAAATACAAGCAATATAAACTGCCCATTATCTGCAAGAGTGTCCACACAACCCCAATCATTGATCTGTGTTAATTTTCTAGTCACAAGATAGGAACCATGGGGGGCAGTAAAACTAATGTATTTCTCATCTAAAATTTTGAAGCCATCCTCCTCACAAATTATAATTCTCTGTCAAGTTTCAGTGGAGAAAATAAAAATTCTCTTACGTATACTTCAAGACATATACTGCAGAAAATTAATGCTTTCAAAGCTGGTGAGTTGCGTGGCCAGATGGCTCAGTTGGTTAGAGTGTGAGCCCTTCAAACAACAAGGTTGCTGGTTCAATGCCCGCATGGGATAGTGGGCTGCATCCCCTACAACTAAGATTGAAAACAGCAACTGGACTTGGAGCTGAGCTGCGCCCTCCACAACTAGATTGAAGGACAATTTGGAGCTGATGGGCCCTAGAAAAACACAGTCCCCCAATACTCCCCAATTAAAAAAAATAATAATTCCTCTGGTGTTACAGCTTTGGAAGGAAAAAAAAAACTGGTAGGTGGACTGGACCGGACTATTAATTTCAAGGTAAACCCCTGTAACTATGATCCAGGGATAGAGAGATGACTGCTCTTGTTACTAGTGATGCTGCCAACAGTAATACCTCAAAAACACAAAACCTGACACTACACACTGGATCCTGGGAGTCCAGCTGCAGCAAACATGACAGAACTTGCTTATCTGCTCTGCTAGATTGACCCGGAGTGTGTGTGAGTGCACACAGCTACATAATTAGTCCTCATCCCTTAGGATTCAGATTAAAAAGCACAGCCACAGTTAAGCCTGCTCTGATTTCTCATAGTATGTTGTTTCTTGGTTATGTCCTCACAGTACTTGTAAACATTAACGTGGATTAATTAATCCAACTGGAAATGGACTATGGATTATCCTTACCAAAATAATGGTATTTTTAGCACAAAGATCAGGCCATTTTTCTCTAGGTTTGCTAGTCTCCCACTAAAGGCTATAGTAAGGATGAACTTAATTCTTCAAGAGGAAACAGAAAGTTTTACAAAATACCAGTGCCACAGTGAAAGTTTGTTATATAAAAATGATTTTATTAAAAACCAAGAATTTTATTCACACAACTTTTTACTTCTTTTGCAGCTTTAATTTTCAACTTTATAACATTTACTGGATCCACTGGATGACTAAATATGTTCACATGTCCATTAACTGAAGGTAATTTCTATGTACAACTCGAGTAAAATTGTAAGCTACCTATATAAGAAATGCATATTAATTTATATGCTTGTTTGCTCTCCTGTAGAAACATTTACAAGTAGCATCACTGCAAAGATTTTAACATAATTCCTACATCCTTCAGGTTGTTCTAGCATTAATTTTCTGACATCTAGGAAAATAAGAACTCTTAGTGAACACTTTAATATATTTTTTACATAAGCTCTCTCTCCAGTTTGAGTTCTTTGATGTAGAAAGAGGGATGTACTCTAACTGAAGGACTATCCACAACTTTTATATTCATCTTGCTTCTCTCCTGTATATATTTATACATGTCGTATAAGAGATTCATATTGCCTAATGTCTTTCCCATGTTTGTTACATATATGTAACAGTAAATACAGTGTGGATTTACTTATGTCAATTAAGGGATTAATACTGCTAAAGGCAGTATTCTGCCTTTGTATACTCACATTTATTGCCTTCATATAGTCCCTCTACAATGTGAAATCTGATGGACAATAAGGCATTGTATTATTGCTAAAGACCTTCCCATATTCATTACATTCATAAGACTTACCTCAAACATAAATTTTCTGATTTCGAATCAGGGAGGACCCATGGCTGAAGTGTATTATGATGAATACTGCATTCATACAGTTTCTCTCTTACATGATTTTTCACATGTATAGTAATTCATATGGCCTAAAGGCTTTTCCACACTTACTGCATTATGTATTCTCTGATGGGCAGTAAGATTTGAGCCTTTGCTAAAAGCTTTCCCACATTCATTACATTTATATGGCTTTTCTCCAGTATGAATTCTCTGATGTACAGTAAGGTTTGAACTACAACTGAAGGTCTTCCCACATTTAATACATTCATAAGGTTTCTCTCCAGTATGAATTCTGTGATGTTGAAGCAGGGATGACCTATGACTGAAGGCTTTCCCACATATACTGCATTCATAAGGTTTCAATCTAGTGTGATTTCTCAAATGCATATTCAGTGATTCAGGTTGGTTGAAGGATTTCCGGCATTTTTGACATTCAAAGGGTTTTTCTTCAGTATGAATACTCTGATGCTGAATAAGAAATGAGAGGCTACTAAAGACTTTCAGACATTTGTTGCATTCGAATTGTTTCTCTATCATGTGAATTCTTTGATGTCGAGTAAGGTGTGAGCTACAGCAAAAGGCTTTTCCACATTCACTACATTCATAAGGTTTCTCTCCAGTATGAATTTTCTGATGGTGAATGAGAGATGATCTATGAATGAAGGCCTTCCCACATATTCGACACTCATAGAGTTTTTCTTGAGTATGAATTCTCAGATGTTCAATGAGATGTGAAACACGACTAAAAGACTTTCCACAGTGCATACATTCATATGGTTTCTCTCCAGTATGAGTGCTTTGATGATTAGTAAGTGATGAGACATGGCTAAAGGCCTTCCCACATTCAATACATTTGTAAGGTTTCTCTCCACTATGGCTTATCTGATGTCGAGTAAGGGATGAACCATGGCTAAACGTCTTCCCACATTCACGACATTCATAGGGTTTCTCTCCTGTATGAATTCTCCAGTGGCGATTAAGGATTGATTGTTTGCCAAAGGCTTTCCCACATTCACTGCATGTATAGACCTTCTCTCTATTATAAGTCTGGTGAAGAGTAAGAGATTTGCTCTGGCTGAAGGCTGCCACACTTTCATTAAAATTCAAAAGTTTCTTCCCACCATTGATATCCTCATTTTTTATAAATGACTTTTTCGGTAAGCTCTTCTTAAATATATCATGTTTACGTGATTTCCCTTCAGCAGAAATTCTCTGTGGTTCAGAAAGAATAGACTTTAAATTTAAATGGAAGATGCTTCTAAATGTATATTTGTAAACATTTTCCCCAGTAGAAGTTTCTCTAATAGTGAGAGTCACTGATCTGAAATGTTCTACCTGATTTTCATGCTTCCCCTCCAACTTCTCTATATATTCCCAGTCCTTGTTAAAATTTGAAAATTCATGACTTTGTTTTATAATTTTTTCTGCTATTACCGTTTGGGATGAATCTTCATCATAAATATCCTCCTTTGTTGATAATTCCTTGTTTTCCCATCTTGATTCCCAATCTGAAATATATCAAGAAAGCAAAACACTGCTTTTTCTGTACTTCCTGAAAAGAAATTTCTATGATAGAAATAGAATTGGATTAAAAAATAAAGGTCTACCCTGACCTCCCAGAAAACACATGGCTCTCACAACTCTCAAATATTCAATGATTTCTGAACACAGTTCAAGTAGAGCACAGAGAATAATACAGATAGTTCACAGAGGCAGGAACAGAGTGCAATAAAGAACCTGGGTTAAACATAGGCAATTAGTATGTGGGAAAAAATCAAACTATCAGAAAGAAAATGTGGAAGACATTCTGGAATCCAAACCCAACATTTTGTGCCTATATATTTAAGTGAAAGAACACATTCTGTCTCACAGCCTTGGTACTCCAACGTTCAATCAATCTCAATTTGCTGTCAGATTAGTATGCTTAAAATGCAAAATTGATAGTGCTGCATTAAAATTACAATGACAGCAAAATAATCTAAATACACTTCATAGCTCACAAAAATTTAGGCTTTTGTGAGTTTATGGAAGATCTGTGTGAAATCATATTATTTAGTGGACATTAGAAAATACTGTTCTTAGAAAACTTCTTATACATTACTTACTTCCTCTAACACTTATGTTTGTATTTAATCTTTGAAGCTCAGCCTTAAGTTGACAAGTGATTTTTCCATCTAATTGACATCTTTCTTAACCTAAAACCATCAGTATATTTTTCCTTAAGTGGACTTAAAAAGAGTAATTTGCCTTATTTTGTTTCAAATAAAGTAACACTTTGAATTATTACAATGGCAAAACCCTCCACTTTTGATTAGATGACATGACTAATACAGAAAATAATTTGGAATGGAGGAATGGTCATTTTGAAATCTAAGCTAAGGATACCTCAATTTTGTTACATTTGGAAATCTCTGAAAACAGTCACCCTAAGATATCCTAAAATGCCCCCCCACACATCCTTTCTACAAGCGTCTTTAACAAAGACCTGATTTGCTGATTCACCATGATTTACCTGGAAACATAGCTTTTGTCAGTGTTTTCTCCACCATCCAAGGTTCTTTCCCATCCTCCAATAAAGTGATCACATATGGCTTAGGTATGGAAAGACCTGCTTACAGGAAAAATATGGAACTTGTTTAAGCTGTGGTCCTCAGAGGATAAGCCAGCATCACAAAAAGGACCAAAGAAAGGTCTGAAGGATGTCCACTTAAATGGGAAGATAAGCTTCAGGCAGGGCACAACAGAGCTACAAACTTCCTTGGGTACATGGAACAGAAATTCAGCCATTTACTCAGGAGAATTTCCATTAATTCAGAGTGGCCAAAGAAAGCTCTCCCCCACTGAGGTGAAGGGGGAGATATGCTTACCTAGAGAGACGAGAGTCTCATAATTCTGAACCATCACCTCCTTGTATAAATCCCTCTGAGCAGAATCTAGCCATCCCCACTCTTCATGAGAGAAGGCTATGGCCACGTCACTAAATGTTACCTGAAATAATAAACATGTTTAGGCTCAGCCATAGCCCAGGCCTCTTCTGTCACTGGACAAAGGATAAAATTACCCTGGTTATACAAGAAAGGGAACAAGATTCAGCAGTTGTGACAATAATCAGAAATCTGATCTAAGTTAAATAATAATTGGATAATTATGTTTTTCGTATTGTACCATAAGGATGAGAGACAAATAGGAAGAGTTTTGCTTCAGGAGAGTTAATTTGTTAGGGAACAGAATTACAAAAATTTTTAAAAATCAGCATTCAACATTTGACAAAGTGCTTAGTTATGTTTTTTATAGCTACATGCTAGGTAAATAATAAAAAAATGAAGATCCACCACAGTTCAAAAAAATATCCAATGGGTCAGGAAAAAAAACACTTTTATATTAAAGAAAAAAACACTTTTATATTAAAGATAGACATACATAAATAATCTATAAACAAAAAAGAAAAACATTTATGGCATATACTTAAAATTTGTATGATAATCAATCTATAATTAAAATAATTTGAGACCCTCTGGCAAGAAAACTAAAGGATGGTTTCATGTGATAGGTAGTCCCTGAATAGGACCTTAAAGTAAGGTTAAAGAATAAAAGGGCACACTTCAAGGAAAATATTCTAAGGAAATAGATTTCTTCTCAAGAGTACTCATTCATGTACTATTTAAAACAGTGAAACTTTAGAAAAAGCTTAAATGTTCAATAACAGCTTACTGGTTAGTCAAATTATAATATGTGCAAAAAGGTATGCATTTAAAATGGCATTATTACTATCTTTCACTGGTAAAACAGACATTGTTTGGCTATGATAAATTTTTCATTCCACGAGTGGTTGATTCAATATCCTATTACTTAATAGGGGTATTTTGCATGTATGTTTATCAGTGACACTGGTCTTTAGTTCCACTCTGAAAATTTACCTTTGTCAGGTGTTGGGAAAATAATTAAAAACTTTATCTGTCAAGCAGAAAATCCTCTCCACAATGTAGAAAAGAGACAGGTTTTATTACTGAATAAGCATTAAACCAGACTGTAATGCACTTGATAGGCAATCACTAATGAGACGCCAAAGACAGAAAGAAATTTCACCCTTTCACAAAGCCAGGCAGATACAATCCATTACATACATGCTTTCAAAATAAATGATAAGTTGTCTTTCAGTAAGAGGAGTTCACAGCATCATTTGGTACACATAGTTCATCCTAAATTTACCAGGTAATTAAGAAAAATAAAACCTCTCTTATCTTTATGATAAGCACATAGTTTAAACTTGGAGCCAGGACCCTAGGCTAAAACTCCCACACAAGCAGGTAGTTAAGGGAGCATCTTACTTCGTGTTTGCCTTTCAAAGAGATGGATCCAAAACCCTAAGAAAGACTTCACTGCCTTGGAAAATTGGCAGAGACTTATTTCACTTTGAAAAAGATTTACAAGCATCTCAAGGGGACAGGGAAAGGGTTTACAATTACAGGTTTTTCTCAAGGAAATACTCTTAAGAAAATGGGAAGGGGGAGTCTTTTCCCTTTTGTACCAGGGAAAATTCTTTTTTCCATTCGTATTTATTCTTACCAACACTATGTTAAATGCATAAAACACTAGGTTTTATTCCACCAAGGCAAAGATATTTCATATTTTAAGTTTTGAACACATTAATGAATGCCATTGTATTAAAAGTCTAAAGTAGAAACCTCATTAACTAACTAACACTCTTTGCTCTTTATTTAGATCACGTTTCTCAACCGTGGCATTATTGACGTTTTAGGTTGTATAATCCTCATATTGTGGAGGGCTGTCCTGTGCACTACAGGACGTTTAGTAGCATCCCTCACCTCTATCCATTAGATGCCAGTAGCAACCCCCCTCCTCCCTAGGGTTGTGACAACCAAAAATGTTCTAAATATTACCAAATGTCCCCTATCGGTAGGGTCAAGAAGGACAAAACCTCCTGTTCGAGAACCACTGCTGTAGATAAGTTTGGCAGTTCCTTGGAAGACTCTCTTAGGCATCTCTAGCTGTACTCAAGGTGTTCTTTCAGTTCAGTATAACTTCACTTCCACCTCTGCCTCCCAGGTACTTTGGGCCACCAAAACCAGTTCCACCCTTGCTTCCCCAGGGATGCTTCAACTCTTTCTTCCCCGTCAATTGCCTGGGTAGCCTGGGATGTTCATCCATCTTTGTCCACAGGAGAACTTAGGATATTTGTCCTCGCACTTATCATAATTTCTTATGCTTTCTTACTTTTCTACAGGTTCTGCACTGCTCAATACAGTAGCCACTAGCCACATTTGGCTATATAAATTTAAATTAAAAATTAAATAAAATAAAAAAATTCAATGTCTCAGTCACTCTAATCATAGTTCAAGTACTCAATAGTCACATGGGGCAGGTGGCTACCATGTTGGACAGCACACATTTAGAATATTTCCACCACTGTAGACAATTCTCTTAGACAGTACTGCACATGAAGTCCTGCATGTCAGTGTGACTCAAACCTAGGTAAGACTCTTCCGAACAGGTACTCCATTAGTGTTTAGGAAATGAATCAATGAATGATTTTGGCAATCAATTCATTTTAGCTTTCACTTCAAAACACAAAAGTTCTTTCAATTCTAATTATCTAATACTCCCAAGAAACCAGACTTTGCCCAACATGCACATCTGTCACTCATACCTTCTGTGCAAGCTTCACCTTCCACCCCATGATTCTGCCCACCATTTTTTCATCACTCATTCACTCAACAACTATTTACTAAGCATCTGTTTTTGTGCCAGGTACCACTCTGGGTACTGAAGATAAAACAGCCAACAAAAAAGAAAAAAACTCCCTCCCAGTGGGAGGAGACGAACCATGAGCATATGTATATACTAAACACATAGTATATCAGCTAGTGAATGGTAAGTACTATGGAAAACAGCAGAACAGTGATGGAAGGGTGAAAGTGACAGTTGAAAGAAGGTGACTGACAAGTTTAAATAGGTGTTTGGGGAAGCTTTACTTAGAAAGCAACCAATGAGCAAAAATATAGAGAAGGTAAGAATGCAAGCTTATGCATATATCTGGGGAAAGAATATTCCAAGCAGATGGGACAGCAACTTCCAAGGCCCAGAGGCAGGAGCCAGTGTGGCTGGAGCCTACGGGGAACAAGGAGACAGAGAAGAAAGATGAGATCAGAGAGGTCATAGAGAGCCTAATTGGATAAAGCTTTTTAAGTCACTACAGAACTCTGACTTCTATTCTGAGCTGGGCCATCGAATCGTTTTAAGCTGAGGAATGAGATTTTATATAACAAAAGGATCACTGTGACAGCTGTACTGAGACGAGACTGAAGAGAGTCAATAGCAGAAGCAGGGAACCCTGCTAGGGGCTACTGAAATCTAGGTTGGCTTGGATCAGGGTGACAGTGGTGGTGGCAGTGACAGGGTAACCAATAGTCAGAATCTGTACATATCCTGTATATATATTTTAGAACCAACTACAGTGTCTGAATGTGAGTTATAAGAGATAGGGAGACCAAAAATATAAAAGCATTTCTCTATAGAGACACGTGTACACCAATGTTCATTGCAGCTTTGTTTACGGTGGCCAAGACATGGAAACAACCAAAATGTCCTTCGATAGATGAATGGATAAAGAAGTTGTGGTACATATACACAATGGAATACTATTCGGCGTTAAGGAAAGATGATATAGGAGCATTTGTGACAACATGGATGGATCTCGAGAGAATAATGCTAAGTGAAATAAGTCAGACAGAAAAAGCAGAGAACCCTATGATTTCACTGATATGTGGTATATAAACCAAAAAGAACAAGACAAACAAATGAGAAACAAAAACTCATAGACACAGACAATAATTTAGTGGTTACCAGAGGGTAAGGGGGTGGGGGGTGGGTGATGAGGGTAAAGGGGATCAAATATATGGTGATGGAAGGAGAACTGACTCTGGGTGGTGATCACACAATGGGATTTATAGACGATGTAATACAGAATTGTACACCTGAAATCTATGTAAATTTACTAACAATTGTCACCCCAATAAAATTAATTAAAAAAAAAAAAAGAGAGATAGGGAGAAATCAAGATGACTCCAAACATCTCTTGACTTGAATAACTGAAAGAATTGATATACCACTGAGACCACATGATACAACTTTGACAACCATAAAGCAAATAACCTAAATTACAAACTTAAATTTTGAACTGTAATATTAAAAAGTTTCGTCCAAGACTCTACAGAGGCTTCTAGTAAGAAACTGGTAGAAAAGATGAGAAACAGAGAAGATACTACTTTGGTGTTCTTTTGCAGGCCCCATCCTTTGTTATAATGAAAGAAATCATGGATCCAGTCCCTAAACGGACATTGTTAAGTGGGAAATGGTAGGGGAAGCAAAGCAAACACTCAAGAGTCCTGATAAGAAGGTGTTTCAGGAAGATTTGGAGACATATCAACTTACCTGGAACATGACTTCCCAGTTTCCAATCGTCAACACCGTCCTCTTCCCAGGCTCTCCTCTTTTAGAAGGGTACTGTCCTAAGAAGGGAGATCAAGCACAGGAAAAAGCAGTTATGAAAAATCATGCTTATCTTGCAGCTCTGGGCCACACCTGCATAGAAAAGCACAGTGGGAATCACTTTCTAGAGCTCCGCTCTTTCTCTGAACTAAGAGAGTGTTCCTTAGGATGACGTAACCATTTACCAGGTGCCACCCGCGTGTAAATCAGCTTTTATACACACGAGACAAATTCATAAAACAGTAATAATGTTCAATGTGCGCTCGTTTAATCTTCACCCCTTTACGCATGGTGGGCATTCACATTATTCCAGATTTCCTTTTTGAACGATGAAAAAACTGAAACTTGGCGATAGTGAAGCAATTTGTTCCAGGGGATACAACTAGAAAGCCCCCGCTTCGTGATTGGGTAACAAAAACAATTGTAGATGGCGTTTCCTTTCAGTACGTACTCGGTACATTCACTCGCCCATTTTCTTTTCGCGAAGCTTTAGGAGGTAAGAGGTAGGGCCATTCTGAGGTCCCTTTGACAAGAGCGGGACAGAGAGGCCCACAAAGCTATGGCCCTGCCTGGGCTCACGTGGAGGGGAGACCCTGGGATCAGCAAGATCTGGCGGCAGTGCCCAGCGCCCAGCACCGCCAGCCTGAGGCCTGCCGGCCGCCCTCCCCGGACCCACACTTGCCCGAATCCTCAGCGGGCCGGAGGCCCGAGCCGGGACGTCCGGGGCTGGCACCTCCGCGGACGGGACGCGCCGGGTCGCTGTGAGCCAACAATGGCCGCCGCCCTCGCGGAAACTGCACTGCCCCGAGCGCTCCCAACTTCCAGGGCGGAGAATTCCGCCGCCGGGTCCAAGACTACCGCGGGGTGGACCAAGGACGGAGCGCACACTGGAGCGGCATTGCTCGTACTCCTGGGTGTCAGGGACACAAGTTACCGGCGCCTCGCCGGTCGCCTCCTGCAAAACCACATTTCCCAGAAGTCCCCGTGGCAGCGCGTGGTCTCCGAGCCCCGCGAGAACTACTGCCTCGGCTTTCCAAGGAACTACTGCGCCTGGAGCTGTCCCCGCAGAGCAGCTCATCAGGCCGTGCACGCAGAGGATGGAGAAGACAACCCTCGCCTGTGTTGAACACTGCTACCTTACACTTGCGCTGTAAAGACAATGGCGTCTGAACCACGAGACTACACTTCTCAGAAAATTATGTGGGTGAAAGGTTTTTGGGTCATTCGTCTGCTGCCGCTCATGTTCTCCTGCCTGGATGTGGGCAGTCCTTAGCTGGTGGTGGATGAGAACTGGCCTCTACTGAAAAGGACCCCTCATACACTGTTGGTGGGAGTGTAAATTGAGACAGCTGCTATGGAAAACAGTATAAAAAATTAAGAATAGAATTACCATGTGACCCAGCAATCCCTCTCCTGGGTTTCTACCACAAAAATCTGAAAATATCCATAAAGACATATGTACTGTGATGTTCATTGCAGCATTATTTATAGTGGCCAAGACATGGAAATAACCAAAGTCAAAGTGTCCTCCAATAGATGACTGGATAAAGAAGATGTGGTATATATACACGATGGAATACTACTCTGCCATAAAAAAGATGGAATACTGCCATTTGCAACAACATGGATGGACCTTGAGATTATTATGCTAAGCAAAATAAGTCAGAAAAAGAACCATATAATTTCACTCAAATGTGGGATACAAAACTAAAGGAACAAAGGAGCAAGACAAAAACTCATAGACACAGACAACAGTTTAGTGGTTACCAGAGGGTAAGGTGGGGGGGAAGGTAGGGAGGGTGGTGGTAGAAGAGGGTAAAAGGGGTAAAATATATGGTGATCGAAGGAGAACTGACTCTGGGTGGTGAGCACACAATGTGATACATGGATGATGTATTATAAAATTGTACATCTGAGACCTATGTAGTTTTGTTGACCATTGTCACCCCAATAAATTTAATTTTAAAAAAAGAAATTAAAATTTTTTCACTATCCACATAATGCACATTTCTTGTCATTATTACTCAAGTTTTTAATGGACATTTAAAGATGTGAAATAAATGCAGTTGACCCTTGAACAACACAGCAGATTACAGGTGCCAAGATTACAAGGTGTGTGAGATTACAGGTGCCAAGATTACAGGTGTGTGAGATTACCCCCTCACACATATATAGTCAAATATCTGCATATAATTTGACTCCCCAGAAACTTAACTACTAGTAACCTACTGTTGACCAGAAGTCTAACTGATAACATAAACAGCTGATTAACACACATTCTGTATGTTATATGTATTATATACTGTGTTCTTACAATAAAGTAAGCTAGAGAAAATGAAATAAAATCATAGGAAGAGAAAATACACTTACAGTATTTATTTTAAAAATTCATGTATAACTGGACCTGCACAGTTCAAACTCATGTCATTTAAGGGTCAACTGTATTTTAAATATATTTTCATATGTTTGATGCTAAGATATATAAAGACTTGATTTTTTAATATATTTTTTGTATTTGGGCATCGTATATTCTACTAAATTTTGATTTAATCCTCTTCACTTAAAAAGAAAGGCATTGCATTATCTAAAAATAAAATTGTTTAATGATTTGCTTTACAGTCTTTATATTTTCATTCTCTATTGTTTGGGATAGGCAGGAATATTTTTATGGGTTTTTTTTTTTCAGTTTTTTTGGAGGGGGCTGCAATGTTTTTGAATATTTGCTATGGTAGTGGTCATTATAGCTTGCTCCTCATTGAAATGCAACTGAATCTTCAGCTTCAAAGTCCTAATACTGAAAGGCTCTTACACTTAATAATCTAGTTTGATTATGGTCGATTATTCTGTTAGTATTATACTCTGACATAGGTTATCCATATTATATCTTGAACACCAGCATTTTCATTCAAATTCATTTATAGACTGTATAAGATATTTAGTCATTAGTGGAACATTTGACTAGAGAGAGTGCAGAAAGATATTCTAGCACAGACAAAACAGAAATGGCATAAGGACAAGATACATATGGATATGGATATTTAAAGAACTGATGTGGGGGCAGCCCGGTGGCTTAGGTGGTTGGAGCTCCGTGCTCCTAACTCCAAAAGCTGCCGGTTTGATTCCCACATGGGCCAGTGGGCTCTCAACCACAAGGTTGCCGGTTCATCTCCTCGAGTCCCTCAAGGGATGGTGGGCAGCGCCCCCTAAAACTAAGATTGAACACGGCACCTTGAGCTGAGCTGCCGCTGAGCTCCTGGATGGTTCAGTTGGTTGGAGTGTGTCCTCTCAACTACAAGGTTGCGGGTTCGACTCCTGCAAGGAATGGTGGGCTGTGCCCCCTGCAACTAGCAACGGCAACTGAACCTGGAGCTGAGCTGCGCCCTCCACAACTAAGACTGAAAGGACAACAACTTGAAGCTGAATGGCACCCTACACAACTAAAATTGAAAGGACAACAACTTGACTTGGAAAAAAGTCCTGAAAGTACACACTGTTCCCCCAATAAAGTCCTGTTCCCCTTCCCCAATAAAATCTTTAAAAAAGAAAAAAAAAGAAAAAAAACTGATGTATATGCTGAACTGAAACAACACACTTAAGTGTATGTTTTAAACCTAACTGACGTTTCATGTTCAATATTTTTTAAAGTTCTTAAGGTAAGGAATGTATTTTATGTACGGCATTTCTGAGTGGGGAAGAATGATTAGCAGTATACAATAGATTTCAATTGCCTTGATAAAGTACACCACTTATGTTCCTTCCTAGGATTTACTGGTCCTGAATAAACCTATTATCCTTGTGATTGAATGTCATACAGTGCCTTGGCAATGGGGATTATATTTGTTTCTCAGTCAGCAGGTGGAACACTAGGGAATACTGTACTTCTTTGTTACTACATCTTTATTTATTGTATTGGATGGGGTTAAGGCACATAAATTTGATTTTCAAAAACCTGATATTTGCCAACTGGTTCTTCTCGCTAAATGAATACTTGAGACAATGCAGCTTTTGGAATGAAATATTTCCTGAATATGTGTGCATATATACTATTCTTTTTATTTTCACAGAATGACCAGAGGGGTGGCCCTTGGCACCACATCAATCCTGAATGGCTTCCAGGACATCACAATTAGCCTCAGCAGCCCTCAGTGAAAGGTCTCAGGGTCAAAGCCCCCAAGTACATTGGCTTTTTAATTAATCTCTGGTGGAACCTTCATATGCCGGTAAATTTTATTGTACCTATGTATATTACAGGCACAAGGGAAAGCAAAATCCTCACAGAGAAACAGAATTTGGGGTACCGTTCTGGCATAATTATTGACAGAACTGTGTGCTAATCGCATTTAGTGATATTATCCTCCAATGATGTGTTGTTTTGGCTGCAGTTGCGGCCATTGGCTCCGTGATGCTCAACGTGATAGACGTGAGGATGTCCTACACATTCACAGCAAAAACCTCTCACCAAAAAAATGCTCACTAAGAACGAAGCCACATAGAGCATCCTCATCTTTGTGAACATACTTGTCTCTTTTTACTCACGACCTTCATTCTTTACCTTTTATATGTCTCACTTTGATAAACCCAGTTGGTTCCTGATGAATGCCTCTCTACTTATTGCTGCAGGTTTCCCCACTCTCAGCCCCTCTGTGCTCATCTACAGAGACCCCCCAAGTCTCTAGATTCTGACTTGCCTTCTGCTCAAGGATCAAACATTTCTCTAAGCTGGTCAGAGCACTATACAAGTTAGAGTTTATGCCTCTGAATATTGTTCATCTTAAAATTCATTCTCCCATTTATTGAAGAACTCTCTAAAATCAGATTGTGGACAGACTCAGAAACAAGAGAGACTGAGCCACCCCCAAATAATTTGTAACTTAGCAAAAAGCCAGGCACAAAACAAGGTCGGTATTCTCAAATTCATCTTGCGTGTGAGGATTCAATTTGAGAAATCCCAGTGCTCACATCTAACAAGGAACTGAACAGAACTCAGTGCTTTCCTCTCAATCTTTTTCTTCAGGTATCCTTTTATCATCCCAAGCCCTGCTAAATCTCTCTTATTTACCCCTACCTTCTTGAAGACAAGGGGAGGAAAGCCTTCTACTGTGCAGAGCAATTTAACTCTTTTCATATTTATGTATTCCAACTCCTACACTACAGATGCTATGCTAAATGAACATACAATTATTAAAACTGATAATAATATCAGAAAGAGAAATGAAAAAAATCCCATTTACACACTTCATAGGCTACATAGATGCCTGACCACTGCACTATATACCTAAAGCTGAAGTTGAATAACATTGAATGTCAACTATGTAATTGAATAATATTGAATGTCAACTATATATGAGGTGGACTGCAACATAGGGAATACAGTCAATGGAATTGTAACAGCTATATTTGCTGTCAGAGGGGTTGTAGATTGGGGGCAGTTATCACTTTGTGAGCGGTGTAAATGTGTAGCTGTTTGTAATGATGAGTGGGGAAATGGAGAGGAGCACGTGCCAAAGAGGACCCAATCAATTTATTTGGAAATATACCATAGCAAAAGACAAAGGCAATCAGAAAATGTGCAATGACAGAAGGTAAAGTCAGTTAAGACTAAACTATACACATTACTAACAATGTTATGCCAAAGAAGCTCACCAAACTCCAGTGAGGAGACAGCACTGGAAAGGTTAGGAACCAAAGAAAAAGACCTCACCAGGTCTGCGGCTCAAGACTGGGGGGGTCCCCCAACACTGCAAGCTGCATGCAAGTTCCAGTGCACTGCCAATTGAGGTCTGTCTTATATATCTCTTTAGATGCACCTTAGAGCCAATTTTCTTGTTCCTGCTTCCCCCTCGGGGAATGGCCAGTTCTGGGAGGGTTCAGCAGCTAATGTGATAAGGATATTGTTTATGTGGCTGAAGGGCAAGTTCATCTGGACAAACAACCTGCTGTTTCCACCTGGGGCCATTGGCCCAAGGCCATTTAAGGCTTGGCAACGTGTCTGCCATGTCCTCTTATATACCTTGGTTACTTCTCCTCATCTCTCCTCTGCCAGGGATGAGATGAGGAAGAAACAGACACAAGAAACAATGGAGTCATATCAGCCAATGAAGGCACATTTCCCTAACATCTTCCCCACATTATTACATTGTTTTGTACACCTGAAGCCAACAAAGAAAGAACAAAATCCATTTATAATTGCAACAACAACAACAAAAATGTAGTAATTAACTTAACAAGAGAGGTGAAGGACCCATACACTGAAAACTACAACACATTGTTGAAAGAAATTGAATAGGACATAAAGAAGTGGAAAGATAGTCTGTGTTCATGGGTTGGAAGAATTAACAAACATTGTTAAAATGTCCATATTACCTAAAGAATCTACTGATTCAATACAATCCCTATCAAAAGCCCAATGGAATTTTTACAATAATAGAATTTAAAGTCCTCAGATTTGTATAGAACCACAAAAGATCCCAAATAGCCAAAGCAATCCTGAGAAAAAAGAACAAAGCTGAAGGTGTCACACTCCCTAACTTAAAGTTATCCTAAAAAGCATAATAATAAAAACAGTATGGTCTTAGCAGAAAAATGGACACACAGACCAATGGAACATAATTGAGAGTCCAGTAATAAACCCACGTGTATATGAACAACTAATTTTTTACAAAGGAGACAAAAAACATACGATAGAGAGAAAAAAAGCCTCTTCAATAAATGGCACTGGGAAAATTGAAATGCCACATGCAAAAGAATAGAACTAGACAGCTATTTGTCACCATACACCAAAATTTACTCAAAATGAATGAAGGACCTAAATATAAGATCTGAAACAAAAAAATGCGTAGAAGAAAACATAGGTACTAAAATCATGCACATTGGTCTTAGAATGGATTTTATGAAATTGACTTCAAAGCAAGGGAAATAAAAGCAAAAATAAATGAATGGGATTATATCAAACTAAAAGCTTCTGCATCAACAAAACAAACAAACAAAAACAACCAACTGTATGGGAAAAGATATTTGCAAATGATACTGCCAATAAGGGGCTAATATCCAAACTATATAAAGATCTCATACAACTCAACAACAATATAACAAACAATCCAACTTAAAAAATGGGCAGAAGACGTAAACAGACACATTTGCCCCCACAAAACCATACAAATGGCCAACAGATATATGAAAAGTTGTTCAACTTCACTAGCTATAAGGGAAATGCAAATCAAAACCACAATGAGGTACTACCTCACACCTGTTAAAACAGCTATTATCAAAAAAGACAAGAAATAACAAGTGTTGCAGATAATGTGGGAAAAAAGGAACCATCATATACTCACTGCTGGTGGAAATGTAAATTGGCACAGCCACTATGGAAAACAATATAAAGATTCCTCAAAAAAATAAGAATAGAGCTACCATATGACAACAATCCCTCTTGTAGGTATCTACTTGAAAATTTTGAAAACATTTATCCGTAAAAGTATATGTACCCCTGTGTTCAATGTGGCATTATTCATGATAGCCAAAACACAGAAACAACCTAAGTGTCCTTCAATGGATGATTGGATAAAGAAGATGAGATACATATATACAATGAAATACTACTCAGCCATAAGAAAGGAAGAAATACTGCCATTTGCAATGACATGGATTACTCTTGAGAGTGTTATGCTAAGTGAAATAAGTCAGACAGAAAAGGACAAGAACCCTATGATTTCGTTCATATGTGGAATATGAAACAAAAAGTAACAAAAAAAACCCCTCATGGATAATAAGGACAACAGAATGGTGGTTACCAGAGTGGGTTGGGGTAGGGGGAGTATGAAAAGAGTAAAGGGGGTCAAATACATGGTGATGGAAGGAAACAAGGCTTTTGGTGGTGAACATATAATAGCGTGTACAGATGTTGTATTATAAAGTTGTACACCTGAAATTTATATAATGTTATTAATACATTACCCCAATAATTTTTTAAAAAAATAAAAATCACTAAATACAATTCATAAAGAAATATATAAAGAACAAAATT